>NC_081846.1:73727106-74351525 GCF_963259705.1 Myotis daubentonii
TAGACTATATAAATAAACAAACATAATATAGTAAGATTTATATTTCAATAACGTGAGTCATAATATTCTTGCTGGTGGAGAGTTCTGCCTTTGATTTGTAAAAAACACATCTGTAGAGCAAAGTAAAACAAGGTATTCTTGTGTATTCCCATATATTTTGTATTATTTTTTAAAAGATGCATTTCAGAAATGTAAATTAACACTACAATGAAATGCCACCTTGCACCAGTTAGAGTGGCCATTATCAACACGACAAGCAACAGCAACTGTTGGAGAGATTGTGGAAAAAAGGGAACCCTCATTCACTGCTGGTGGGAATGTAGACTGGTACAACCACTATGGAAAGCAGTCTAGTGATTCCTCAAAATATTAAAAATAGAGCTACCATATGACCTAACAAGGTATATGCCCAAAAAACTCAAAATCATTTTTATGCAAAGATATATGCACCCCTATGCTCATTGCAGCATTGCACTCTATATCCTGGTTACTATTGTTCAGCTGTCTTTTACCAACCTAAAATAACCTGATTAGTTTATAAGTTTAAGGTGTGAAAAAGTCGCTAACCTCAGACAACATCTAGCCAGATGACTTTGGTTTGACTGGCATTGTGATTTTTGTTTCTGTTTCTATTTTAAATTAAACTTAAAATCCATTGGGCTAGTCTTAGATTCTCTAGTTGTTTCACAAGCACCCATTGTCAGATGCAGAGATTTGTTATTATCTGTGTGGCCTATTTTAGAATTTAAATTTCATCTAAATTTCTCTTATTAAAATGTTACTAATTCATAAATAGAATACTTATATATTGTTACAACTGATATTGGAAGTTACATATTTTAACTTCATTTTTATTGTTGACGCTATTACATATATCCCACCCCCCCCCCCCCCCGCTTTGCTCACTTCCACCCAGCCCCCAGCCCCCTTCCCTCTGGCCCCATCACCACACTGTTGTCTGTGTCTATGGGTTATGCAAAATCTTTAACAAATTCCTTCACCTTCTTTCACCCGGTCACCCCTAGACCCCTCTCCTCTGACAGCTGTCAGTCTAACCATGTATCCATGTCTCTGTTTCCGTTTTATCAGTTTATTTTGTTCATTAATTTCCACATGTAAGTGAGATCATAAGCTATTTGTCTTTCTATGATTGGCATATTTCACTCAGCATAATAATGTTCAGGTTCACACTTTTATGTTATAGAATAACTATGTCCTAGATAAATTTGGTGGGGAGAAAATCATGTGCTGCCTGTTCTTATAAAAATATTTATTTCACTAATAATATGTAATAAAAAGAAGTCTTTGAGAAACATTACCAAATGTTAGTGATGGTTATCTCTTGGATAAAAATATAAATATTCCAAGTAATTATTGGCTGATGTAAATTTTTCCAATTTTAATATAATGAAAATGTATTCCTGAAGTAATTAATTATTGGAGAAGTTGAGGATAAAGAGATAGCCATTATCTATCTAGGGATCTGAAACTTATTTATGTATTTATTTTCCTTTTATTTTTTGTTAAGAATGACATGATAATTAAAACAACCAATTTTAAATGAATTGCGAGCTAAAATACAATAATAGTTGTAATGTGGAAGATCAATAGATTGACTGAATAAATTTTCCTTTCCAATTGATTTCAAATGGAGAAAATCTGAGTGTTATAAAACACCTAATCTGTATTTTGGTTCTCTGGGTTTTTAAAAATAAGTTATAATTCAGTGTGATAGATGAAGGCAGTTTTGAAATGATTCCAATGACATGGATATATATGTAGCAATTTTTATTTACTTTTAAAATATATTTTTACATTTCCAAAGTTTTGAGACCACATTTCTGTTTTTTCTCTCCTACACATTTATACATATTAATATATGAGTTAATACCCATACAATATATCTTAACTTGATGTAGCATGTGAGTAGCTCTCTGAGGTAGGACCTAAATTTCCATCGCATTTCAGTCTTTGTATATATAAAATATTCATATCCACTACACCAAGACATTTTTAACCATGTATTTATTTTCCTTCTCCCTAGGCCTATCTGTTTGGCCTTTAAATTTCTTTCTTCACTTTAAAAACCTTATATTCATTGCAAGACACCGGTATTTTGAGTCATACTCTTAGAAACAACTAAGAAGCTCATATTACTTATATGTTCTGTCTGGTTACTGGAAGTCCTGTATACCTAGTACTTAATGATTAAATCAAATCAGCTCAGTGATATTAAAAGAAATACAAACAACTTAGATTAAAAACAAGAGAATTATGTATTTGGTCTATGTCCCTAGTTCCTGGCATAGGACTCCTTAGACCCTTGGAGTTTCCTGAGGGATAGGGATTAGAGGAGTGTCTTTTGTTGTTCATAATAAACCCCTTCCAACCTCACCTGAATTGATACTCATGAAGTGACTTGGAGGATGGGAAAGAACCGCCTGATTCAAGGGTTAGACGTTTTTAGGGAAGGGGAGAGTGGCTGGGATTGAGTTAATCGCCAGAGGCTTGCTTAATCAAACCTCCATAAAAATTCAAACCAAGGGAGTTTAGAGAGCCTCCCGGTTGGCGAACACCTGGCGGTACTTAGAGGACGCACACCTGGCGAGGGCGTGGAGGCATCGCCTGCCTTCCCACATACCTTGTCCTATGCGTCTCTTCCAGTGGGCTGTGGCTACTAGTAAATTGTATACTTTAAAATAAATGGATAATCTCAAGTAAGGTGCTTTTCTGAGTTCTGTGAGCCATTCTTACAATTGATTGAGTCTTAAGAGGGGGTCCTGGGAGCCCCTGATGTATCTGACCAGTTAATCAGAAGTATAGGAGGCCCAGACTTGAGATTTGCATCTGGAGTGGGGGCAGTTTTGTGGGGCTGAGCCCTAAACCTGAGGAGTCTGTGCTAACTCTGACTAGTTAGGTTGTGCTAACTGACTAGTTAGTGTCAGAGTATAAGAACAGAAAAAGAGTTTTCCTTTTAATTTTTTAAAGCTGGCAAAAAAGAACTGGCCTAAAATATAGTTCTTAAAATTTTAGCTACCCTTTTATTTTATTTAATTTGATTCATGCTGGGTTTGACCTTCTATGATTTGTTCATAGCTTGGATCTTTTATTGTTCAAAGGGCTGAGCTATAAATTACTGTTATATGCTTGACAAATTATGAATTTGATGAAGGGAAAATGCCTTAAACAAAGGCCCTGAAATAGTTGATATTCTATAGTCTTCTATTCTACATCTACTCCAGTAGGTAAGTACCAGGACCAAGAACAGAGGAGCCATCAATATGTTTTCCCAAATAAATGAAGCTGCATAATAGTTTTAATGGTACCACAAAGAGTAATTGAGATTTAGTAGCACATTATGGTTTGAACTTTTATTGACTTTCTCCTAGCATAAGCCGGCAGAGATATTTCTTCATAATGTTCAAATGTGCTTTATTTTTTTTTTATTTCAGTTTTACTATGGGCACTGAATGTGGTGTTATAGGCAATATGTTGGCAGCATTTTATGTTATTCAAACTATTTTAACTTTAATAAACAAATATATAATCTGTCATTTTTTTCATATAAAACCTGAGAGAATTTTACTTTTCTGATTTGAAGATCTTAGTAACCTATGTCTTCTCTGTACAGAGAATTGACAGAGGTTACTTGCCTCCTGGAACTAAGAGCATCTATAAATTACGGCGAGCACAGGGTGTGTAATGAGCTATGCTGAGGACAGGGATGTTTAATAGGGAACTGAGAAGATTTCACTAAGAAAATCTGGTTGAGCATTTATATTAAAAGAAGCAATCAACACTTTCTTAAAGCTACAAATGTATTCAACTCTATATTTGGTGGAATTCTCACTTTCACTGCTTTATTTTATTGCGTTTTTGTTTTGTAATCAAATAGTGAAATGCAAGATCCTATTCAGGACAATAGTTTCAACACCTTCTCTTTCTTTTCCTTTTGGTTGAAGAGGTTTATTAAAAATGCCTGGCAAGGCCCTGGCTGGTTTGGTTCAGTGTATGGAGCATCGGCCTGCAGACTGAAGGGTCCCGAGTTCAATTCCAGTCAAGGGCACATACCTGGGTTGTGGGCTTAATCCCCAATAGGGGGTGTGTAGAAGGCAGCCAATAAATGATTCTCTTTTATCATTGATGTTTCTATCTCTCTCTCCCTCTTCCTTCCTCTCTGAAATCAATAAAAATATGTTTTTAAAAAATTGCCTGGCAAGTGTGGGCTCAGTGGTTGAACGTCAACATAGGAACCAAGAGGTCATGGTTTGATTCCACATCAAGGCAGATGCTTGGGTTTCAGGCTTAATCCCCAGTAGATGGCGTGCAGGAGGCAGCTGATTGATGATGTTTCTATCTCTCTGCCCCTCTCCCTTCCTCTCTCTCTAAAAATCAATAAAAAACATATTCAAAAAATAAAAATGCAAGTGGTCTATAAAGACCAGAACTTGCAGTCTCATTTTGAATCCTTACTTAACCATCTACTTGCTGTGTGATTTTGGTAAAATTTCTTTTATTTCTTAATTTAGTTTTTCGCATCTGCAAAATAAAGTTTACAGTCACTTCATAAGTGGTTAAAAAGACAGTCTTGAGAAAATGTGAGGCTCAAATGCTCAATTGACTTTTTTCAAGACTGATTTATTTCAGGTCAGTTAGGTTTTGTTGAAAGTATTGGAAAAATTGATCTCTGCATTATCAATTATATCACTCAGTTGTCCATTTATTTTGAGTCTTATCCCCTGAAGTCTTTCTCTCCTTGTCTGACTTACTTGAACCAATCTTTTAGTTCAACCAGAGGGCATATTTTTCTCTTTAAATGATGAATCCTTGCAAGGCTAGTAACTGTGTCTTTCTTGTTCATTACTGCTACTATGTTTATAGATGGTGCATGACATGCAGCTGACACCCAAAACAATCTTTATTTAAATACATCATTGATTACTTTATGCTTACTTTCCAAAGCCTTTCTCTATCTTGCTATCTGGCTTTGTCCGTGCCTCCCCCACTTTCCCCATTCAAATCAGGCATTCATCATAAGTACTTTGTGAGCACAGTGTAAGACTGCAATGGCATATCACATGGCTCTATTAGCTTAGAATCTTAGAGCAGCAATTGAACTCTTTCAGTGTTGCTATGTTGAGCCCATCTGCAGTGCTGAGCACATGGCAGACATCCAAAACAGCTATGAGTTAATGGAAAAGGAAATGAAAGAATGATTCATTTGTTTGTAAGATTTTAGAATGCAAGGACGCTCAGGCACTAAATAAAAATAGAACAAATTTGGCAATAACTAGCGATAGGGGGAATTATTGTTCCTGCTATCCATCCATCCACCCACCCACCAGCAAGCAGTATGGAAAACCTGTTTGACATTAGCACTGGGCTTTGGAAGATACATGAGAAATAGTTCCTTTCCTCAAATTGTTCACAATAGGAATAAATATAAATACTATTCCATCACTTATCTAGAATGCTGAGGATCACAGGTCGTTCTTAAGTAAGTGTTAAGATATCACATCAGATTTGTACTCTGGCCCACGGGTTCCACAGCAACGACAGTCTCCTAATTGCAGTTATTTGAAATGCTAACAGAACTGTCTATAACATAAGATCAGTTTTAGCAGCAATGAGAATTCCTGTTCTCATTGCTTATAAAAAGATAACACATTTAGGAATGAATAATGTAACTAAGTAAATGTGATTGGAGATAAATAATTTACTAAATGTCTCTGTTAATAAATAATCGCCACCCATTTGCTTCAGAGATGCTATCCCTCAGAAATGTGCCAGGTCAGTTCTGAGTCCCATCCCAAATGTCACTCTGCTGTCA
Source organism: Myotis daubentonii (assembly GCF_963259705.1). Classification (NCBI taxonomy): domain Eukaryota; kingdom Metazoa; phylum Chordata; class Mammalia; order Chiroptera; family Vespertilionidae; genus Myotis; species Myotis daubentonii. The sequence continues at coordinate 73,732,937 of NC_081846.1, forward strand.
GAGTATGACAGTCACCAGTGTTAGATGTTCCCTCCAAGAACAAATCATTTCCGGCAATAAAAGCCCATCTGTTTATTTAATTTCTGGATGTGCCCTGCTTACATTACCATTTGCCCAACTAGCCTTGAAATGATCTCCCTCAAATGACAAAAATTATAGACACTGCATGGCACCATTTCTCTACATAGCCATTGGAAGAGACAGCATCCCCAGCTTGGAGAATTAACTAGCTTTTTAAACTGATAAACAACTCATTCTACAAATACTAGGTGCCAACTCTGTTTGAAATTCTATGTTGCATAACCAGGAGGATTTCAAAGGTGAAATCAGCCTGAACTCTTATGAAGAATAAAAATTTCTGGGAATGAATGTAGTCTACCGAAGTATATTTATCCCTTTCAATTTATTATTTTTTTTAAAGAGACACTACTGTATCTTTGAAAAAAATAAATTAAAGGTTTGAGGTTAAAAGAAAACAACGTGAAAACTTTTCTAGTAATACAACACTAAGGTATCAGTCCCATGGGGATTAAAAATGCTAAACACACCAAAATTTTATGTAATTATACATAATAGTAAAAAACTGAAAATACACTACATGCTCAATAATAATGATAGGTCCACATAATGGAGCCACTTAAACTTATGACAATGAAGGCTTCAGTAACACATAAAATATTTTACTTGTAGATTTAAAAAATGAAGTTGGTATGTATATCCAAAATATAACAAATGGGAAGGAAGATTGAAAAAAAAGACACATTGTCTTAAGTGATAGGTCTATAGATCTACAGTTTATTTTTTATTTTCTGTGTTTTATATAATGGAAAATCAAAATATTATGCTTCACATGAATTTAGGCTCAATCTATCTATATTGAATTTTTTATGACTTGGAACCAAATGCCTCTACACTTGCAGAAATGTATGAAAACAAAATGATTAAAAGGATTATAAATTGAATTTTCTTTCAGTGTGCCTCAAATAAAAAACACACAACAGAGTCTTAAAGTGCCCTATATTGTACCACACACTTTCAAAATGTGTCATTATTGTTTTATTTTCCTCACTGTCTTCCTGGACAACAGACCTTATCTCCATTTTACAATTAGGACATCCTGACTCAGAGAGTTTACACAACTTAACCCAAATCAACAACTTAGTAAGGATCAGATCTGAACCTCCATCCCACTTTCTAACTCTGGGTCCAAGATGTTTCTTCTGCACATATCGCCTTGATCTATAAGCAATGCCTCTGACTTCACTTGTCGATTGGGGGAAGAAAATGTTTTAAAATTAGTTTGCTAGTATGTTTTGTACCCCCAGTTATATCCATACAATTTGCTTTGCCTTTAAATAAAATGGACATTTCTTGCTTCATTTAAAATAATGTATCTGATGTTCAACATAAACTAAAATGTATCTGGAGGCTATTTCTAGGTTTCAAATGCCACATATTTCTCTTCCAAGTCTCTAACTTTTAATGTGTGTCTGTTACACCACCGAAAGTAACATGAATATGAGAAAGAGGCTGAAAGACAAAAAATAACAGTTAGGGAATGTTTTCATGACTGACAAAGACTAGTCTTATATAAGGCATATGTGAGACCACACCCATTCCACCCAATTCAAAAGAGAAATGACTATTCAATAAATCCATGTAAGACCTGCATTGTAGGACTTGCCAATGATTTTTGTATCTACATCATTTTATGCATATACCACAAAGGATAAAAACAGCCAATTAATTTTAAATGATGGAAGAAGTATAACTATAATTAAGAATAGTTGTTTATTTTTCAATATGCATTTGAATTTCTAGCGTTCTCTCCAGACCAATGGTTAGCAAACTTCTCCAGGCAAAAGACCTGAATGTCACATATAGCTATAGGAACAAAATAATTGCGAACATTAATAGGATGACTTGTTCAAGATTCAGTAAAATATTAATGATGCTCAGGACTGATGGAAGAAACTGTACAAAGCTGGTTGATATCACTGTCACTGTAAGTCTTTCAGGCCACACTCAGGCCCTTTATTTGTCTTTGGCGTCTTCTCTAATGTTTCTTCATCACAGTTCTTATCCACTCTTTTCCTCTATTTCTTCACCCTCTTTATATGAGCAGAGAGAAAAATGAAGTTATCAGTTACCATCTTTCTCAAATACAAGGTTCTTTGCAGACACCCACATACTTGTCTACATTTTTTCTTTGCAATACTTTTCTCCATTCTCAGCCTTGTCCCCTTCCTATTCAAAGGCAATCCACCCTTCTCTACCTAGAGCACATGGCTCCACTTCTTATTTTGCATTAGATCTCTTTCTCTCTCCAATTTGTAAACATCGTATAAAGGTGTCCTTCTCTCAGCCTAAATCCTCCTCCAATAACCAAATCCCTCCTGTGCCCTTCATCTAAACTTGTCAAAAGAGTAGTCTAGTCTCATTATCACATTACCAGATATCCATTCTGTAATCCATTGAGTTCCAGCTTTTGCCCCATGACTATACTAAATTTATCTCGCATTAAGAGTCTTCAAATTTCAAGATCCAGCTCAGAGGTTGAGCATCAACCTATGAACCAGGAGGTCAAAGTTCGATTCCTAGTCAGGGCACATGCCCGGGTTGTGGGCTCAATCCGCAGTGTGGGGCGTGCAGGAGGCAGCCAATCAATGATTCTCTTGCATCATTGATGTTTCTATCTATCTCTTCCTCTCCCTTCCTGTATGAAATCAATGATATATATATTTTTTTTTCAAAATCCAATGGGCATTTCTTAAGTCTTTATCATATTTGATCTCTCCATTGAATTTGTCTGTATTAATCACTTCTTTGAGCTTAAAATGTGATTACCCCATTATTTCTGTGAAATCACACCCACCCTTCTTGCCTTCTTACAGTTGTTTCAGTATTCTTTTTTCTCAGAGCATCAAAGCCTTTTTAATTGTTAAAAAATAGTTTATTAGGAACATCTCTTCAATACCACTAAATAAAGATACCCATTTAACCAGACAGTCCATTAATTTTCTAGGGGTTTAAAATAGAAATGCAATACAAAATAAATGTATTGAAAACTAAAATAAAATTATTTAGAAAAAAACAATTTTGACATTGTGTTTATATTTTGATCATTTTACTTCTTTTTCAGCTAATTAAAAATTAATTGCTTGGCTGTATTTTCTTTATTCATTTTACAACCTTTGTTTTAATTTTGATACTGCCTCTAGCCTTGGAGGAAATATTTAACTTTTTGTACCATTCCCTAGATTCATAAGTAAAGTGAAATGCTATCCAGGCTAATGAAGATAATAATAATGAAATAAACCTTCAAGGAATGGGTCACTAGTATTGGTAAACAACTGAAAATTGGTCTAATTTCTAATTCTAATCATTTAAAAATACTAGTGCATGCTCTGCCTCCCCCTGGGGAGCTACTTTTTTATCTTTATTTTTAGATTGGAGGCCTGGTGCACAAAAATTGTGCAATGGGGGAGGAGGTCCCTCAGCCCGGCTTGTGCCCTCTCACAGTCTGGGACCCCTTGGGGGATGTTCACCTGCCGGCTTAGGTCCAATCCCTGGGGGCATCAGGCCTAAGTCAGCAGTCAGACATCCCTCTCACAGTCCGGGACCCCTCTCTCCTTACTGCCCCTTGCAGCGAAGGTGGGAGAGGCTCCCGCCACTGCTGCTGTGCTCGCCAGCCGTGAGCCCAGCTTCTGGCTGAGTGGCGCTTCCCCTGTGGGATTACACTGCCCACCAGGGGGCAGCTCCTGAATTGAATGTCTGCCCCCTGCTGGTCAGTGTGCAGCATAGTGACTAGTCATTCTGCGGTTCAGTCAATTTGCACATTAGGGTTTTATTATACATTAGAGGCCCGATACACAAAATTTATGAAAGAGTAGGCCTTCCTTCTCCTAGTTGCTGGCACTGGCTTCCCTCTGGCACTCAGGACCACCGGCAAGCACCCAGGACCCTGGCCTCTGCCGCAGCCCCAGCTTCATTCGGAAGGTCGCCCAGAAGGATATCTGGTCTAATTAGCATATTACACTTTTATAATTGTAGAAGGATTACTTACTGTCTGTGCAACCCATTTGTCATATATTACCTTGGAGTATTAAAAAGCTTTAATCTATGTAGTTCTTATGTTCCTATCTAGGTTGTAATCTTCTTGGAAGCAGAACAATATTTTATTCTATTTGTATTTCTTGGGATGCTTTGAAAAAAAATAGATGTTCAAAATTGTTCTCTGGCTATTATGTAATTCATTTATTAAAATTCAGAATTTTAGATTTCTACTCAAGTATTTCTCATTTGGCATCTGTCCTGAAGAAAATTACTGTTTGATTATTCTTTCTGGGATATGGTGGTAGAGAGGAAAGAACTTTAAGAAGTCATTTGTAAATAAGAAGACTTGTCTTTAACCACAGAAACTAATGTATTTTTAAATGCCCTGGAGAAGGAGCATTACAAATAGAACTCTTTGGGAAATAAAAGTGTTGTGAATAAATTAGCATTAATTTTCTATTTCTGTACAAAAAAAAAAAAATCAGTCCCAAAATTAGTGGCTTTCCCAAACAATTAGTAACATTTTTATCTTGCAGTTTTGTTTGTTGTTGTTGTTTGTTTGGTTATTTGTTTTTAATGAGAATTTGGTTCGGTATCTTTGGCTCTGCATCTCTTACAACCTTGAGTCAAGCTCGGGGTTCATTTCCAAGCTCAGTCAAGTGCTTGCTGGCAGGGCTTAGATTCTCAGTTTGCTAGACTAGGGCCTCTGTTTCTCATAAACTGTTGGTCAGAAGCTTCCCACAGTTCTTTGCCATTTGGGATATTCCATAGAGGACCTCTCAATCGGCTGCTGATTTCATCAGAATGAGCAAGGCGAAAGGAAGGAGAGAGTAGGCCAAGATCAATTCAATAGTCCTTTGTAACCTAATCCAGAAAAATGACATCTCATATTTTTTACATGTTCAATGCATTGCAAGCTGGTCACTAGGTTCTGCCTGCCTTCAAGAGGAGAGGGATACACTGGGGAGCGAATACCAGAAGGTAGAAATCATTGAGAGCCATCTTAGGAGTGTGTCTAACACAGTTATTTTATTGTTTCCTTCTACTATATTATAGGAGAAAGACACTATTTGGGGAAGAGAAAGCAGGCAGGAAATGAGTTGAGCCAGACTCTCTCTTTATGTGAAAAATTAAAATGGAGGGCAAATAAGAATAAAAAAAAAATTACTTGAAATAAAGAATGATAGGAATAATAGCTGCCACTTACAAAGTAACGATTATAAGGTTGCGTTGGTGGTATAGTGGTGAGCATAGCTGCCTTCCAAAGTAACGATTATAACCTGGCTTTCTGCTAGACTTTATATATGTCGCTTCTAACCCTTTAAAATTCTTTGAATGTCAGACAGCATTATTCATGTTTTGCAGATGAAGAAAACAGTGGTTCATGAAAGGAAATGGCTTTTTAAAACCTTGTAACTATTAAGTGATAGTGGCGCAAGCAAGGAATAATGTTGAACAATGTTTGTGGTCTATAAAACTCACAAATTCAAAACAAATATAATGTTTATGAAAACTAATTGAGAGTTAGAGAGTGATACCTTTAAAGTGAGAAGCTACTAGTCTCCAAAGATCAACTGTATTTTTTAAAAAAATATAATCTGGATTCTTAAAAATTTGACTCTTCTGGAAAATGCATTAATCTACCATTTAGTTCTTGCTACTTTGCCTTGAATGAGTTTTCAAACCTAAAAAAGATATGGTACATTTATTATTATTATTATTATTATTATTATTATTATTATTATTTTAAAATATTTTTATTGATTTCAAAGAGGAAGGGAGAGGGAGAGAGAGAGAGAGAAACATCAATGATGAGAGAGAATCATTGATTAGTTGTCTCCTGCATGCTCCTTACTGGGGAATGAGCCCACAACCCGGGCATGTACCCTTGACCGAAATCAAACCTGATACCCTTCAGTCCACAGGTCAAACCAGCTAGGGCAAGATGTGGTACATTTATACCATGGACTACTATGCAGCTGTGAAAAAGAAAGATCTTTTACCCTTTGAGACAATAAGGAGGGACCTGGAGAGTATTATGCTAAACTAAGTGAAATAAGCCAGCAAAGACAGACAAATATCACATGATCTCCCTCATATATGGAATCTAATGAACAAAATAAACTGATGAAGAAAATAGATTCAAAGACTTAGAGGCATGGGACAGACTGACGAATCTCAGAGGAAAGGCATGGGTAGGTGGGTGAGTGGGGATAGATTAACCAAAGAACTTACATGCATATATGCATAGCCCATGGACACAGACAATAGTGTGGTGAAGGCCTGGAGGAGCATGGGGTCAGGGTCGGGGTGGTCAGTGGGGGATAAAAAGTGACATATGTAATACTTCCAACAATAAAGATACATTTATTTTAAAGCCAATTTATTTTGGAGAGAGACCACTGAGTTGCTGCTTAGGATATAATTTGTTGTGTGTATGTGTGTGTGTGTGGGGGGGGGGGGTTGCCAAATCCTGATTCCTATAATGAGATAAAACAATGCAAAAATAAAATTCATGATTCTACATCATTCATTTCACTATAATGATGGCATTGTTGATCTCCCTGTGCAGGGCGAATATACATTGACATCTATATCTACCTAAATCATCTACCTGTCTGTCCAATCAGCCTCATCTAACATTTAAATGTTGCCTAATAATAGCCCTAACTGGTTTGGCTCAGTGGATAGAGTGTCAGCCTGCGGACTGAGGGGTCCCCGGTTCGATTCCGGTCAAGGGCATGTACCTTGGTTGCAGGCACATCCCCAGTAGGGGCTGTGCAGGAGGCAGCTGATCAATGTTTCTCTCTCATCGATGTTTTTAACTCTCTATCCCTCTCCCTTCCTCTCTGTAAAAAATCAATAAAATATATTTTTAAAAAACGTTGCCTAATAACCTATAATTTCTTTACTCTTAGAATATTGATCCTAAGATCAGTAGATTATATTCTTTTCTAAGTTCAATTCCTTTTCCAGGAAGAGTGTAGGTTTGCATATAATACTACTTACTACTTGTGAATATAATTTGATGTGTCTAGAAAAGTGTATTGTACACATTACTGTATTCATAATTGCCTAATTGTGTTTGCATGTATCCAATTATCAGCAAGATTGGCCACTTACCCTATCAACAACAAACATGGTTAGCTGCATTGTTGCAAATACCTGTCTGCTTAATTCGGATGCTCAGTTATCCCTTCCTTTAAGTTTCTTGAAACTGTAACTTCAAATGAGGAGGCAGAGAAAACTGCTAGAGAACAGGTCAATAGCAAGAATATAAAAAGAAATCTGGAATTTGGTTTGCCTATTGGTTTTGGTCATAATATACTCAATGATTTGATTATACTAATAATATTCATTATATGACAGAATCTTTAGATCAGTCTTCACATCATCACATGAAAGATTAGCGAGCTATATTTACAAATGCAAAAGTAGTTTTTTGTTGATAACGAATGCTAGTTAATTAAATTATTTCGGTATCTAGCATGTAATTTATGGGATGGTTTCAGAAGCCTAATGGATCAGGGTAGAAAATATCCTAGGAAATACATCAGACATAGATTACCTTGAAGACATTATATTGAGTGAAATAAGTCAGTCACAAAAGGGCAGATATTTTTTATTCCACTTATTCCAGGGACCTAGAGTAGTCAAATTCATAGGGACAGAAAGTAAATTGATGGTTGACAGGGATGGAGGAGAGGGATTGGAAATTAATTTTTAATGGGTACAGAGTATCAGTTCAGAAAGTTGAAAAAGTTCTGGAGATGGATGACTGATCATAATGGCTGTACAACAATGTAGATGTACTTAGTGTCCCAGAACTGGACAATTAAGAATGTTAAAATGATAAACCTTTTGTTATATAGAATTACTCTAAATTTTAAAATATTAATAAAATGGATATGCCTGCCAAAGGGGCAACTTTACTTTTTAAAAATAAAGAATTGTTAGAAGGGGATGACTATATGTGAGAAGTAATGGAAAATCTTGAAAAGTAGACCAAGATGTTGGAAGGACAAATAGGACTCATTGGGTCAAGGAGGTCTTTGGATTGCAATGGAGTTGTAGTATCAGAGCAGTTTTCTATCTGTAGCAGTTAGATAAACCAGAATTTTTTTTTAAAAAAAGTTTGATGGCAACTACAACTGGAGAACCAAGAACTCAGAGAGAAGAAGCACAGAAGAGTGAGCCAATACTTTGTCAGCGACTTCCTCCCTAGTGAACCGCATTTGCTGCTTCTTGGACATAGTGTTACAGATAAGAGCCCAGGTGGAAGCAAGGAAGGCAGAGCTTTTGCCAACCCCATGGCATTTTTTGTACTAAAAATTAAAGATCATGTCTCCCATGGAAGCCAAGGAATGAAGAGCAAAGATGTTGGTGAGAAGGGAGGAAGAGAAAAGGAGTCCAACACTTGGTGAATTCTCTTTGGAAAATTGCTGAAATAGAATAGCTTTTTCTTTATTACTATAGGCTTAGTGCATGAAATTCATGTGGGGGGAGGGTGTCCCTCAGCCAGGCCTGCACCCTCTCGCAATCCAGGACCCCTCCGGTAGGGTCCCGAGGCCTGGCTGGCGATCAGGGTCTATCGGGGCTCTCATTCCCAGGCTGCTGGCAGCTGGCCCCACGCCCGCCACTGCCACTGCTTGCCATCTGTGCGGTGCTTCCCCCACCCCGCCACCGGTCACCTCCCTCTGTGGGGTGCAATCGCTTGGCTGGCCTGGGCCTCCCTCTTTGGGGCAATCAATGGCGGGGCTCCGTGATCAATTGCCCAGCAGAGGGAGGCCCCACCATGCGGCTGGGGCTCCATGATCAATTGAAACTGACAGGTTTATTTTAAAACATCTATGGCATATAAAAAGCTAACAATGACCAAGAAAACTTAAAGAGGAACAAAGCTGGTTCGCATATGCTACCAGAAATCAATATGTACCCTGAAATGACTGTTATCAATAACAGCACTGAGCAGAGGATAAAGGAGAAACTTGGACTAAGTTCCCAACAGTTAGTATAATTACAGCAGTGTGATATTGGTACATGAAAAAACTAGCTGACCAAAGAAATGGGGGAGAAAAAAAGCTGAGAAACAATCCAGATCCACACAGATACTCTTATTTGCTTTGTAACAAAGCCACTGACTTTATAACACTGCATTGTGTAGGAATACAGGACCAAGGGTTACATTAGAATTTCCATATGGGACAAGGAAGTGAACTCCTTTCTTACCCCGTGAGAAAAATCAGGTCCAGATCGGTTACAATGTACATATAAATGGTAAACTAACTGGCTAGACAGAAACTGAATAACATCATTTTTTTTGGAGGAAACAAACATGTCTTAAATAGCACACAAAAAATGCTAACTATATTGGAAAATATTAATGAAGTAAAGTTTACTACAACTGAGAATTGATGTTCATAAAAGAAAATGTTCAGAGAATGAAAATGCAAGCCTCAGAGTGGGAGAGGATAGTTTCAGTGCATACAGGACACAATGAACTCATACCCAGTATTTTTCAAGAACTTTTACAAACCGATAGAAACTTGTACAGACTGAAAACTATAGACTATTAAAAATTGACCAAAACTTTAACAGATACTTTTCAAAATCAGATATTCAAATGACTATTAAATAAGTGACATCAGAGAACTAAAAATTAAAATCAGAAGGCAATACCGGTCAGAATGGCTAAACATTAAAGAGACGGCATTAATCAGTGTCGCTGAGGCGGTGAAACAACTGAAATTCCCATACACGGGTGGAAGCGATGTATTTGACACAACATCTTTGAAACTACTCAGCGATATCATCTAAAGCTGATCATGAACACAAGTGATAAGCTATCCTTTCCACTCCTAAGAATGTGCCCAACAGAAATACATGAGAATATTCGTAAAAAGACACATGAAAGAATGTTTACAAACAGCACTGATTGTAACAACCACCCATTGTTAGTCAACGGAAGAAATGATGGGTATATTGACGTATATTCTTACAATGTGATGATGTACAATAATGAGAAGCAAACCGTTGCTAGAAGCAGCAACAACTACATCTCACCAACATTATATTGAGGAAAACAAAGTAGATGCAAAGAATCATGCTCTATATTTTCATTTATATAAATTTCAAAAGTGAGCACAATTAACCTAGGGCGTTAAACTACAGAGAAATGGTGATTTCTGAGGGGAATGAGGATGGGAAGGGGCCTGAGGGCGGCTGCTAGCGTGCTGACAATGTCCCATATCTCAGGCGGGCTGATGGTCACAAGGTTGTCTTTACTTTGTGTGGGTTTATTAGTAATATGTTATGACTTGAGCCCATTTATTTCAATAAGCTGTAAATTTAAAAGGGAGAACGTACACTCCTCTTCTGTCTTTTTCTCCTCTGTCAGCGGTGGTCAAGGGAGTCTCTGGAGACAGAGAACCTCTGGCCAGAGAGAGTACTCTGCAGCCCCCCCCTCCTCACCCCCAGTTCTTGTCTTACTTGTAGGAATGAATTCAAACAAGAGATAACAAAATAACAGCAAAAGCAGGCGAGGATTTGTTTGTAGGGAAGAAATACACTCAGATAGAACCTGCAACTCAGCGGGTGGAAACCAAGCCAAGTGTCCTGAGCATGTAGCCCAGCTGGCCAAGACCTAACCGAGGGCCCAGATATTTGGGAGTTGAGAGGATTTACACCCGTAGGCGGGAACACCCCTAGGTAAGAACCAAGTCACCCCTTCCTCTTGTCTCAAAGAAAGTATCTTTAAGCGATAAGGCTCCTTCACCCGGGTGTCCGCCACAGGTTAGATACATCCTGGAGGGGCTCTGAATCTTTCCTGCTCACATAGGGATCTGAATAGTCTATTTTCAGTTTGTCATGTCTCACACACATTCCCTCCAAACCCCAGCTGCCTTTCCCAGCTCATATCTTTCCAGCTGCCTACCCAACACTGCCAGCTACTTGGAATATGAATCCAATGGCTGGAGCACACGCAGCTGTTTTAAGCCATGGGTCATGAGACAACATTCTCCAGAAGGCAGAGCAGGAAGGATTCAAGGAAGAGCCGGGGTGTAAATGACATGGACCTGCTACATCAGCCCTACGCTGACAACTTCTGGGCTCCTCTTACATAAGAAGTGTATTTTATCTTCTAACAAAGAAATGGTTCTTTCCTGAGCACTGAACCACATGATGAAATCAGTGTCCATACTGCCAAAGAGTTTGGATTGGATACTTCATCTTTCTTCGTGGCAGAAACAAATAACAGGAATTTAAAAGGTAACCATTCTGCACTCTCACTCCTGAATTTCCCCACCAGTTCCATTAGAGATGAAACCTTCCAAACAGATTAATGGAAAAAATATAGATTTAATTTTTCCCGTGCACATTAGCAGAAGCAGTAAAATGTGTTTAATTTATTGGGGCTGTTCTATACCATCACAATTCTTTGGAGAACTTTGGCTCATCAGCATTCTTTGCCTGAGAAGAGTGATGACTTTTCTGCTGAAGTTAAGGTAATTCCACAGCTCAGCTTTAGTGAACACCTCTTAGCACATTAATGAATAGCATTTGTGCATTAGCAAACATGCCCCAGAGAAAAAATCAAATCATCTGGGCTTGGATGTTCATAAATTCTGACACTTGTAAGCTCTCAGTGAGAAACTGCTTCATAATGAATTGCATGGGCTATATGCATTCCACAATGCGACTTAAGCCTCGACTGTGCTTGACTAGAGTGGAATTTAGTTAAGGATAAAATGGAAAAAATAAATAAAAATTTTCACAAATCCATAAGATTTTAATTAAAATCTGACTTTCTAAGCATCAGCTGTGGTCATTCAGTGCTGATTAAAACCACCAAAACGTTGACAATGGTCTATGTAATATAGTATATGCAGAGGTCACATAGTTTTATTTTGTTGTTGTTTGTTTTCTTAAATCTTTTATCCCTTCCAAATTATTTGAGTGTTCTTTTGGGGGGACCTGAGATAATGATAGAAGGGTGTCCACAAAGGTGGCTTTGAAATTAATTGAATCTCATAATGAATAGTTTTCAATGATCATTGCTTCTTAAGAGCAGTAGATGGCCGAAACAGGTTTGGCTCAGTGGATAGAGCGTTGGCCTGCGGACTGAGAGGTCCCAGGTTCGATTCCGGTCAAGGGCATGTACCTGGGTTGCGGGCACATCCCCAGTGGGAGATGTGCAGGAGGCAGCTGATCGATGTTTCTCGCTCATCGATGTTTCTAACTCTCTATCTCTCTCCCTTCCTCTCTGTAAAAAAATCAATAAAATATATATTTTTTTAAAAAAAGAGCAGTAGATGAAATTTAAAAAAAAATAACACAAGAAAAGAAAACCAATAATTGAATACAGGTATTGGTACCTCTGTGTCTTGAATTCTTTGTGTAAATCTCCCCTCCCATTAATGATGCTTTCTGTTTTTCAAAGCCTTCTGATAATACTTCTTCCTGCTCCTGTCTTAATGCCTTCCCTTTCCACCCAAACTTCTTGCATGACATGTTTATATCTGCCATCTGCTTTTTCACACCTGCCATTTACACCTGAATTACAACCTGGCTTCCGTCTCTACTACTTGCTGAAAACTGAACCTGCTAGAGTCTTTCATAACCTTCTTGTTACAAAGCAGGTGGACCCTTTTCATTCTATTTCACTTGCACTTTTAAACATTCGATGATATGAATGCTCTTTTTAGTAGAAACCATTGTCTCTTGGCCTCCTTATGGGCTTGGCTTCCCAGCACTTCAGTGAGCTGTCTTTCCTGGGCTCTGTGTTTGTCTTCCTCACTGGGCCTCTCTTTGGCTTTTGTTATTTAAGAGTTCCTACTGAGCTCTTTGTGTGGCACTATGAGGAGGTCCCTGGGAGGGCTCATCCACTCTCATGGCTTCACCTATTTTCATTCCACTAACTGCAAATCTAGTTCTTCCTTTGTCCCCTTTTCTGTATGCCACACCCCTAAATAGAACTCTGTAGACACTAGATGACACTTAAACATTAAAAATACAAAACAGATGTTAATCCGTATCTGATTTCTAATCTTCATCTGAGTGTATTTCATGTCAATTTAAACCACCTTCACTCAGGCAATGTTTTTTTCTACCCAAATATCCTAACCTAGTGCTGCCCATTTGAGCACAGAGTGTGACATGAATTCTAGCAGCAAAATAGGGATTTATCCTTAATTCTCTTTTCTCTCCACCACTACATCTACCCTATCATCATGAAATTATTTTGCCTTTTAAATATCTCTTGAAGCCTTGGCTGGTGAGCACAGAGGTTAGAGCCTCAGCCCATGCACTGAAGGGCTGTGAGTTCAATTCCCAGTCAAGAGCAGGTACCTGGGTTGCAAGTTTGATCCCCAACCAATCCATGTTTCTCTCACACTCTGTCTCTCTCTATCTCCCTTTCATTCTCTCAAAATCTTCCAGTAAAGGATTAACAACAACAACAAAAAAATCAGCTTTTGAAAATATCTACTTATTTATATCTCCATTGATTTACTTCAGTCCATTTTACTACCTTATTTATTCCAAATTATTATGCTAAATTATTATAATACTAGGGGCCCGGTGCACGAAATTCGTGCACTGGGTGTGTGTGTGTGTGTGTGTGTGTGTGTGTGTGTGTGTGTGTGTGAGTGTCCCTCAGCCCAGCCTGCCCCCTCTCACATACTGGGAGCCCTCAGGCGTTGACCCCCATCACCCTCCAATCGCAGGATCGGCCCCTTGCCCAGGCCTGACGCCTCTGACAGAGGCGTCAGGCCTGGGCAGGGGACCCTCATTTCCCCCCATCACTGGTTCTGCCCCCAGCCCAGGCCTGATGCCTCTGGCCCAGGCGTCAGGCCTGGGCAGGGGACCCCCAGACCCCTCCGATTGCTGGCTCTGCCCCTTGCCCAGGCCTGATGCCTCGGCCAGAGGCGTAGACCCCCATCACCCTCTGATCGCCTGATCGGCCCCTTGCCCAGGCCTGACGCCTCTGCCAGAGGTGTCAGGCTTGGACAGGGGACCCCCATCTCCCCCTGATCACTGGCTCTGACCCCCGCCCAGGCCTGAGGCCTCTGGCCCAGGAATCATGCCTGGGCAGGGAACCCCCATCTCATTATGATCTCTTGCTCCACCCCCCACTGAAGCCTGACGCCTCTGACCCAGGCTTCAGGCCTGGGCAAGGGGACCATCATATCCCCCCAATCCCCGGCTCCGCCCCCCGCCCAGGCCTGATGCCTCGGCCAGAGGAGTTGACCCTCATCACCCTCCTATCACCAATCATCGGATCGGCCCTTTGACCAGGCCTGAGGCCTCCAGCAGAGGTGTCAGGCCTGGGCAGGGGATCCCCAGCTCCCCGCGATCTCCCGCTCTGCCCCTGCCCAGGCCTAACACCACTGGCCGAAGCATTAGGCCTGGGCAGGGGACCCCCAGTTCCCTGCGGTTGCAGGCTCCACCCCTGCCCAGGCCTAACGCCTCTGGCTGAGGCGTCCGGCCTGGGCAGCGGGGACCCGCAGCTGCAGCGGCCCCGTGATCGTGGGCTCCGCTTTAGGCCCAGGCAAGGGACTCCTAGCTCCCGGGACTGCCAGCTTCCACCGTGCCCAGCTCCCATCGCTGGCTCCACCCCTACTTCCTGCTATCACTGGCCAGGGCGGAAAAGGCCCTGATTCTCCGATCATGGGGCCGCCTTTGCCCTGCCCCACACCTCTTAGCTCCCCCCTGGGTTTCCGATCACTGTCAGTGGCAGGGGGCTTCTTCCTGCTTTCCCTTTCGCCTCCCTGCATTGTGCCTACATATGCAAATTAGCCGCCATCTTTGTTGGCAGTTAACTGCCATCTTAGTTGGCAGTTAATTTGCATATAGCCCTGATTAGCCAATGAAAAGGGTAGCGCCGTACGCCAATTACCATTTTTCTCATTTATTAGTGTAGATGCACTAACTTTAAAATAATAATCTAATAATATTCTAATATAGGATATAATCTCTCTTCTTCCATAGGGGCATCATTCCTTATTTCCTCATTTTACAGACAGAGTAATTGTTTTAAAACTAAATCTGACCATGTTAATGACAATATTAAAATTGTTTATTAAATTATCTTGCACTTAGAATCACTTGGAGTTTAAATGCCTGATAGCATTCATTCTTCAGATACATTTTGCTTGGCACTCTTCTGTGTTTTAAGACCGTTAGATTTGAATACATTTAATTAGTGGTCTCGCTCACCCAGTTCAATATAGAGCTTACCAGTTTCCTATTGGTTACTGCCTGACACTCTGCACAATACCTTTCCTGCCAAACCCTGAATGGATTTGAGTTTGTGAATTTTTAATAAAGTCAGTAGTTCCAGCATGGTTTTCATAGTTTTTCTGATTTTGCCCCTGCTTACTCCTAGCTCCAACTATTGTTGCACTCTTTAAATCCAGCCAAATTTGCAGTTCCCTCTAAAATCACGCACTCGTGCATAATATTATGCTTTTGCATATGCTGATTTATCTGTCTTGCATGTATCACCATTCCCTTTCATACTTAATGAATATCGACTCATTTAAATACTCAGCTCAAATGACAGGCTTTCAAAATATTGTCTTTCCCTCTAGATATATATGGCCTTTTCTTCCTTTGTTCAACTGCTTCTAAATTATTCCAGAACCATTATTAGAATTTAAAATAATATTTCTATTTACCTTCATAAACCCTAAGTTTTTTGAATTTTTTTTAAATTCCCAGCACCTAGTAAAGTGGGTGTTCCATAAGACTTTTTGACTAAATCATATATAAATAAATTATTTTACAGCATTTATTTACTTTTTGCTAAAATTTTATTATTCTAAGCCCCATCTACTGTTCAGTCACTTCCTCCAGCTATAGGCATGTAATCCATGGAGCTCTAGGGGAAGTATTAGAAATGGTCCTCTCAGAATCAGTTCATTATAGATTAATCGTAGCTACATCACTCATAATGGGATCTCTACATGCAAAGATGAATGCCATTCAATTAAATAACTCAGATACCTTTAAAATCTGAGCTTCTCCAGCAGTCGTGAGTAATTATTTATGGCTCTTCAAAATGCGGGCCATGGACTAATTTAGTAAATCAAGATTTTATGACTTAATTGGACTCAGTGCTAGAAAGTCTTAGGCCTTTTCCCGACAGCTGTTAGTTGATGGAGGAGTCCTATGGATACAATTTTCATTGTTAAAATGGTGTCTCTTTAGGTTGAACGGTGTCCAACTGTATGACTTCCGGACACATCTTTTACTATTTTCCCCACAGGAGACGTTACACATATCAAAGTTAATACCCTGCCTCCCACATCTCACTGTTAACCAGGAAAAGTGTAGATTTACAATCATTGCCTAAATAGTTTATTAATCAGTTACCTGCTTTGTGTGATTTAATCTGAACTTGCATTTTGCTTGGGAAATAGTGTTCTGTGCAGCCTCTCCTTGGCTTTCTGAAAAAGCAGGAGGCTGGGTAAATTGAAAAATGCTCTGTACGTGATGAGTTCCTTGTGACCGGTGAACATTTACTGGTGTTTGTTTGCTGTGTAAGACACAGGATTCAGTTTGGAGAATGAAAAATAAATGCACTTTTTTTTCCCCAGAAATATATCTGGAATCTACTGGCTTTCCTCTGTCTTTACTGCCACCTACTCTGCCCTGGACAATTTAATTTCCTGCTTGTACAGCTGCCGTAGCCTGCTAACCGGCTGCCTCACCAATTCCTGCTCTCCTGCAATCCTTTATCCACTAATCACAGCGTTCTCTGTCAGACACTTTAATGGCTCTTAAGACAAAGAGCACAATTCTCTACCTGAATTCTGAGCTTCTTGTAGTATCTGGCTCCTGCTTCCGTCTCTAGTCTCTATGTATTTTTTAATTGAATTTATTGGGCTGACATTCATGTGCAAAATGATACAGTTTCAAGTGTACCACTTAATAAAACATCTTCTGCACACTGCTTTGTTCGCCCGCTGCCCCAAGCAAAGTCTCTCTCCGTCCCCATCCCCCCCACCCCTCTGCCCACCTCCACCTTCCCACCCCCTTTCCCTCTGGCTATCACCACACTGCTGTCTGTGTCTACATGTTCTGTACATGTGTTTTTTGTCTAACCCCGTAATGTTCTCTTGCTCCCTCTGCCAAAAGCTCGGCCACATTGGCTTGTTTTCAGACTCATGTCATTCCCACTTCAGGCCTTAGAGCTTTGCTCTTCTTTTTTTATTATAACCTCCCCTTACCCACCCTCTACCAGCCTGGCCAATTCCTAGCTATTTTTCAATTTTCAGCTTACCTATCACATATCCAGAAAGCCCTTCCCTGTCTTCCCACAAAAGGCACGGCCTAGTGTTTGCTTTAATGATATGCCCTGTAACAGTACAAATGACTAAAAAGAAGTGAGTTAAGGAAGCAGCATGAATTCAAAGATTAAAATGATAGTTATTCAATGCAAAGCTCTTTTAAAATTGCCAACCTCTGGAAATTAATTGAAATAACACATAAGCAAAATTTTTAGATACTTGAAACTTACTGATTAACATGATAATCTTCTCTGCTCATAGTTTGGGATAAAAAGTTTCCTACATGAAATTACCCTTCCTGGTTGTTTTTTTTTACCATGAGAGAATGTCGATGCGAGAATAATGATAATTCATTATTGACGTTGACAGTAATTGCTGATTCTGGAAAAGTAAAGGTTAAAGAAAAAACTTTAATCTAGTGTAGTTATACAAAGGTAGTACTCATTATAGCTATTCATAATAAATTTTCATACCTGTGTCTAGTTATAATATAACAGAATATGTTATAGTAGAGTATATACATTGAGAATCACACTTACAGATCTGAAAGGGACACTGTGAGTTTCTTAAGTCAATTACTCATTTTACAGAAAAACAAAAAAGTAGAGGAGAAAACACAAGAAAAGAAAACAAACTCTATTTGCCTTAGAGTAGAAGGCACTTTTTCCAGAAGATATCTTAATGAGCCATTTTGGTTGATAAAGTTGATTCTTTCTAAATGAGAGAATTTTAGACCAGATGTGTAAATTTTACCACATTAGAATACAAGAAACATGTTCAGCTTCCTACTACTATGCTTAGGAAACTGAATGTGGCCAGAATGGTGGGAGTGACTCCAGGTGCACAGGAAAAACAGATGAGGAATGGAAACATAAGCATGGAACGTTTCTCTGCAACATGGTACTTACTGAGTAGAATCTCAGAAGCTGAGAAATAAAAATTTCCTTGCATTGGAGATGGCCAGTGAATTTTAAAACTTATGGATTTAAATTGTCATTTTTATTCCTATTTTGCTAAAATTATCCCTGCACCACCTCCATAATCTGCAAAAATTCAATAATAGCTTCATAGTAACAGCCATGTTTATGTTAGAGGGGAAGTGAAGAAAGAGCTGATCCAAATTGGGTCCATATGGGGAAATAGAGAGCATGTTTCAGAGACGCTAACATAATGCTTCTGAGCTTGGCAATCACAGACTGTAGCCTCTTCGGAGGTGGGCTCAGGCAGCACACTTTCCCCCAAAATAAAGAGGAAGGAGTTAATTGATGGGACTTGAGGTGGACAATAGTCCCTACTATTATATGAGGCAAGATTTAGGCTTTCCCCCCCCTTTCTATTCTTTTCCTTTTAATTTTTTTAGGTGACAGAAAGTTGGATGATAAATGTGATAGACTGGCCAAAAATAAGAAAAATAGCCAGATCATTTTTAGAATAAAATTCTGACCCAAATCTGCAGCAACCTGTCCAGGAAATCAACCTCCTTATGTACAAGAACAACCCAAGAAGCCAGCCTACTATAAATTGGAATGATAGGAGGCCAGATTACTATCTCTAATAATAATTTGGGAAGCTAAACAATAACTAGTATAACAATTAGCCCCAAATGACCATGACTATTAAGTTCTTAAATTTTCCCCCCTGTTTCCAACTTAGAACACCTAGCAAAACCCAATTCTGCACCCATACCCAATTGCATGGGATGCCCCAAGACAACACCTCCAGGCTGGACACACCTGAAGCCTTCCCTTTGCCACTACGAAGCCTTCCCTCTCCCCTGCCTGCTTTGAGTATCTGCGAAAAATCAAGTGAGGGTGGTTGACTCTCATTCTGTATAGCAAGCTCTGAATATACAGCCTTTGTGTTTCTTATTTGATTGGTCTTTGTTTATTTCCACAAGTGTAAGATTATTTGAAGAATGGAGATTTGTGACTCCCCCCCGACAGGAAAACAAAATTAAAAACCATTATGCAATCCAAAATTTTTGTTATATACATGGAAAACTTGATTTGAAAGAATATAATTAATTTGCCTTAGATGAACGATTCAACCTCCTGAACGTTGGAGTCGCTTGGAAATTTGGAAACATCTGATGCCGAGGCCCTGTCCCTAGAGAGACAGATGTGAGCCAAGCATGAAATGGCACCATTTAAAAATCTTTACAGATAATTCTAATAGGCCAAAAGAATCTGCAATCTCTCTTTTAAAGGTAGTAAAAACTCAGATGCAAAAATAGAAAACAGAATTCCTCACCCAAATGGTTTTCACTAGCTTGTGCCATCCAAGATTTCTTTCATCTCAAAATGAAATAAAGGCATCCAAAAAATACAGTAGCATCCCTCCTAGCTAGAATTCAAATACCAAGCAGTTGCACCTGTCTCACAGATGTGACAAAGGAAAGCAAAAATGACCTTTAGGTAGTCAAAATAGTGTCACTTAGTCATAGCGGATTCCCTCAAGCCTTCACTCAGAAAATAGGTGTTCTTATTTTACACACACTTCTGATAGGTTTGGAAATCTGGTTTTCAGATTTATAACCTCTATAAAAGGAGCTACGCTTCATGCAGGTCGTTTGCCCTGAAAGATGACACCCCAGAGCAATTGTGGAATTGGGAAACCTACAAAAGCCACCAACCCAGGACCTGCATCTCTACTTATGCGACACATCACAGAAGGTCTTGAGGACACAGAACAACATGAGATTCTAGCTCTGGAAAAAGGAAAAAAAAACACACCCAATTTAAATAATTGAAATACATCTCTGTTACAGTTTGGCTAGCTAAAGACATCAATTCCCAATGATTCAGACAACAGGATATTGCAAACAGTACATTCCTCAGATTTTGGCACAACAGAGATCTTTCAAAAGTAACCAAGATTGTGTTAAATTTAGACTAAAAAAATGAAGAAAATGGTTTCAGCTTTTAATCAAGAAAAAAAATGCTTACCCACTAAGGTATATTTTGCAAAGACCAATACAGTATATCAGTTGGAGCTATGAATGTTGCTTCATTGTTAATGTATATTCTTTATTTCACTTATTTATTTATTTTTAAATATTTTAAAATATATTTTCATTGATTTCAGAGAGGATGAGAGAGGGAGAGAGAGATAGAAACATCAATGATGAGAGAGAGAATCATTGATCGGCTGTCTTCTGCACACCCCACACTGAGGATTGAGCCCACAACCTGGGCATATGCCCTGACCGGGAATCGAACTGTCTCCTCCTGGTTGATAGGTTGACACTCAACCACTGAGCTACACTGGCTGAGCTAATGTATCTTCTTTAGCAAATGCCACTTTTTCAAAATGTTTTTTTAACCTGAAATTTTTTTTTTCTAAAATGGGTTCTGGTAATCCACAGCAAGTGGAAGTGTCCTTGGTTATAGTATTCTCACTCGCATTATTTAAATGAAATCCTCAGAGCTAAGTCACAACTGGAGTCAACACTCAGTATAGAGGAAATGTCCTCTGCTGAGCCCTGGGGTTCTGTCCATTCTAATCTTTACAGTTTGTAGCCTAAACTAATAAACCATTGCCCTTGACTATCCTGCTTAAAGGGTGTTCATCTGGATGACACAAAGCAAATACAGGTATATGTATATTCATTTAATATTTAATGTTCCTCTCCTGCATATACTTTAGGGAACACTTAGCATATTGCTTACAATGGTGCTTGAAATGAGGTGGCAGCTTCAGTAATAATAAATGTAATAAAAATATTCATTTTAATAGAGATCACCATAAATACGAAACATTATATGCAATGTTTGCAAAATTTCTCAAATCCAAATGTGGAAAACATTTAGATGTGAAGTGTCAAACTTCATTCAAATATTTGTCATCAAAGACACCTCTGAATAGACTTTGGAATTTATAGCTCCCCAAGAGAAGCGTCAAGTGTCACCCTTCTTATTCCATAGACTACCCCCAGGCTGAGCCTGATAAATATTACATGTTACTTTAAGTGACTGTAAAAGGAATAAATTAAAGTAGGTTGAATGACACCTACCACCTGAGGAGTCTGGTTCCTGGGTAAAAACCTATGTGTAAGTTTTCAGGCATGACCACATGCTATGACAATGGCTTTACCTGGCAGAAAGCTGCCCTCCCCACACAGGCTTGGTGCATGGCCCGTGAGTGCATTGCAGTCTCTGAAAGAAGATGCAGTCAAGGACACACCTCCCATGGCCAGTCATGCTCTTATTTGCACTCTTACTCCCGAGGCCTTGAGCAGAGGTCTTATTTGAAACCTTCTGCTGAGATCGCCCTATGGCAGGGGTGGGGAGGGGAGAGGAGGAAACCTTGAAGACACTATTCCCCACTCTGACTCAGTACCTGTACATACTTTTCCACTCCTAACCCACCGCCTCACCCTACCTCCCACATCAGGATCCATAACATTACCAAAGTCTTTTGTTGAGGGCTCTCTCAATAGTGAAACAACTCCATGTCTATACTGACCCACCTGACCTTGGACTGGTGGGCCATTCCATGGAGGAAAATGGAAGATGAGGAGTCGGCATTTCCTCTAGTTTTAGACTCCTGCTTAAATCATCACATAAAGTGATAAAAGTGATTAACTCTTTCATTCTTGGCTTGCCATTTTAATCAGCTACTAAGACACCTGACAGCTCAGTTCTCTCTCCCCCTACTCCTGACACCAACCCACACTAATTTCAACCCATATTTTGATCCAGTCCCCAAAGAAGGCTATGATGACATATTTCTGCACAATTGTTAGCCTTTAAGAATTTAGCATTAGTGGACGTTGTTTCCACAACTTTAGGGGGGCATGCTATATTTAAACCCATCATGCCTGAGGAGTAACTAACTGAATGTTTGAAATGTGGGACTTCTCCATCCTCCACTGGATGACATTATGATTCTCTTTTATTAACTCTTCTACATCATACTGAGTAGCCCAGTGCCATCACTGAGCAACCCAGGACCCTCCACTCTCATATGCTACCAACCTTGGCATCACCCAAGCCCAATCTCTTCTTTACATTTCTGAGCAAAACTCTGCTCTCTGATGTGTGCTCTTCTCTGAGAAGAGCACACCTGTTGTTGTAACAGCTTAATTGTAATGAGCCATAGAGGATAGTCTGGTGGAGACTTGCATTTCAGGAACCTTTCAGCAATGCTTACACCCATTTCTGTAGACAAATCCTCTCCATCTTTCTATAATTCCTCTAATTGGATCTGTACCTTTCTGGGAAAGTCTCCAGCATGATTTCTACATAATGACTATTCCAGATTGACAAAAAGCTGTTGGATGCCAGGGAACTCATTCTCAGGCTCTCAGCCCATAATAGGGATACCAATCCACACATATGGGAATCAGAAATTGATTATATAGAAAAGCACAAATAAAATACCGAGATGCTGGTGGTGATAGTGTTGGGTTGGAGACTGAGATGGAATTTTATGATTACTTAACATGGACACTCGATTTCTGCTATGCTTATCTGCAACTCACAAAAACAGATCCACAAAGGCTCTTAACATAAAAGAAAACATCCTCAAGCTATAAAAATGCAGCCAGAACAAGAGATGACAGAGAAAAGGCTCTGAAGCTTCCTGGCCCCTGAGACTTTGTCGCCAGTCCTAGAGTGGACATATGGAAGGGGCACCCCCTGTCAGGGCTAAGCCTTTTGGCCAGAAGTGGGGTGAGTGGGGAGATGTGGAAAAGATCTTTTGAGAAAGTAATCAAGGCTTTGGTTTGTTTCCTGTAGTTCCTAACACTCTACCCATTGGCATTTATTGCCAAAAAGGATTATAGAATAGCCTGAAATAAAAGGACATCAAAGTTTCTAAGTAGAGATTTTTTGTGTGTGAAGAAAAATAAAAAATAAAAGTCAAAGCACTTTTTATTAACAAGAGCCTGGTTTTAATAGAATAAAGGATTTCTGGAATTCTCAAAACATGGCTTTGCATATTATGAGGAAATTCTAAAGGAGTTAGAGTTTTAAATTGATGCCATCAAACATTGAGTAAGAAAGTGTGATGATAGAACAGCACGTTTTCCCATTGCAAGTGAGGCAATGAGAATTGAAGAATCTTGCAGGGATTCTGAGTGGAGGGGTGACTGCAGAAGAATGGAAGGGAAGAGGTAGATAATTTAGAAACAAAGGCGGAGTTATATCAATACCCCATTGACTGCTCTGTTGGAAATTTAATAAAAAATGGAAAATGGAAGATAAAATTAAGTTGTATGTCATTGGTGAAAATGGTGCCTCAGAGGTTACTTTAAATTTAATTATAATGACATAAAGCAAGGTTTCAAAATATATCTGACAATGAATGTATAATTATTTATATTTAATATATGATTAATTACATGTTTGTATGGCATCTTATAAGTTTATTAAATAGAATATAAAATATACAGGATAATACAACTATAAAAATATAAAATAATATAAAAATGCACGTAATTATATATTATTAAATAATTTATATTTATGTGTATTTATCTCCCTCATTAGATATGATGCTTTCATTTTTGATAACAGGAACATAGGAACAATTCAGCAACTTCTGTCTAATGCCCAGAGGATATATTCTGTGAAAGTTTCTTATGCATAGCTACATGTGTTTATTTTCTATTTCCATGTAACATATTACCACAAACTTAATGCTTTAAAACAACTTACATTTATTTTCTTACCATTGTGGTCAGACACTTTCACCAGGGGGTAATTTGGCTCCTTAGCTTTCCAGCCATAAGAGGGTGCCTGCATCCCTGGGTTTATGATCTCTTCCTTTACCTGAAGATGCCACCAGCTTAGCATCTTTAAATCCTCTGTCACTCTACCTCTCTTTCCATTGTCATTTCTTCTTTGATTCTGATCCCCCTGCCTGCCTTTATAAAGACTCTTGCGATTATAGTAAGCTCACCCACTTAATCCATGGTTATCCTTTTTTTTTTTCCGCAACAATTTCAGAGTCTGAAAATCTCCTGTTATCATGTAACATACTCATAGGTCCTAGAAGTTAAAGCGTGGACATCTTGGGGGTGGTGGGGGAGACATTATTCTGTCTACCACAGTATACTTCAGAGCATAAGGCATAATCCTCATTAAATCAGAATCAAAGGTATAAATTTAGCATTTTAAAACAAAAGCTAATGCCCTGGCTGGTGTTGCTAGGGCATCGTCCCACACATGGAAAGATGGGCAGTTTGATTCCCAGCCTGGGTTGCAGGTTTGATCCCAGGTAGGGGGCTTGCAGGAGGCAGCCAAACAATGTTTCTTTCTCACATCAATGTTTCTCTCTCTCTCTCCCTCTCCCTTCCTCTCTCTAAAAGTCAATTAAAAATCTTAAAAAAAAATACAGCTATTGTACTCTTGGAGAACATGAGGTTTTTAAAAATCTATAATTAATCATTTCTAATCCAATTCTCATACCAACTTCTGGTTTTATTCTTCTCAATTAGGCAAGCAAAGAAAATTAGCCAATTGACTAGCATTGGTAATCATTGGGAAGCTCTTTTCTGCCTTTACAAGCAAAAATATTGTCCTCAGTAGGTTTAATTCATGGGAGAGAAGCTTTGAAGCTCAGAGCTGGTTTATGAAAGCATCTTGCCATTGATACACTGCAATTATTCGTCAATTTATTTGAAAGCAAAAGGTAAAAGGCAAATTCATCTCCAAGTTGTATTAAATATACAGTTTTCTCTAAAATTAAATCATACTTAATAAGTTTACATGCTTTTTTCACATAATACATTTCTTTAAAACATTCAGATATTTACATGATGTCATTAGATAAAATGATTATGCTTTTGTAGACTTATCAAAACTTTTGCTTGCCAGTCTTTCCCAAGAAGGATTAAAGTATACCAAATGTTCAGGTTAGCACATGGTAGTCCTAGCCCTTAATAGTGTCACGTTGAACTCAAAGAATGGTTTGATGACAGACCTTATAGTCACACCACCACTGATTCTTCCTATATTAAAATACAAATGAAAGATGATTTAACTTGTTGTTTTCCTTCTTCACATCAATATATGTAAGGGATACAAAGGGAAAACATGCAAATTCCTGTAGGTGAAAAGGGGATAATTTGGAGCAACAGGTGTTGTTAAGGACACATAAGAAAGAGACTGTGGGCACATGATATTCGATATGGGAATAAAGTGGTAGCATGGGTCATTTGGTGAAAACTGAGAGGATTTGAAAAAAATGAGCAACAACCAACAGTACTGTAGGATTTCTTAACTGTAAACATTAATACAGAGAAGAGCTGTCAGACATCCAGGAAATGCCAGAGCCCAAAGAAATTAAAAACAAATAGAAGGTATTATCTCCAAGCAAACAGATGACAGAGCTGCCAAAGCAGGAGTCAAACTGAATAAAACTAATGATTTCAGAAAGATGAGAGGAGGTATTCAATCACTGGAACACCAGCAGGAAGTGCTAACAATAAGTAAGTAGAGAAATAAATAGACAAACTTCCTGGAGATCTTAAACATTAAAAATGTAACTTTTTTTATTTTTTAAAAAAGTCAATAGTTGTATTGAACAGTAAACAAAACCAGTGTGGATTCAGACATTTTTTCTCAAAGTACCAGAAAGGAAGTATGAGATGAAAATTATAAAAATTGAAATAAATAGAATTTGAAGAGGAAAGAAAGGCTGTAATAGTCACTACTGATAAAAACACAACTGCTTTAGATACAGTGTGTCCCCAAAACATGTATAAACACTTTAACAGCTGATAGCTCAATTGATATTTCTTTCTTTTCAGCCAGACTAAGCTTTGAACAGAGGAAATTCATCCTAAAATGCTGCTGGAAGTTTGAAGACACAGTTGAAGTGCAAACATTGCCTTTATACTTATTAAACTGTGTATACATTTTTTTGGGACAAAGGGTGCCCTTCAAAACGTATACACACTTTAACAGCTGATAACTCACTTAATTTTCACCTTTTTATGTTTAACTTATTTGAAATAATGGGTGAAACCAGACGAAGCTTTGAACAAAACAAATTTATCCACTAGACTTTTTTTATGGGCATACAGAAAAGATAAAATTTGTCCAGCAACAGTGGACAAATTGAGGGCACACAGATACTGAACAAAATAAATCTTGATGTTTGTGATTTCATTGTTTTGTATTATCTATCAGCAGTGCCTGGACCAGAGTGGTCATCAGTTTAAAAATGGGTGTTGACAAAAAATTATTTGTTTATGTAGATTCTTTTAAATTTGAAAATGAACTGTAGTTAATAACCACTGACTCTATAATCATTCAAAGTGTGTGTACATTTTTGGGGATAGCATATATATTGGTGTTGTATTAAGATGCCCTGTTAAACATTTTTAAAAATACTTATTTTTTCTTTAAATCTACTCATTCATTCTTTCAGATTATCTATATAGAAATAATAGCACCTTCAAATAGCAAAACAAAATATCTTCACTTCTAATTATTTGACTTTGACATAAATATAAGAAGCTATTCACAATTCATACTAGCAAAAAAATTAAACAGCTTTCAGTCCATCAGCAAAGGAAAAATGGTTAAAAATATAATGAGTCCTGGCTCAGTTGGTTAGAAGAGTTGTCTGGTACACTAACAGGTTGCAGATTCGATCCCCGGTCAGGGTGGGGGAGGGAGGCAACAAATTGGTGTTTCTTTCTCTCTCTTTACCTTCCTCTCTCTCTAAAATAAAATCAATAAAAACATATCCTCAGGTGAGGATTTTTAAAAAGTACAATGAAATGTTCTACAGTATAACAGTTGGGAAAAAAAACTGACTTGAAAAAAAATGAATGGATTTTTGAAGGAGAATTGTAGTGAGATACATTTAATATAACATCTTAGAGCAAGTATTAAATATGATTATTCATTATTTGTGCACTTTAGGCTTATAAGCAAGGAAATCTATTGAAAACAATTGCCTTAGATATGTTATGGATGTTTGTTAAAGGAGGAAAAAAATAGAATTGCGGCATTACGTGGCCCAGTGAAGAAATTATGCCACCAGCTAAGGAATATTGATTAAAATATGCAATTTTTCCTGGTGCATCAAGAAAAAAACAAATCAAACACAAAGCTAAAAAAATTTAAAAATAAATGAGCAGAGTCATAAAAAAGAAAAACAATTACATCATATTACATCATATTAACCCAACCCTTTCTGGAAGACAACGAGAAAGATTGCAAAATGTGTGAGTTTTCCTAAGTTTTATTGTTACAAAAGTAGTCACAGTGCACCCTCTTCAGACCAAACTCTAAGAAATGTATTTGCACACTTTATGGGGTCATATGGGAATCAATTGGCAATTTCTCTTTAACAACTTCAGAGCTTAAGAAAATGGAATTCAAATTGCTGGTTCTTATAGGGCTCTCTGACACAATCAAAGTCTTGACCATGAAATGTAATTCAGTGATGGTCACTACATGCAACAGCGTGAAAGGTGCCAAACTTGCTCATTCCCTAAGAACTGTTCCTTGCTAAAATTTACCTGTGTGCACCAACTCGAAAAAAATGATATGCAAATAATATTTATGAATTGAGATAAAAAAGGCACCCAATATTATGGTAGTTCCTGAAACTAGCAAAAGTAAATGGCTTAGTAGACTGGCAAAAACTTACATCTAAGTAACTAAAGTAACACTTTTTTTTGGGGGGGGGGGGGTTATTTATTCATTTTTAAAATATTTATTGTTGAAAGTATTACACATATCTCCTTTATTCCCCCATTGACCCCTTCTAGCCCACCCCCATTGTACCTTCACCAACCTTTTGTCTATGTCCATGGGTTATGCATATATATACACATACATACATATATATATATACATATATATATGATATAGTTTTATAGTTTTTTGGTATATATATATTATATATATTAAAGAGGCCCGGCATGCACTGGAGGGGGTCCCCTCTGCCCAGCCTGCCCCCTCTCACAGTCCAGAAGAACTCAGGGGCGGGAGGCGACCCAGCGATTAGGGGAAGGTGATGCCCCATCACACCTCTGTTGCTGCCACTGCAGGCAGCGCAAGTCTTAGCCGGCCCTGGTTACCTGTGTCTCAGGCAGCCCTGGGTGGCTGGGAAGCTGCCATTTGAGGTTTGCCTGTGCCTCGGACTGGCCCTGGGCAACTGGGTGGCTGAGGGGTCTGGGGGACTCCGGAAGCAGGCACATGACAAGGCCGGGCTGCCTGGGAGCAGGCCTGGCCTTACTGCGCACTTGCTACCCTGGTGGGGCTGAGGGGACTGGGCGCCACCACCTTGGGGCTATGAGTGCCGCCATCTTGAGGGTGGGATGGTTAATTAGCATATTCCCTCCTTATTGGCTGTGGGTGCCGCCATATTTGAGGGTGGGGCAGACAACTAGCATATCCCCTCCTTATTGGCTGTGGATGCCACCATCCTTGAGGGCGGGGCAGTTAATTAGTGTATTTCCTCCTTATTGGCTGTGGGCGCTGCCATCTTTGAGGGTGGGGCAGTCAATTAGCATATTCCCTCCTTATTGGCTGTGGATGCCACCATCTTTGAGACAGGGTGAGGGTCAATTAGTATATTCCCTCTTTATTAGATAGGATATTTCTTTGGCTGATCTCTTCCTACCCACCCACCAATCCCTGGCTCCCCTCTGAGATTCATCAGTCTTTTCCATGCTTTGGATCTATTTTGCTCATCAGTTTATTTTGTTCATTAGATTCCACATATAAGTGAGATCATGTGATACTTATCTTTCTCTGATTGGTTTATTTCTCTTAGCATAATACTCTCCAGGTCCAAAGTTTTTTAAATATATATTTTTATTGGTTTCAGAGAGTAAGAGAGAGGAAGATAGAGATAGAAACATCAATGATGAGAGAGAACCATTGATTGGCTGCCTCCTTCAGGCCCCCTACTGGGTACTGAGCCCACAACCAGGCATATGCTCTCGCCGGGAATCAAACTGTGACCTCCTGGTTCATGGGTCAATGCTCAACCACTGAGCGACACAGGCCAGGCTAAAGTATGATTTATCTCCAAGAATTGGAAGGAGGCATTTCTAAATGTGAAGTCCTGCACAAAATAAAGCTTTATTTCAGATCTGAGATACATGACTTTAGGTAGAGGAATTTCTTTTATTTTTGTGGTTTTAGCCCCATTTACCTTCTGACTCTTCAGGACTGAATATAATAGTGGTAAGAAAGGTCTGGACACATTCCTCCTGTGTAGGATTGGCATTACCAATGTTCTACAGCCTGTAGAGTTCACTCCCAATTTACCTTCTGTCTTTCAAATAGTGTTTGTATTCATTGGCTCATATGATGATTTCTGGGGATTCAGATGCCAGGATTGATTAAGTCCCTGCCAAAGCTTTGCTCATAGACAATCTGGACTGGGACTATTGTTTCCCCAAAGGCTTCTCCTCCCTGTTAGGTGTGTGAGTCCAAGAGGAAAACAACAGGTCTTGTTGATCAATAGATAGAAATAAATATAGCTGACTGGCAGCCCCTGGGACAAATCTAGCAGATATCTCACTTAGATAACTCTCATTATCTGCCAATTCTCTACAAACTCAACTTGTCAAAATTTCTGACATGGATATAATCTCCTTGTACTCAGAATGAGGGAAGGGAAGTGAAAAAACCAGTGTTATAGTCTGTCTCTCAAAGTTCAGCCTGTTGACCACCTACTTCAGATTCATGAAGATCTGCTTATTAAATATTCAGATTTCTTGGCCTTACTAAAGGCCAACTAAATTCTGAAGTAGGCACTAAAAACACACATTTTAACAAGCTCCTTACAATCTAAAATTTCAACCTAGAGGATTTTTCTTTTAATTCAGTAATCTTAATAATTTTTCCCTATCACTCATTAGGAAGAATTCTATTAGGTGCTTCAAAAGTCATTGATTATTTATTATAAATACAATATGGACCCTTGCATTACAGGGATCTTTCCTGAGTGGAAATCTGCCTTTGAGTCATTAGCTCACTGTGTTGTGATCTGTTTTCATGTATTAAAGGACAATGAATAATTTCATGAGGCAGAAACTATGGATTTCAAATCCCATGTCTCTGTGTAAATGACTAAATCTGAAACTTTTAAACAAATCTTATAGGGTGATGTTTTGGTTGAGTCCTGTCAATTCAGAAAGAATTTTGGTCAGGGTACACTGCAACACTGTCAGTCTTTTTCAGGAGTTAGCAGTTGAGATTTGGAGGACCATTGGATAGACTAGGGAGATACTGAACAATAAATGGAAGAAGAAAAAATAAACATTCAAGGCATATTTTAACACTTACAGCAGTGATGGCGAACCTATGACATGCGTGTAGAGGTGACACGCAAACTCATTTTTTTGGTTGATTTTTCTTTGTTAAATGGCATTTAAATATATGAAATAAATATCAAAAATATAAGTCTTTGTTTTACTATGGTTGCAAATATCAAAAAATTTCTATATGTGACACGGCACCAGAGTTAAGTTAGGGTTTTTCAAAATGCTGACACGCCGAGCTCAAAAGGTTCACCATCACTGACTTACAGCTAAACTAAATAGACCCAGCTATTCTTCTTGCCTTGTTACTTTAAAATGTAAAAAGCGATACCCAAATATAAAATGAAATAGACAAAGTAAAAAGAAAATCAGTTAAAAGAAAATTTTATATAGAAAGTTAATTAGCTAGAATAATTTTATAATGTTAAGAAAAATATAATGTAATATGAAAGAAATCTAAAATGGAGAAGAAAAGGGGGAATGAGATAAAAAGGCTAAAACTACTTATCAATAAATTAAATTAAGTTGAAATCAAGTTTTTAAAAGGACTAAAATTTAAAGAGCAAAATAACACAAGAAATATATAGCCACGCAAGAACTGCTTACAATGATACAGACTAAAACACAAATTTAAACAGTGTATATAGGAAAGACCAAAGGTTAACATCCAGGTGAACTGAAAATAGTCTTCTAAGATGAAGTAGTTGACGATTTCATTCTCCATACATAATTTGTATAGGCAGATCATTATTAAATAATATAGAAACCTCTGTAATACATTTTAAATTAAGCCCTATATATATGTGGGAATTGTTTTGTGTTCTGCAATATTGCATGGTGGATTTACTAAAACATATTGCTCAACTACCACAATTATTACTATAATTTTAGCTAATGTTAAATTCATTTGTCTACTCTTGATAAACTTAATTTACATTACGCAAGTATGAAATTATTTCCATATTTTCAGATAAACTCTCAGCCATCATTTCAGATTGTTCATTAGTACCCAGCACATGAAGTGTTTATGTTTTATTTCTGCTTCTAAGAAAAATTCGTAACGCTCTGCCTCTTTCTGCATTCACACTTTTTGTATATTTTAAGAACAACGGAAGTAAGCAGCATGGCAAGTTAATTAATCAAGCTTTGTGCAGTAAAATATAAGGTCACATTTTTTGGATGTTTATTAGTTACAAAAATGTGCTAATGGTACATAATTGTGTTTTACCTTAAGACTTCAAGCTCTTAAGTGAGAAAATATCACTCTAAGAGCATGTCATACTGTGGACGAGCCATTATTTTTCCTTAAAAGCACGTTTGATGCACAAGTTTTTCTTTCAAAAAGATTTCACCGGGACATATAGCATACTGAGATTGGCAAAATACAGCTTTTTGCTCTCTCTCTATACATCATTACTGTCAGCTGTTTAAAAATGGATTTCTCTGAGCCAGTTTGCAGCAAGTTTTATGGCTGCAAAAGTGTTTAGTCAGAACTGATTTGTTCCTGACACTAGATGCTGCCCATGACGTTTTCGGGGGGAGAAAGAAGAATGAAGAAGCTGCTGCCTAGACTCCGTTCATTAGGCTTTTCATTCTAATCGGGTCACAGTTCAGGACGTGCTGACCAGGTAGGGCCACCCCAGTTCTGACCCAAGGACTATCATGTGTGGTAGGCTGTGAGTATTCCCCGCAACAGCACTTGGGCCCAGGACTCCGGCAGCATTTGTGTTTTATCAGAATGTGAGAGGGGCCGAAGTGTCCCCTGAGTAATTTGTTTTTTGGTGTTTTCTTGTCACTTGTCAACTCATCTATTAACGAGATGGGAGGATTAATTGATACATTTGAAAGTGAGAGTTTTCAACTTCTTAAGTTTGAAGACTTCTACATAAAAACTACTAAAAAGCCAGGAGATTTCGGATTTGCAAGCCAGTGTGATACAATGTAAAGGAAAGAGTCCAGATCAACCATAAAACTAGTGGGGATTCAACTAGCTCAGAGCTAGAAATTGGCATACAGCTAAGAAGCAATTATTTATGTTTAACACATTGAAGACAAATCTACACATTCTGCTCAACACTGACGACAAACCTGCCTTTTGAGGGAGGTCAGGCCTGATTACCGAAGCATCTAGATCATGCCCCTCAGCTGCACTCTTTCTGAGCAGGAAAACCTGTTTTAATCAGCTTGAAACTCATTTTCTCCACTTGATTAGAAGCTTTATTCTATTCTATTTCATTGGACATATCTCAGTAGATTACCAAAATGTATTTATCATATGTGTATACCCTTGCTTCTTCTATTTTCTCCTTATTTCTGCTACTGTTTTCTGTTAGATTATTTAATGTCAGCAACCTATTCTTTAAATTAAAATGGCATTAGTGAACTTGATTTAAAAAGGTAATAGCCACAAAAATTATATCAAATTAATAATAAATATAAGAGTAAAAACTATAAAACCTATAGAAGAAAATATATAACCTTATGTTAGGCAATCATTTGTTAGATATGACACCAAAATCACAAATAAAAAAGGAAAATCAGATAAATTAGATATTATCAAAAGTAAAAATCCTTGGTGCTGCAATTGACAACCTTAAAAAAGGGAAGACAATCAATAGAAATCAAGAAAATATTAGCAAATTATATATCTGATAAGGGACTTGTACTCAGAATATATAAATAACTCATAACAATAATGAAAAGACAAATGGGTTTTTAAAAATGGGGTATGCAACTACATAGCCATTTCTCCAAAGATAGCTTAATGGCCATAATCACATGAAAATATGAGAAAAGATGTTTAGCATAATTAGCTATTAGGAAAATTCAAATTAAAACTATGATGATATACAACTCTACAATCACACAGATGGCTATAATAAGGGAGACAGATAATAATAAGGTTGACAAAACTGTGGAGAAACTCGCCCTGGCCAGGTGGCTTGGTTGGTTGGAGTTTCATCTTATACACCAAACGGTTTTGGGTTCAACCCCCCAGTCAGGGTGCGTAGGGAAGGCAACCAATCTCTCTCTCTCTTGCTCTCTCTCTCTCGCTCTCTCTCTCTAAAAATTAATAAACAAACAAACATATCCTCAGGTGAGGATTTAAAAATGTGTAGAAACTAGAACCCTCATACATTGCTGATGAATGTGCCAAAGGTGCGGCCACATTGGATAACAGTCTGGCAGTTATTAAAAATGTTAAACACAGAGTTATTATATGACCTGGTGACTTTTCTAGCAGGTATAAACTCAAGAGAAATAACACATGTTTACACTCAAGAGAGCACACAGTTGTTCACAGAGAATTATTTATTATAATAGCCCCAATTTGAAAACAACCAATGTTCCATCAACTGCTGAATGCATAAACTAGATATGGTATATTAGTACAATAGAGTATTACTTAACAATAAAAAGAAATTGGGCACCAATACATGATATAACACGATTAAACCTTGAAAACATTAATCTACATAAAAAAGTCAAAAACAATATATATTACTTAATTTTATTTATATAAATAATGTCCAGAAGAGAACCATATTTGTAGAGACAGAAATAAATTAGTGGTTATCCAGGCTTGGCAAGGGAAGGCAGTTAGATAGGGAATGACTGTTAATGGGCATAGGATTTCTTTTGGAGATGATGAAAATGTTATAAAATTAAATTGTGGTGATGGTTGCACAACTCAGTGATTATACTAAAACCATTGAATTGTACATTTTAAATGAGTGAGTTTTGTGGCATGTGAATTATATTTAAATAAAACTGTTTAAAAAGGTTGCTAGCAACAAAAAAGGATATTAACCTTTCACTGCTGCTTTAAATATAACAAAGTATATGAACCAATTGATTTCCCCCCCAACCCATTTTTGGGTCACAACATCAATTTAGCTAAGTAATTCTATTACCATCTTTTTAAACATGAAATAAAATAAAATAAGTTGGAATGGACAGAATAGAACATAGCAGAACAGAATCTATACAAAAGCCTGAGCGACCATTATGACCAAATGACCAGAACGACAAGTCAACTGGTCGCTATGATGCGCATTGCCACCAGGGAACAGATGCTCAATGCAGGAGCTGCCCCCTGGTAGTCAATGTGCTCCCACAGTGGGAGCGCTGCTCAGCCAGAAGCCGGCTCATGGCAGGTGAGCGCAGCTGGGGAGGCCCGGATAGCAGAGCTGTGCCCGGCACCCCTGGGAATCCTCCCCGGCCACCTGCCACTTCAGCACTGTGGGGATCAGGCCGAAACCTGGTGGTCCAACATCCCCCCAAGGGATCCCAGATTGCAAGAGGGCACAGGCCAGGCTGAGGGACCCCACCCTGTACACAAATCTGTGCACTGGGCCTCTAGTAGAATATAAAAGGAAAGGAAACAAACAATAAAATAGATTTGTGGACTCCCTTTCTCTCTGAAATCAATAAAAATATATTTTAAAAAATATAAATTAAATTAAAAAAAATGATACAGATCCATTATTTTGGTGTGTCATTATTGCTTAATGCATAGCACATGGAATATTGTTAAATATCAGTCTACTGTATCTGAGGAGTGATTTATTCTGACATGGAAGTATCTGCTATCAAAAGAAGAAGAAGAAAGTGACCTTTGCCCCAGTATTCCAGGACACAGCCAGCAAAGGACATGAAAATTAAAACAAAGAGGCTACTCATGTTAGAGACAGAGGAACCCAGCATTACAGCCCTCTACAGATATTCTCATTAATTCATAAAGCAGGCAGGGTTTTATACAGTATATTTGAGGGGGAAGAAAATATATTCCCCATAAATCCATAAATTACAAGGTTTTTTTAAGATTAGACTTTGCGCCGTAACCAGTTTGGCTCAGTGGATAGAGTGTTGGCCTGCAGACTGACGGGTCCCAGGTTCGATTCCGGTCAAGGGCATGTACCTGGGTTGTGGGCACATCCCCAGTAGGAGATGTGCAGGAGGCAGCTGATCGATGTTTCTCTCCCATCGATGTTTCTAACTCTCTATCTCTCTCCCTTCCTCTCTGTAA
The DNA here is from genome assembly GCF_963259705.1 of Myotis daubentonii. Classification (NCBI taxonomy): domain Eukaryota; kingdom Metazoa; phylum Chordata; class Mammalia; order Chiroptera; family Vespertilionidae; genus Myotis; species Myotis daubentonii. The sequence goes on from NC_081846.1 coordinate 73,768,554, forward strand.
AAAGTCAATAAAATATATTAAAAAAAAAAAAAGATTAGACTTTGCACAAAGGTGTGAACAAAATCCTCTCAGGGACTGGTTGTAAAGCTCTCAAGCACAACCTGGACATGTTGTTAGCTACAGATGGTGTCATGGAGGAGTCAGCCTGAAACAAGTATAAGGAGCCTGAGATCCATGAGATGAAACAAGGCTGGCAGGCAGGCACAACACTCACAGACTATTTCTCACTTCTCTTATCCCAACCCTCCCTGTTTCATAAGGAAAAGAGTAGACGGATATCACAACTCAAAGCAGATCTGTGATTCCTTTTGCATTCATATTAATTATATTTTAAAAACTAGAGGCCTGGTGCATGAAAATTCATGCACTGGAGAGGGAGTCCCTCAGCCCAGCCTGCCCCCTCTCACAATCCAGGAGCCCTCAGGGGCAAGAGGTGACCCAGTGATCAGGGGAAGGCAATGCCCCATCACACCTCTGCTGCCGCCATTGCCAGCTGCGCAAGCCTCGGGCGGCCCTGAGCATCTGGGCAGCCAGAATCCAAAGCTTGCCTGTGCCTTGGACCGGCCCTGGACGGCTGGAGGGCTGAAGGGACTGGAAGACTTGGAGGCAGGCACACAGTGTGGCCCCAGCAGGACTGAGAGGACTGGGTGCCGCCATCTTGTGGCTGTGGGCACTTCCATCTTTGACAGCGGGGCAGTCAATTAGCATATTCCCTCTTTATTAGATAGGATAATAATCAAATTTAGACTAACAAGGGCTCAGTTACTCTCAAGGCTACTTTTGTTAAAAAATGTTATTAGAAAGTCCTAAAATGAAAAATGAGCCCCCTCCCTTTGCTGTTATTATATGGAGACCTCTGGGTCACATGACTCTTCAGACTGTTACAATGAATACAAAACCAAGTAATTTGCCTATCCATTAAAAGCCTCTTGTCATGAGGATTATTTCCCTCCCTTAGATGTTCTATTAAAATTGTTCAATCCCTTGAGATAAAGAACAGTTTTAGGGCTTTCCAGGGAGCCAGTACACATTACCCTATTCCTCCCCAGGTCAGTGAAGAGCTACCCTTATTACCAACAACAATCTTAGTTGTGACACTGTAAAATAAAATTGTTTCACTCAACAGTGAAAGCTTAAAACAAACAAACAAACAAACAAACAAACAAACAAACAAACAAAAAACAGTGAAAGCTTGATGCTTTCCATTAGCCTGTTTCTGTGAAGTGTTAGATGAAGGCATAAAAGTCAGATCAAAGTTCAAATTCTAACTCTTCTATGCATCACTCATATTAATGATGACAATTCACTTAAATCCTCTGTTCCCTCATCTGCAAAATGGGAATAACACCTCCTGATAGGCTTTGTAGAATCAATATAAAATGTTAAAATATGATAAGGTAAGCTCAATATTTAATGAATGTCAATTGAATTTATCACTTGGGGGAAACAGTATGTTTAATTGTTCAGGTCTTTGTATCTTAGAGATTATCTTTACTCAACCAAAGGCAGAAAAATACTCTTGATTTTTCTGTCTGCAATAACAGGAAATATGCAGAAATTAAATTGAAACTAAACACAAAAGCAGCACTGGAACTAAGACATACAGAAAGAGAAGAAAAAGTGAATATATTTCTCCTCCAAAACTCTGTTGTTGTATAAGCTGAAGCAAGAGTTTTTGAACTTCAGCATTCTATTGATATTTCGGGCTGGATGGTTTGGTGTTGAGGGGGACTGTCCTGCAGGAGGAAGAGAGTTAGTACAATGAGGCCACAATAACTTAGGAGCAAATTAAAGATGTAGGCGAAAACCATCAAATAAAGGATCAGGAATTCACAAAAATGGGAAAGCAGAGGGCAGCAAGGAAGCCAGAACCTAGGCAAGTACCTGGAGCAAGAGACTTGAGACAAACCACAAGGTAGTATGATAGCTCAGCCACCATTTGAAACTCAGAAAGTCAGATGCACTTCCCTCTGCAATCATGTGCTTCTTAAGACAGGGATACACACTGGTAAATGTCCTGTTAGGTGATTTCACTGTGTGGCATGATAGAGTGCATTTACACAAGCCCACTACGCACCTATGCTATACTGTATGGCCTATTGCTCCTAGGTACACACCCATTGAACATGTTACTGTATTGAAAACTATAGGCAATTATATCACAAGGGTAAGTATTTGTGATTAAATATCAACAATATAGAGTAAAAATAAGGTATCAAAGATAGAAAATGGTACACCTGCATAGGCGCTTACCATGGATGCAGCCTGGGACATCACTGTCTACTACTTAGACCTTATAATGCTATACACTTAAGCTGCAGCAAATTTATTTTAAAAATAGTTCTTCTTTCTTCAGTAAGTTAACCTTAGCTTACCATACCATAAATTTCTTACTTTATAAACTCTTTTATGTTTTAACTTTTTGACCCTTTTGTAACAGCACTTAGATTAAAACACAAATATTGGCCCGGCCAGTGTAGCAGTCATGAGGCATTGAGCTATGAACCAGGAGGTCATGATTCCATCCCCAGCCAGGGCATATGCTTGGTTTGTGGACTTCGTCCCCAGTGCAGGGCATGCAGGAGGCAGCTGATAAACGATTCGCTCTCATCATTGATGTTTCTATCTCTCTCTCTCCCTCTCCCTTCCTCTCTGAAATCAATACAAATATATTTTAGAAAAACACAAACATTGTACAGCTATACAAAAAATGTTTTCTTTATTTATAGGCTTATTCTACAAGCTTTTCTCTATTTCAAAATTTTACTTTTTTTGATCTTTTTAAAAACAAGACACAAACACATACAGGGGCAGATCATAAACACCACTACTTTCAACCTCCATATCTTGTCCCACTGGATGTTCTTCAGGGGCAATAACAGGCATGGAGCTGTTATCTCCTAAGGTAACAATGTCTCCTTCTGAAATCCCTCCTGAAGACCAGCCTGAAGTCCTTCTTAAGAAGGTGTCACTCTTTCACTCTTTGCAGAAATAATTCATGGTGGTTTGCTTGTTATTATTTGTTTGGTTTAAATCATAGATTCACTTGTAAGCAGATAATGTGCCATGGGCATTCTTCTCTATCAATGAAAACCTTTCAGTTTTCAAATGCATTAAGGAGTTTGTTGAGGTCTCCCAAAAGTTTCTGCTAAATCCTTTCCTGTGAAATTATTCAAGAGTTCTTCTTCTCCTAGAGAATCCTTTTCTCTTACCTCCTCTTCAGAGCTATGCATTTATGTTCCATTTCCAACAATTCCTCATTAGTCAGTTCCTCAGGAAACAAGGCAAGAGCTCCTCAATGTCATCTTCATTCACACCCACGTTAAAGTTGTTTGCCATCTCAATCGCAGCCTTGTTGAATTTTGCAACCTTTGTGCTATGATTAGGATGGCTCTGACAATATGAATTACAAGGTGATATGATTTTTTAAGCTCCATCAGAATTTTTTGGACCAATCATATATGTTGTCCGTCATTGACTGAAACTTTGCTATGCAGTGCATTACTGTATGCTAGAAGTGGATTTGAGAGCCTGAAATAGGAGCAGATGAATAAACTGATGAGACAGTAAGAATCTGAAGACTATAGTAGATCTTCCCACTTACCCAACTACTGATATATAGAGTTAGTGAATGATAACCACACATGGTATTAGTACATCACATAATGGAGTGATAAATATTGAAGGAAGGGCTACCAGTAAAGCCAGGTTTTAGACACTTCCTCACTAGCATGCATTAAACTTGTTTTTGTGTGTTTGTGTGAATCTCAGAAATACTTCCTTTGGGTAGACCTGGTGTTTTATTTTACTAACGTGTTTGTTTATGTAGTTGTTCCTGTCAATATGTTTGGCCTCCTCAACTATATTGCATTCCTCAAGATCAGAAATTTTATCATTTTTGCATTTTTCAAGCTACTTTGAAAAATGCTAAGTAGTTCAAAGATGCTCTGCTACCATGTCTAGAATGAATAATGAATATCACTACTCCCCAAGTGTGACCATCTGTTTTAGAAAATGACATGAGAAAATTGAGGGGTTTGGGAACACATTCGATGGCAATATATGTGGGGGGGGTCATTGTTATGGCACTAGAAATAATATTAAGTTGGTCGCTTGGGTTTAATTTATTATGTAAATCTTAATGAATATAAAATGATATTAAATTAAAAATGAATTTAAATGAGATTTAATGAGAAATTTCCATCTGCAGATTTCATCTGGGCCACAGTTTCTCAAACTCTGCATAAGGATACTCAAATGTACTAAGAAGACAGATGAACTATAATAACCTGGACTGTTCCAAGCAACCCAGCTGTTTTCAGACAGAAAAGAACATGTGAGAGTCATTCATACACAAAAGATGGAAGGTGTGTGTGTGTGTGGTGAAGAGTCTGGGGAAGCAAGGAGTGTGTGCTTGCATAATTGTGTGCAGACATATGAAGTCCTTTATGATTTTACATATATTTAGGAACTATATCTATTTCTGTAGTAATTCACCAAGAAGTTTTCAAGAATGCATATTTGTCCTCTTAAGTAAACACAAAATTATTTAATATGTGCTCAAGCCTACTTTATATAACTTGTCATGTCATTATAAAGGACATATGTTGAAAACGATTTAGAGAAAAACTAATTTTGGGCTAGGACATTTAAGATTTCATGGGAAGAGGGAGTAAAAGTGATATGAAGGTTGAACAAGGTTGTTTTCACTAGGTCAAAGTTTCGTTGTTAATCATTGTTCTGTGACAAAACAAGAGAAGCAAATTATAACCATCTTGGTCCAACAACTGTATTAAAGTGGTATCATTGATTAAAACCATTTTTAGACAACAACAATAAATCTCACAACTTTTCTTATAACTTAGCTATATTTTTCTCCTAAAAATGTTGCTTCTTTTTATTAAATACTAGGGGCCCGGTGCACGAAATTCGTGCACTGGGTGTGTGTGTGTGTGTGTGTGTGTGTGTGTGTGTGTGTGTGTGTGTGGTGGGGGAGTGTCCCTCAGCCCAGCCTGCCCCCTCTCACATACTGGGAACCCTCAGGCGTTGACCCCCATCACCCTCCAATCGCAGGATCGGCCCCTTGCCCAGGCCTGACGCAGGGGACCCTCATTTCCCCCCATCACTGGTTCTGCCCCCAGCCCAGGCCTGATGCCTCAGCCAGAGGCGTAGACGCCCAACACCCTCCAATCGCCTGATCGGCCCCTTGCCCAGGCCTGACGCCTCCGCCAGAGGTGTCAGGCTTGGACAGGGGACCCCCATCTCCCCCTAATCACTGGCTCTGGCCCCCGCCCAGGCCTGAGGCCTCTGGCCCAGGAATCATGCCTGGGCAGGGGACCCCCATCTCCCTCTGATTGCTTGCTCCACCCCCCGCCCAAGCCTGACGCCTCTGACCCAGGCTTCAGGCCTGGGCAAGGGGACCATCATATCCCCCCAATCCCCGGCTCCGCCCCCCACCCAGGCCTGATGCCTCAGCCAGAGGAGTTGACCCTCATCACCCTCCGATCACCAATCACCGGATCGGCCCCTTGACCAGGCCTGAGGCCTCTGGCAGAGGTGTCAGGCCTGGGCAGGGGACCCCCAGCTCCCCGCGGTTACAGGCTCCGCCCCTGCCCAGGCCTAACACCTCTGGCCTAGTCGTCCGGCCCGGGCAGCGGGGACCCGCAGCTGCAGCGGCCCCGCGATCGCGGGCTCCGCTTTAGGCCCAGGCAAGGGACCCCTAGCTCCCGGGACTCCCATCGCTGGCTCCACCCCTACTTCCTGCTATCACTGGCCAGGGTGGCAAAGGTGCCTGATTCTCCCATCATGGCTGGGGGGCAGGGCAAAGGCGGCCCCAGGGCCGCCTTTGCCCTGCCCCCCAGCTCTTAGCTCCCCCCTGGGTTTCCGATCACTGTCAGTGGCAGGGGGCTTCTTCCTGCTTTCCCTTTCGCCTCCCTGCATTGTGCCTACATATGGAAATTAACCGCCATCTTGTTGACAGTTAACTGCCAATCTTAGTTGGCAGTTAATTTGCATATAGCCCTGATTAGCCAATGAAAAGGGTATCGTCGTACGCCAATTACCATTTTTCTCTTTTATTAGATAGGATATATAAAAAGGAATTTAAAATATATGAAAAATGTGAGAAATTTTATAATGTAGTAGAAAATGTTGAATTATCAAATCACTAGAGGCCAGGTGCAGAGATTCGTACACCAGAGGGGTCCCTCAGCCTGGTCTGTGGGGGTCAGGTCAAAACCGGCTCTTTGACATCCCCTGAGAGGTCCTAGATTGCAAGAGGGCACAGGCCTCTAGTATGCATATAAGATCTTTGGTTAGTCTCTCCTCTCCTCCCCCTTCCCTCTGAAATTCATTAGTCTGTTCCCCCCTCCCGCCTTCCCTCTGAGATTCATGAGTCTATTCCATGTTTCCATGCCTGTGTGTTGAGCGTCCTCCCCTGGTGATCAGTGTGTGTAATAGCTATCAGTCAAACCATTGAATGGTCGCTTAGGCTTTTATATATATACTAGAGGCCCAGTGCACAAAAATTTGTGCACTCGGGGGGTCCCTCAGCCCAGCCTGTGCCCTCTCGCAGTCTGGGACCCCTCAGGGGATGTCCACTTGCTGACTTAGGCTGGCTCTCCAGGGGATCAGGCCTAAGCAGGCAGTCACGTAGCCCTCTGAGAGCCCAGAAGCCCTCAGGGGATATCCACTGACCACCAGGGGCCAGCTCCTGCATTGAGCATCTGCACCCTGGGGGTTAGTGTGTGTCATAGTGACTAGTCATTCCCAGTCGTTCTTCTGTTGGGGTAAATTTGCATATTACTCTTTTATTATATAGGAGGATAGAGGCCTGGTGCAGGGGTGGGGGCTAGCTGGTTTGCCCTGAAGGGAGTCCCAGATGAGGGTGGGGGTCCTGCTGGGGTGCCTTGCCAGCCTGGGTGAGAGGCTGAGGGCTGTTTTCAGGCTGGCCACACTCCCTTCAGGTTGGGGGTCCTACTGGGATGCCTGGCCAGCCTGGGTGAGGGGCTGAGGGCCATTTTCAGGCTGGCCATAGCCCCTTCAGGGTGGGGGTCTCCCCTGGAGTGCTTCGCCAGCCTGGGTGAGGGACTGATGGCTGTTTGCAGGCTGGTCACACCCCCTTCAGGGTGGGGGTCCCCACTGGGGTGGATGGCCAGCCTGGGTGAGGGGCTGATGGCTGTTTGCAGGCTGGCCATGACCCCCAGCCACCCAAGCTCCCAGTAGAGGCTGGCTGCAAGCAGGTATCTGGGATTTATTTGTCTTCTATAATTGAAACTTTGTTGCCTTTAGCAGAGGCCACAGCCTACTCAGGGCTGGCAGGAAGCTTGGCTTCCTCCATCGCCCAGTCAACCAAACCTCCTGCTTGCTCCAGCTCTGTGGCTGCTGGCCGCCATATTGGTTGGGTTAATTTGCATATAGTTGCTCTGTTGGCTGGTGGGCATGGCTTGGGCATAATGAAAGTACGGTCAATTAGCATACATATATATATGTATATATATGTATGTATATGTATATATATATATATATGTATGTATGTGTGTATATATATATATATATATATATATATATATATATATATATATGTATATTAGAGCCCTGGTGCACTGGGGGGGGCGGTGGTTGGTATCCCTCAGCCCAGCCTGCACCCTCTTCAATTTGGGACCCCTCAGGGGATGTCTGACTGCTGGTTTAGGCCCCATCCCTCAGGACATCCCTCTCACAATCTAGAACTGCTGGCTCCCAACCACTCGCCTGCCTGCCTGATTGCCCCTAACTGTTTCTGCCTGCCAGCCTGATCACCTCCTAACCACTCCTCTGCCAGCATGATAGACACCTAACTGCTCCCCTGCCAGCCCAATCACCCCCAATTGCCCTCCCCTGCAGGCCAGTCACCCGCAACTGCCCTCCCCTGCCAGCCATCTTGTGGCTGTGGACGCTGCCATCTTTGTGGCAGAGCAGTCAATTAGCATATCCCCTCCTTATTGGCTGTGGGCACTGCCATTTTTAGGGTGGGGTAGTCAATTAGCTTATTCTCTCCTTATTGGCTGTGAGTACTACCATTTTTTCAATAGCGTGAGGGTCAATTAGCATATTTCCAATTTATTAGACAGGATAGATATCTATGTAATAACTACAATGATATCAAATATAGGCAAATGAACAAAATATTGAAGGTAGAACTGCTAAATAGTTGCACTAGGTTGGTAGAGTTTGTAAGTTATTTTAATATGCTTAAATACGTTCTTTTTCCAGAAACCAGTGCAGTCTTATGATAATTTTGAAGACTAACACATTAATCAAAGAAAATGTCCACCACACATTTTTGGTGCTATTGTTTTATCTTTTTAATTGCTTATATCAAAGGCAAAAGATCAATTTCAAATTGGGTCCTGCACTTTGATAAATACCTTTACATGGAAACATTTAACTTATAACTCTTTATTTTTTTTCACCAAAAGAAGTAGCTGGTAAAAAATGTCCCATCTTTCATAGTATAAGCTCTATCAATTTGAACTTGTTGATGCATTTAAGTCCAATGACATTAATTATATTGGCAAAAGATCCAAAAGTGCACTTTCTTTTATAGCAAAGTACCTTTTAAATGAAACTACCAAAAAAGCAGGAGGGGAGAAGCCTCATTATTATTTATGAGTATTATAATTATTAAACCCTTTTATGTCATAAATTGTAGATCCTTAAAAATGAATTATCGGCTTTAAGCTAAATACTAAAATAATTTTACTTCATTCAATATATCCCAAGCAATGCAATTATAACTTCTTGTATATTATTAATTTTTTATTTGAGAAATTAATAAAATCCTTTATATATTTTGTCAACTTAGTTTAAGATTTTACCATTTTCTAAAAAAAAAAATTGATTGTCTATTTCATCACAGTGGCTATGATTTAGAAGGCAATAAATCCTAATTTTTGTAAATTAACTCTCCTCAAAGGATGAGTAGAAAGTGTTCACAACTATAAATGTATGACAATGATAACTCATATGATTAAAAGAGTTTATTTCAGACCAGTAAATAGACCTGATATGTTTACACCCATTCTACCCTTCAACTTTCAACTCTATAAAAGGAAGGTCAGCTAGCCTTTCATATGCTTTCAAAAAGAGGAAAAAAAGCTCACAAAAATTTTGTTAGATATATGAGAGTTAAAGACTGGAATTTATTTATAGGAGTACATATCGTTCTCCTCCCTATATTATCAAACATGTGTCTATCCTTTACTTCTCATATTGGTTAAGAAATTACCATGCACTCAGAGTCCATGCGACCTCTGTATCAATGAGATTTTTGACACCAGTTCTGCAGACAGATAAACCAGGATTCTCGGACCTTCGACACTTACAAGCAAATTAGACTGGAGCAATTTACCTAAATGCCCCTAGATTCAGAATCTTCTCTCATAAAAGTGAGGATAATAATCGATGATAATAAAAGGGTAATATGCTAATTAGACCGCATGTCATTCCGGACGTCCTTCCAGAAGAAGCTGGGGCCGAAAGGAAGCCCAGGTCATGGGGCCAGAGGGAAGCCAGTGCCAGCAGCCAGGGGAAGGAAGGCCTACTCTTGCATGAATTTTGTGCATTGGGCCTCTAATAATATATATTTCTTAATTGTTCTAAATATTAATAAATAATTTTAAGTAGGGTATTAAATTTATTTAAATTCCTGCCTCTCCTTCTTCCCTGATATCTACGCAACAAACAAATCGTATGTGTTTTAAATTAAAGAAATATTTTTCATATCTTAAAAAAACTCCTCTTATTGCCAACTATCATTATATCCCATCCCTTCCTCAGTTCATTAATCTTCAAGGACATAGTGAGCTTCTTCCTCCCTCTTTCAAAATCTATTCTGGCCATGCTATTCCTATGCCTAATGATTTTCTGCTAATTCCCTATTGTTTACATTCTAAAAGTCAAACTCCACATGCCATTTAGAGTTGGTCCCTGTCCCCTGTCTGGACTAATCTTACATCGTTGGTCTTACCACAGTCAGTGTTCAACACATCCATCAGTTTCTTCTCATATGCCCCCGGAATGGGGATCAGACCTACAACCTTTTGGCATACAGGATGACATTCCAACCAACTGAGATAGTTGGGCTACCTGACCAAAGCTATATAGAGAGAACGCCAGGGGCCATCGCAACCGAACGAATGACCGAAGAGGCTGAGTGGGGTGGCCAGGCCGGCAGGGGTGTTAGTGAGAGATGACCAAACGACTGAACAAGCAGACTGCGTGGGGCGACCAGGTCAGCAGGGGGGGCCAGTGAGGGGTGACCAGGCCGGCAGAGGGGGACAGTGAGGGGCAATGAGGCCAGCAGAGTGGGCAGTTGGGGGCGGCCAGGTTGGCAGGGGGGCCAGTTGGGGGTGACCAGGCAGGCAGGCAGAGGTGGTTAGGGGTGATCAGGCTGACGGGGGGGCCAGTAGCGGCAATCAGGCAGGCAGGCAGGTGAGCAGTTAGGAGCCAGTCGTCCTGGATTGTGAGAGGGATATCCGTCTGTCAGACATCCCCCGACAGGTCCCAGATTGGAGAAGGTGCAGGCTGGGGTGAGGGGAACCCACCCCCCCCCCCCAGTGCATGAATTTCGTGAATCGGGTCTCTAATATATATATATATATTTTTTTAAACACATTTTTATTGATAATTTTTTTTTTTTTTTAGGAAGAGGAAGAGATAGAAGCATCAATGAGAGACAAACAAAATTGATTGACTGCCTCCTGCAACCCCCCCATGCACCCCGCCATGGGGTCCAGCCTGCAACCTGGGCATGTTACCCTGACCAGAAATGGAACTGGGGGCCACTTGGTTCCTGGGTCAATGATAAACTGCTGAGCTACACTGGCTGGGCTAAATATATTTAATGAGATAATATATTTGGTGATTTGATAGTGTTTAAGTATTCATAAATTTTGTAATATTTTTAAAAAACTTATATAAACAACCCTGACCAGGTGTCTCAGTTAAAGTGTCGTCCTGTAGATCAAAAGGTTGTGGGTTCGATTCTTGGTAAGGGCACATACCTAGTTTGTGGGTTTGATCCCATGTCAGGGCTTGTATGGGAGGCAACTAATTGACATTTATCTCTCACATTGATGTCTCTCTCCCCATTCCTCTCTCTCTAAAATGAGTAAACAAATCCTCGTGTGAGGATTAAAAAATAACAACTTATATATAAAAAATTCAACCAAAATTTAAAATTCTAAATGATCATATATTAGCATTATTTGAGAAAACATATAACGTCTGACTTTCTAAGCCATCTAACATCTGACTTTCACTCTAGCATCAAAGTTCAATGTCTTAATGTTTTCACTCAACATTCAGATTCACTGTTGGAAGATCTAGTAGAAAAATTAACTTTACCTTAACAACTTTAACCTAAAAAGAAAAAGGATGCTCTAAATTTCAACTTTCAGTGTGTCTATCCTTCAATTGAATTGACAAACTACACAAATACATATTTTCTTGGTTTATTTCGTAGAAGAAAACATCAATCAAGCCTAGTAATTTTGGAAATTCTGCACTAAAATTATTGCTAAAATAAAAGTGTAAGAGATGTTAAAAATAAAACCAAATATATCAATTCTCATGATAAATGTGAATGGGTTAATACTTCTCTTAAAAGTCAAAGTAAAAAACAATGTCCAGTTGCATTTAAGTAATAGGATAAACAGCAAAGAAGTATCAATGTATTAAGCAAATACATATAAATTAAGAAGAAATTTAGGTCAAAAGTATTAGATTGACAAAAATATTTCTTGATCATGAAAGCCAGAAACAATGAAAAGATCAAACATATTTATATTATAACAAGCTTTAAAAGGCATAAGACAAAAATTTAGAAATACAAAGAAAATGTGAATGCCACAATCATAGTGAAGAATATTAATAAATTACTTTAGACTTTGGGAGATCATGAAGGTATCATTTGAATTAATATAAAAATTATTTGAATAACATAATTAGCATGTTCTATATTTTTTATTCGCAAGAATTTTTTTTTAAAGTTAAAAAATTTAAATGATTTTATGTTTGGATCTGAAGAAAATGTAAATAATTTCTAAATATAGTTAAAGTGATTTTGGCTCTATTTTCTGGACAAATATAATAAACTGAAAAGCAATAACAGAAAGATGAAAGACAAATTATAAGAAATAGAGATAAAAATAAAATTTTAACTACTTAAAATGATTGTTAAAGTTAATGAGATAAAAATCTCAACTGAAATTAAAATTAATGATGAAAATAACTGAAATTATTAAACTCAAATATATAGGCATTTTATTGTAGTCAACCATTATATTTTTAATGTAACTGTCTATTGTTTGTCTTTTGAGAAGGCATTTTTTTCTTGTAACTTTGTTTTTATTGAGATATAGGGGATGGATTTTGGGAAATGTCACTATTGGTGGCTGTACTCCACCAGGGTACTGGCCACGCTAATTCTAATCTTCCCAGGATAGCTTTTGTAGCGTCTTTCTTTCTTTCTTTCTTTCTTTCTTTCTTTCTTTCTTTCTTTCTTTCTTTCTTTCTTTCTTTCTTTCTTTCTTTCTTCCTTCCTTCCTTCCTTCCTTCCTTTCTTTCTTTCTTTCTCTCTCTCTCTCTCTCTCTCTCTCGCTCTCTCTCTCTCTCTCTCTCTTTCTTTCTGCTACTTAAATCCGAAGTTCTTGAGTAAGATTCTGGCCTCTTTTTGAACAAAGTCTAGGTTTTTAAAAGACCTACACTGAGAAAGGTAAATCACTGACAATCAGCTAATCTATATGCAGAAGAAAATTATTAGCCTTAAAGTCTTTAATTTTTAAATGACAAAATTAAATTATGCATTAAGGTTAGTATGTTTGGTAAAAGCCACAGGGAATGAAATTAAAGAGAACATATAAAAAGAAAAGTAAAGATAAAAGCAAAAGTTAAAAAAACAGAAAATTAAAAGCATCAAAATAACTAAAATTAATTTTAATGCTTCCAGAAGTTTAATAAGACAGACATACCTGACAAATATTTCTAAGGAAAAAGAGAAAATGAATATATAATAGCATTCAGAGTGTCGGACAATGAATGAGGCTAAGTGATCATAAAAAAGATATTTGATACAATTTCATAATGATTAATCTGAAACTTAGTTAAAATTTAAAATAACTTATTATAATTCACTTGAGAAACTAAACAATCACAAAATACATGGAAAATTTCATTAAAAATCAATCAATATATTAGGAGTCAAATAATTTTATGTGTAAGTTCTTTCTTTCCTTTATCTGTTATTTAACTACTCAGGAATATTAAAAAGTAATATGGAATGTTTCCCAATTTATTTAAGAAATATTAATAATAGTTAAAATAATTTATTATATATCTTAATTTCATTTATGTTAAAAATGATGAAATAATTAATTATCTGATATCTATAGAGTTCTTGCTATATACTCTGCTTTATTTGGATTATTTAATTCTCATTAAAAATCTTGTATGTATATAGCATTTGTATAATCATATTAGAGATCACAAGACTGAAATTTATAAAGTTTGAATGTCTTGCTCAAGATATATATTAGACAAAGTTAGAAGTAAGTATATGCAACGTGAATACAGAACCTATATTCCTCATTCCTTTCTCATCTAAGAGAAAAGGCATGACAGTGCACACCAAGTAGAAGAAAGAAAATAAAAAACAAATGAGTAAAAAAGAGAGGCAGAGAAAAAAAAGGAGAGGAAAAAGAAAGAAAAAGAGATGAAAGAGAAAACAGTTTAATTTAGAATATATTTAATATTTCAAAGGAATGCAAAAACATTGTTTTACTTCAGATTCCCTGCCTATAAAAAATGTTTTGATAGCTCAAATGCTTCTCTCTGGATATTACTTTTGAGAAAGGAAAGAAAGGTATATTTGACTGGAAACAGTTATTTCATTTAATTTGACCACTTATGAGAGTTCCAGAATCCCCAGTAGTCAAAGAATGAACACATAGGACAAGTGTGGTGGTAATGGTTTCATATTAGAGGACAATGAGACACTTTCAACCCTCAAATTAAGGGGTGGAAATTGAACTAAAGAAAAAGTATACTCTGTTTGAAAGGGTTAAACCTCTGCTATTCCTTGAATATTCTCATTCTTCTTTGCATAAAATTTTCAAAATAAGGCATTGTATCTCAAGAGACAGAATTAACGCCCACCATATAAGCCTGATCATGTCTGGTTTTACCTTTATGCTCAGGTGTTCAAAGTGTGTGTGTGTGTGTGTGTGTGTGTGTGTGTGTGTATGATATGCAGAAGGGAATTGATTCAAGGGGACAATAGATCAAGCCAATTTACCAGCAACACCAGATTACTATTCAGGATGATCATGCCCCTGGCCCAGAATTGCCCTGGGACAGGTCCTCCTATTACATGGCTAATCTCCCAGCTCTGAGACTAAATCATGACCTCAAGACAGGCCTTGAAACACATTTTACTGGCTTTCAAAATTGCTTCCATTCATGACCTACTGTTGGAGTCCAGTCTCATTACTGCCTGTGCCAACACTTGTCAGAATCAGACTACTAAAGCAAAAATGGCTTTATAAGGAAGGATGAGCAGGTGAGGTAGAGGACAAGGACACATAGTATTAGCCCTTCAAGAGAGGTCATTTAGGAAAGAAGTATCACCCAAGCTTTTCTGAAGTGAACAGAACTTGCAACTGGGACATAATCTCAGAGAAATGCAATTTGGATTTTTTTTAAATTTTTTTTTTTAGAAATAGCCTAAGCACAAAGCTAATTTTTAAATAATGTTTATCTTATTGTTTTCTTAATGTTTATCTGAATGTTTCCAACTAAAGTTTCACATTTTTTACAATTTTTAGGGAATTATGGTTTGTTCAAATTTACCCATCAGTCAATTTCCTTATTTCCTTTCATAACTGCTATGATTAGCTGTGTGTGTGTGTGTGTGTGTGTATGAGGTTCTCAGACTTTGTAACTATTTCATTTAAGTTTTCTAGTTACATAAAATTTGGTATTACTCTGAAAAAAAATTCCATGTTTTACAGGTGCTACATGAAAAAAAGCATTTATTTTTAATTATTAATTTTAAATAATAGTCAAATATTAATATAAATTTGAAACAAGTATTTCTATACCTTCATTAGAAATAAAAATGTAACCAAATACATTCAATTCTAGCAATTCAAAAATGGTTTACTACAAAAAAAACAAACATTTATTATCATAAGAAAACTCAATAGGGAAAGAATAGTCTCTTCAATAAATAATGTTGAAAACTGAATTGCTGCATGCAGAAGAGTGAAATTGGATTCCTTTTCTATACAACTCAGAAAAATAATGAATTAAAGACTTAAACATAAGACCTGAAAACATAAAACCTCTAGAAGAAAAAAAAGGAAAATGCTCTTTAAAATTAGTCTTGGAAGTGATTTTCAGGACATGATACCAAAAGCACAAAAGCAAGAAAAAATAAATGGGACTACATCAAATTTAAAACATTTTGCATAGCAAAATAAACAATCAACAAAATGAAAAGGCTACCTGTGGAATGGAATAAAATATTTGCAAATTATATATCTGTAAAGGATTAATATCCCAAATATATAAAGAGTTCATACAACTCAATTGCAAAAGAAAACCAGCAAACTGATTTAAAAATAAGCAGAACACCTCAATAAATAGTTTTCCGAAGAAGACATACAAATGGCCAACAGGTACATGAAAAGTTGCTGGACAGTATTAATCATCAGGGAAATGCAAATCAAAAGCACAGTGAGATATCACCTCACACCGGCTAGAATGGCTATCATTAAAAAAGATGAGCTAACAAGTGTTCGCTAGGGTGTGGGGAAAGGGAACCCTTGTGTGCTGTTGGTGAAAATGTAAATTGGTGCAGCTACTATAGAAGACAATATGGACATTTCCCAAACAATTAAAAATGAAACTACTATATAGTTCAGTAATCCCATTTTTGGGTATATATTCAAAGACAATTAAATCACTATCTCAAAGAGATATCTGCACCCAAATGGTCATAGCACCATCATTCAAAATAAAGAAGACATGGAAATAATCTAAGTGTCCATTGATGGATAAAGAAAAAAAAAGTATATATATATATATATATGAAAAATGGAATATTATTCATCCATGAGAAAGTAGGATATCCTGTTATTAGCAACAGCTTTGATGAACTCTGAAGGTGTTACGTTAAGGGAACTAAGTCAGGCAGAGGAAGACAATGCAACATGGTTCCACTTATATGTGGAATCTAAAACACTCAAACTCAGAGAAACAGAGTAGGGTGGTGGTGATCAAGTGTTGGGAGGTGGGGGGCTTGGGGAACCATTAGTAAAAAAAGTACAAACTTCCAGTACTAAGATTAACAAGTTTTGGGGCTTTATGTATAGTATTGTGATGATAGCTAATAATTGCTGAGATAATAGATTTTAAAAGTCCTCAGAAAGAAAAGGAAATGTTAATTATGTAACAGGATGGTGGTGAACATTTTGCAATATATAAATGTATCAAATCAACATGTTGTACATCTTTGAGTTACACAATGTTATATGTCAACTAGAGGCCCAATGCACAAAATTCGTGCAAGGGGCTTGGCCCTCGCAGCTTCGGTGGCTTGCCTTGGCCCTCACAGCCCCAACTTCATCTGGAAGGTTGTTTGGCTGCTCAGTCTAATTAGCATATTATGCTTTTATTATTATAGATTATATCCCAATAAAGCTGGAAGAAGAAAACAAATAAGCATTTGTCATCATATTAGCAAATATAAGAAACTGAATATATAATAAATATTGAAAAAATAATTTGGCAAAATACAGAAAATATTCTTGATAAAATTATCAAAAAATGGAGTATATGAAAAATTTCTGAATATTATGAATCCTGTTTATCTGAAATCAATTTCAAATATCATTTTATTATTCAAATATAAATGTTTCCACTAAGTCAAATATAAGACAGTGGTATCTGCTTCTACAATATTATGAAATTTATCACATCTGGACAAATAAATAAAAACAGAACAAAAAATATATGAGCTTTTTGTATATGATAAAGGTGACTGAGCTTAGAAGAGGGTCTTTTAACACAATGTATGCGGGAAACGTATTTATACATTTTACTTATAGGTTTTACGTTGACTGGTAGTAGAGCACGGGACACGTATTAATACGTTTTTTATAGACTAGCGGTAGAATGCGGGTAACGTATAAATAGGTAAACTAAAGTTATCATAATTTTACTAAACGTTACCATTTGCGCAAAAAATTAGCAAAAATGGCCCGCGCCACCTGTTAGCGCGCGATAAAAACTACCCACAAACAATGTGTTAAGAGTGTTGATACAATTATTTGTTGATTTATTATAATTTGTTAATGTGGGTTGTGTGTGTGGGTATGTGTGTAGCATGAGACTCTTGGCATATACTTGAACATGAATTCTAAAGGAATTTAAATATTTAAGAATGTTAAAATATATTAATTAGAACAAAATGCATGACTTTAAAAACACCCTTAAAATAGGATCATAAATCTGAGCAAGACCCCAAATCAAGGAAACATAAAAAATGACTATAGGTCTTTAATAATCCACCTGACAAAACATATCCATATGCAAAGGGCACAAGCTATAGACAGAGACAAAATATTTGAAACAAATATAACAGGAAATCTCCTCAATCCACAGTTATGTAGGGCCTTGATAAATCAATGAGGAAATGGCAAGCATCGCTTTGAGAAGCCGCAAAGGCTATGGACAGAAATTTCATAGAAAAGAATTATAAATGACCAATAAAACCATGAAACGGACTAGTTGTTAAATAAATATACATTAAATATTTTTGAGAAACATTGTTTATTATGGTTCAGGTTTTCAAAAACTAAAAAAATAAAAATAAAAATTATGATATCCAGTGTAGAAACCATTTGGAAAATGGTTTCATTCTTCTACACTGTTATACAAACTATAAGTTAATATAAAATTCTTGGAAGTGAAAAGTGTTGTCTAAAATGTGCACACAGTCTTATCTCATAATTCAAAGTAAAGAAGGTATAAATGTGGAGTTGAAAAAGTCTCACAGAAATAAGTAGACATGTCTTTTGGAGAAATAGTTGTTGGTATCAAAAAACAGAACCAGAAGTACAAGGATTCTGAAAATACCCACAGATCAACTTAATGCCAATTGAAAAATAAAACGTCTGATCTTTTATATATATTGGCTCAAGGACACATAGTACGGTTTTCACACTCTGACTTAAAAAAAATATTATCCTTAGCTCTGTCATCAGGAGATGACTATAGGAGCCAAGCAAGGAATCCTAGGACACAAAATTACAAGGACATGATCATATAAGACAGATACAACATTTTACTTTGCAAATGGAAGTGGGCAATTACGTGGGCCACCCAAATGTAGATACCGATTAGAAATCAGGATAAAATCACAATAGGCAAAAATGAAAACAATAACAAGAAAAGAGGTTTTCAGTTTGATATAAACCCTCATTTGTGTGCTGAATCTCATAACTGTTTATTGTAAATGAGTCTGTGATAATAGATTCCCATTGTTTGTTTGGTCTACAGGTATCATTGCTAGAACTTTATTGAGGTCTGGGAGACAGGAGAGGTTTCTCCTTTCAAGAATGCTTGGGAGATGCAATGAGATAACTCCCTACCAAGAATGGAATATGTCTCAAGAGTTGATAGCCTACTCTTCACACAGTGAGGTAGCTGGCAACATGTGAGGCAGAGTCATAAAAGAATATATTTATATTTTACTAGAGGCCCGGTGCGTGAAATCTGTGCACTGGAGGGGGGGGGGGCAGTCCTCAGCCTGGCCTGCACCCTCTAGCAGTCCAGGAGCCCTTGGAGAATATCCAAGTGACGGCTTAGGAGAGTGGGCCTAAGCTGTCAGTTGGACATCCTTAGCGCTGCTGCAGAGGTGGGACAGTCTTACCAGCCGTGAGTCCGGCTTCTGGCTGAGCAGCACTCCCCCTGTGGGAGCACACTGACCACCAGGGGGCAGCTCCTGCATTGAGCATCTGCCCCCTGGTGGTCAGTGCGCATCATAGTGATTGGTCGTTCGGCCGTTTGGCCGATTTGCATATTAGCCTTTTATTATATAGGATTGATTGAACTTTTTTAAAAAAGGGATGGAGTTAGGGCTAAAAAATGCTTTCTTGTTTTGGACTTTCATATTTTAAAAAATCAGGCAGGATATACTGTAGATCAGATAAAAGTCTGCTGTATTTTTATAGTAAAACATAAGATATCAAATAAATGTTATGCTGTGACATGCCGCTTCAAACCATACCACAAACCTATTTGGAACAAGCTGTACCCTCACATCTTTCCGATTCTGGAAGTATTTTGGCGGGCAGGTATGAAGACATAACATGAGAAACATGCAGTGCTTTGCCTGTATTATTTGTTATCTTCTCAATAAGACAACTCTGAAGTGTGCCATAGACTCTTTCACCCCTGCACACTTTCTTTATTCATCTTCCTTGACACATCACATTAGCCAGTGTCTACCTTCTTCAGGAACTCAGGATGACTTTTCTTTCACTTGTATTGATTCTAAAGGAATCAGACTCCCCTTCCCCATGTAAATTGCCTTTCCACTGTCCTTTAGCACAAAGCATTTATTTCCTTCAGACCCGTCTCCACATCCACACACATAACCAACTTTTTCATGGTGCTGTAGCCTTCATGCAATGCAGATCCTCTGCTCACCTCTCTTCTCTTCTCTCACCATCCCACTGTTATGGGTTCACTTAGCGAGATAGACCACTGACTCAGAATTTAAATTTAAGAGCCTTTATTAAGCTGGCCAGCTGACCACAGTCACAGCACCCTGCCAAAGCAGAGGCTGAACTGCAGCAATGACTACAGGAGTTACATTTTATTATTAAATTTTGTGGAGGCCCAGAGAAAAATGTGTCTTTCAAATTCTGGGCCCCCAATATGGAGGAAACTCTCTTTATTTATACTTTTACCAGTCCTTTGTCTCCCAAATTTGGAATGAGACTTCCGGGCCTTCTGAGAAAGAAGGCCTGCGTGCTGGGAAGGGGCCATGAGACCATATCACAAGGCCTGACCTGATGTCAGTACCTTCCTATCCATGTGTTTTAGGAACAGACAGCACAGCATGACCCGCCTGGCCAAAGCGCCAGATATGCAGCCCAGTACACCACCAGTATGCTCAAATCACCTTTTTCTAGAAGTCACCTTCATCAACTCTGTCAACTCAGAAAATTTTGTTGTACTTTGAAGCAATAATATTCCCAGTTAGTACAAAGTTAATCTTACTTGTTTATTTTCATATGTATAATAATTCTTGCTTTGATTGAATTGTCTAAGATACAGACCGTGTTTATAACATCTTTGTAATATTTATCAGTCATTCCATGTTTCATGTATCCTTCAGTAGTCCCCCTGTGCTGCTTACTAAAATCTTTATTTACATTCAATAGCTGATCTTCAAGCCAAATGAGCACTTTAAAAGTGACAATATTCACAGTGGGAATTTCATTCTATTAGAGATGCTTTCATAATGTCTCTCTGTATTGATTATCACCTTCCATTTTTCACATTGGTCAATGAAAAATATGCATTGCTTTAGAAGAAAACAATCACAAACTTCAAACAACAGATGTTAACCATGTACAGGTGGCTGAATAACTCATGGGATGGCTGATTGGATTTGAGACTTTCCACCTCATGGTAATCAGTCTGGATTTTCCCATGGTTGACAGGTCACCCTACAGCTGTTAGAGGGATGCCAGGTGTGATAAACTCTCATTACCAGCACGGTGGGCAGGTGTTTACATCAGAGTGAGCACCCTTGTGGCAACTTTCAGGGGCAGCAGAGGCCCAGGCTCCTGGAAGGAGCAGCTGCCTGTCAAGAGTAATGTGGGCCGCTATGCTCATTGGCCACAATATCCTCAAACTGCACCCTAAATGCTGCAACGTTTAAAAATAGCCGGGTGTGTTTTTAAATACCAAAATCAACTCCAGTTTAAGCCCATTATGTTCTTGCATGAAATGGCTTTTTTAGAAGACTAATTTTAAATTTACACGGGCCATACAGTTAATAATATTTAAGATGTGCTGCTTAATTTTGCTGGTTGCACCTGCTTTGCAAATGAGGGGCTCTATTTTATGGAGTGCCATTTGGGAACATTTTGTAAACTTGAAGTCACAAAGCAGGCAGAGCCAATGTGGTGAACTCCCTCATTAACCGCTAGGATTTCTGAGTAAGGCATCTTAAAACTCCGTCTCTTGCCAATACAAGCCTCCTAATAAATGCCCATTAAAGTGATTCATGAATACATTTGATTTATTTTTTAAAAAGGGGATTGTGCTTGATGTTTAATATGCTTTTCTGCTCTCAAATGCTCTCTGCAAATGCTCTAAAGGAAGAAGCTTCCTACAGTGTATAACCAGGATTATTCACAGTGATTCATTTTACTTCTTAAATGAGTAGTTTCTCAAAGAAGGAAGATAACGGTGGGTTTTGTCTCTTCCCCCAGAATACTTTTCTGCCACTGTCTCCTTTAGAATCCTCTGAATGCCCAGTGCCTCAAAGTAAGGCTCGGGTATAGCTCCTTTTGTTACAATTCTCTCCTTAACTAGTGATACTTACATGAAGGCGGGGGCTACCCTCAGAGTAAGTCATGGGATGACTTGGGTATGTTGAAAGCAATTTGAGAAAGAGGACAATGTGTGTAAAACAGGATCTTTCCCGTTGCCTGGCAATGGACATCTATGTATCAGATATGGTGTCAAAGAAGTATTAAGTAACCATATTGTCTACAGAGAACTTGCAAGTACCTGCTGATGAGTCCCTCAAAGTATGTTAAGAAGTGGTCTAGATACTATTGTTATTCCTATTTTATTTAACATAATGATGCAAGTATGTGTTCCAAAGAAATTGATTTGTGGTAAGCATCAAGAGATGGACTTTTGGTTAGTGACTCCCCTTATACACAGGTAGCATTATGGTAGAATACAAGTAATGCAAGAAATTAGGATGACATATTTAAACATTTTTATATTGTAAATAACTTGGTTATTAATTAGTAGGGAAGGAGCAAAGGGAAGGAAAATATTATAGACCTGTCCAGTAAAGTCTGGGTGACATGGGGAATATATTTGTTTGTCAGCCAGACCTGGGGACAGGTCATTGGCTAGAATAGGTGTGGCCACTGAAAGTTGGAAGTTATGAGATGCATCATCTCCTAAACAAAGGAATTCTCTCTCTTGCTCTTTTGCTTCTTGGTTCATGCTCCTGGCCTGTGGACTCTCACTCTCTTGCACCCCTGCAGCCACCCATTGGCTCATGGCCACATGGACCCCACACACTGATGGACTACAACTAGCCTGATGCTACACTGGACCCAGCTCCCCAATGGAAAGGAGACTCTGAACACTGGCTTTGCTTCTAGCTCTGCTGAATCCCCAGCTGCACATCTTCCAGGACTGGATTAAGGGAAATGGGAATTTACAAACTGAAGGATATAATTCCACGCAAATAAAGCTTTCTCTTTCTACCACATCTCATCCTCCTGTGGACGCCTCTGGAAATTGTTATTAAGCAGATCCCCCAAAACTCCACTCCCACTAACAATGCAGAATTCCATCCACACTAGAAGATAAGAAATACAACCAGATTAACTCTCCTACTTGTTGGGCCTAGCTTACAGGGTAAGAATGAGCTAAACGGGAGAGAGAGATTCAGAAGAGTTGGTTTGCAGGCAGAAATAATTGATAAAAGAAAACTTTTATATTTGTAGCCTGCTGGATTCCAACTATTCAATAAACCAGTAAGGAGAGAGTGGTGTGGGATAGAAAGCTAAAAATGGGGAAAAGGTAGAAAAAAAGGAAAATAATTTCAGAATTAAGTATATGTTCATTAGAATTCCATTACTCAAAATATGGTATATGGGACAGCAGCAGCAGCATAACCCCAAGAAGTTCTTAAAAATACAGAAACTTGGGCTTTCTATGCACACTTCGATATATCTAAACAGAGCTTCCCAAAATTTAGTATATACTAGTATAAGACTCATGTGGAGAGTTTGAAAAGCAAATTTCTAGGTCTTCCCCAGAATTTCTGAGTCAGTATGTCTGGGGTGGGCCCAGAGATTCTAAATGTGTAGTAAGCTTTCAGAATATGCTGACGGTGCCCATCCATGGGCCACCTTTTGAATTAGTAACGCAAAGAGAAGCTAAACACTGGTACTTACCTATTTGTTTGATCTATCCAGTAATTAAACATTATCTGCACAAGAGGGAGGTAGAGAGGTATTGCTCTTCACGTCCTTCCAACCATCACATCCACTTACGCCTGCAGCAAAGACTTGGTTTTCTTCCTTTTTTTATTTTATAGAAATGCTAAAACACTAGCGAATGGATATCTAGCTAGATGTGAAAACGAACAAAATAAAAACAAACATAATAACAAAAGGCAGATCCATTCTTAATCTCATTCTTCTGTTCTCTTACTGTGTGGAGTGCACATCTCCCAGCGTTTCCTGTTAGAGTAAGGCTCTGGGTGTATTCTCTTAACACCTCGGTTTTCTCCTTCATGGGATCTCAAGAAAAAAAATGTAACTGAGAAATATCAAATGGAACTGAAAAACCAAACCAAACCAAAACAAAAAAAAACGTAAAATCTGCTATATAATTTTCCAAAGTCTCAATTCCAGTTGCTTTAGGAAAATGTGAAACTTGCAAACTGTTTTGATCAGGCTAGAAAACAAAAACCTGTGGCGAATCATTATACCACGCCTCTGTTATGAAAATCCAGCACTCACAAGGAAAGCAAGGGCCATTTCCTGTCTGCGAGGAAGTGTTCAGAGACTCTTTGAGGAGGAGCTGGGTGAGGTATCTGAGAGAAAAGATAAAATAGAAAATTTTGCACAGATTCCCCTCACCCCCAAGAGTCTTATCTGGGATGCTCCCTGGAGGATCAGTGGAAGCTTGCTCTGCTCTCAGCAGAAAGCTGCCGGAGCTGGGGGCTGGCCAGCATTAGGAAACTTATCTCAGCAGCTTCCTTCCCCAGGGCAATCATTGCCACTATCAATAGCTGAGGGCTCACCGCTCTGCAGTTTAAGGTCTCTGAAATAGAGTTCACAGATAAACATCTTAACCACCCGCCTAACCAGTAATTAGACCATGATTTTGAATAGCATGTACTTATTGCATATTGGGTGGAAATCAGAGGAAAACTGAAGGGAAATGACCAGTCCTCCAAGATTTATTTTCTCCCTGTGCTAAATGACACCTGACTTTTTGACGTAGGATTTTTTTTTTTTAAATTAAAAACTTGACATATGATTTATCTTAAGATGGATATTTGTATTTCCCTGTTAGGCAGTTCTTGTGCATAGATAGAACCAGTGGGTATTCCATTAGTGGTTGCTGAGCCAATTTGATATCTATCCTCCTTGGCCTCCTTCACTTACACAAACCATTTAGTCCTAAATAGGATGTCCAGGCAGTTTCCAATTATAGAAATTTCTATCCCATTTAATTTCCAAAGTAAAGGTTAAGCTAAAATCCAAAATTCTTAAGTCAGCTTCAATGAGATTCTCAACAAAGAGTGGTTGAGAAAGTAAAACATTCATGTGGAAACTTGTATAGGTATTTTTACAGCATAAGGGGATAGCTTTCCCTTGTCTCACTAACTAAAGCTTCTGTACTACAACTATCTTCATATGTGTATTATTATATACTAGATTCCCAGTGCACAGATTTGTGCACCAGTGGGGTCCCTCGGCCTGGCTTGGGGGGATTGGGCTGAAACTGACTCTGCGACATACCCAGGGGTACTGGATTGCGAGAGCGTGCAGGCCAGGCCGAGGAACCCCACCAGTGCACGACCAGGGCTGGGGAGGGACCACGGGAGGGCTCCAGGGCGAGTCTGGCCAGTCTCGCCCAGTCCAATTGGCCAGACCCCAGCAGCAAGCTAACCTATGGGTCAGAGAATCTGCCCCCTGGTTGTCAGTGCACATCATAGCAACTGGTCAAAAGGTGGAATGGTCAGACACTTAGCATATTAGGTTTTTATTATATAGGATTAGCTTTAAAATAATTTATATTTTGTAAATAAGGTTTACATTTCTCTGCTCCCATTTTATTTTAACTAGAATCCTACTCAGAAGTTTTATGAATAATAAAACAACTTTATTTTCCATTATATACTACTATTGTGCACCCAGATGCTCTGAAAACAAGACATAAATTGACACAACTCTCTGATATCATAAACCAGAAAGAAAAAAGACCTTTGAAACATGCTAAGGGTTTTGGAGGGGTTGGTGGCAGGAGTGGGGGAAGAGCTCCCACTTATTTTTCTGATCATTTTCCCTTTGGCCAAGGTTACTATTACCTTTTGATTAGTCCAATATAGTGACTTCCTGAGGAAAATAACCTCCTAAGCCATGCTGCTCATATACACATAGTCCATTCTTCACTCAGCAGCAAAAATTTGTTAAAAATGTAAATCAGATTATATAATACTTGTGTTGTCAATGCTGCAATGACTTCATATCACACTTGTTAGATCCTAATACCTTATCATGACCAATATAACCTAATGTTTGCCTACTTTTAAAAAAAATATGTTTTATTTATTTTTAGAGAGAAAGGAAAGGAGAGGTAGACAGAGATAGAAAGATGGATGAGAGAGAAACATCCATTAGCTACCTCCTGAATGCCCCCTACCAGGGATCAAGCCAGAAAACCCGGCATATGCCCTGACCTGGCATGGAACCAGTGACCCTTTGGTGCATGAAATGATGCTCAACCTCTGAGCCACACCAGCTGGGCCCCGTCTTACTTCCATTGTCTCCCCATTGGCCTTTATTTATTTTATCTCAATCCCATTGGCCTCCAAGATATCTTTTCAATATGTCAATCACACAAATCCATCCTGAAGGGTTTACCTACCTGTTCCTGTGTCTGGAATCCTCTTTCTTAGTTATTTGCATTTTTTCTTCCTCTTCTTTCCCCTCCTCTTCCTTCTCCTTCTTCTATTCCCAGCCTGACCTCCATTTAATTACTTCCTCAGAGAGGCCTTCTTTGGCTACTCTAAATAAAATAACATCTGTCACTTCCAGTCTCTTACAATGATTTACTTTTTTCATAGTGCTTATCTAATATAACAAACATTTATTGGTTTGATTTATTTTTTGTCTGTCTTGCTCACTATAGACTATGAATATTCCAGTATGTATTCTGGAGTTGTTCACTATCAACAGTTAATTCACAGCATCTGAAATAGTACCTGACACTTAGTAGGCACATAATAAGTGTTAAGTAAATGAATGGAAGAAAGCAAGAAAGCATAAACATGTTCAGCAATGCCTGAGGAGTATTCTCAAGGTTCAAAAACTAAATAAAAATAATAAGCTTATTGGTGGCATTGGTTCACTCATAGATATCTAGTTTTACTTATGAACTAACTTATCACACCCTAATACACTGACTTCTAACCTCATTTGAGAAATGGTACTGAATCACTAATATCCATTATTTCCTAAAAAAAAAAAAAAAGGCCTTCACAGACAAAATACCTAAAGAGATATTTGAGATAAGTTAGTACTAGACGTCAGGAATGTTAACTGCTTGAAAGGGGTAAAGAAAATAGGATATAAAAAATATGTCCTTACATTTGATCATCTAGTATAGTCCAACCAAAAAACAAGGACAAAAACAAACCAAACAAACAACAACAAAAAACACAAAACCCAGCCAAACAAAAAAGCATCTTCCCCTTCTAGTAATGTACTAACATCCCTGCTAAAAACCTTATCTAATAAAGAGGGAATATTCTAATTGACCCTCATGCCATTGCAAAGATGGCGGCGCCCACAGCCAATAAGGAGGGAATATGCTAATTGACTGCCATACCTTCAAAGATGGCAATGCCCATAGCCACAAGATGACGGTGACCAGTCCCCTCAGCCCCACCAGGGTGGCAGGCATGTGGCAAGGCAGGGCCTGCCCCCAGGCGGACCCGGCCACTCTGTGCGCCTGCCTCCAGAGTCCACCAGTCCCCTCGGCCCCAGCCACCCAGGGCCGCCCGAGGCTTGCGCTGCCAGCAGTGGCAGCAGCAGAGGTGTGATGGGGCATTGCCTTCCCCTGATCACCGGGTCACCTCCCGCCCCTGAGGGCTCCTGGACTGTGAGAGGAGGCAGGCCGGGCTGAGGGAACCCCTCTCCAGTGCATGAATTTTCATGCACTAGGCCTCTAGTAATAAATAAATAAACTGAAGTCAATACATGCAAAACACAGGAAAAATTAGGCAAAACTGGAGATTCTATAAGTTTTGACCAAGGAAACCATACCAGGCGTGATCACCTAAGAAAAACCCTCCAGCTCATAATGTGTGTAGGAGACACAGATCCAGGAGAAAGCTGTGGTACCATGGGATTGGGTGGACAGATGCTGAAGTTTAAGGATGGCCTTTGCAGCTGGAATTTGAGGAAAGAAATCCTGGGGCAAGAGAAATCCATCAATTTGTGGTTAATATCGGAATCTTCACGCCCAGGGTGAAATCCCATGCAGTCCAGGAGCAGCAGCAGTTCTGAAGGAAGCTCTGACCAGAGGCCCAGCTGCTCCTGCCTCACGGAGACAGTTTTATGTTCACTTCAGGCCAAAGTACAGGACCTTGGTGATCATCTTGAACTTTCCATGGAATTCCCAGAAGGGTAGTGTCTTATAATTAAAACCCATATACTAGAACTAAGAAATTCTCTCTGGGAGTAATGGGGGAAAAAAGAAACAAAACAAACAAATAGATTGCCCTAAATAAAGTATAACAAATTCAAGCTTCAATAAAATCAAAATAACTTACTAGTAACAGTCTGATAAAATAAAATGTAACATAATTTAGAGGGAAATAAAAGATTCAGGCTCTTCAACATATTACTTAAAAATTACAATATAAAATAAATAACTACCAAACATAAATATATGCAGGAAAATGTAATGTATAACATAGAGGAAAACAGGCAGTAAATGAAATAGAGCAATGACTGAGATTTTGAAATTAGCCAATAAAACATAATTATAATTCCATTTCTGACCATGGTGAAGTAACTAGCATGTCTCGCCCAGTTGCTGTGAACATCTAAAGTAACTAGACAAAGTATTTAGACAACTATTTTCAAACATAGGGAAACAGTCATTGCAAAACTGTGATCCCTGAGGGAAAGGAAAAAAGGAGGTGATATCTACAATCACCTCAGCTTTCTGTCTGAAAACATGTTTCAGTACACAGTGCAGGGAAACACAGAGTATGAAAATTTTACTAAGTTTAGGAGTAAGAGATCAGAATTCAGGAAAGATAAGTTGGTTGAATTTCAGAATAATTAGGATAAGAGTGCTAAATGGAGAAAGCGTCCAAGAATACTGGTCAGAAATGATCACTAAATTCTGTGGCATGCGCGTGTATGGGGAACTCCATAGGCCAAGTAAAGAATGACTGAAAAGCAATAAGCTAAACAATTCCCACAGGGCTGCAAGACACTGAGTTCTAACCCATCAGCGTGAGCATTTCTTTTTTTAAAAAAAAAAATATATTTTATTGATTTTTTACAGAGAGGAAGGGAGAGAGATAGAGAGTTAGAAATATCGATGAAAGAGAAACATCAATTAGCTGCCTCCTGCACATCTCCTACTGGGGATGTGCTCTCAACCCAGGTACATGCCCTTGACCGGAATCGAACCCGGGACCTTTCAGTCCTCAGGCCGACGCTCTAGCCACTGAGCCAAACCGGTTTCGGTAAACATTTCTTATTTAATTATGGAGGTTGCTCAGTAAAGACCTCAGAACAACCATGCATTGGTAGTAGGGCTAAACTAGCCCTGTATTATAAAGCTTTCCTAGGCTCACCATAACTAAATTAAAAATACAACATAAAACAACCAGACTGATTCATATATAATTTAATTGCCCATCAGAACAAAGTTAAATATTTTTCTAATAAAAAGATAACAGAATTCACAAATCATCAATGTCGTGTTTACAACATGCAATGTCAAATCAAAAATTCCTAGTAATGATAAGAAATATGTGACTCATAACCATGGAACAAGTTAGTCAACAGAAACTGACGCAGACATGACAGAGACATAAAATAGTATTTTGTTGTTAATCCTCACCTGAGGATACTGCTTTCTTTAGAGAGCATGGAAAGGAGGGAGGGAGGGAGAGAGAGAGAAACATAGAGACAGAGGGTGAGTGAGAGAGATGTGAGAAATACACATCTATGGGTTTCCTTCTATACTTGCTGTGACCAGGACCGGGGGTTGAACCTGCAACCCAGGTACATGCCCTTACCCAGGAAACAAACCTGAGACCCCTTGGTGCCCGGCCAAACCATTGCTCTAACCATGGGCTACACTTGCCAGGGCTAAAATTAACCTTTTTAAATGACCTAATAAAAATATGTTCAAGAACTAAAGAATGGGGAGAGAAATGGAAGCTACAGGCATAAAAAGCATAATATTACAAAAATTCATTATAGAAAATGAAACTTAATTAAATGGGTTAATAAAAATGTTCAAAAAATCAGCACACTTAATAACACACTAATCCTATCTAATAAAAGAGAAACATGGTAATTAACCATAACTTTGCTACCCTTCCCATTGGCTAATCAGCGAGATATGCAAATTAACTGCCAGCCAAGATGGCAGCCGACAGCCAGGCAGCTGAAGCAAACATGAGCATGAGGCTTGCTTACTCCAGTGATGGAGGAAGTCAACGTTCCCCGCCTGCCGCAGCTCAGCTCTGAGCTCCGGATGAAACCATGTTGCAATTATAGAACCTAAACAAACCCCAGAAACCTGCTTTCAGCCAGCGCGGCCTCAGAGCTTAGAGCGGCCAATGATGGCAACAGAGTTTCAATTATAGAATCTAAACAAACCCTGCATTCAGCCGGCAACAGCCTCAGAGCTGGAGCCTGCTCTCAGCTCCAGTGACAGCTATAGAAGGCAAATTAATCTCAGAATAAAAAAAGAAAAAAAGAAAAAAAGGAGAGGCTGGGAGCTTCAGTCGCAACCAGCCTAAAAACAGCTCTCAGCCCCTCACCCAGACTGGCCAGGCACCCCAGTGAGGACCCCCACCCTGAAGGGTGTGTGACCAGCTGCAAACAGCCATCATCCCATCATCCAGGCTGGCCAGGAACCCAAGCAGGACCCCCACCCTGATCCGGGACACCCTTCACAGCAAACCAGCCGGCCCCCACCCGTGCACCAGACCTCTATCCTATATAATAAAAGGGTAATATGGAAACTTACCCTAACAGCAGAAGGACTGGGAATGACTGATCACTATGACACAAACTGACCACCAGGGGGCAGACACTCAATGCAGAAGCTGCCCTCTGGTGGTCAGGGTGCTCTCACATGAGAGGCGCTCTGCTCAGCCACAAGCCAGGCTGATGGCTGCCAGTATAGTGGTAGTAGTGGGAGCCTCTCCTGCCTCCTCAGCAGCGCTAAGAATGTCTGACTGCAGTTTAGGCCTGCTCCCCGCTGGCAAGTGGACATCCCCAAGGGGCTGCCGGGATGCCAGAGGGATGTCTGATTGCCATCATAGTCCCAATCCCCTGGGGAGCAGGCCTAAGCCAGCAGGTGGTCATCCCCTGAGGGGTCCCAGACTGCGAGAGGGCACAGGCCGAGCTGAGGGACCCCCCCAACCCCCCCGAGTGCACAAATTTTTGTGCACCGGGCCTCTAGTAGAAATTATAAAAACTGAAATACATAGAGAAGAAAAATAGCACCATAAAGTGAACAGAGCCTTACTGACCCATGTAGTAATATCAACAAGTCCAATACATGTATAATCAGAATCCCAAACAGAAAGGAGCAAGAATGAAGAACTAATGCCAAAATTTTTCCAAATTTGATAACAAGTATAAACCTATTAATTCAAAATCTCAGTAAACTCCAAGTAGAACACACACACACACATACACACACAAAGTCATGTCATAATCACATTTCTGAAAAATAGTAACAAAGATTAAATATTTAAATTATCTTGTAACACATTATACAGAAATTGTCAAGTGAGAATTCTAAATTCAACAAAGAAAAGCCACTTTAAAATTGAAAGAAAAATAAGATTCCTTCTGAAAAACAAAGCTGAGAGAATTATCCCAAACTGACCTACACTAAAGGAAATGATTTTAAAAAATCTAACACTTAAGGAAAATAATGCCAAATGAAAATCTGGATTTACGCAAAGACAGCCTACATTCTTTGGCTGTTTCTTCCCTCCATCTCCAACCTCTTTTCTCATCATTGTATCTCCTTTCTCTGATTTTGATTCTCTTGCCTTTCTCTTAGAAGAAATTCCTTGTATTTACTTTGGGCAACCCCCCTCGCCCCCTCTCCCCAGATAATCCATCTCTAGAAACTTAACCTAATTATATCTGCAAAATCCTGGTTGTCCTATAAGGCAACATATTTACAAATTCTGGGGATTAGGACATAGACACATTATATTGTCTACCATAAAGTATAAAATATAAATTTATTTTAGAGTTTCTCATTAAGTTAAGTAATTATCTATCCTATGTTTTAGCAATCATACTCCTAAATATTTGCTCAAAATAAATAAAAGCATATGTTTTTATAAACAGTTTTGTTCAAATCTATACTAATAAAAGGGTAATATGCTAATGGGGGTGGACATCTTCCAGACATCCATCCAGATGTCCATCAGGACAAAGGCACAGTGGCTGCAAGGCCTGAGGCTCCTGGCAGCCTTGAGCCTCCACGGCTGCATGGGGGCAGCGCCTTCCCCTGATCAGCCTGGTCGCCTCCTGCAGAGGGAGGCCAGACTGTGACTTGGGCCTGCTCCTGTCAGTAGGACATCCCCTGAGGGCTCTTGGACTGTGAGAGGGGGCAGGCAGGGCTGAGGTACCCCCCTCTCATTGCATGAATTTTTGTGCACTGAGCCCCTAGTCAACACTAATAAAAGAGAAAAATGGTAATTGGCGTACGACGATACCCTTTTCATTGGCTAATCAGGGCTATATGCAAATTAACTGCCAACTAAGATTGGCAGTTAACTGTCAACAAGATGGCGGTTAATTTGCATATGTAGGCACAATGCAGGGAGGCGAAAGGGAAAGCAGGAAGAAGCCCCCTGCCACTGACAGTGATTGGAAACCCAGGGGGAAGCTAAGAGCTGGGGGGCAGGGCAAAGGCAGCCCTGGGGCTGCCTTTGCCCTGCCCCCCAGCCATGATCAGAGAATCAGGTGCCTTTGCCACCCTGGCCAGTGATAGCAGGAAGTAGGGGTGGAGCCAGCGATGGGAGCTGGGCACGGTCAAAGCTGGCAGTCCCAGGAGCTAGGGGTCCCTTGCCTGTGCCTAAAGCGAAGCCCACGATCGCGGGGCTGCTGCAGCTGTGGTCCCCGCTGCCCAGGCCGGACGCCTCTGCCAGAGGCATCCTGCAGGGGCAGGGGCGGAGCCCACGCGATCGTGGCACCCCCCGCTGCTACTGCAGGTCCCCGCTGCTCGGGCTAGATGCCTAGGCCAGAGGCGACAGGCCTGGGCAAGGGGCCGATCCTGCGATTGGAGGGTGATGGGGGTTAACGCCTGAGGGCTCCCAGTATGTGAGAGGGGGCAGGCTGGGCTGAGGGACACTCCCCCCACACACACCCAGTGCACGAATTTCGTGCACCGGGCCCCTAGTATGTTAATAAAATCCTTATTTATGATAGACCCACACTGGCAAAAGCATAATTGTTCATTAATAGGTGAGTAAAAAGTAAATTTCTCTAAATTCATAATAGAACCCACTACTAAGAAATACAGTAGAATGAAGTATTAGTATAACATGGGTAAGTCTTTAAATACAAAATAAAATTTTATGCTGAGTGAAAGAAACCTAACATGGAAGAGCAACCTCATGGATGATTCCATCGGCATGTGTTTCTGGAACTGGCAAACAAATTCACTGTGGTAGAAATGAGAGCAGTGGTTGCCTGGGAATGAGAGAAAGGCAGAGAGAGGAGGAGCTCTGCTGAGAAGGGGCACACGGGATCTTTTGGGGTTATGGAGGTGTTTTGTCTATTGGTGAGCATGACGG
This sequence comes from Myotis daubentonii, assembly GCF_963259705.1. Classification (NCBI taxonomy): domain Eukaryota; kingdom Metazoa; phylum Chordata; class Mammalia; order Chiroptera; family Vespertilionidae; genus Myotis; species Myotis daubentonii. Next base: position 73,801,690 of record NC_081846.1, read on the forward strand.
TTCTATCAGTATTTACATTTGTCAAAGCTTGCCGGGAGCTGGTCCATCCTTGCTGTTTCAAGGGACCTGGCATATATGGCATACTGTTCTTAATATGTTTGCTCACCTTCTTGGCACTATGTGTTTTAACCAAGGTCACCTCTCTGAGAAAGGTTGTTTCCCCAGGTAGGGATTTTCCCCTGAAGTTAGGGAGGGAATAAAACCCCTTAACTAAGTGCCAGGCAGGTAATTAATTACTTTAACTATGAACAATCATGCTTAAGCTACATAATCTTTACTCCCTGGAATGGAGATAAGAAACGCCCTAACCTTTGGAATAGAGGTTGATAGGATTGGAATCAACTGGTATAAATACAGATGTAACAAGACAACAGGACACAGAACCTAGACACAGAACCTACACAGAACCTAGAGACAGAAGAACTTCGCTGGAGAGAACATGGCAAAAGATCCTGGACAGAAACTGGCCACAGAACCTAGAGACAGAACCTAGTGAGAGAACATGGCTGAAAAACCTAGAGACAGAACCTGACTACAGAACCTGGATAGAACATGGCAAGAGAACCTGACTAGAACCTGGTGGCTGAACCTGGCTGGAGAACCTGGACAGAACCTGGCTGTTGAACCTAGCGAGGGAACATGGCTACAGAACCTGGCTGGAGATCCTAACCAGAACTTCGCTGGAGATCCTGACCAGAACTTGGCTAGAGATCCTGGCTAGGCTGCTAATCAACCGAACGCTGTCTCCATGTCATTCCTTCTTTGCCGACTCTGTCCACACCTTTGGGGACCCCTGGACCTGCTGGGGTTGGACCCTAGCAAAAGCTCATCAAACTATACACTAAAAAATTGTTACAATCCATTGCATGATAATTAAACTTTTTCCCACCTGCAAGGTTAGAGGTCTCAAGAGAAAATACATTTCAATGGTGTTCAAAGAAAGAGGAAAAATACATTAACAAAAATTCTGAACCGTTCTACAGTTTTTCAATGCCAAAGCAGGTCATAAAGGAATGTGATTATGGTAAAAAGGACCAAATAAAGGGACCAAGGATATCGCTGACATACTAAATGTTTAATTCATGTCTACTTTTATGTGCCTGGCTATTAATTTTTAACTTGTTTGGAGGGTTGGGAGTACTGTGAGGAGGAATGCTGTGCCTCTCGGCCAGCTGCCTGAGGAAAATGCCCGGTTGGTGTGTGTCATGCCCACGTGAGGAGAGAGAAGAACTTTTCTGGTGCTGAGGCTGAGACAGCACAGGCAAGCCTTCAGCCAGTTCTATTTGGAACCCCAGCCACTTTCAGGTCCTCTTGTGAGGTCCTCATGGGTCTACATGTGTTCTTACAAATGGCCAAGAAAATGAGTTTCTCTCTGACCACAAACTCATGCTTTCTTCCTCTCTAGTATAGAAAATATTTTTACACAAAATCAATTTTTGCCTCATTATTATTTCTGAAATTTTTTCAAGACCTATTTTTAAAATTTCTTTAGTATTGTAAGTATTTATATGTCTCCCTTTCCCTCCATTAACCTCTCCCCGCCCTCTCCCAATCCCCAGCACAAGCCCTCATCTCCCTACTGTCTGTGTCCATTGGTTATGTTTATATGCATGCATACAAGTCCTTTGGTTGATCTCTTATGTCCCCTCCCCCAACATTCCCTCTGAGGTTTGATGCTTCTCTGTCTTGATCTATTTTTGTTCATCATATATGTTCTTCATTATATTCCACAAATGGGTGAGATCATGTGATACTGATCTTTCTCGGACTGACTTATTTCACTTAGCATAATGCTCTCCAGGTCCATCCATGCTGTTGCAATTGGTAAGAGTTCTTTCTTTTTTATAGCAGCACTAGAGGCCTAGTGCATAAAATTCGTGCACTGGAGGAAGGGTCCCCCAGCCTGCCTTGTGCCCTCTCACAGTGTGGAAGCCCCGCAGTCGATCACCCCAAAGAGGTAGGCCCCACCCACAATCTGGGGCTCCTCAATAGATTGCCCCAAAGAGGTAGGCTGGAGTTGCAGGACCCGTCTCCACGCCGCACGGAGCAGCAAGACTCCTGGCCTCACCACATGGAGCTGCAGGACCTGCCTCCGCGCCATGCATGCAGCCCCGTCCACCCACACGTGCCCGCTGCACATGTAGCCTCCTGGTGATCGCTTGTTACAGTGTGAAAGCATCACGGCTTGCGGGCCTCACAACCACATAGGCTTTTATTAATAGTGTAGTATTCCATTGTGTATATGTACCATAGTTTTTAATCCAAACATCTGCTGATGGGCATTTAGGCTGTTTCCAAATCTTAGCTATTGTAAATTGTGCTGCTATGAACATTAGGGGTGCATCTATCCTTTCTTATCAGCTTGCTGTATTTTCTCAGGTTGCCAGAGTCTCTACTTTGCCCGAACCCCATATTTAGATAATTTAATGATGCTTTTACTGGCATCTTAGAAATGTTCTCAGTATTTTCTCAAGGGCAATGGTAGTCTACATACTCAGAGGAGTCATAGTATATATTATTTTGCTCCCAAGCTAATAAGTTAACTGATCTTTTTTATGATTTAGATCTTACACAACACTCTTTCTACTTTCTATAATACCCTTTTATGATTTTTTTTGATGAACAGGTGAAACATTTTTTTAACTTTTCATTTGTAGACTTCCTTCAACCACTTAATTTTAATTTAAGAGCTATTAATAAGCCAATGACCTTATTTTTCTATATTTACATATCAAGTTAATTTGACATGGGTTTGCTCAAATTTTTGTTGTTCTGAAAACAAAAAGGAAAAAGAAAAAAAGTGCATAATTGTCAGGTTCCTTAATATTTCCATTGTCTCAGTGCTGCTTCTTACCTGCATTAACTATTGACTAACTATTGCATTTTGTTTGTTTTGTTTATTATTTTTAAAAATTTCTATTTACTGTTTAAAATATTACAGATGTCCTCTTTTGTCCTCCATTGACTCCCTCTACCCATCACTGCCCCTCCCTCCCAGACCTACTGCACTATTGTTTGTGTCCATGGGTTATGCATGTGTGCATGGAAATTCTTTGGTTAAGCTCTTCCCTGATCCCTTCCCTCTGATATTCATCAGTTACAGAATATTTTTGTGTTTACATTATAAAAGGATACATTTTTATTATAGAAATATTTATAAATTAAGAAATTAAAGATGATTGATTTTTAATACAACATAAATTATTGAATAACTACTACGTGTATTTTTCTACATGATAAGGTATATACCAGACCTATAGTCAGCTAACTCTAAAGGGATTTGCCTTTTGTTCCCTTTCTGTTATTAGTAATTTATCTTTTTTGTCTTAATTAGGTTGATTAGAAGTTTATTGATTCATCTTGTTAAAGAAACAATTTTTGGTTTAATCAATTTTATCTCTTGACTTTTGTTTTCAATTTCATTGATTTCTTCTCTAATTTTTATTGTTTCTTTTATTCTGCTTACCTTGGATTTAATTTGCTATTCTTTTTCCAGTTTCCCAAGATGGTAATTTAGATTATTGATTTTAGATCTTTCTTAGTTTCAATGTATGAATTTAATAAAAATATATTCACCATAAATTTCTTTCTAAGCACTGCTTTTATTGCATCCCACAAAGTTAAAATTGTGCTTTCATTTAATTCAAAATATCTTTAAATTTCTCTTAAGACTTCTTTGTACATACTATATGGGAATGTGTCATTTAATCTCAAAATATATGGGGTTTCCATCTATCTTTCTGTTATTGATTTCTAGTTTAAATCCATTGTGGTGTGAGAACATATTTTTATGATTTCTATTCTTTTAAATTTATTAGGTATTTTTATGGCCAAGAATGTGATCTATCTTGATAAATGTCCCAGATAAGCTGGAGAAGAATATATATTTTGCTGTTATTTTATGAAGTATTCTATAAATGTCAATTATATTCAGTTGATTAATGGGGCTATTCAATTCAACCACATTCTTACAATTTTCCGCCTGCTGGAGTTGTCATTTACTGATAGAGAGGCATTGAAATTTCCAACTATCGTAGTGGATTGTTGTCTTCTTAGAGAATTGACACCTTCATCAATATGAATTGCCCCTTTTTATGAAACTTACTTTATGTTAGGAGAAATAAACTATAGTCAAGGTAAATAAACATCAAGGATAATATAGAGTTAAAGGCAGTCAGCGCAATAACCCAGGATAATGTAGCAATGGGCAAGGAGGTGCAGGAGAGATGAAGGATAATGGGAAAGGGCGGCGAGAAGAAGCCTTCTGAGGGATGATGGTTGAGTGAGAAGGAGGTTCTTTATGAAGATGTGTAGAAAAGTATCTTTGACACAGTCAGTAGAATGAGCAAAGACCTTGAGTGAGAAATAAACTTGGTGAATTAAAAGAACAGAAAAGTATTCCATGTACGCGGAGCTTCTTAAGCATAGAAAATTAAGGCAGATGTGTATGTGCAATTTCTGTTGCTTTCAAGCCACAGAAGCAGGCTCTGGCTAACCTAAACAGAAAATATATTTATTGGTTATTTATGGGCAGCTCAGAAAAGTGTAAGGGTAAGTAAAAAATCTTAGACAGAAAAGAAAGAAACCTGGCAATTCAGGGTGTCTGTGAAGCAGGAACAGAATCAGTTCTTTCTAATTGGTCCCCAGTAGCATAAATTATTCACTGTATGTAATAAATTAATCTCTCTGTAGCTATGTACCATGCTTAGGAGACTTGAGAAAGTACTCAAATCAATTTCTGTAAGTCTAACTTTATTTCAGGTTGACAAAGATTACAGATGGAACACTAAATAATTCTTTTAAGCCACATAGCTCAAGATTCTCTTTATTAAGATTTGGCTCAGAGAGAGCAGAATAAATACCAAAATGTCATTCTACTATGGTTTCAAAAATTTGAGAAGAATGGTAACCATAAGAAAATTGGGCTAATGTAGAACAAAAAGGAAATGGATTCACCTCAGCAAAATCAAAACATTTGTATTTAATATGAATATGACAGTTTTCCTACATTTAGGCACAGATGGAAATTCACTACTTAAATATTTCACACAAAAAAACTTCATTATTGGATTTTTATATGTGTGCCAATATTTTGAAGTCACACAAAACATGTCAATTAATATGTGTATCTAAGTCTATAAATGCAGTCTTAATTATTTCCTAAGGAATGCTTGATATTGGGTATGTATATTTGGAGTGCTGGTTTGTCCTCCAGAATTCAGTCTTACAATACAAGGAAGAAGCTACTTGAGTTTCCACAATTTCCTCACTTATCTATGTATATTGAACAGTTATACATTATTTTACTTAAAGTAAAGCAAATTTAAATTGCATTTCTATGATTAGAACTAACATTTAACATTTCATTCACATATAAATTGCCTTTGTTAGAATTTTTTTATTCATGTCCATTATCAATTTTACAATTATAGATATTCATTTTTATTGCATTTTAAAATATATACATTATTCTAGGTTTGCACAAAAAATGAGAAGTTAGTATAGTGTTCCCACCCACACTCAGTTTCCCCTATTACTAATGTCTTACAGTATTCTGGTTCATTTATCACAATTATTGAAGAGATATTTAGATGTAATTATTATTAACTGAAGTTCATCATTTATTCAAATTTCTTAACTTTTTATTGAATGATTTTTATATTCAGGATCCTACCCAGGATACCACACTACATTTTCTTATCATATCTCCTTAGGCTCTTGGCTGTGGCACATTTTCAGATTTTCCTTGTCTTTGATAATCTTGAGAGTTTTGAGTAGTCCTAGTAGGTATTTTGTGGGATATACTTCTATTGCAATTTAATGTTTTTTCATGATTGGACACTAGCAGTTTTCTTCACTGTTAAGGTATTCCCCTTCTCCTGTTTATATTCTTTATAGAAATATTAGATAGCATACTATTACATATATCATATGATATATGCTATTTGTTTTTTATCTGTTTTATAATTTGCAAAAATTGCTCTGTTTTGCTATTTTTACTTAAATTCTATTGTTAATATTTGTGTTGGATAGACGTTTTAAATATTTAAATAGTCCCTCCATTTGATGTTCTTTAAGACAAGACTTTGAATGTAGAATTCTACATTTGCTTGTATTTTTTTGTGTGAATTTATGCTTTTCTGTATCTAATCTATTGATTTAAATTATATTTGAAATACATGCATCCTCTAAATGTGACTATCACTCTCTTCCTTCTTGGGTGTCCTTAACTTTCATCTCTATAGAGTAATGTAATGAATTTTCAAGACCTAACTCCAACCAGACATTTTATAATATAAGCTTTCCTAAGCTACTTCCATTAACTTTTAGTATCTTTATCCTATATTCTGATTGGTAGCTACCATTTCTGATCAAATTAATATTATGTTTAAAAGTTATTCATCATTATGTTAGTCATTACTGCTAAACTCTGAATCCTGGAGTGCAAAGGGCAAGTTTTATTTATTTTGTACACTGCATGATTTATAAAATAACTAGGGGCCCAGTGCACGAATGCATGCACCTTGAATGAAACTGAGGGCCGCAAGGCTGCAATAGGCACAAGGGTGGGTCTCGGCCCATCCTCTGCACCCCTGCCCAGCCCCTCCCACAGTGGCCCCAGTCCCCTGTCTGCCAGCAGCCCCACTCCTGCCGCCACCACTCCCATGTGCTGATGGCACCAGCCCCACTTGTACTCACTGACGGCATGGAGCAATTGAGTCTGGCACCAGCAGTGGGTGTGAGCAGTGGATGCTGCCCCGATCACCCCTCAGGAGCAGGGGGAGGTTGAGAAGCCCCCAGGGCAAACAGGGCTGGCAGCCACAGCTCACACCTGCTCATGGAGCTGAGTGATTGGGACCGGCACCAGGCACTGGCAGCAGGTAGGAGTGGTGGCTCCAGTGCCAGCTGTGAGTGTGAGTGGGGCCTGCGCTGGCAGTGGGTGCAAGCGCCGGGGAGGACAGTGGTGTGCAAGAGCAAAGAATTTTCAATAATCACCAGAGACTCACCCTGATGATAGTGACTGGCGCCCCACCTTGGTTTGGCGCCCCCTGCTCACCTGCTCCACCATCCCACCATGGCCAACACCCGCCATGTTCTGCACATGCCCCCTGGTGGTCAGCGCACATCATAGTGGGCAGTTGTTTGGTTGTTCCTGTTGTTCCGCAGTTCGGTCTATTTGCATAGTAGCCTTTTATTATATAGGATGTAGAAATTTCATAAATGTTTATTAAAGTGGATCATGTCTCATCCTTGACTCTTTTTTGTCCCCCATTTAAAAATAATGGCTCTCCATTGCCAACAAATATATTAAAATGTGTCAGCCAACTTTCTAATTATTTTTCCTACTATTTTCCATGATGTGCATAGTCCACAAGAGGCTATTTGCAGTTCCTAAAACTCATACAACTGTCCTACTCTCCTCTCAGTTGTTACCTGGTTAGTCTCAATTTTATTATAAATCTCTCAGAAATAATTAGACAAGTTTTTCGACAAGAACCTGCAAAATTTCATTCTTTGGGCTCAGATTCTCTTTTGGAGTCAAGCAAGAAAAATAATCCTAATTTTAGTAGGAGAAAAGGAAACTCATTAGGCCAAATAAACAAAAGATTTATATATCTATAAAACTTTCATTGCTTATTCATAAAGCTAAAATGCTTATTGCTATTAATTTAGATTGGTTCACATTTGATAAAACTTTATTTTTTAATATTCTGGTTTCTTTCTCTGAAATGACCATCAAAGAAAGTCATTCTGCTTCCCCCTTTGTTTTGGAACTTGGAACAGTCCATGAGATCCTACAAATTAGTACCTTCAACTACCTATTTGTCATCACTCTCTTTTTTATGCAGAACCTAAATTATACTTTCTTGAGCTCATTCTCTCTCTTTCCTGCTCTCAAATTAAATCACATTGAAGTAAATTATATTTTAAAACATCAAAAAGCTCTAAAAGAATTTTTTTTAGAAAACAATTGTCCTTCCTACCTCATTTCATTCTCCAGGTGCAACCACATTCAATCATTTTCATATTTTATTTTAGATACCCACAGCCACATTTCTAAATAATAAATGTATACTGCCATGAGATCGTCAAAACAGAATCATGATGCATTTGACTGAGAACTGCTAACCGAGTTAAGGATAGTAAGCTTTTAAATGGGAATTTATGAAGATGGCCTCACAAAGCAGGAGACGCAGCCTGATGCTTCCAGGCTGGGGCATGGCTTTGCCGTCTCCAGGGCACAGAGCTCCCCATGATACTACCCTTGGCAAGTGAAGAGTCCTCCTAGCACAGAGACACTTACCTCCTTCTGCATGTCACTGATGAGAAAGAAAAAAAGTCACTATTAATAGCTGGTGCTGGAATTTCTGTGTGATCAGGTGGTACTTACATAGGGAGCAGGAGGAGTTCATTACAGAGCAATTGGATGGCCAGTTGCTTTTTGATCAGCAGCCTTCACATGTCAGCACCAGTAAAGCTTTCCATCATTCCTGATATTATCACCCTTGCTGCTGGTCTTCTAGAGTCATGAGGGGGAAAGGTGCCGGGGGCTTTACTAATCAGAAGGTGGAGTGTTACTCAGAGCTTCAGTTTTCCACAGGAGCCATCGATTTTCCCTCTAATGCCTGGTATTCCAAGCCAGAAGGTGCTCTGATTTAGTTTCCTAAAGGAAAATACAGTCAGGTGTAGAAGGATAAGGAACAAAGACCGGGGACCCACCACTATTTTATACGACGGGGTAAACCATTTCTTAGTTTCAAAGCTCCTGTCTCATTCTCAACCTTTGCAGGACTAGCAATTCCTGAGTCTTTAATGCCCTTTATCCCAGAAGAAATCGATGATCTAATGGGTACATGCCTTGTAAGCACTTAGGATGGAGTGAGTCTCTGCTAGGGATTTACCACTCTTTCTTTTGCTTTTTCCTATAGTGCAAGTGACAGAGGACTCCTTGTTTTCATCAAATGTCAAACTTCTGTGTTTTTTGATGTTTTTTTCTCTGTGTGTGTGTGTGTGTGTGTGTGTTGTAATATATAAGGTAGTGATTCTGGAGAAGAGAGGTGTGGTAAAGTGTGATAATAAGAATTATAATAAGAAATAAATATTTTGTTTTAATCTCTCTCCATCTTCAACAAAGTTTCCTTAGGTTTTGGTGGACTGTTTTGTCCCTATCTTCTCTTTATCAACCTGGGACCTCTGGGCAGAACTCAACCACTCACGGAGCAGAGACTCCAGGAATTACTAAGGAAGCAGTCATAAGAAATAATGCTAAATAAGGCTGAGGAAAAAGGTGGGGAGATACTTATAGAAGAATGACAAGGAAAGAAATTAGGATAAAATATATTAGATATTTCATTTTATTTTACTATGTGTAAAAATGAAAGGAATTTTTAGGGGTGAAATAGGCAGGTTTAGGAAATTTTAGGAATTGAGGGGTCCATGGAAAAAAACACAGAGTTGCGAAAGGGTACTTTTCCATAAGGTAAGGGAGCTGGGAGCAGCAAAGGGTACACATTTACAAAATAAAGGAAGAAAACCCAGAGCAGCGATGCTCAACCTGTGGGTCGCGACCCCTTTGGGGGCGAACAACCCTTTCACAGGGGTCGCCTAAGACCATCAGAAAACACATATATAAGTGCATATTGTTTTTGTGATTAATCACTATGCTTTCATTATGTTCAATTTGTAACAATGAAATTGGGGGTCACCACAACATGAGGAACTGTATTAAAGGGTCACAGCATTAGGAAGGTTGAGAACCACTGGCCCAGAAGGAATAGGAGAACAATAAGGGAGAAGGATGGAACCTCATGTACTTCACATGAGACTTGAGCTCAGGAGTTTCTATGTGATGAAATCAAAGGGGAATAGTGACCAGAGGGGATATTGAGGCACAAAAAAACCTGCAGCCTTTATAAACCGTAGGAAAAAGGGACTCAGTGAGACTCTTTCTGCCTCCTCACGTGGGAGTCTCTCCTTGCTCTTCAATAAATTTCCATTTTTGCTGTACCATCTTCCGTCCATGGTTTCATTGACTCCAACGGACAAAGTTCATGGGAACACCTGGTTGTTCCAGTCCAAATTTCCCATTTCAAAAAGATTTTATTTTTTTAAGAAAATATACCAACATTCTAGGCTGTAATTATATTTGGGTAACGCCAAATAATTTTCCATCATCCTATTTTTCTGTATTTTTGAAATTATATTTAATGAACAAGTATGACTTTTAACATATGCATTATTTTTACAAAGAGATTGATTTTCCAATGCATTTTGAGGTGTGACCCAAATACAATATCTCCTCTGCTTTTTCTAATGTCCTCAGTTGAAATAATATTTTGCTCCTCTTAAAATCAACAACATTTGTTTTTCCACAGCTTTGATGTTAGTTATCCCATACTGCCTTGTATTTTATTAGCTAAGCTTTATTTTTCTTATCTAATTAAAGCCAGCATTTAGTAGCCTGTGTCTTAGCTACATTCCCCACCATGCCAAACAAAGTGTTTAGCCTGTAGTGGTGATGCATGGACAAGCATAGATGAGTGAGTGAGTGAGTGAGTGAGCTGACATCCCAGGCCCTTCGGTCATTCTGATAAGTTGCTGAGAACTCTAGGAGCACTTTTCCTAATATTGAATTTTATTCTAAAACATCATACTATGAAAGCTTCCCATACAAAACTCACCATATTTGTTACACCCTGAAGGTAGGAATTTTTTCCCATTTGCTTTTTATCAGATGTTTATTCATTTCCATCCATGTCTGTTGCCATAGTAACAGCTCTAAGACAAAGCTGAGCGAACAGCTCTAACCCAAGCTGTCTGGTTACTATAATGGTGGCAGTGGACTTCTTACATTGTTGAATGAGTGTTTCAAATGTCCTGACTGCCCCTATCTTCAAGGCCAGATGCTCACTCCTCCACTGTGGATGCTGGGCTTTTATAGCTGTACATGTACAGTTAAGTAGAAAGATGGATGTGGCATCTACTAAATTCCTGAGTGCATTTGTTTTGATCCTTTTAGGCACCATAATAATTATAATTTCAGATTTATTTTTATCAGCTGCACACATTCTTTCCTTTATTTGAACCCTGTGCTGGTAAAAGGTAGCTGCTTCTACATTTCCTGGGAGAAAATGGTCACGTAGCATCATAACATTCACGATCCTCTGGTCTGACCTCGCATGACTCCCAAAAGGGCTGTACTCTTTATGACCAGATATATACTCATTGTTTTCCTTCAATTTTCCTGAGAAAGCAGTGCTGCAGCCTTCCTAATATGTTATCTTTGTGATATTTTTCTAATGTCTTTCACTTTATATTTCTCTTCTTTCTTGTTCAGCCTATTGAAAATGGGAGATTTGCGAAGTTAAGCGTCAAGGATCATAGAATGTTCATTGATAGAAAGGACCTCAGGGAATATCTGCTGCAACATTTTCATTTTATTTTGAGAAAATTGCAGCATAGAGATAACAAGTTCACTTTCAAAGGCCATATAGCGAGTTAAAGGTACATTGTGTTGTCACTAGAATGATCTGATTTCTAATCCAGAATTTATGCTATTCACTTCTTATGATCAGAAATTAACATGAGTTGGAAGCAAAGAATTTTGGTCTGCTTTACATAAAAACAACAACAAAGCCTTCGGCATTAAGGAGATTGGGGAGTTTGTCTTGAGCAGTGTAGGATGGGTTGGGATTTAGAGAAAATTTTGTCAAATTCCTCACCATTCCAAAAAGTGCCATATTCTCTTGTCTTCTTCACACTTTGGGGGCATGCTTCTTTCTTTGTACTCCTAATCACTGTTCCTTGTCATTTATGCATCAACTCAAAGTCCAATATCTCTTTTTCAGATACTTTTGTTGAGCCCCTACCTACCCTCTGTGTTCCTTTTCCTATAATCTTCTTTCTTATAGCAGTTAACCATCACACCATCTTGCTCATTCATGTCTCATCCATTTATTTTGTCAAATATTTATTGAGAACCTACTATGCCCTCCCCAGAGTTATAGGTGTTTTGTGGAAATTTCATAACACATTTTATCAGTTTCTTACATCAGACTGTGAGGTTTTTGAGAATAGGCATTGAGCTTTATGTGGTATTATGTTCCCAAAGTGTAGTATATAGTGCTTGAATTTAGTATATATTTACTGACAGAGCCAATTAGTGAGTAAATCAGGTATAGAATGTAAGTACTACAAGATGCAGAGAAAGAAACTTCCTATACAGGCTAAAGTATTTTTGGACAAATTCTTTAGCCATTTGAGACTATAATTTGGTATTAAAAGCACAGGAAAAGGAAATAAAGGGGGAAGAATGAATTCAAGACAGAGGGAAAATGAACAGGCCAGAAAATGGAGGTTTAGATGGAAGTGATATTCATGGATACAAATGAAGCAGTCATTGCTGTTAGAGAGACAACAATTCAGAGATGATGAGAACAAGTTGAGACAATATTGTGATATCTATTTTAGTGGTACTTTTATATAAATTATTTTATTTGCAATGGCAAAGTGCTGAGCTTATTTAAGGACTACTGGGTAAAAATAAACATAAAATTGTTTTTAGGAAGAGCATTTTAGGATGTGTCTTGTGAAGAGATAATATGTTTTGCTTTTTATTCACACATTCAAACTGGAGGACAATTTATTCCTATTTGTCTAAAAGATCAATCTACTGACAGATCATTCAATGGGCAGGTACTGCATGTGAATTGTTTTTCCAAAATGTTGGGCAGTTTGGTGATGATTATTCATTTGCTCTTCCTCTAAATTCATTTTTACCAGTAGTACAAATATAAGAGGAAATTGCAGACATATTCCATGACCAACAAAAGACCATAAAATCAACTGACCACCCAAAGATTGAGGCTAAACTAGATATTTGATGGATGGATAGATGTCAGAAAAATGATGTAAAAATCATAAAGGATTAAGATAAGTAGACTTGTGTTAGGAAGAAAAAAATTTAATTTTATTTTTTTCTATGCTTATCCTTTTTTTCCTTCTAATTTATAGAATGAATGTAGAGGAGGAATCTCACTAGGGCACAAAATTCCTCAGATCTTCATGTAGCCAAAGAACATAGTGTAGCCAAGATCTTGTTGCAACATTGCCTCATTTTAGGTCCATTTGCTCTTTTCCTTGGGTAAGGTATAGAAATTTACCTTATCCAGAAGGTGACTGGATATTTGAAAGAAGAAACATATGTTATTTTATAGTTAGTATATTCACAGAATCCTTATAATATGACTAAATTATTCCTAGAATTTAAGTTAAAAATTATACACACATACTCAAATCAAAAGCAGCTATTAGCAACTCAAATGAAAAAGATAAGATGATAATTTTATACTTTAGCATGTTAACATTTAAAAACAATTATAATCATTTTTACACATGTTCCCAGGAAAAGATGCCTTTGAGATACTAGCTTGGAGCAATACATAATATATAAATAATTGAACCTTGCCTCAAACACTCAATTTTGAGAAAAATACATTTCATATACCTGAGAGAAAATATTTATCTGAATTATATATCTTTATTAAAACCCCTCAAACTTCTATGTAAATGTCTTTAAATGAAAATGTATAATAATTTTCCCTCTCAAAAGGGAAAATTAAAAAAAATATATATTATTCACATCAGACTATAATTTGAGGAGAAAAACCCTAGCTTAATGTAGCTTTAGTTATGGAACAGACCCTAAATGTCTTTGCCTAGGGTATCACTCTTTCATTTTATCCCTTTAAGAGCAAACAGATAGAAGCAGATTCTTTGTCCTTGTGTAGATTAACTCCAATAAATTGGATTTAACAATAAATTTAACTTGTTTTTTAAATTCTTCTGCAATTCTTTTTTAAATGAATGCCACATGGAAATAAATCACTAAAACACAACTGGTGTAAAATCTTGGTTCTTCAGACAGTCTTCTAATTTATGATTTATTTGTGGAAAATCATTAAATCCATAATAATGTTCCCTAACACCCTCAATTTGTTGAGCCTCCCCTTCTTTAGGTGGTGATGGCTTATAAAATTTAATCTAAGTTCGATAGAATTTAAAAAGTAATTTGATTCTAAAGAAGTCATGTGATATTCCCTAATTGCCATACGTCACAACAAGCTTCAGATACCATGGAAAGATAAAAGAACAGAAGATGTTTCCTCTCCCAAAGCTTTCTCCCACCACTGACTGTGATTCTGTAAGCCATTTAAACCAGAGTAGAAAAAAGATCAAAGGTAGCAAATTTGTGGGGGGAAATGCTATGATGAAGAGAATGGGGGAAATGGAGAGTTAAGGGAAAGATAAATAGATGAAGAAAAGTAAAATATAAAATCTAGAGATAAGCATAACTGCTCTGTTAATTCTCCCCTCATGAAAGTGAAGAGTATAGTAATAGCTTTGTTACAGGAGAACAGTGACATGATCCTCCTTTTATCTTCCTTTTTAAATCTACTATCTCACTCTCTTAACCCACTCTCTCATCTACCAAAATTAAGGTAATTTGAAATTTGCTTTACTTTCTTTTATGGCACAGGAAGTAATTTTATCACAAAGATTCTACAGGTGACATCTTACAAATGAGTGTGCTGTCTCCTCTTCAGGAGACACAGTGCTGATAAAGCTCAAGATTATGGCGACACTCACATGGGGAGGCAGCACCCAGAATACAGTCAGTAATACAATTTCCCGGCTTTTGTTGTTGTTGTCTGTCATTGTTGTTTGTCTTCAACATTATTCTGGATGCTGGAACAAAATAAGAAATAAAATAGAATTCAAGGTCATTGCTTTCATTGGAATACACTAGGTAACTCTTATAGCAACCCTAAGATCCCTAATGTAACCAAAGTTTATTTCTCACTCATACTTTATGTCCAATTAGGGTAGGTATCTGCTCCACCCAGTTACTTGGAGATCTGGATTGATTTCTGAAGGCTTTCCTTATCTTCATGTCAAATGACCTGGAATATTTGGCTTTCTTGAGCCTTACATCAAGAGAAGATACACTTAACAATTACAAGTAAATTTTTAATGCTTCAGCCTAGTGGTGATAACTAACACTCCATCACACTTAATTGGCTAAAATGGATCACTTAACACCATTAACCTACAAGAGGCCTGAGAAAGGCAGTTTTCTGTGTGCCTGGAAATGGAGGAAAACCAGGCACCATTATATTTTAATGTAGAATACAGATAATAAACAAGTAAGCAAATAAAATAATTTCAGTAATAATAAATATTCTGAAGTCATAGAACAGGATAGTATTATAGAAAATAACCCCATGGAAGTGAAGGTTATTTTAGACAGTGGGTCAAATAAAAAACCCCTATGAAAAAAATGACATTTGTTATGAGATTTAAATAATGAGAAAGACTAACCCATGCAAAAATCTGTATAGTTTACAGAGACTGGGAGAATAACAGGTAGAAGGAAATGTAAGTGAAAAGACCTGAGATAAAAATGCACTTATGTTTGAGAAACAGAAGGATGGTCAGCCTGGAAATAAATAGAAAACGGGGTAAAAGAGTGGCAAGACATGAAGTTAGACTGGATATTTGGGCAAGATCATGTAGGACCATATTAGATAGAAAAAGTACTTTATGCTATACGTGTAACTAGAAGTCATTAAAAAAATCTTAAGTCTTCAGGTGGTGTATGATATTTTATAATTTACACTGCAAAAGGACCATTCTGTTCAGATTTTGGATATTGAATTATAGGCGGGCAAGAGTGAAGTCAGAGGAACCAACTACATAATTGTTGCAGCACCACAAGGGAAAGAAAATGGCTTTCTAAACAAGGAGGGAAATGCTGAAGTTGGAAGAAAGTTACTTTATTCAAGATGTTATATGGATTTAGAGTTGATAGGATTTGTTGATACATTGTGGGAAGTAAGAATAAAAGGAAATACAAGGTCATCTCCATATTTTGCTCTGTGCAACTGAATAAATGCCACTTATTGCAATGGGGTGGAGCAAGATGAGGAATAGAAATAAAAGTTGTTCTGAGGGTACTATGTTTTGAAGTGTCTATTTGACTTCCACATGGTAATATCTGGAAATTGGTTGGGTCTGGACATCTGAGGCAGAGAGAACAGGTTCACCTTGGCATTAAACAGATACTCAGTAAAGGAGACCTTTAAAGCCAAAGGTCTGGTTAAGATATCACAAGAAGAGAAGTAGATGATGAAGCAGGACTATTGACTGGGGTATTCCTGGATAATCCATGGAGTCAGAGACTAGACCCCTGCAGCAACCAACTTTAGCACAGATGTTTGCTATGGTAACACAAAACAAAACAAAAACAATTAAAAATCCCAACAACAAAAAGCAGAAAGAGCATATGAATCATAGAACATTTAATTATGTCACACTGCCAAAATGTCATCTGTGTATTCCAAGGGCATAATTCAGATCAACATTAAAAAATACCACTTATTACAATCACCAACAACCAATACAAACAATCCAGCTAAAAACATATGGTTATATGCTAGTAATTGATGATTTGCTATTCATTTGGAGGAAGAGAAAGATGACCTTTTAGTCTGTCGCACTAAAAATTACTGATGTGTGTTTTAGTAGCAATACACATTCTTTGAGACTAATCATTAAGGATGTGAATAGAAATAACCTACAGAACCCAAGCAGCCAAGCGTGACATATTTGCTTTCCAGAGAGAGGAAGACACAAGACAAGGAGAATCTTACTTCAAATGCAAATATTCCTCAAGTCACTGATCAATTGCTCATTCATCCCACAGTTTGTGTCATTGCATTGGAATCTAGCAGCCATAGTTCCATTAAAAGGATGCTGAAATAAAGTACATTATGTCATGGAAATGTTCTAAGACCTCTCTTTTTCTTATCTAGGGCCTCTGAGAAAGAGGGGTATGAACAATGCTATAATGTCAGAGGGATTTGTCTAAATGTATCATAATGATCAATTCTGAAAAAAAGTTCTCCATGAACTTACAGGGGAATCAACACCAGGTTATTTGTACGTTATTGGCAGTCTGGTATGTGGATTAATAAGGCAAACTTGGTTTTAAATCACAAGTCTTTTGTCAAGTTACTTGATCTCTCTGAATCTTATTCTCCCATATGCAAAATAAGGATAATTATAAGTATCTTTTCAAAATGTAATGTGTTAAATTATAAAATATATAGTGAAGTGCCTGATACAGTACAGAGCTACAATCTCTTATAATGCTATTCTGAAATTCAAAAACTCTGAAAAAAAGTTTTTATTGCTTAGTTTTTAATTGCTCATTTAGTGACAAAACCTGACTTGACCTGAACTCCTTTGCTGCCAAACCTGTCTTCAGATGATGTAAGGTTATTTACAGTTTGTAAGTTTTTAAATCCCACTTAGTGTGCATATCACTTACCTTGTATCCATTACATAGTCTGGTACTGCTAAAAAAGAGAATGTGAGTGTGACATCAACGTTATGATACTTTAGTGTTTGTTTCCCTTAATGCCATTCCCTGATGCTTATCAACTTCATTCATTTATTTATTTATTAACTAGGGGCCCAGTGTGTGAATTTGTTGTGAACCTTGAAAGGAACTGTGGGCCGCAAGCCGGTAGGCACAGGGGCGGGTTTCCGCCCATCCTCTGCACCCCTGCCCAGCCCCTCCCACTGCGGCCTGGGTCCCCTGTCTGCTGGCAGCCCGTTTCTGCTCCCAAACGCTGATGGTACTGTTCCCAATCGCACTCGCTGAAGGTACGGAGCGATTGGAGCCAGTGTCAGCAGTGGGTACGAGTGGGGCTAGCGCCATCAGTGGGTGCCACTGGTGGCTGTTGCCTGAATCACCCCTCAGGAGCCGGGGGAGGTGGAGAAGCCCTCAGGGGAGATCAGGGCTGGCAGCTGCTGCTTGCACCCACTGATGGCACCAAGTCATCAGGACTGGCACAGGGCACAGGAAGTGGGTGTGAGCAGTGGCTTCGGCACTGGCTACAGGTGCGAGTGGGGCTGGCACTGGCAGCAGGTGCGAGTGCTGGGCAGGACCACGGCTCGCAGGAGCAAAGAATTTTCAGTAACCACTAGAGGCTCGCCCCCAGACAGCGACTGGCGCCCCACCTTGGTCTGGCCCCCCTGCTCACCTGCTCTACCCTCCCACCACAGCCAATGCCCGTCATGTTCCACACACACGCCCTGGTGGTCAGCTCACGTCATAGAGACCGGTTTTTTGGTTGTTCCAGTTGTTCTGCCATTCAGTCTATTTGCATATTAGCCTTTTATTATATAGAATTTTTCAGCCTCAGCCAAGGATATGTTTATTAATTTTAGAAAGGGAGGAAGAGAGAGAGAGAGAGAGAGAGAGAGAGAGAGAGAGAGAGAGAGAGAGAGAGAGAAATGTGAGAGAAACATCAATCAGTTGGCTCCTGTATGTGCCCCAACTGGGGATCAAACAGCAACATAGGTATGTGCGTGCCCTGACTGGGAATTGAACCTGCAGCCTTTTGGTGTACTGGCAACACCTAAACAACTGAGCCACGCACCCAGGACTGATGCCTATCAACATTAGGTTAAGTGTATTTAATATATTTAGAAAGTGTGCAAGAAATGGTATTTTTCATACATAGATAACTTTAATGCAAAAAATAACATAAATGGACTTTTTCTTCTTTTGGAAATGATTCCTGGAGTTGTTGCAGCTCTTTTGACCATAAGCACCACAAGCATGAAAATAAAATCAAACATTCTAAGAATGTTAGAGTGAACTATGAGAAAAACACCTAGGTCTTTAATGAAATTAATCAATTCAAACTGTCTACCACTCTATCTATCCCATTTAAGTCATTGTTAGTGCATTACTAGCAAGTGAACTCATCCTAACTTATTCAAACAGGAAAGCCATTTTTGACTTAATATAAAGAACACCCCAAAGTAGTGGTCTTTTCCCTTTGGAATTGGTCAAGCAAGTACTGGTGGACCATATATTCAGCATTTTTTAGACATGATTCTTGCATTAGGGAGGATAGTGACAAGAGCAACTCTCAAAGAGGTTTTCTTTTTATTATTGTTATTGCTTTATTTAAGTTGGTGTTTATTTAAGATGATGGATTTAAATACAATGTACATCTGGGTAAGTAATTTATACTTAAGTATTCAATAGATATTGTAGAAATTATAGGAATTATCACTGATGGTATAGAAAAAGAATTGTTGTATTTTTAAGTGAGATTGCTGATTTTTTATCAAATTAAAATGACCACTTCTTTAAAGTTATTGGCCTGCTCTAACTCAGCAGAACAAATGAAGCTGTTTTAATCAATTAATTCCAAATCCTCAGCTCTTATCCCAGGTCTGGGAACACAGTGAACAGTCAATAATTGTTTACTGAAATAATTTTTGTTTCTACTGTAATCCTCCTTCAAGAACCCTGACAAGTAATCAATTATTTGTGCTTCTTAATCTCAAATACCCAATGTACTTACACTAACGCTCATAATGTAACATAAATATTATCAAATTTTAATTATTGTTTTTAGCTTTTGTCAAAGGTCATACCAGAAACAGCCACATGGAATCGATGGCTACATTTATATTAGAGATGTTGGTGACGACACTGCTGATTGCATTTTTTTTTCAAGACCTCTATGTAATAACTCCTGTGAGAAATTACTTTCAGAAATCAGGGTTAGGAAGAGCCTTTATCATGGAGAATTGTTTAGCTCCTTACTTTTAAATATTGTACATAGTAGGTACTCTTTAAATATTTGTTAAGTGAATGAATGAGAGAACTATAACCCTGGCTGGCTGGCTCAGTTGGAGCAATGTCTTGTACACCAAAATGTTTTGGGTTCAATTTTCAGTCAGGCCACATACCTAGGTTTTGGGTTTGACCTCAGGTAAGGGAGAGTATAGGAGTCACCTGATCAATGTTTCTTTCTCACCTCTCTCTCTCTCTCTCTCTCAAATCAATAAACAAATCGTTGGGTGAGGATAAAAACAAACACCACTATATAAGTGATCACTGATTTTTTCTTTCTTTATTGATTAAGGTATTAGATGTGTGTCCTTATCCTCCCTATTGCCCCCCCAAACCCCCACTTATGCCCTCACACCCCTGCTGTCTGTATCCATTGGTTATGCTTATATGCATGCATATAAGTTCTTTGGTTGATCTCTCCCTCTTACCCCCACCCACCCCTACCTTCCCTCTGAGGTTTGACGGTCTGATCGATGCTTCTCTGTCTCTGGATCTGTTTTTGTTCATCAGTTTATGTTGTTCATTATATTCCACAAATGAGTGAGATCATGTGATACTTACCTTTCTTTGACTGGCTTATTTCACTTAGCATAATGCTCTTCAGTTCCGTCCATGCTGTTGCAAATGGTAGGAGTTCCTTCCTGTATACAGCAGCATAGTATTCCATCATGTAGACGTACCACTGTTTTCTAATCCATTCATCTACTGATGGGCACTTAGGCGGATTCCAAATCTTAGCTATTATAAATTGTGCTGCTATGAACATAGGTATGCATATAATCTTTCTCATTGGTGTTTCTAGTTTCTTGGCACATAGTCCTAGAAGTGGGATCACTGGGTCTAATGGGACCCATTTTTAGTTTTTTGAGGAAACTCCATACTGTCCTCCATAGTGGCCACACCGGTCTGCATTCCCACCAGCAGTGCCCGAGGGTTCCCTTTTCTCCACACCCTCTCCAGCATTTGTCGTTTGTTGATTTGTTGATGATAGCCACTCTGACAAGTGTGAGATGGTACCTCATTGCTGTTTTGATTTGCATCTCTCGGATGATTAGTGACTTTGAGCATGTTTTTATATGTCTCTTGGCTTTCTGAATGTCCTCTTTTGAAAAGTATCTATTTAGGTCCGTTGCCCATTTTTTGATTGGGTTGTTTATCTTCCTTTTGTTAAGTTGTATGAGTTCCCTGTAAATGTTGGAGATTAAACCCTTATCAGATATAACATTGGCAAATATGTTCTCCCATGCAGTGGGCTTTCTTGTTGTTTTGTTGATGGTTTCTTTTGCTGTGCAGAAGCTTTTTATTTTGATGTAGTTTCATTTGTTTATTTTTTCTTTAGTTTCTATTGCCCTAGGAGCTGTATCAGTGCAGATATTGCTTCAGGATATGTCTGAGATTTTGCTGCCTGTGGATTCCTCTAAGATTTTTATGTTTCCCGTCTTACATTTACGTCCTTTATCCATTTTGAATTTATTTTTGTGTATGGTGTAAGTTGGTGATCTAGTTTCATCTTTTTTTTCATGTATCTGTCCAATTTTCCCAACACCATTTATTGAAGAAACTCTCTTGCCTCCTTTGTCAAATATTAATTGAACATAGTGGTTTGGGTAGATTTCTGATTTCTCTATTCTATTCCATTGATCTATATGTCTGTCTTGTGCCAGTACCAGGCAGTTTTAAGAACAGTGGCTTTGTAATACAGCTTGATATCTGGTATTGAGAACTCTCCTACTTTGTACTTCTTTCTTGAGATTGCTGCAGCTATTCAGGATCTTTTTTTATTCCAGATGAATTTTTGGAGAGTTTGTTCTAGGTCTGTGAAATATGCCATTGGTATTTTAATGGGGATTGTGTTGAATCTATACATTGGTTTGGGTAGTATGGACATTTTAATGATGTTGATTCTACCAATCCATGAACATAGTATGTCCTTTCATCTGTTTATGTCTTCCCCTATCTCTTTTTTTAGTTTACTGTAGTTTTCTGAGTACAGGTCTTTTACCTCCTTAGTTAAGTTTATTCCTAGGAATCTTAAATTTTTTTTGGTGCAATGGTAAATGGGGTTGTTTTTTTAATCTCTCTTTCTGTAAGTTCACTATTGGTGAAAAATGCCACAGATTTCTTGGTGTCAATTTTGTATCCTGCTACAGAGGTAAAATATTAGAACAATTAATAAAACTATATTATTTTTATTGCTATTATATTTTTACTAGAGGCCTGGTGCACAAAAATTTGTGCACTCAGGGGGGAAGGGGGGTCCCTCAGCCTGGCCTGTGCCCTCTCGCAGTCTGGGACCCCTCAGGAGATAACGACCTGCTGGCTTAGGCCTGCTCCCGGGTGCCAGAGGGCAGGCCCAATCCCTAGGTGCAGCCCCTGGTCTGGCTCAGAGCAGGGCCAATTGGGGAGTTGGGGCACTGCCCCCTGTCATGCACAGAGCAGGGCAGATTGGGAGGCTGCAATGCCATCCTCAGTCATGCTCAGGGTAGGGCCGATTGGGGGGTTGGGGCACCACCCCCTGTCATACTCAAGGCAGGGTTGATGGGGAGGTTGCGGCGCCACCCCCTGTCACGCACAGAGCAGGGCCCATCAGGGGGGTCGGGGCTCCTTACCCTGTCACGTACAGAGCAGGGTTGATCAGGGGGTTGGGGAGCTCCCCCCTGTCATGCACAGAGCAGGGCCCATCAGGGGGGTCGGGGCTCCTTACCCTGTCACGTACAGAGCAGGGTTGATCAGGGGGTTGGGGAGCTCCCCCCTGTCATGCACAGAGCAGGGCCCATCAGGGGGTTGAGGAGCTCCCCCCTGTCACAGGGTAGGGCTGATAGGGGAGTTGGGGCACCGCCCCGTCACACACAGGCAGGGCGGATCAGGGGGTTGGGGCGCCACCCTCTATCACCCACAGAGCAGGGCCGATCAGGGGGTTGGGGCGCTGCCACTGTCACACTCAGGGAAGGGCCAATGGGGAGGTTATGGTTCTACCCCATCACACGCAGAGCAGGGCCCATGGGGGGAGCGGGGGTTGGGGCGCCGCCCTCTATCACCCACAGAGCAGGGCCGATCAGGCGGTTGGGGCGCTGCCACTCTCACACTCAGGGCAGGGCAATGGGGAGGTTATGGCTCTACCCCGTCACACACAGAGCAGGGCCCGTGGGGTGGGGGGGTTGGGACACCGCACCCTGTCACACACAGAGCCGCAGGGCGATCAGGGGGTTCGGGAGCTCACCCCTGTCACACACAGAGCAGGACTGATCAGATGGTTGGGGCGCCTTCCCCTGTCACGAACAGAGCAGGGCGGATAGGGAGGTTGTGGCCCCGCCCCCTGTCACACACTGAGCTGCAGGGTGATCAGGGGGTTTGGGCGCTGCCCCCTGTCATGCTGATCCCGGTGCTGGGAGGCCTCGCGGCTCCGCTGATCCCGGTGCTGGGAGGCATATTACCCTTTTACTATATAGGGGAGAGGCCTGGTGCATGGGTGGGGCTGGCTGGTTTGCCCTGAAGGGTGTCCTGGACCAGGGTGGGGGTCCCCACTGGGGTTCCTGGCCAGCCTGGATGAGGGGATGATGGCTGTTTGCAGCTGCTCACACACCCTTCAGGGTGGGGGTCCCCACTGGGGTGCCTGGCCAGTCTGGGTGAGGGGCTGAGGGCTGTTTTCAGGCTCGCAGGTGACTGAAGCTCCCAACTGCTCCTTTTTTTCTTTTTTCTTTTTATTCTGGGCCAGCTTTAGCTCTGGCTCCAGCTCTGAGGCCTCTGCTGGGTTCTATAATCGAGACACTGTATCAACTCCAGCTCTGAGATCCCGGCTCACTGAAAGCTGGTTTCTGGGGTTTTGTTTATCTTCTATATTTGTTACAATGTTTCAGGCTGCAGGCTCAGAGGCCTGCAGCGGCAGACTGGGAACGTTGGTTTCCTCCGTCACTGAAGCAAGCAAGCCTCATGTTAGTTTCAAGCTGCCTGGCTGCCCCCCGCCCCCCCATCTTGGCTGACAGTTAATTTGCATATCTCGCTGATTAGCCAATGGGAAGGGTAGCGGTCGTACGCCAATTACCATGTTTCTCTTTTATTAGATAGGATGTTTCTTTTGACCTTGAAGTTCTACTTATGTTTATATTTTGCTACATATTTGAATGTGCTGTTTGTTTCAATTTGCCTGCTATATTTAGTCAAAAGGAGGTATGGCAGAAACTTGAAGTATACAAGTGAGGATTAATAGAATAAAATATTTTGGGTAATTTGTGATAAAGAGTTGCAGGTAATATGAAACAAACTTATGCACAAAATAATTTGTTTAGGATTCAGTATTTGGGCTTTTATTACATATTTATTTTTGTAGTGTTCTTTTTTTGCTAATGAAATTACTTTTAATTCCCAGAATTGAGACAAGAAAGTGAAAAAAAATGGCGCCAAAACAAGCAGAGAAAATATATTTTTGTGATTATTCTTAAGTAACTCATTTTTGAGTGCTTATTATGCCCCAATCATCAGTATAAATTATTTTGTATATGAATTTATTTATGAGGTAAAAATATTATAATTTTCATTTTCAGATGAGAAAAATTTACCCCAAAATGATAAGTAGATTTCCCAAGATTATAAACCTAGAAAGAGCTGAAATGAAAATCCCAAATCAATCAGTCTAATACCAAAGTCTACAATCAAAGTTATATGGCTTGATACTGCTTCAAATTATATACTTTTATGCATTCAAAAATTATTTTTCAGTGACATAATATCTTCCAAGCATGAAAACAGGCACTAATAACATGCCATTGAACAATAATCCACAAATGGAATTTTAAGTAATTATTATACATTTTAAATTCAGTATCTCTCTTGGTCTATTGCTATGTCTAGCCATTCAAGTGCAGGCTAAAAATAAAAAACAATAAAATAATGTTCATTATTTATGAGATTTTCTGTTTATATGAGATTTTCTTATTTTAGCTATGTGTTTGATCACAGCACAGACACAGGTACCTACCATATACAAGTATAAAGAATTCATTTATCAAAGTCTTTTACAAAACAAAATAAAACAACCACCTTTTCTCTGTTGTTGGTATAATGGTAAACATCAGAGTGAATTTTCTTTCTGTCAGCCAGCTTTGTTATTCTTCTATGAGGGTACTTGCTTGGATTGTTTGCTTTTCCCCAATAATTTAATATATTTTTCTACAGTACGCTCCCAAATTTTACCTGACAAGCTACCAGAGGACAGGGCCTTTAATTTGAGGCAAGGCTGGTTCATAGCCCAAGAAAATGCTTTTGTGATTAGTTTGAATGTGACTTGCATAAACCAGCTAAGGCTGAAATAAAAAGCTTATTTTCAGACTGTTGACAACTGAATGGTAATAGAAATCTAACAGTTAATATAAAGGAACTAATTTCCCTTATGAAGAAACAGTGACTGACTCAGAACCAAAGGGACAGTGTTGAAATGTCATCTACGTGAGATAAATCTTGAAAATAAATAATTGCTTATTTTAAAAAGGAACTCAGGTATTCACATCATTTGAAAACTATCAATAAACAGTTGGAATACTAACAACAGTATTTAAAATGCTTAGCAAAACTAGCCCAAAGTCCATTTTGGTGATAAAACATTACATAGGTCCCTGACTGGTGTGGCTCAGTTGGTTAGGTGTCATCCCCGTGCACTGAAAACTTGCTGGTTCGATTCCCATCAGGGCACTTACCTGGGTTGTGCAGAAGGCAGAATATTGATGTTCTGCTCTCACATCTATGTTTCTCTCAACTTCTCTTCCTCTCTCTCTGAAAAGCAATTAAAATATTTTAAAAAACACTATATAGGGTTTTTTCTATTAAATATACTCACTAAATTTTATATTCTCAGCTGTTAATAATGTATTGTATTTGGTGTTGGCAAGACAGGAATGAGGTTAAGAGTAGGTTCTCCCACATCAACTTGAATAAGCTCAATGACTGTCTTGGTATATCAATCAAAAAACCTTATGATGCCCACAGACTAGCAGATTGCATTTCCACCTCATCTGGTGTTACATTATGAAAGACATCATTGGTTGTGCTGATTGAGATAGAAATAGATATACAGATCAATCTCATGCATGTTTTTCATGACTTTCCTGCATAAAATAAACTCTTAATGATTTATTAAAAAGCCCTCATTCTATGAGGTTAAAGACAATACTAGGACCTGTTATCACCCAACTACGTCCGCATGCTTTCTGCTGTGTCACATATAAATTGTACACCAAACAGTCGGCTCTGCAGCACTCAAAGCTTCTATCAAAAGCTTTGTCCTCAGAAGCTGCCAACTCTCCTAAACAAAACTCTGGAGACTCATCCATTTTGGAAAAAAGTCCGTAATTGATAGTCAGGTTGAAGAAATGTCATCCAATTCCCTCTTCTTGACATTCTTTCATGCTAATTGCACTCCCTGAATATTAAATGGAGATTTCCTCCATAGGAGAGCAATTACAAAACTTCTT
Organism: Myotis daubentonii; assembly: GCF_963259705.1. Lineage (NCBI taxonomy): Eukaryota > Metazoa > Chordata > Mammalia > Chiroptera > Vespertilionidae > Myotis > Myotis daubentonii. The sequence goes on from NC_081846.1 coordinate 73,827,877, forward strand.
TAAAACACGCAAGTGGCTTATAAAAACAATGCACACATTAGAGACAACTTCCTAAAAAGTCTTTTGGGGAAAGGTCTGAAAACACCAGCGGATGAGCAGGTAATGTAAATGCCTAGGATTTTCATGATGACACTGCTTGCTGGAGAATGGGATGAAACAGAAGGCGGAACAATGTCAGAGAGAACATTAGTTACTGAAGTCACAAAACAACTTCACTTTGACTATGAGGAAGCTATGCTCTCAGGTCCACAATACAATCAGATCACCTTAGGGCAGTGGTTCTCAACTTTCCTAATGCCCTGACCCCTTAATACAGTTCCTCATGTTGTGGTGACCCCCAATTTCATTGTTACAAATTAAACATAATTAAAGCATAGTGATTAATCACAAAAACAATATATATGTGTTTTCCGATGGTCTTAGGCGACCCCTGTGAAAGAGTCGTTCAACCCCCAAAGGGGTCGCAACCCACAGGTTGAGAACCACTGCCTTAGGGTATTGAAGGAATAAAAAGTAAAGTGAGCAATTAACAAGGCTGCTTGCCTGATGAGAAATTTTGCATTACTATTGAAAAATTAAATGTATATATACATATCTTCCTATCTATATGTCTAAATTATATTTTAGCAAGAGGCCGAAATGAATACTTTATTTCTTTATTCAAAAAATTTGACCAACCCTGTGGTCATTTTATTCTATAGCTTGGGAATACATCAGTTGTTTTAAAAAATTATATATATACTTTGAATTTACACAGATCTGGGCTCCTGTCTTAGCCCTGTTATTAATGACAAAACTTGTGCGCATGTAGAAGATTAAATTATTGGTCCAACATTTAATATGTTTCTGATTCCACACCCTGTGCCAAGTTATATTTTATCCAACTCGAGGCAGAATATATCACTTTGTTCCACTGCTGCCAGGCTATAGCATGTGTCATGCTTTTGCCAATGAGATATTTTTTTTCTTTTTTATTGAATTTATTGGTGTGTCACTGGTTAACAAAATTATACATGTTTCAGGTGTACAATTCCACAACATATCATATGTACACTTTATTGTATGTTCACCCCTCCAAGTCTCCTTCCATCACCATGTATCCCCCCATACCCTCTGCCTACCCCAACCATTCCCACACTACTGTACATGTCCATGAAGTTTTTTTTTTCTTCTTCTCCCAATCCTTCCGAACCCCCAGCCCTAAAACATACAATGGAGTAAAGATAGTCTAGCCAATGATATATTAACATCTATGATATAAGTAGATTTGACATGTGTTTGCACATTAGGTTTACCCTCTTGTACTTCTTTCATTGTCATGTAAAGGACATGTTTCTGATAACTCACTGGCCAAAGGCAGACGCTATGGAACAGCACTGGATTCAGCCTGCAACCTGGTTAGGCCCAGCTTAGGCCACCTGACTCCCAGGTAATCCCCACATGTTCGGTAGATGCACAGGAAAAAAATAAGTGTTTTAAGTCGTTAGAAACATGAAGCTGTTTGCCTTGTAACACTCGTAACTGATAGAGCATGTAGCAGTTTCTGCATCTGTAAAATGAGATAATAAAAGTGTAATACATAGGAGAGCTATGAGAACTGTTGATGTTTTAAACTACTACCTGAAAACATTAAATAAAGCACGTGCACATTTATATACTAACAATAAATACATGGACACTGAAATTAAAGAATAAATATCATTTACAAGTTCTCAAAAAATATGCTAAGTAAAATAAACTGAAAAGAAAAATCCCATATAATTTCACTCATATATGAAATTTATTGAACAAACTACTAAGCAAAACAGAGATAGACTCATCGATATAGCGCAGGCAGACAGCTCTAGTGTGTGTGTGTGTGTGTGTGTGTGTGTGTGTGTGTGTATGGGAGGACATTAGGGAGGCAGGAATTGAGCAAAAAAGAAAAACAGAGAGAGGACTCATGGACATGGACAACAGTGTGGAGGTGGTGGGGGTGGAAGTGGAAAAGGACATAGATAGGACAAATGGTGATAGAAAAAAGAAAAGAAAAATCTGAAAAATAAATAAAATAAAACAAATTTAAAAACACAAGCAAAGAAACACTTAGGTATAAATTTACCAGACATGTGTAAGACTTGTGTGCTGAAAATTACACTATACTGACCACAGAAATCAAGGATCTAACTAAATGGGTTGACATATTATACTCATACATTGGAAGGCTAAGCATAATAAAGATGTCAATTCTCCCCAAAATGACATACAGATTTCTTATCAAATACATCATAACACAATTTTTATCAGATTCTCAGAAATCTGTTTTGTAGATGCAGACAAGATTATTTTAAAATATATGCAAATATAAATAGAAAAGCTAAAAAAATTGAAAAAGAACAATAAAATAGGTATCAGTCAACCTGAGTTCAAGACATATTATAGCTGTAGCTTTGAGGCCTTGTGGTATTTGTTCAGAGATGAACATACAAAATTTACCAGAATAGAGAAATCAGAAATAGACCAATACAAATGTGCTCAACACAAATATGACAACAATGTAAAAACAATTCAGTGGAGGAAGACATGCTTTTCAATAAATACTGCTGGAGCAACTGGACATCTATAGGTTAAAAGAAATGAACCATGACCTTGGTTTTACACTTTACAAAAATGAACTCAATAGTCATAGAATTATACTATATAAAACTTTTTATTTAAAAAAAATTGAAGGAAATTTTTGAAAATTAAAGCTAGGAAAGGAATTCTTATACTTTACACCCCCATTTCCTAGGCTACCTCACTGCAGGCACATCACTTCTTTGGGCTCACTTCCAATCCGAAGGGTCACAGGTCTACTCTCACTTCAACGTTACGTCTAGGACTCTAATACATGAAAAGAAAGTTTTCATTTAAGACAAATTAGTGACTTTTCCACTCCTGATATAACTGGAATTTAGATGTAGAAAATAAAACTTTTTTTGAGACATATTAAAGATGGGAATCTCTGCTTAGCATATAGTGAGCACTCGACAATTGCTAAATTTCTTTTCCCTTAGTAAATAATATATCTTCTGGAAGTCCTTAAAAAAGAGCATCCCTAGTGGCCTGAGATGATTTATTATATTAGATTCATCATCAAAATGAACTAATAATATCTCTCCTAACATTCTCAGATTAAAGTAAAATTGGCAACTTCATTTTAGACTCACACCTTTTTATTGCCCTTGAAAGAGTCTTGAGCCAAAAATCTACATAATTTATCACATAGTTATAAAGAAGTTCAGTCTTTTTCTTTCATATATATATATATACACACACACATACATTTCCCTATAGAATTAGGAATTCTGGTGGTTTTGTTTGCCATGATCTAATCTGACTGGTTTTTGACTAATTATTGAAAAGTATTAAAACAAGTTACTCTAAGTCCCTAGTATAGGATGACAGAGCCCAAAAGTTACTTCTTGTTAGGTCCATATGATGGGTCAGCTTTCTCTTATTTTTTTCAGATGTGAGAATTCAAGCAAACAATTTTTTCTATGGGTTTCAGTTTTCTGGAGTTTAAAAATAGATAATTTATTCAACACTTCACTGCCTGTGTTTCTGATCTGTCTCTTCTAACTACCTGCTCTGTGTGCGCCCCAATTAATTTCATGCAGGTGCACTAGAGAGTCCCTTGCCTCATACAGATGATGCTAACCTCTCACTTTCATCATGAGGCTTCTGGTTGTTATGGATCCTGTTCGGAGACCATTTATGTGTAATATGGAAGAGGCAGGGAGTTAACTCTGGGGAAGATTTGACCAACTGGAAATGGAATGCAAGGGTAGACAGTCCTGAGATACAGTTTATATCATTTCTTGAGAAGAAACTGTCACAGTGGATTGGAGAATCAGTTGCACTTGGTGGTGTCCAGCTTCATAATGAAGCTCATATTTTCTCTCTCTATGGTCCTAATTTGCTTTTCTCTCACTTCCTGGGACTGAACTTCCTGCTAAAGATTTAATATATAAGCTTTTGACTTAAGCTCTGGTTTCTGAATAATCTGAGCTGAAACAGGAGCAGTAATAAATAGCTTCTGGATGAGATTGTGAAGAAAGTATGCTCACAAGCAGGATAACAAAAATCACCATCACTGGTGGTGTCGCCACTACTAAGATTCATTGGAATAAAGTGCGTATGGGAAAGTGGCATGTGAACTACAGGGGAGCAATAAGTGTAAGGATTTTAGAGTAGGCTTTTTAAACTTTTAATTTTTAACTAACTTGAAAGACCCAATTAAACACACACACACACACACACACACACACACACACACACACACACACACACACACTTCTAGAAGTCATCTGCCAATGAGAGGCAAACTGGAAGACAGGTCGTCTTTGCCAGCAACTCACAAAATGCACTTGTTCACAGAATCTTCACATGCCACCCTTATTGCCTTCAGACTCCCATTCAAAGTCAGGTCTCAGCAAAGTTGGTAAATACAATTCTTTTTTAAAAAATCACACTGAAGGAATTACAGATACTGCCTCTATGTACTGCCCGAAGCAGATGCAGGGGTGGATCTTGGGGTTAGGAATGAAGGCTGGTCTATATGAAGGCGAGTGTAGATAAGGGCTATGAGAAAGTTTATTCACATGAGTCACTCACACATGACTTGGGCTTCAATGTCTGGCAAGGACATGTGTTTTTTTGTTGTTGTTGTCCTTTGTTTGTTTTTGCAATGGCTCATTGAAGCAGAGTTTTGAAGATACCCAATAGTGATAAAAGACTTCCTGAAATAAAACTGAGAAAATAGTCAGTGGACTAAGGGAAGGTGGCAATGAAATTATTAACTTACTATATTAGACTTGAGAACTCACCACCTGGCTATATTCCCTGGAGGGCATAGGGATACTCTCATTACTTAGATAATAGCAAATATTTTAGCATCTTTGAAAATCTTGAGAGTGTCTGTTCTCTGTAACACAACAATGAGAGATGTATCTTGGGACCGGGATCCCTAGGAATAATGGGGATAATAGATTCCGAAATGGCTGCATTTAACTGTCAGAAATAAGGTGAACTATATTACCATAATTGGCAGCAAAACTGAGCAGCAAAGATGGCTCCTTGATGTACAGGGATCTGTGGCATGAATAATAGATTACTGTATTCCTAAGAGTGAGAAAAATAGACAGTCAAATTGGGTATTGTTACACTTGGGTAATAATAACCTTAAAAATCAGATGCTGGTAAGCAGAAGGCTGGTGTCAGCTGCCAGAATAGAACCTGAAGAGCTTAATCTGATCCTCAGCAATCCAGATTCTTTTTTAAATTCAATCTTGTAACATTTTTCTTTATCTTTGCTATTAACTTCAGAAGCAAATACCTGTGAGAAGAAGCATTTATCTTAGTAGTTTTGTGTATATATATACTTTTAATTAAATTTATTGCAGTGACATTGGATAATAAAGTTTTATAGATTTCAGGTATATAATTCTAAAATACAGGATCTGTAAATTGTAGTGTGTGTTTACCACCTCAAGTCAAGTCTCCTTCCATCACCATTTATTCCCTCTTTACCTTTTTCTGCCTTCCCCCAACACCCCTCTTCCCTCTGGCAATCACCATACTGTTATCTGTGTCCATGAGTCTTTCTTTTTTTACTTAATCATTTCATTCATTTCACCCAGCCACCCACTCCCTCCCTCTGACACAGCAATAAGACAAGAAAAATAAATAAAAAGCATTCAAATTGGAAAGGAAGAAATAAAACTCATTCCTTTCAGATGACATGATACTGTATAAACAGAACATTAAAGATACCACCAAAAACTACTAGAACTGATAAATGAATTCAGTAAAATGGCAGGATACAAAATAAATATCCATAAATCAATTGCATTTTTATACACCAATAATGAACTATCAGAAAAGGAGATTAAGAAAACAATCCCATTTACAATTGCTTCAAAACAAACAAACAAACAAAATACCCGTAGGAATAAATACCCCTTGAGAAAAAACTGTCACAGTGGATTGAGGAATCAATTGCACTTGGTGGTGTCCAGCTTCATAATGAAGCTCATATTTTCTCTCTCTATGGTCCTAATTCATTTGCTTTTCTCTCACCTCCTGGGATAAATTTAATCAAGGATGTAACAGACCAAAGAAAGTGAAGAAGAAACAAATAGATTGAAACATATAACATGTTCACAGGTAGGAAGAATAACATCATTAAAATGTCCATACTACCCAAAGCAATTTATAGATCAAACAATTTCTTTCAGGATACCAATGGCATGTTTTACAGAACTAAAAGTAATATTTCAAAAATGTATAAGTAACCAAAAAAGACCATGAATAGCCCCAGCATTCTTGAGAAAGAAGAACGAAGTTGTGGGAATCACACTACCTGGTATCAAACTATACTATAATACCATAATTTAAACAGCACAATACTGCTATAAAAACTGACATATAGATCAATGGAACAGAATAGAGAGCCCAGAAATAAAACCAAGTCTTCATGGCCAATTAATATTTAACAAAAGAGGCAAAAACATACAATAGGGTAAAGATAATAAATGATCTTGGGTAGATCTAAAGTTCTTCTTATTATATGAGAATCTTATAGCTGTAAACCAAAAGGCTAACAGATAAACATTATTGATTGAATTTTCTAGTCACGAATTAACTAATGTGATTGAAAGTATTATCATGGAATAGATGGTTTAATTGAGCTGCTTAAATTAACCCACTGGTGGGTTTTGCATTTGGTGTTATAACTTCACATTGTATAACATGTAAGTAAAGTCCATTTGAGATATAGAAAAAATTTCCAGACAATCCAATTAGCTAAAAGAATTAGCTTTAGAGGCACTGTTTGTCCCTGTTCTAACTTAACCTCATGGTCAAGCAAATAGAAAAATTATGATATCTAACTACATAATACTAGATAGATATTTATTGAATTGATTATAAAACAAGGATGGAGCATTAACTATCAACCCCAAATTGTAATGTCTAAATGTTCAGTTTATCTATTATTAGAACAGATACAACAAGCACTGGAGGTTCTTCTTGGGCCATAATTGGGCTCCTTTTTTTCAGTTGCTTGTTCAGTGGAGGAAGCTGTGGCATCTAGATCTCTATGGTTCAATAGTTACTTTGAACTGAAATGTGTTATAAGTTTAAAATTTACACTAGGTTTCAAAAACTTAACTCAAATAAAGTAATTGAAAGCATTTTCTTAAAATTTCTTCCATTGATTATATATTAAATCATAATTTTATTTATATTTGGTTAAATAAGATATATTATTAAAATTAAGTTCATCAGTTTCTTTACATACCTGAAGTGTCTACTAGAACATTTATAATTTTACTAGGAACCTAGTGCACGAATTCATGCACCTTGAGAGGAACTATGAGCACAGCGGTGGGTCTTGGTCCATCCTCCGTGTCCTTGCCCAGCCCCTCCCGCCGCAGCTCCTGGTCCCCTGTCTGCCAACAGCCCCCGCTCCTGCCACCACCACTCCCACGTGCTGACTGTGCCAGCTCTGCTCACATCCCCTGACAGTGCAGAGTGATTGGGGCCAGTGCCATCAGCAGATGCAGGAGGCAGCTGCTGCCCCAATTGCCCCTCAGGCACAGGGGGAGGTGGAGAAGCTTTCAGGGGCGATTGGGGCTGGCAGTTGCTGCTTGCACCTGCTGACGGCACCTACTGATCAGGACTGGTGCCAGGCGCTGGAAGCAGGTTCAAGCAATGGCTCCGGCATAGCATGGGTGCAAGTGGGGCCATCGCTGGCAGCGGGTGCAAGAGGCAGCTGATGACCCCAATCAACCCTCAGGAGCAGGGGGAGGTGAAGAAGCCCTGAGGAGTGATTGGGGCCAGCAGACTCCACTCACACCCGCTGACAGCACCAAGCGATTGGGGCTGGCGACAGGCACCAGCAGCAGGTGTGAGCAGCAGCTCCAGTGACGGCAGCAGGTGTGAGCAGGGCCACCACCAGCAGCAGGTATAAGTACCCAGTGGGACCAGGGCTCATGGGACTAAAGAATTTTCATTAACCACCAGAGGCTCACCCCGATGATAGCAACCAGTGCCCCGCCTTGATCTGGCGCCCCCCCTTACCTGCTCCACCATCCTGCTGTGGCCAATGCCCCCCATGTTTTGTGTGCACCCTGGTGGTCAGCAGACATCATAGTAACCAGTTGTTCAGTTGTCCTGCTATTCAATCTATTTGTATATTAGGGTTTTATATATATAGATATGAGGCTCATACTATTTTTCTACTATATTTCTACTGTCCCTCAACCTGGCCTGCACCCTTTCCAAACTGGGACCCCTCGGGGGATGTCTGACCGCAGGGATCAGGCCTAAACCGGCAGTTGGAAATCCCTCTCACAATCTGGGACCACTGGCTCCAACTGCTCGTTACCTGCCTGCCTGATTGCCCCAAACCGCTTCTGCCTGCCAGCCTGATGTCCCCTAACTGCTCTCCTGCCGGCCTGATTGACGCCTAACAGCTCCCCTGCTGGCCTGATTGCTCCCAACTGCCCTCCCCTGCAGGCCTGATCATCCACAACTCTCCTCCCCTGCTGCGACCCACCTCTTCTGCAGGGACATGCCTTCTCCATGGGAGGTGGCTGAGATGCTGGCACAAGCCTCCTCCATGTCGCACAGAGCCACGGGACCCCCCAGGCCTCACCACTGGAGTGGCCGCCAGGCCCTGCCTCCACTGTGTGTGCAGCCATCTTGTGGCAGCCATCTTGTGACGACATCACTCAAGGGTGTCGCCCGAGGGTGTGACTCCACCTAAGCTTTTATTATACAGGATTGGATATACCTATAAGTCTTGTTTTATGACAAGGGCTCAGTCTTCTTAAAAGGCTTCCTCCCGCAGCTCTACTGTCCAACAAAGCAGAGGCGTGTTGGTCCACAGTGCCCCTGGTCCCCACCCCTCGCCCAAATGGCTAGTGGCTCAGAGAGCTTGCTGGTCTCTCATTACCTTACACTTTTTTAAGATTCACTTAGAGAATTAAAGGTTCAATTATTATTGGTACAAAGTTTCTCTATGGAGATAAATGAAGTTTAGTGGTACTGGAAGCCAAAATATTCCTGTGATCATGTATTCCTAACTAGTATGAGGATTTTAATCTTCACTTTTAATTACAGTACTTTCTCTTCATAAACAAGCTGGCATTTGATCCCCTTTTTATTTTGAGACAACTACAAACAGAATTTTTTTTGCCCATGAGGATAAGTTAGATGTGATTTTTAAAATATCAGTAGTGCCTGTTTTCAGCACTAAGTAAAGCTGAATTCCCTCTTTGATTAGCATCTGTAGCTTCTGAATAATTTTTTCTTAGACAGAAGGTCTCTCCAGGAGCAAGGACAGCAGCAGCCATGCTGCTGTGCACACAGCTAGTGTATATGCGAGCATCCTGTACGGAATATGCTGTATACAACTGTGACTCCTGGGCGACGGAGCAGAGAGGGGACACACTGTAGCCAGAACCATAACCAGGCTTGTTTCACCAATCTTCTTGGAAACCAGTCAAAATTAGTCTATAAAGAGGAAATAAGTGGCAAGGCAATGCCATATAGAAAGAACTTGAACCCAATCAAAAGAGCTCTGCTTGGCACAGGGTACAATGAAGAGCTATTGAAACACGAAAATTGAACTGGAGCACGTGGTGTTCCCCGGGGGCAGGATGCAAAGGTGGCTTCCCGGGTTCTTGTTCGGGTGCATTTGAAGAATGAAGCCACGGACAAGAAAGAGGTGGTACAGGAAAAGGTGGAAATTTATTGAGAAACAAGCACAGACTCCCACGTGGGGAGGGGAAGAGAGTCCCCCAAGTCCGTCTTGTCTAAGGTTTATAAAGGCTGAAGCTTTTGTGTCCTAATATCCCCTCTGATTGGTCACTATAGCGGCTTCTGAGCTCAAACCTCATGAGAGGTTCCCCTCTTATTCTCCCTTTTGTTTTTCTATTCTCTTGGGCCTTCCTCTTCCCTCTCTGAATGAGTGGCTTCCTTTCCTTTATTCTGTAAATGTATACCTTCTGCAGCTTCCTTATTCTGTGAATGTATACCTTCTGCAGCTCCCTTATTCTGTGAATGTATACCTTCTGCAGCTCCCTTATTCTGTGAATGTATACCTTCTGCAGCTCCCTTATTCGGTGAATGTATACTTTTGCAGGTCCCTTATTCTGTGAATGTATACCTTCTGCATCTCTATTATTCCGTGAATGTATACATTTGGGCAGCTCCCAGCGTTGCAGCCCTGTGGTCTTCCCCATGCACTCCCTAATTCTTAAAACTTCCTAAACCTGCCTACTTTATCCCTAAGATTCCTTTCACTATGATTTGTGTATGGGCACAAAAATGTTAATAGGTCAAAATTTCACTAATTCAGGGCAAATGTCACAAAAATACTTGGTGGAACAAGGCACTTTTAATGAGCCTGGTGTCTGTTGAATGGTATAAGTTGAGGCACACACACATATACTCAAGATCAAAGCAAGGCTAAAGTCTGGACCAGGCAAGGTGGAGGGCAGGCACATGCAATGAAAATGAGGCAGAATGATTATCTGTCAGGAAATAAGTGGCCCAGTAAACAGGATTATACCAGTAAAGAGGACGATAAAAAGGTGACCCACCATCCAGAACAGAAAAGTCAATAATCAATAAACCAAACAAACACAAAGAAGTTATATAAGAGCTGCAGTGACAATTAAGGATGGGATATTTCATTTAAAATTCCAAGGAAATTTTCAAGTAACTAAAACTGAAGGGGAAGACAAAGCAAATTACCAAAGAGATGTGAGGCACGATTATGAAGGGAGAATCTTAACAACGTAAGCTTTTGTAGAAGCAGAGTGAAGTGTTGGCACATGAAGGGAGGGGCGGGCACTGAGGAAACCGGAAACAGGGCTGAAATGACAGGTGGAGACTAAGAAGGCAGATCCGGAGGCTTAGAGCCATCACCTGCAATGGTTTCTCCGTGTTCCGCAACTTGGCAGTGGTTTTCTATTTCCCTGGATGAAAAGCATTTGGGTTCCAGGAATGTGATGGGGTGGGGTGCTATCTTTTTTGGCTTGTATGTTTTCTTCTTTAAATGAAAATACTCCAGGCGCTCAGGCACTTACTGACACCACTCCCTGTGGTGCTTCAGCTCAGAAGGGGGAACTAAGATTCTGTGGTCCATGGACTTGTCCTGCTACTCAGGCGTCAGTGATGGGCATGGAGAAAATCAACAAGTTACAGACAGAGCGGTATGTCTGACATAAAAGCAAATGGACAGCAGAACCACAGTTGAAAGATTATCATTCTATCACAGACCCTTAGGCTTGGATGAACAAAAAAAAAGGAATAAAATAGGTTTTTTTTTTGTTTTCAAACTTGGCACCTTCTTAAGGGAGCAATATGTCAAAGGAAACACAGAAATTGAGTCATCAAAATGGCATTTGATGCTATAATCAAATGTATCATCACATGATAAAGCTGGAGGAGACTTTAATGATCATCTCTTTAGAGTAAAGGAGTAACTCAGATGGCTTAAGCAAACAGGCTAAGGACCCACAATCAAGTTTGTGTATTACATCAGATTCACTTGGAGGCCTTCTTAAAACACAGATTTCTGTGCCTACCCTCAGAATTTCTGATTTAGTAGTTCTAGGAAGGGATCAAAAAAGTACATTTATAACAAATTTCAGAGGATGTTAATGGTATTGCTCTAGGAACCCGACTTTAAGAATTACAAATCCAGTCAGTAAGATAGTAAAGATTATGATCCAAATTTATATATGTATGCATTCTAGGTAAAGTTTTTAATTGTTCCAAACTTGAGAAACAAAGATTACTTAGTTCACAAAAGTTTGTTTCATCCAGGGGCATTCTGGGTGAGTTTCTTTGACAAAACTCAATACTCTGCCATGTCCAAAGGAACATTAAGAAAACAAATGCCTGTCAGGATCACTCAGAGTGCTTGTTGCCTCTCCTCTTGGTGATATAACACTCATCGCACTCCATTCCCGCAATTTCAGGGCTGCCATTAGAATAATGTGGATTACACTTCGGCAAGCCCCTATCTAGATGTTACTTTCGAATATGTCACTAACAGGAAATGGAATCTGCTCTGAGAAATGATGGGGAATGCTGCCAGTCTGCAGAAAATAGATACCTGCCTTAGCCAGACACAAAGAAAGATAACCCTGGATGTAGATTAAGTCTGCAATACACACAAATTCTTGATTCTGTCGGGTTCATTAGAGACAGTAAATCCACAGAGATGTGAAGCAGAAGTGATTATGAACATTTATCTTCTATTGAAGCCATGGTGCCTATGAATATTTACCCTTTGCACTATGTTAAGGCTTTAGGCAGAGCAGTATGAAAATTATTCTCCTGATGTTATTTGAAATATATGGTCAAAGTTTCCCACCACGAGGTCTAGGACAGGTGGTGTGATTATTATCACCGTCATTAAAAATGTATGTGCCCATTTTCATGTGGCAAGATGACAGGTGATATACAAAACAAGGTATGCCCATATCCATGCCCTTGAGGATCTCTATTATAAGGACAAAGACAAGCACTGATTTACAGACAATAACTGAATAAAGCCACTTAAAAAAGATTTACTTTTGCAAAGAGTGTAAGTGAAAAAATAGCTATTTTGTGAAGCAATGAATTGGAGAGATCAATTTCTCCACTGGGCAGTTAGCTGATATTTGATTAGTTTATAATAACACAGGTACTGTCTGCCCTTCCTCTTCTTTTTTGTTAGCCTGCCGAGGTTATGGAGAGTGAAGAAAGGGAAGGAAATGAAATGTTTAGCAAAGTTATATATACATAAATTATTTTCAGTTTACTCTTGGAAATATTATTCTAGATTTGATCTAAAAACTGGTTTGACCAGGAAATTATTTGGCTTCTTTTGAGATTCTACCTGAAAGAAAGCCTGACCAAGAAAGAACACACTGTATTAGAACTCCATGGGGTTGAGTCTGAGAAGACACATGATTATCAATATCTGCTGACAACTCCTAATCTAACTCAGCTGCCTCCAAAGTAAGTTGAGCCACATGCTGGCAACCTCACAGATCCCTGCACCATGCTTTTATTCTGGCAGAGAGCCTCATCTTAGTAAAACTGATTTAGAAGTAGACCTTAACTGCTTTAGGCTTGGCCTAGACCAGTGCTGGCCAACCTTTTGAGCTCAGCGTGCCAGCATTTTGAAAAACCCTAACTTAACTCTGGTGCCGTGTCACATATAGAAATATTTTGATATTTGCAACCATAGTAAAACAAAGATTTATATTTTTGATATTTATTTTATCTATTTATATGCCATTTAACAAAGAAAAATCAACCCAAAAAATGAGTTTGCGTGTCACCTCTGACATGCGTGTCATAGGTTCACCATCACTGGCCTAGACAGTAAGAGCACCTGTTAGGAATCGGCCAGTGGGCACTGGCCTGCAAACTGTCAACTCTCTAATGCTGAGGCATAGTTTACCTATTTGCCTTGTTTGCAATCCAGAAAACTCAATGGAGTCAGCTCTAGAAAATGGTCAGCCTGCTCACCCTTCTTATAAGTTGGACCTTACACTAAAAAGGCGTTCCGTGTTATAACTTCTGGTTAACCTTTTGTCCTTTCCTGGCAAGATTTCTTACAGCTATAGCCTAGTTCTACCTTCATCAATGATTTCAACATTACTTAGAACAAGAAAAAAGAACCCCCTCCTCTCTTTCCAGCTCTATTGGAGCTTGTGATTTTCTAGACAAAAACACCATCAGAGACACTACCACTGCCACTTCCGGCTCTTCCTTCTCTGGCTCCTCTTCTTTAGCCTCTGCACTCATCATTTAGTCTCATTGATTGATTTCACAAATTGATTAGATAGCTACAACTTGCAGTGGTACCTTAGAGGTAGACCACGCTCACATCAGTGTGTGTAGATCAAACTGTATACGTTTAATAGTGTTATCCCAGGTCATGATGCTTCTTTTCCTGATGTTTAGTCAGAGTTATCCAGAGAATAGAAGCAGTAGTAGCAAATATGTGTGTGTGTGTGTGTGTGCGTGTGTATACATATATGACAAATTAGCTCATATGATTTATGAAGGCTAAGAAGCCCCATGATCATCTGCAGTCTGCTAGATGGAGACCAAGGGAAGCCAGCGGTGTAATTCCATTTCACAGGCCAGAGAGCCAGAGGTGTGAATTGCAGTCCAAGGGCAGAATATCCATGTCTCAGCTCAAGCAGCCAGGCAGACAGTAAATAGAAGCAAACTCTTCCTTCCTCCACCTATTTGTTTCAGTTGGGCCCTTAACAGTTGCCCCCAAATTAGGGAGGTTAATCCACTTTACACAGTCCACTAATCAAATGCTAACATGGTGTATATACACCCAAATAGACACACCCAGAAATAATATTTAATCTGGGTATTCATTGGCCCAGTCAAATTCACATATAAAATTAACCATTATACTTGATTAGCTCCTTTCTTAATCTGGGTATGCAAAACTGTAGACTACCCAGAAATTTATGCTAACTTCTTTTTGAAAGTAATTTATTGAACTGAATACCTACCACAGTTTTTTTTGTGCAGGCTAGAACTGTTATGAATAAATTTGGAGATAGAAATATAAACTTTAGAAGTAAAAGAGATTTTGGAATTATCAATTTTTAAGGCTTCATTTTACAAAACCAGAGAGAAGAAGTCCCATGGCCAAAGTCTGAGAAACTAATCAGTGAAGAAGTGATAATAGCCTAGCAGATTCCCTCGCTGATTTTGCTTTCCATCTTAGGGGTCAGATCAGTCATGACTAATCTATATAAAGGCATAAATTGAGCAACTTCTATTTCTAAGACAAGACAATCAGACACCCAAGAAAGTTCAATATTCCCTATAATTAAAATTTGTCCTCTAAATCAGCAGATATAACTGACATAAGAGATAATCAGCTAAAACTACTACAGTGAAAATTTCTGAAGTTTTATTATTAAGACTATTCAAAGTATTTTTTAATGATTCCAAGTGTTTTTCAGACCAATGAAGGCATTTTTTATAGCAGTAGAAAATTCTGTTTGTTCCATCACTGCCTTTATTCTTGAAGCATTAGTGTTATTAAATACAACATCTACATCTGCTCAGAACAGGTTGTTTGCTTTTCAGATAACTTTGATAGAAACAGATATTTGATGAATTAGTAAAATGTTTGACCTTGAGAAATGGATCAAAATATCTGGTTCTTTGTTTCTTTACTTTGATGCCTCAGTAACTTCTTAAAGCTGGATTTTACAATCCCCTTAGCAAATTGGTTTTGCGACATTGTTTTTCTTTGTATATAATATATTACTTGGTTGCTGACAAAACTGTTGGAAAAGGGAAGTCTGAGTAACCATTATCCTCTGTAATCATGATAGATGCCTGGAGGGCATTTTAGGGCCCTTTAATTGAAAGCAAGTTATGTAAATCCATTTATGTGTGATAAAAATTTATAACAATAAAGAATCAGACACAACAGCATAGTTGAAGTTAACTTCTGAGACTTTAAAAGATGTTCTTTGGTCTGTATCGTCTCCTTCTTTGTCCAGGAAATTTATTTTCCAGACAATTACCTCTATGGGGAACACCCAGGGCTGGAGGGAGCGGTTTTACAGAATCTTCCTGTTATTGAGTCAGCACTGCTAGCTATTAAGTAACAGGTGGCAGGCTGTGATTTATATGGGGAAGTCACACTGTGCAGTCACCCCATGGAGGCTCTGGCCCTCAGGAAAGAAGGGCGAATCTGGTACATCAATTACCATAAAACTAATGCATCTTGCTTCTTTTCTTAGTCTACATGTGCTTACCTATTAAGCTATAAACAAATACAATCCACGAGCCAAGATACAAATCACAAATGTACAATCACTCTACATACACATAAGATCTTCAGCCCTTTCATCACCTTTGCTTGCTCATCACACATCTGGAACAGAAAGAGATCACCTATGCTGCCCTTTCCCACAAGAGTTGCTTGCCATTCATAAGTGATGTTTGTGGCAATGAGCCATAAGGAATTTGGGTCAAATGCTTTAATTGAGTGGACAAGTCCCAAAAGTTTATTTAAAGAATACATGTGGCTGTTTGAGACCTATTTTTGGTTTGGGTTTTATTTGGTATTAATTTTTATTTGGCATTTGGTATTCTTTGGGGATGTTTTCTGTCATTGTGTCAGCTCATGGGTGCTTTGGGTATTATAAGCATAGGTTCAGTCGCTAATTGTCTTACCAGTCAGATACTACCTTAATCAGGGACCTTTGGGAATTATGTGTGAGTACTTGTTTTGCTTTTGGAGGATGGCATAGGAATTTGTGGAATGAAGGTCAGGAACACAATTCATACAACAATTCTGCACATGGAACATCGTTTCCCACGAATGCCTAGAATGCTGCTGTTGAGAAATAATACCCGAGGAACGACCCCTCCAAGGAAAGGGTAAACAATTTACTTCTGGCCCTCCTATTACTAGCAGTGCATTTCACTGCTATGATCTGAGGATCCATTCTATCCTATACTGATAACCCTTGTCTTAGGGCAAAGTAAAATGAAACAAAATCCAACTCATTAGTGGATTCCTAAGAGATTTTATTGGCCACCAGATATACTTCAAGCCATAGGAGTCAAAAAAATACCCCAGTCCAAATATAAAGAGAATTTTCTATAACTTAAAGCAAGTTCAAATATATGACTTTCTGTGACTCCTTTCTCCAGTTTCATGTTGTGTCTCCCAATATGACTTGACAACAATGAGGAATTATGAGGGAACATTACCAGGAAAGCTTGCAGGCTACATTCTTTGTCCAAAGAAGCTGTCGCCTCCTTTGTGTGGCTAGATGTTGCCATTGGATGACCCCCAGCATCCATTAATAAAAAAGTAACAGGATGCTATTAGATACTTTACAGATGCGTTGTTGTTCAGATGTATTATAAAGTCATAGACATTCCCTATGAAGGAATGAACAAAGGGGAGCAGATTTGAAGTTTGCTGTTCAAGTTAAATTTTTTCCAGTAATATGCAATAACTACAAGCATTAATATTGAAATCAACATTCACTAATTGCCCCACCTCGAGGTCCAGCAGGCATAATATCCGTCCCTTGTCCATACCCCCGTGCTGTCTTTGGACTCTAGGTTGAGTCTGCTGGCCGTAGTCTGGCCATTTTTCTTTTTCCCTTTAGTCCAGGAGACCCATTTCAGAAATTTCAGATGGGATTAACCAAGAAACCAAAGGCATACATTTCAGAGTCTAAGAAGCCAAATATCAGGTCTTTCTTGACCCAGTGTTTAGGCACAGGGAACCCTGTCCATTTTCTCAATATTTCTAAGGAAGCCAATATCTAAAGTAATGATGGGTGGCTTCATATTTAAAGATCCTGTTCTCTCAGTGTCTCAAATATCATTCATGGTGATTTGTTCTGTTCTCAATAGCAGAGCTGCTGCAACACCAAATCCTAGAGAACATCCTTGTCTTTCTGAATTTTAAACGGGAAGGGTCCATCGCAAGTGAGTTTCCTTTATCCTGAGATTCAACTAATCCTCAACTGTGGGTATCTCAATTTCCCTTTCTGAAATTTCCAAGATCCAGAAAGTATTATATTGATCTTTATATATTTTGGTTTTATAAAAGTCAAAGATTTGCAATTCTGGGGAAAAGTGCATTTCAAAATATTTTTTATTACTACATAGTCAGCAATTAGTCAAGTTCACTTTAAAATACGTCTGTTCATAAGCGTGCAGCACCCTGTTTGGTGCTATTAGTGATGCTGAATGCAGTACCATGTAGCTACTTCTATAGTACTCCTTCCAAAACTGTGACCCTTCATACAAAAGGCATGTGGCAGCCCTAACCGGTTTGGCTCAGTGGATAGAGCATCGGCCTGCGGACTGAAGGGTCACAGGTTTGATTCTGGTTAAGTGCATGTACCTTGGTTGTGGGCGCATCTCCAGTAGGGGGTGTGCAGGAGGCAGCTGATCAATGTTTCAAACTCTCTATTCCTCTCCCTTCCTCTCTGTAAAAAAACAATAAAATATACTTTAAAAAAAGAAAAGAAAAGACATGCGGCTATTAGAACCTTACATTAAGTTTTGTTTTTTTTTCCCTCTAAAATGTTTCTAACTTGCAGATGAGAGATGCAGCATAAATGATGTATATATTTGAAGTCTAATGTAAATTTTGACCCTTTTGATGTTAAATGTGAACTGCATTACTTGTTAAATTTTTCCACCATTTTCCGGTGACAGTTCCTATTGGGAAATGTGTGTCCCAGGATCCTGTCCTGCAGCTGCCCCACACATTCTGGGCCTGCTTTTACTTTTGATGACATTTCAATTTTCTCTAATTTCAAATTTCTAGCTTTTCCCCCAAAAAAGTAGATTGGAGCAGCTCCAAATGCGGAAGTGAATTTTGTAGACCACCTGTAAATGTAGGATGGACCAGTTCACTCTCTATCAGACCCCACATCTTAGAGGGGTAGAAAAGAAAATACTTTTTCTCATTGTAGGTCCAAGTGAACACAGGTTTCATTTCAACATAGACTTCCATCACCTGGGAAGGGGGGACAGAGCACAAAATTGCTTCATGAAGTCAATTAAAGAACACATTGTGGAGGAGAATGTAGACCATTTCGAGTGCTTCTGCTGTCATTTCATTGGTCAAAGTAAGACCATGCCTAACTTCCAGGGGTGTTGGCAAGTACAGCACTTACAGCACCATGCAAGCCCAGAAACACAAGTACGAGGATGTTTGCAGAACCCCTAGTGGCCAACTCCTCACCAAACACGTCACCTCCCAAATCTGGCTCTTAGTGGCCGATGCCTGGAGACATTTCTGAGGGGGATTTCCTGGTTTCTTTTTCTGTCAAGTCCTATCACACAAGGAGGACAATAGTATCTACAAAACATATATATTAAGACTCTTTACTAAAACAGTATGAGTTTTAAGTACATGAGCTCAAAGAGTAAATGTCATGTTTACTCATGGTTCAATTTTTCATTGGTTCCCATTTATAGGCTAATGGCAATGAGAAAGTATATATAGAAATCTATTGAAGATTTTATGCTAACTAGAAAAAAAAATCTTTTTTTTCAGGTTCTTTTCATACTCTTCCAGGAATCTTTTATATCCCAAACTCCTTATAATTATTCTCTGTAATCGGGTAGTTAGCAATCTCTCCATGATCCCTCCCACCATCTGGTCCTGGTTTTCCTTATAATTTTTTATATCATCTACCTCCAGTGCGTGGCCCAAGCTCAGTGTTGTCTCCCTGTCCTCCACGTTGTTCCTCTGAGCTGTTTCAACATAGTGCCACTTCTTTTTTATGATAAGTACAGCTTCTGGGAAAAAGAAATTAATTGTTGCAACTCTCCCATGGCAGCTGCAAAGGTTGTTAGAAGCTGCTCTCTGCTGCTCCAGCTCCAGGCGCTGCACTGGGTCTTATGTGCTTGTTTGACAGTCTCGCAGCAGGAACCACCGTGGGGAGAGCAGGAAGGGAAATAACAAGGAGATTGGATGTCAAACGCCTTTCATACACGATCTCATAAGAGTGTTATCTTCCTGTTGAAGAATTTAAAAATGGGTCTGACCCAGACCTTTGACAACCTTGGAATATGGTCCTCTCTCAATTCGTGTATCTCATCAATATAAGTTACAGAAATCACTTCTCCTGGGCTGGACTTTTAAACTCCCTTCCCAGTTTCCACGCTGCATCTCACCCAATGCATCCTGGTGATGATTATTAATTTGCTTAGCACTTGTAACAGGGTAAGTATTCAGCTGTTAATTTTATTTTGTTCTCTCTACAACTAGAGATGAGGAATAATTAGAGGTAGATTGTATGTCCAACCCCCCCAAACCTCCTTGTTAAGCCTGGGCTGGTAGATTAGCAATATATGTCTGTGAAGCAGAGCCGTAAGCAGAGATATGGGGAAATCCAGAGGACATCCCATCATATCCAGGCTTTTGTGAGAATAAGCGTATGAGGAGGGTGTGTGTGGTGGGTTAGTGCTTAGGGTGCGGCAAGCAGCACTGGCTCCCTAAAGAAGCAGATGCATTAGCTCCAGTAAGATGGTTGGGGGCCAGAGCTGGCCGGTTTTTAGAGAGGCATGGAACGATGCCCCACTCCCACACTGTGCACCAAATGACAAAAGGATCCGCTTTAGAATAATCAAGGCGTCACACACTACCCATAACCATAGTGTGGGAGGCACACTCGCTTTGAAAGGACCACACAAGCACGAACAAGAACAGGAACAGCTGCTATTGACTAACAACTAGGAGCATTCTTCCCTTTCTGTAATTTTTACATGAATCTCAGGGATACTGTGTAACTGCACAGAAACTTTATTTTTTTTTTAAATATGGAATTTTCTCCTTTCTTTCCTTTTGATTCAAAAGGGCCTCATCTAGCCCAGCCAGTGTGGCTTAGTGGTTGAGCCTCATCCACTAAGAGGTTGCTGGTTTGATTCCAGGTCAGGGCACATGCACAGGTTGCAGACTTGATCTCCAGTAGGGGGCGTGCAGGGAGCAGCCGATCAATGCTGATGTTTCTCTCATTGATGTTTCTATCTTTCCCCCCCCTCTCCCTCAGCTCTCTCTAAAGTCAATTAAAAAAAAAAAAAATATATATATATATATATATATATATATATATATATATATATATTAAATGGCCCAATCTAGCACCCAGACTCATCTCCTTCTTTCTCCCTTGTAGGATTAAGCATTAAGCCCTCAAGACGATGAAATTCTGATCAGCATCAAACAATCATAGGAACAAAGCCTCAGGTCAGTTGACTGCAGAGACAGAGTTTCAGTCAAACTAAATGTAATATCTAGGCCTCGGTTTTGTTTCAGCTCCAGGCCCAGAAAAACAGCAAAACCAGATGAAATGACACCTCCACCTTAGAGCTTACCAATCAGTAAAGACCTTGACCCTAAACTCCCCTAGTCACCATGGTTAATGGCTTTCCACCTGTATAAGCTATGGCCCGGAAGCCATAGGAAAACCAGATTTTGACATTAGCTCACCTGTGTTCAGTCTAGGGCCACTTACTAAAACAAAAACAAAAAACAAACAACAACAAAAAACCTCCCTTAAAATCTGTGCAGCAAACTCCTGTTCATGTCTTATTGGGCTTTGATGCACTCAGGCGAATGAACCCTTTTAGTCCAGTAACAGTACTCTCTCCACCAAAAGCATATATCGATACTTTCAAATGTTTCCATCTCCTGAAAAACAGTCAGGTATAGATCAAGCCTGATTTACCTAACTTTGAAAGTAATTTTAGGTGACGCTTTCCTCATTTGGCCATTACATGCCTTTCTCAGAATTACACTCTCTGGCTCAGAAACTCTCAGACTCAGGGTACTTGCTGTATTAAACCTAAGCCCTGTGGAGGAGTGTTCAGAGATCTCTAGAGTTGATTTCTACCTTAGCTATCAAAATTAATTTCTCCCTTCTTCCAAATGCTTACTCTCTGCTCTGATTGGCCTCATATCTTTACTATAACCCAATTTAAAGAAATTTTAGAGACAGAACAGTGAGTCTTAGGGAATAAGGGGTGGAGGGTCCATGAGAGAGAGAGGAATACATATGAAAAGGTCAGAAATAGCTCCAAGCCACCAAAATGCTTATCATACTCTCACAGAGGATAGGAAAAAGTCACAAGATACGGGAAGAGGGAAACATATTTTCACAGGGGATAGAGGAATGTTGCAAGGTAAAGGGGAAAAGCAGAGTCGGGTGGGGGCACCATATGGGCTTTGGAGTTTGAAATCAATACTATGTAGCAGAGTGACCGATGAGGAAAACATGGGGTTCCTAAATTAAGGAAGGGCCCAATTCGAAAGGGTCAGGTTCGGACAAAGAACTGCAGCATATATACACTGGAGACAAAGGGACACGAGACAGATCTAGATCCCCCCACATTAGAGAAAGAGAGAATAAGTTTTTCCTATTTGGGGACCCCTCCTCAGAAAGAGTTTGTATATTCTTCCAATAAACTTCCACATTTTTATTTAAAATCTTTTCGTCTGTGAGTTTATTCTTCAAACTTCGTGAGGACAAGGACCCACAGAAAAATCTGCACCCCGGACCCCACGTTTCACTATGGGCCACTATTTATTCGTTCCTTGAACTCTGACAGTTCTTTATTCCCAGGCAACTCCAGCACACAAAATAAACCACTTTACACATACAGTCTAGAATTATTGGTGTTTACATCATTTGGTTAGTGTTCTTAATGAGATTAAGAGTTTCTGGCAGCAAGAACCATGTCTTACAGTTCTGTTATTCTCTTGGTATCTAGCAAGGGGTTAAGCACAAAATAAATACTTTTAGTTAATTAATTGGATTATCTGTACGTCTTCTCATCTAAAGCCGTGCCTGGCTCTAGTATCTCATTCAGGGTGAAAACATGCCATTCAGAATTATAAACTGACAAAAAAGAGAAATGTCTTGGTAAAGAAGTACAGCTGACTGGCATTTTCATCTGCAGCACATAAGTTAACTGATTTGGTCTGGACAGTGCCAGTTGCTGAACCTGGGTGGTGAACTTGATTATGCCTTTGCTGAGAGACAACTGAAGTCTAAAAAATGGACCAGAAGTTTAAATTACCTAACAATAAGACCTAAAGTATCAGGCCCTGAGCCTGTATTTTCTCTCAGTGCTGCCTTAGTAATTACTAATTCACCAGAAGTAAAGACTTGTAGATGTACCTAGAAATACTATAGAAAGGAAAAGACCAGAGGCAACACCAATAGATTATTTGGTCCCTTCTTTCATTTGGGAAAAGAGAGTAGGTGTAGAAGTCTCCTTTGCATTGCAGATGTTAAAGCAGAGAATTATTATTGTTTACTGACCCGGTGTTGATGTAAGATATCAAGGGCATCTGTAAAGTAGCAGAATACTAATACCTGGCAATGTCTGAAGCATGAGTAATCTTTCAAACATGCCCGAAAAGCAGAACCAGAAATCTGACCCTGTCTTTTAAAAGACAAAAGTATTTAAAACATGAAACCAAGTAATGTATCATTGTCTTGATGGTGTAATTTAATCTTTATTAAAACACAGACAATAAGAATTCATATTGCTTTGAATCTGCTCTAGCTTTAGCCACTGTACCAGAGAGATTGTGTGAGAAGGGCTGGCTCTCACAGGTCTCCCTTCTCTGCCAACGTCTCTTGATATGAAAGGCATAAGACAAGACAAGATTGGGGGATTGAAGCTCTCTCATAAAAGATGAGCATGTCGACAGAAATACCACCAGTTTCCTGACCTGCAGGACAAGTATCCCTTTATCTCACTTGTGTCAGGGTATGAATGCCCACCCTCAGACAAGGACAGCTAATATTACCTGCATTGCAAATCAGGCCTGTGGAAACGTGTGGAAAAATGGACAGACTAAGCCACGGAACAGCAGTGCCTCCCTCAGACACACGGAATGATGTCTAGCCAGGTTTCAAACACCACATGAACTACATTTCCCATTTTACTGTCTGACATTTACCAGAGGGAAAAAGATACATAAGTAATGAGGCAAAAGGGCAGGATGAGCTGGGTATGTGTTTTCCCATTACGTTAAGAAATGAGCCTAGTCAAAATTGCACTTAGAATTCAAAATTAAAAATGAATTAAATGAGTATGTTGCACATTTGTCAAGGCGTCCACAAAAAAAATTCAACCATCCTCAATGTACACACATGTGGTTGATATTTTTTTATATTTTGCTCTAACAATATTACCCACTTGTTTTCACTCTATTGCGCTGCACATTATTTTAGGTTGGTGTATAAACACCAGCATCTGTCTATCTCCTCCAGATATTTTCTTAATAAGAACAGCTGTTGTCATGATCAACTACTTAATATTTGCTAGGCACAGTGTCGGTACTGCACATGCATTATTCTCTCATTTAGTTCTTGTTAAAGATTCTACACAATATGTATTCTCACCATGATTTTATTAAGGTAAAGAAATCTATTGAGACTGTGTAACACATGAAGTGGCAGAGTTAGCTTGTGGAGCACAAAATCAAATCTTTCTCCCTTTTCAGCCTCCCCTTCCGCCCCTGCACAGGTCCTACTCCCTCTAAGTTCTCAGTAATACTGTGGCTTCCTGACTTTGCTTTCACACATGAACAAACAACAAGCAGAGCTTCATTAATGAAGCATCATTAATGTGGCTGACAGTGTACAAGTAGATAAGCCTTCAGATCTGTCACTTGGCTCGGGAGTATCTCTCTCTCTCTCTCTCTCTCTCTCTCTCTCTCTCTCTCTCTCTCTCTCATACACACACATTTGGTTGGCCTTAATCATGCAGAATATGATTCCTGATCATGCACAATGATTTGAACCAAATTTTTATTTATTTATTTTTATTTTTGCAGGCGGGCAATCACCTGTTTATGACACCCAAGAGGGAATATGCAACCCAACGTGTATGAGATTCTGACCCAAAATCTATGAATATTGTTCAGGTTTGAATAGATCTTGTATTTTCTGGCTTTTTGAGTTCCAAACACTAACTGTCCTTTTGGGATTTCCTTGTCCTCAGGGGCTTGGTGTGGTGAGGACTAGTGCAGGTTGTCAGGGGTTTAATAAGGAAAACTGCTATTTACAGTTGAAAGGCACCTCTGTAGTCTGGCATGGCTCCAAGAACTTACACTTTCTTACTGCTGCATCACATATAAAAAAAGAAAAAGAAATAAACTCTCCTAGCACCTGTATAAGGTACTTAAAATGTCATTACCACCTGTAATTACATAGAGAATCTAATCACCACAGTTAAGGAATCAGGTTGGTAGGTACAATTTATACCATGTTGACCATGTAGGCTATAAAACTATAATTGGAGAAGCACAGATAGCATGGGTGATTGTGTGCCTCATGCATAAAGCTCTGAAGCACAATTATAAATATAAAAAATAACCAGAAATAAATGAATTTCACTGAAGTAATGGCATTTTACATAGTTGAGTGTTTCTTCAGCTTTAAAAAATAGGAGAAAATTATCCTCAAATTAAAAAACAAACATATGACACAATATAACATATTGGAATAAACAATGAAGAAATATAAAAACCTTTTCATAGAGATGTATTATATTTTCATGTTCACTATGCAATTTGGACTCATGTTGCATAACAAAATGGAAGAATTTCCCGCATACAGTGAGAGGTTTCTAGGGAAAGAAATGGTGGTTGGATCCATTAAATATTGGGATCAGTGAAACAGACAGAGCCTCCCAAACCTCTTGTAACATTCATCATTGCAGTTACAAGAGTTACACTAAATTATGATTCTTTCTCTTATAGATGGAGGGGTGATAAATGCACAACTGTCTGCCAGCTTATTACACGGTCAGTAGCAGTGAAAGGAATGGAAAATGACAGGAATAAATAACATAATCTGATCAGTAAGTGGCACATAAAGACTTCTGAAGCTCTGCTTTGTATGACAATCTCCAGTCTCCTGGGAGCCACCTTGAAAAGATAGACTGTTTTCGGAGATAAGTTCAATTGCATGAAGGACAGGAAGCATCACTTTCTATACAGGGGCTAGGTTTTTCTATCCTGCTTGCCATCTGAAGCAAATGGGCTCTGTATCATGGATCCTTGATATAAACTATATTACCGTGACATCTGGAAAAAATAGACAAGTGTTCTAACTGAGCTATAACTTCTTCATGCAGAGAGTTAGTGACTATTTTCTTTTTCAAATATCTGCAAATATTCACAAGTCTATAGGCAATAGATACATAAATAGTCTTTGCTGAATTTTTATAAATGCATTGTATGAGAATATAGATAACTGTGTATCTTGTCTTGTGAGGAGTTCCTGGGCCAGACACAACCATTCATCTGACTTTTCATACTAAAATCGCACTGCTCAAATTCAATGCCTGTTGACTCATTCTCATAAGCTTCTTGAAGCCCTTGCTTATTTCTCCTGTTGTATCCTTCACATTGTCACCACTGGTGAGACTTGCTGTCTTCACACTCTCCTCTCTTTCTATCATGACACAATTTTCTCATAGTTCTGTCTCCAAACCATTATTTTCAGTCTTCTTTGCTGACTCCTCTGTACTTCACTCTCTTCTCAAATCTCCCTGGACAACTTTATATACCTCTAGGCTTTAACCCCTATGCACATACCATGTATGAGTTGTTTAATATATCTCTTCAGCTGAGTCTCATCTCACGCTCAAAAAATATTTGTAGCTGCTTGCTAGGCAGGTCCTCCAGATTTTCTAGTTCCAGATAAAAACCAGTCAACACTGAATTAATTGGATTTTGATTTTTTGTCCCATATTATAGCTTCTTCTTAATCCAAATTTCGATTCTTTACGTCAACACTTATACAAAACTATAAGCCAGATTCCACCTTGTCCCATCCTCTTTAGATCTGTTCCTGAAATCTGCATTGCTTCTTTCTCTACGTCCCATTGCAATTGCCTGGGTTCAGCATGCCAGTATTCCCCTAAAGATTCCTGTGGTATCCTCATTAATCTTCCTGCTTCCCATTTTGGATCACCATCTCACTTTATTCATTAGCAATTATAAATCTGATCATGTCACTTTCCTACCTAAAACCCCTTGCAGCAGTTCTCAACCTGTGGGTCACGAACAATGAAAATACAACCTGCATATCAGATATTTACATTACGATTCATAACAGTAGCAAAATTACAGTTATGAAGTAGCAATGAAAATAATTTTATGGTTGGAGGTCACCACAACATGAAGAACTGTATTAAAGGGTCGAGGCATTAGGAAGGTTGAGAACCACTGCAGAGGCTTTCCATCTCATACAATGAAAAATGCAAACTCATAAGTATGGCCCAGTGATTTCTTCCACGCCTTTTCCCCTCCACAATCTTCTATCTCTCCATAAGTCACATGCTGCATTTTACCAACAATGTACATGTTTTTTCTCAAATGTAAAAAAATGTTTTATTTCTTATTTGCTTGGGAAACTCATCTCTATTCTTTTTTTAAATATATATTTTTATTGATTTCAGAGAGAAAGGGAGAGGGAGAGAGAGATAGAAACATCAATGATGAGAGAGAATCATTGATCGGCTGCCTCCTGCATGTGCCCTCACTGTGGATGCAACCTGAGCATGTGCCCTGATTTGGAATCAAACTATGACCTCCTAGTTCATAGATCAACTGCTCAACCACTAAACTATGCCTGCCAGACCTCATTTCTATTCTTTAAAATTTGGAACGAATATTACTTCTCTGAAAAACAATTGATTTCTTTTTTTCAAACCTGAATGTGTTCCTCTGTGCTTCCACAGAACTGCCGGCAGACATCTGTTATGGAACTTATCACACCATTTTCAGGTTATTTATGTATCAACTAGAGGCCCAGTGCACAAATTTGTGCACTGGTGGGGTCCCTCAGCCTAGCCTGCACCCTCCCCTCACAATTCGGGGTGTCGAAGGCCAGTTAGGTCCGAAACCCACAGTGTGACATCCCCAAAGGGATGTAGTAGTGCACAAAGTGGCAGGCGGCCAGGGAGGGGCCCAAGCCCTGCCAGGCACCACACTGCTCCTGCTCATTCTGGCCCCGCTGCGCCTGCTGCTGCCACTGCTCAGTAGCACTGCTGCCGAGGTGGGAGAGGCTTGCGCCAACACAGCTAGCTGTGTTTGCCTGGTGCCTATCGGTCACTGAGCAGTGCTTCCACTGAGGGAGCACACTGACCACCAGGAGGAAGCTCCTGCATTGAGCATCTGCTCCCTGGTATTCAGTGTGCATCATGGTGACAGGTCATTCTGTCGTTTGGTCATTTGGTTGCTTAGGCTTTTATATATATACTAGAGGCCCGGCGCATGAAATTCATGCATGGGGGGGAGGGTGTGGAGTGAGGGGGTCCCTCAGCCCAACCTGTACCCTCTCCAATCCAGGAGCTCTCAGGGGATGTCCTACTGACGGCTTAGGCCCACTCCCTGTGGTTCTCTGCTCTCTTCAGGGCCTGCCTGCTCCACACCATGGCGACGGGCAAGCAGGCTCTGCTGTGCTTGCCTGCTTGGGGGTCGCGGCAACCTGCCAGCAGGCCCTGCTGGGCACTTCCTGCAGGCCATGCTTGTCTGCTTGCAGATCGCCGGGGCAACCTGCCAGCAGGCCCTGCTGGGTGCTTGCCTGCTCTGGGTCACCACAGCAATGCCTGCTGAGCTCATGTTGCCCGGGTGAGGCCGCCAGCATCCTGGCCCGGCTGCAATGGGCACTGCCATCTTTGTTGTGGAGTGATGGTTAATTTGCATATTACTCTTTTATTAGCTAGGATAGATAGACTGAAGGCCACAGCCCATTACTTACCCAGTTCTTCATCTTCCTAACTTAACATGGGCTCCACATAAGGCAGAGCTCAGTTACTACTTGGTGAATAAATAAATATCCACTGGTTACCCAAAAATTGTTATTGATTGCTAGTATATCATTAGATGGTTATTCAAAGGTTTATCATATCCCTTAAGGTAGTTATGTTGGCTAGAAGCAAATTACTTGTGTACATTTTCTTTTAGAAAGGAGAGCAAGGGAAAGGGAAGTGCACTGTATGTCATGTGTTTTATTTGACTCCATTTTTCTGGTGATCTTCCTTTCATAAATATTTATGGATAACTTCTTTCATATAATAGATGTGGTGCTTAAAGCTGCACAGAAAGGGCTATAGGATAATATGCAAGATAATTTATGCACAGAAATGTACTGTTACAAGCTAATATGTGACAAATATTATGAGTATAAAAACTTAAGAACTATAGGAGTTTAGAAAAAAGAGGAGCTGAGATCCACTCTGCGGGTGTCAGGAATGTGCTAATATCAGTGGTGACTTTGACATCGAACCCTGATCCTCAATAAAGTTTCCTTAATGGACAATGATGGAAGAGTCTTCCAAGCAAGCCAGTAATGTAGGGAAAAAAGGAAACGGGTAACAACACCCATTAGTGAATCTACAATAATATGCTCTCGATTGGGTATTTGCAAACTAAGAGAAAAAATGAACCCCGAGGCCAGGAAAAAATATGAGGGTAAGATCATGAAGGCCTTCAATGCAGCCACGACTTGAGTTTCTGAGGATATATGATGTTACAAACAGGGAAGTGACATCATAAACATACCTTCTTACCGGGAGCCGGTCCATCCTTGCTGTTTCAAAGGACCTGGCATATATGGCATACTGTTCTTAAAATTTTTGCTCACCTTCTTGGCACTATGTGTTTTAACCAAGGTCTCCTCTCTGAGAAAGGTTGTTTCCCCAGGTAGGGATTTTCCCCTGAAGTTAGGGAGGGAATAAAACCCCTCAACTAAGTGCCAGGCGGGTAATTAATCACTTTAACTACGAACAATCACGCTTAAGCTACATAATCTTTACTCCCTGGAATGGAGATAAGAAACGCCCTAACCTTTGTAATAGAGATTGATAGGATTGAATCAACTGGTATACATACAGATGTAACAAGACAGAAAGAGTCAGAACTTAGAAGTCAGAACTTAGAACACAGGACTTAGAAGAGAGAACCTACAGACAGAACCTACACAGAACCTACAGACAGAAGAACTTCGCTGGAGAGAACATGGCAAAAGATCCTGGACTGAACCTAACTACAGAAATTGGCAAGAGAACCTGACTAGAACCTGGTGACTGAACCTGGCTGGAGAACCCGGACAGAACCTGGCTGGAGATCCTGGCTAGAGATCCTGGCTAGGCTGCTGATCAACTGAACACTGTCTCCGTGTCCTTCCTTCTTTGCCGACTCCGTCCACACCTTTGGGGACCCCTGGACCTGCTGGGGTTGGACCCCAGCACCTTCTAGGACCTTTAATATGCATTGTTTATAGTACATTTCAAAGTTAAATTATAAGATATTACATTAGTCTATGGTATAAAGTTAAAATATCTTTATTAAGGTTGTTTATAAATAAACGTGGATTTATTCAAGATAGACATAAGACATTGCTTTTAAAAAATACTTACTTGCATAAAATTTAAGAAATGTAAATAAAATGCTTGCCTTGTTCCTGTCACAGAGTAAGAATTAAATAAATGATAGATCTCCAAAGTTTATTTAAACTGTGAATACAGTCATTTCTATTGCTCCCTGTAGTCCTGCATTCTTCTTGATGACCAACTACAACAGAGCAGCATGCCAACAGTGAATAAACCTTAACATAGGATAGTGGATAACACAAAATTTTCCACAAATAAAATTGAAGAGCTTTAATTACACTGTCAGATTAAGTTCAACTTCTTTTTTCTTTTGACCAATTTGTTTCGTTGGTCAAATGTTTCTCTTTGTGTTTTTAAGCAATAAAAAGATGCGGAATATCATTGATAGCTTAGATTTAGAGAGTTCTACCATATTCCAGTTCTGTGACCTTGGACATGTCCATTATCTCAATGTCTGATATGTATCAGTTTCTCAACTAACTTTATCACCATTACTCTTCCTTTAGCTAAGCATTTTACTTTATACTGTGTGAAGCTTCTTAGCATTTGATAAGCATATATGTCTAGAAGAAATGTAAATTTAATGTTTAAGCCTTTTATTAGAGTAACCACTGTATTGACTAAAAAATCATGAATGAATTATAAAACCTCATAGTTTTCCTCAAACTATTCTTAAACTGAGAGAAGGTTGGTTATATAGTTAACAGAGGCAGCAGCATATTCATTTTCTCTTCCTGCAACCTCTTAATAATGCGAAAGTTAATGTTGCATTTCTCAAGAATGAGAACTTTAAATTTCACAAGAGGATGAAAAGAATAAATACCTTTAAAGTACTTAGAATAGTGATTGGTACATAGAAAATACTAGAGAAATATTTGTTATTATTATCATCATTACTCATATGAAACAATTTGTGTTTCTTCAGAGGCCTCAGTGAAATCAGCAATCCCATTTTGTTTATGCATAGGCTTAAATGTTCCAGAACTAGGTTCTGGGTCAGGGGCCAGATTGTAAAAACTACTGTTACAAGATATGATCTATTAGTCTTATTCAAGTTAAACTATCCGTGATATAAGCTCTGGACCAGGTTTCCTAAGGTGAAATAAAAGTAAATGTAGGGCAATAGTCTCATTGACTTCATTGAAAGGACAAAGGAAGCCAAACCAGAAAAAAATAATTACAACATTTTCATCTCTCTTCCTTGCTCTCTTTGTTCTTGATGTTTTGCTTTATTTTGTTTCACTGCAATGAAAGGGAAGCCTTGAATTATTGAATTAATAAATTTCATAAAAGGATGGTTATGGGTTATATTGCATTATCTTAAAATTCATATACTGGAATTCTAACCCCATACTTCAGAATGTGACTCTATTAGGAGATAGGATCTTGAAAGAGTAATTGAGGTTAAATGAAGCCATCTGAGTGGGCCCTAAACCAGTATGACTGCTCTCTCTCTAAGAACAGGAGATTAGGACACAGACATGCATAGAAGGATGACAATGTCAAGACACTGGGAGAAGACAGCCATTTACAAGCCTAAAAGAGAGACCTTAGAAGAAACCAATCCTGCCAAACCTTGACCTCTGAGTTCTAGCCCCCAGAGCTATGAAGAAATAAAGTTCTGCTATTTTAGCCACCCAATCTGGGATACTTTGTCATGGTAACCCTAACAAATTAATATTCTGAGCTAATAATATTTTGAATTAACATTATTTTATTAGAATAATTAAAAGCATTAGTAGGAATTAGAAGAGCAAAACTGTTAAGAGACTTCAGAGCTATGCTGAGTCAGAATAAAAAAAACCTGCAACCATTATAACTGTATGGTACACAATGTTACAGGCTCATATAAGCTCAGAGAGGTTAAGTAGCTTGTCCAATGTCACACAGATAGGGAGTGGGGAAACCACCAATCAACTAAAAGTGGTTCTATTCCAGAGTCCATGATGCTAACCAAGACAACTAGAAATATTCTAATCAACTTTGGGCTTAGACTAAATCAGAGATTGCTGCAAAGAGAGAAGCAGGCCTGCTGGTGTGGCTCAGTGGATTGAGTGTAGTCCTGTGCACCGAGAAGGCACTGGTTCACTTCCTGGTCAGGGCACATGCCCAGGTTGTGGGCTCAATCCCTAGTAGGGGGCGTGCAGGAGACAGCCAATCCATGTGAGGTCATCTCTCTCTCTCTCTCTCTCTCTCTCTCTCTCTCTCTCTCTCTCTCTCCTTTTCCCTTCCTCTCTCTCTAAAAAGCAATAAAAACATATTTAAAAAAATAAAAAAGAGGTAAGCAAACTCTTAAAAAGAATATTTCAAGATCCAAAATAAAAAAACGAAGAACATGTAATTATAAGAAAGCAGAATAATGCAGATAGGTCATTTTCACACCAACTTATGATTCTAAGGTATAGTGTTAATTATACATCTTTGCACAGTGATGTGATCAATTAAATAGTATCCTAGATCTCTGTAGTTCCAGTCATGAGACATCTTCCACAGGGAACCGGGAGAATGAGCCAGGAGACATGTTTCCCATTCATTGTTCTTTCCCTGCAGCAGTATGGACTAGGGCTGGAGCGGGTGGAGCCACATGGGATAACCTGGTTGTAATTGCTATTCTAATGGACAAAATGGATTTATTTGTGTGTACATATATACACATATATACGTAATTGACTTATAATCCCTATACATGTGTTCATTTCATGTGCTTTGGAATGAAGATTTTAACTAATTTATTTTTAAATCTTATTTTTAAATCTATCATACCCAAAAATGTTGTTTTTCTTTATAAACCTGTTTGCGATGAACAGGGAAATGTATACCTAACAATAAGTGTGTTGTTACTTCATGTTTCCAGAGCCATTGAGCCTGAGAGAATGTGTCTGTCATTCTCCTCTTAGCCCTCAGCATCATTAATAACCTTTCAACACGCCATTTCTGTCCTACACCGTCTTTTATCTCCTTATCGCAAACACACAGCAAACATTCATTTTCCAACACGGCTTGGTGAAAGCAAGCGTTATTATCCACAGTATTATAAATGAGCAAGGTGAGCGGGAATGACTACCCAAGGGGACTCACAGAGAAAGGCACAGCATGGAACAAACCTCCATTGCCAAAAGCTAGGAGAACTGGAACTCATGTTATATTAAATCATGCTTCATTTCCATGTGCTAATTTAGAATTTGGGAATGCATTTTCAAATTTTTTTTTTCCTAATGAAGCTCCTTCTTTTCCAATCACCTTTGCAGGTGAAGTTTTCATTTCTGGGCATATTTCAGTAAAGAAAATATACAAAATGCGTATGATGTGTAACTACTGCCTATGTCTCTTACCCATCCATTCCCTTCTTGTGGCAGCATTCATGGTCCCACCTTCAATATTCCTCTGATAACATTTTCACCTCCTAATCACCACACACAATGGTTTTTCTCAGTTGTCACTATGAGCAGCATGAATGGTGTCTAAAGTGTAAGGCTGGCACAATGTCATTTTGGGCTTATAGGTTGCTTAAGGAATTTTGGACTTGACCTCAAAAGTTGGTGGAAAACACGTTGAAGGATTATACACAGGAGATATGCAATACCAGACTGAACATTTAAGAAGATCTCTTCAGCTGCTTGGAGAATTGGCTGGCATGAATGTGAAGAGGATAGTTCAGAGGCAATTGTGCAGGCTGCAGGACTGAAGTGATGCTGAAGTGCATACAACTTGCACAGGAGAGGTACAGGAATATTTATGAGACGACCTTTACTTAACATAGAGATTTACTGAAGATGGGGCACCAGGGAGAGCAGTTATAAAAGATAATAAAAACAACCTATGTAAGATTGGTTACTGTATTTGAAGCAAGCAAATGAAAGCTCCCTGAGCCAGCCGCACTGTAAGCTAACTATACGGCAAGGATGCTGTCCTTTGCCTCCTTCAAGCGGTCTCCCTTTAATTTTCCACGTTGAACCTTTGTTCCGAATGCCTTTGTTTGGTAGGCAGTCAGTCATTAACAAAAGGAAGGGAGCAAACATCTGATTAAGCCTGATTAACTAGGAAGGGGCAGTTTCACAGTCACTCCAGGGAATAGCTGGCATCATTCCGCCAAAAGGATTGGCGTCCCATCCGAGTGGCAGGAAAGACTGGCTTTCCGTTCACCCCAAGGAACAACTGGCACCAAATGATGAAGCAGAGGAATGAGGCATGAACAATGAGGCAGAAACCAAAATGGCAACCATAAAGGTGGAGGAGACTACCCGCAAAAGACAAGATAGGATAAGGGCATGGAATCCTGGAAGATCCAGGAAAGGTTGTAGAGAGGGGTTTAGCACTATGCCAGGGAAAGCCAGGGAAGCGATTGTATAGTTTGAAAGAAAGCGTGCCCCTTCCAAACCCAAGGAAATATAACTAAACCTTACAAAGGCCCATCTTCAGGCATGAGCCTTGGCAGCGGAAGCACAGATGGGGAAATGAGGTACAGATAATTAAATAACTTGCCCACGGTCACACAGCTAAGAATTATGAAGCCATCCAGGAAATGGACTACTGGAGCCTTGGGTGCCAGGGGTGATGGCACTGCCCCTTCTGAGCCTAGTGACACAAGTGCTGGCCTCTGGCCTCAGAAGCTGGACTTCTTCCACAGCCAGACAGAGCTGAAACACCTGGTCGCTGACGAGGCATCGACTGTGGTGTATCTGGGGGCAGATCCAGAACCGCGACCGGTTTTGCTGTTGGATCCACCTGGGAAGCGCCTCCTGGTGGCCCCAGCCTTTCCAAGGGTGCTCTAACAAAATTTGCCATTATCACTCAGATCCTCCCTGCAATGCTTTTCCAGCACACTGCCACAACCTATTTCCTCTGGTAACATCTTTTGACAGTAAGCAAAATATCTCTTGCCCCATTTTTTCTTCTCCACAAAAATACAGCTGAAAGAAATTTTCCAATTCAGAACCAGTGATATAAAAAAAGAATTATCAATAAATGATGGGATGATAATTTTAGTGTTGGTGTTTTTTTAATATATATATATATATATATATATATAAATTTCAGAGAGGAAGGGAGAGGGAGAGATAGAAACATCTATGATGAGAGAGAATCATTGATCCGCTGCCTCCTACATGTCCCCTATTGGGAATCGGGCCTACAAACAGGCACGTGCCCTTGACTGGAATCGAACCTGGAACCCTTCAGTCCACAGGCCGATGCTCTATCCACTGAACCAAACACACTAGGGCAGTGTTGGTGCTTCTAATACACATGTGTGACACTGAGGTAACTGATGGTATCCTAATGTTGTTTGTGATACTGCATGGGCTCAGTCTACATTTGCTTATAATTTTTGGTGACAATAAGAAGTTTATAGTAGGATAATAACTTAATCAATAAAAAATTAAATTAAAATAAAATAAAAATATTCCAAGGGCCAATTTGTAAATTCCCTCTTTTATTGTCAATTGAGCTAATTTTAGTTTCCCCATCACACTTTTCAGTTATGAACAAGGAGGGTGAGGCATGACTTGTGAGAGAGTAGATAAACTTTAAAGAAAAACTAATTCATTGGTCATATATGAAAGCCATGTCTTAGTAAATTTGTAGATTTAATTTTATTATCTTGCTGTGTTTCAAACTTTCCACATCATCATGACAACTTGACATTATTCGCAGCTTTTAGTATGTTCACATTGCTGCAAAACTCCCCAGTGCGTGCTACAGAATTCTACCAGGTAATAGTCTCTTGAGAACCACCCTGGGACGTAAACCATCCCAAGTGTGTCCATGCTGTATTGCATATGCTTTGGACCCAGTGGTCACTCAGAAGCTGCCTCCGTTATCGGATCGATGATCAGAAAGAAAGAGACAGCATTTGCATAACTTTAATTATAGTACGTTATTATAATTATTCTATTTTATTATTAGTTACTAGAGGCCTGGTGCACAAATTCATGCACCAGAGGGGTCTCTTGGCCTGGCCTGCGGGATCGGGCTGAAACTAGCTCTCTGACAACCCCAAGGGGTCCCGGATTGTGAGAGGGCGCAGGCTGAGGGACCACACCGGTGCATGGTTGGGGAGGCAGGCAGGAAGTTGGCCAGCCGGGGAGGGACCACCTGTCTTGCTCAGTCCTGATCAGCCGGACCCTAGCAGCAAGCTAACCTACCAGTCACAGCATCTTCCCCCCGTGGTTAGTGCACGTCTTAGCGACTGGTCAACCGGTCGACTGTCTACCCACTGGTGTTAATGCATGTCATAGTGAGCGGTTGAGCGACCTTAGCATATCATTAGCATATTACACTTTGATTGGTTGAATGGACGACCAGACGACCGGATGACCAGACACATAGTACATTAGGCTTTTATTATATAGGATTATTGTCAATTTTTTAATATGCACAATTGGTAAAATTTATCATAGGTATGTACAAGGATTATCAAAAGTAGGTTTACAGTTGTATGTGATAGTTTATTCTTGTGTTATTTATTATTATTAGTAACCTACTTTTCCCCACTCCTGTATGTATAGGAAAAAAATCACAGTGTAGTGTTTGGTACTAACTGTGTTTTGAAGCATCCACTGGGGGTCTTCATATCCCACAGATAAGGGGGGAGGGGCTACTGCAAATGAAAAACATGAGGCCCAACCACAGACCACCTAAATCAGAACCGCATTTTCAATGAGATCCCCCAGGTGACTTGCATGCACTTTCAAATTTGAGGAACTTTGTATAGAATATGTAATACAAAAAATTAGACTTAACTGTTGAGAAATGTTATTTATTAGTATTTGCATAAAGAATTGAGAAAGGACGCTCTTGGTAGAATCTGTGGAATCTTTGTTACTTCCAGATTTTGAAATTATTTTTATGGGGTCTTGCCTTTCTGGTGTGGACTAAGCACATTTTCTCCAGAAATAAGGGGAATGGACTATCTGACCTCTTAGGTTGAGCCCAGACCTGCCTTCTCAGGATCACCTGTGTTGTTAGCTTTAAAGCCAGTGTTGTTTTAAATGGCTGCATTCACAGAATGGATTTCAATTTTGTCCTTTCCTTGAGGAAATGAACAAAGGTGGAAAGTTCAGCTTTCATTTACACATACAATTTAAGCTGAACACTCCACAGGACTATTAGTTTTAAGGAGAAATATTTCCCAAGCAATGTAGATAAAATTGAATATTCTAGGTAAATATGAAGTCAGGCCATTGATGAAATGAGTACATTTTTATCTATTAGTCAGTTATAAGCCTAAAATGTCTGTGTTAGCATGCTTTCTCAATTCTGAACTTCTTAGGATAATTTGGTGCATCCATTTTCAGAGTCTCCACAGAGACAGCTTTTCAGGCAGTTCTGAAACACATTCATTCAATATTAAGCACAAGATAAGTCTTTTTAAAAAATATATTTTTATTTATTTTACAGAGAGGAAGGGAGGGGGATAGAGAGTTATAAACATTTATGATAGAGAAACATCAATCAGCTGCCTCTTGCACACCCCCTACTGGGGATCGAGCCTGCAACCAAGGTACATGCCCTTGAACAGAATCAAACCTGGGACCCTTCAGTCCTTGGGCCAATGCTCTATCCATTGAACCAAACCAGTTAGGGCAATACATCGTGAATATCCCCTATAAATAATGAGAATATAGTGTTATTTTAAACATTCAATGAGGAAGTACTCAATTCTAGGTAAATTATCATCTCCTCATTTAATTCTTTAGGACTAAACTTTTTAAGTATTATTATATGTTGTGAAATATTTTAAGTATGATGTTTTCATCTATGAACCTCCATTTTTTTAGCATAGTGTTTGATATCACATGCATAAGAGTGTCTTAAAATAAATAAACATGGCCTACAAGCCTACCCACTCTCCCTTGTTTAGAAATACATGTTATGGAGAGGGGTTGGGAAATGGGTGAATGGGGTCAAAAATTACAAACTTTGAGTTATTCTATCTAATAAAAGAGAAACATGGTAATTAGCTGTAACTTCGCTACCCTTCCCATTGGCTAATCAGGGAGATATGCAAATTAACTGCCAACCAAGATGGTGGCCGGCAGCCAGTCAACTGACGCAAATAGGAGGCTTGCTTGCTCCAGTGACGGAGGAAGCCAAGGTTCCCCGCCTGCCGCTGCTGAGCTCTGAGCTGCTCTCTAAGAAACACTGTTACAAATATAGAAGCTAAACAAAACCCCAGAACCTGCTTTCAGTCAGCCAGGATCTCAGAGCTGGAGTAGCAACAAAGTTACAAATACAGAAGGTAAACAAAGCCAGAAACCTGCTTTCAGCAGCCAAGGTCTGAGCTAAAGCTGGCTCTCAGCTCCAGTGACAGCCATAGAAGTAAATAAATCCCAGAGTAAAAAAAAAAAAGGAAAAAAGGAGAGTTTGGGAGCTTCAGTCACCCACCAGCCTGAAAACGGCCCTCAGCCCCTCACCCAGACTGGCCAGGCACCCCAGTGGGGACCCCCACCTTGAAGGGGGTGTGACCAGCTGCAAACAGCCATCATCCCCTCACCCAGGCTGGCCAGGCACCCAAGCAGGACCCCCGCCCTGATCCAGGACACCCTTTATGGCAAACCAGCTGGCCCCCACCTGTGCACCAGGCCTCTATCCTATATAGTAAAATGGTAATATGCCTCCCAGCACTGGGATCAGCAGAGCCACAAGGCCTCCCGAATCCGGGATCAGCTGAGCAGTGAGGTCTCACTGCCCCTGTGTCAAGCAGAGCCGGAGACCTCCCAGCACCAGGATCAGCGGAGCCACAAGGCCTCCCAAATCTGGGATTAGCGGAGCAGCGAGGCCTCCTCGCACTGGGATCAGCAAAGCAGCAAGGCCTCACTGCCCCTGTGTCAAGCGGAGCCGCAAGGCCTCCCAGCACCGGGGTCAGTGGAGCGACAAGGCCTCCTGGCCCCTGGAGCAGCGTGACAGGGGGCAGCGCCCAAACCCCCTGATTGCCCTGAGGCTCTGTGTGTGACAGGGGGCGGTGCCATAACCTCCCTATCCGCTCTGCTCTGTTCTTCAAAGGAGAAGGCTCCCCAACCCCCTGATTGGCCCTGCTCTGTGCCTGATATGGGGGAGCTCCCCAACCCCCCCATGGGCCCTGCTCTGTGTGTGACGGGGTGGAGCCGCAACCTCCCCATCGGCCCTGCCCTGAGTGTGACCGGGGGGAGCTCCCCAACCCCCTGATTGGCCCTGCTCTGTGGGTGACAGGGGGCAGCGCCCCAACCCCCCAATTGGCCCTACCCTGAGCATGACTGAGGGTGGCATCGCAACCTCCTGATCCACCCTGCTCTGTGCATGACAGGGGCGGCGCCCCAATTCCTCAATTGGCCCTGCTCTGAGCCCGACCAGGGGCTACGGGGCAGGCACCTAGGGATTGGGCCTGCCCTCTGCCACCCGGGAGTGGGTCTAAGCCAGCAGGTTGTTATCTCCCGAGTGGTCCCAGACTGTGAGAGGGCTCAAGTGGGGCTGAGGTACACCAACCCCCCACCAGTGCACAAACTTTTGTGCACCAGGCCTCTAGTAAGATAAATAAGTTCTGGGATATAATGTACAGCACAGTTACTGTAGTTAATAAAAATGTATTATATATTCAAAAGTTGCCAAGAGAGTAAATGTTAAAAGTTCTCATCACAAGAAAAATATTCCAACTTTTTGCAGTGATTGGTACTTTAACTAAGCTTATTGTGATAATCATCTTGTAGTATGTAACATGTACAACATATTACAACATATATCAAATCATGTTGTATACCTTAAAATTACACAATGTTATATGCCATGCTATCTCAATAAAGCTGGGAGGAAAAAAAAAGAATGCATGTTAGTATTGATATCCTATATAATAAAAGGCTAATAAGCAAATCGATCGAACAGCGGAACGACCGGTTGCTATGATGCGCACTGACCACCCGGGGCAGATGCTCAATGCAGAAGTTGTCCCCTGGTGGTCAATGCACTCCCACAGGGGGAGCGCCACTTAGCAGAAGCTTGGCTCACAGCTGGTGAGCACTGTGGCAGTGAGGGAGCCTCTCCCACCTCCATGGCAGAGCTAAGGATGTCTGACTGCCGTCGGGGAGTGGGCCTAAGCTGTCAGTTGGATATCCTCCCGAGGGCTCCTGGACTGCAAGAGGGTGCAGGCTGGACTGAGGGACCCCCCCCCCAATTGCACGAATATTGTGCACCAGGCCTCTAGTGTTGACTATATTGGAAAATGAGCCTCACCCTTTTAGTAAAAGTGAGTGGTAACTAACTACCAAATAAAAAGTAAATCCAATCAAGATGATGCTCAAGCATTATTTATATAAATGTATCTTTTAGAAAAATCCTCTAACTAGTCAAACCGGACAATTGCATGTGGATGCCGTCCTTGTTGAAATTGTCTAGGAGCCAACTGGAAAGATGACATTTTGACCTTGCAAGTACAGTCAACCTTTTCTTCTCTATTATCATCTGTTTATGCCAGAAGAAAGAATGCTACTTACCACTCCCCAATTTTCTCCACTGTTTCTCCACATTTTTTGATCAACATTTTATTGGGCATTGAGGAAGAGATATGATGAAAATTATTACTTTTGAAAATGATGGTTAAATTGTAGGCCAACATTATCTATTATGGAAAGATTGCTATTGCTCGGAAAACTGATTTTAGGAAAGGAAGGAGACTTTAACTTTGGTCAGTCTAAAGAGGAAACAGTTCCTGTGAAGTAGGAAAAAAAGACAATTTGACATTGTGAGTCTCTCAAACAATGCACATACTTATCTTTAAAATTCATAAAAATGATACTTCCTAATCCCTTTACTATTATATCTACTAGGCTCCTGTCATGTATTCTTATTTAAAAACAAAGATAAAGGAATCACTTGTCTCCATGCAAACATAAGGTCTCCAAAAAATGCAATCCTGCGTGCATGCACACACACACACACACACACACAGTTTATATTGAGAATTATGAGACTCCTTAAGCAGGAAAGAGAAGAGGAGTGTATGCCATGGGTGACAATCCACTAGGTGCATAATCTATTGTTAGTTATAATAACAATTTTGTTTAAAAAATCATATACCCACTGTGAGTTGCCATGCACATAATGAGCTATTCAGTTACATACACTAGAAATGCTAGCTATTTGAATTAATAATGGTGCTACTGGTTAAATTGTCCCACAAAAGAGCAGGTTGAAGTCCTAACCGTAGTACCTCAGAATGTGACTTTGGGAAATAGGGTCTTTACAGAGGGAAACAAGTTACAATGAGGGCATTGGACTGGGCTTTAATCCAATATGATTGTTTTCCTTAAATAGGGGAAAAGTTTAGACACAGAGACAGACACTCATGGAGGGAAGTTCATGTGAAGACACAGGAAGAATTCCATGTGAAGATGAAGAGAGAGACTGGAGTGATACATCTATAAGCAAAGGAAAATCCCAGATTGCTGGTGAGAGGCATAGTCCCTCACAACCCTCAAGGAACTAACCCTTCTGACACCTAACATTGTCTACAGAAATGTGAGGCAATACACTTCTGTTGTTTAAGCCACATTGTTTGTGGTACTTTGTTAAAGCAGCCTGTGGAAACTAATACAGATGTACTGTTTCACATTATTATTATTATTATTATTATTATTATTATTATCATCATTATTATTATAGCATTAAGCTGGATCTTTGTATAAACAGAAAAAAATTGAAATACAAGCTTTTAAATAAATAATGGTGCCTTTTGAGAAACAAAAAAATATATATATAAAAATTTAACTGCCTTCTTATCATTTTGACCACAGATAGACAATAAAATTTGACTCAAAAATTTTTCAATGAAGGAAAAATACCACATGATCTCACTCATTTGTGGAATATAATGATCAACATACACTGATGAACAAGGACTGAGCCAGAGACGGAGAGGCATTGATTGGACTGTCCGGCCTTGGAGGGAAGGTAGGGGAGGGTGGAGGTAAGGGGGAGAGATCAACCAAAGGACTTATATGCAAGCATATAGGCCTAACCAATGGACATGGACAACGGGGCGGGGGGAGCGGGGGGGTAGGGGATAATGTGGGGATAAGGACACATATGTAACATCTTAATCAATAAAAAATATATTTAAAAAAAAATTTGTTGTAGAACTTCATAACACCTCATGAGAGAGGTATGAACATAAATGCTCTATTCTAGTAGACCTATTGAAAGATATTAAGAAATTTTTAAAATGTTGAATAATGTTGATAATTTTTCAAGATTCATTATGTGCAATAGATCTTACCAAAGTGGTGAGATCCTGCAAGCTTTTTCCATTTGTTATATAAATTTTAAAAATTAATGAAAATAATATTTAGAGAAATTCCTTTAATATTATATTTACTAGGCTCTTGCTATGCATGAAACACAATTGGTAGGCTAGAATATGCATCAGTAAAAGATAGCTGCCAAAACTAAATGTTACATCACACCAGAGGTCCATTTCTTCCAATACAACTTGTCCATCATAGAGCAATTGGAGGTGCTGTACCAGGTGTCTTCACTTCTGGACAAAAGTCCACAGAAAATCCACCATCTCTATTTACCTTGAGAGGAAGAAGGGTATACTGGAGAGTGTCCTCAGACAATTAAATGCTCTGGCCTGAAACTGACACTTGTCACTGTTCTTTATAAGCAAGCGACCAGAACTAACTATTTATTCCCACTCAAACATGAGGCAGTAAGGATAAGCAATCTACCTTGTGCTTAGAACTCAGAGATTGGAAATATTTGAGAAGCAACACGAACATCTATCAAAATTATATCATTCAATTTTCATGCATCTTTGAATTACAAAACTAAAAATACCCAATTAACATTATGTAACTGGTAACAGATGTGTCTGGAATTCGCAACCTGATCTGTTAACTCAAAAGCTTCTGACAAAGCTGCTACATTTCTAAAGATTTTTTAATCCAGATTTGAACTTTTCTATGAAAATCAAATTAAAGTTGCAGTAGAAATGGAAAGAAAATGATTGAGAAAAAATAAAACTGTGAAAAATGAAATGAATATACTTGTGAAAAATGAAATTCTACATTTATTAGCGATTGACCTCTTCCTTGAAATATCATCTGGTTTAATTTTCACAATGTAACTTTTGGTACATTTGATATTTTATGTGTACAATATATTTCATTTTTTAAAATTTAT
Source organism: Myotis daubentonii (assembly GCF_963259705.1). Classification (NCBI taxonomy): domain Eukaryota; kingdom Metazoa; phylum Chordata; class Mammalia; order Chiroptera; family Vespertilionidae; genus Myotis; species Myotis daubentonii. Next base: position 73,871,014 of record NC_081846.1, read on the forward strand.
ACAAGAAAAATGCCTTTTCTCCCTAAAATCACATCCTGTGCCCCATAATTTTCTATGATGATATTGCTTATTCCTGTGAAACAATTGGCTCCCTGTGGTATTACTTTCAGATGAAATCATATAAGATCTCATAAGATGAGTCAAGCAGGGGTTGTGCACAAATGAGATCTCAAAGGAAAATCTAGATACTGTAAGAAAATACTTTCGGAGACTCAATAAATAACATTTGGAGGTGATTAAATAATAACAACAAAACAATGCCTCACCCGTGGCAAGCTTTTAAAATTGAGCACCACAAAACTCATATTAAATGAAATTAAACCAAAACCCTGAACTGTAACAAGCTTTGTGTTCAGTTTCATTTGTATAAGTTATAAAAGCTTCAGAAATTATCTAGATTTTAAAATAACAACAGAGTATTGCTATTTTGTTTTTCACTGATTTCTCATTTCCTTTCCTTCAGGGCTCTCCCCTCTTCGTGTTTTCTAGTAGATTTATCTTTCTTGCTTTCCAGACACAAATGAATTAAGAACTAGTCTATGTATAGTTACCTAATCTACACTACAAAATGCTTTTCTAAACTATGTAGATACATCAATTAATGAAATGCTATGTCAGGACAGTTTCTAAGTCATGCTTTACAGAGGACTTTAGATCCATTTTAAAAATTGCCTAAAATACAGGAATGGAAACTAATTCATGAGATTCGTGATCAATTTGAGAAGACCTGTATACAATTACAATTATCCAACAATGTAAAAGTTTTCCATAGAGAGTAGTGAGCTCCAAAATCTTAGAAAGTTTTCAAATGGAGATAAAACACCCCTGTAGAATCACTGGGGAAGGGACCATGACAGGGGACCAACCAGATGACATGAAGTTGCTTCCATTCTAAGATTCTCTGATTCAGTTAATAAGTGAAATCTAAATATTCAATAAACAGCATTCAGAGCTTCTCACGACTGAGCAGCCATCCAAGAAAAGACCCAATCAATTCCAAGATGTCCTATGAGATTAAGGGGCAGACATGGTTAGCAAATGAGGTATTGCCTGAATACTTCAGTTCTAACAATGCCTGGAAAAACACTAATGTTGAAAATGAGGTTTTAAACACCCTGAGCCTCTAAACTAGAAAACAAACAAACAAAAATGATCAAATTGAAGTGTGCAGGGTTGGAGAGGAGGAGTTCACATTAAATGAGAAAAGGCAGGAATTAGAGAAAAGAGATTTCTGGAGTTGGGAAAATGAACAGCCTACTGTCAGGTTATACCCTTTATCAGGTAAGAGCTTTCTGAAGGGTAATAAAGAAAAGATTAAAAATCCATTTTCAAAGCTTGAGCTCCTACTAACTCCCTAGGGAAGGGAGAAAGGGACTTAGCTATTATTAGGGTAAGTTTGAACACCTCAAGCACTTAGCTAGCACCCTCCTGGGCCTAAAAGACCAAATCAAGTCCATTAAACACTTACGTTTTAAAGCTTCCTCAGTTTTATCCTCTGGACGTGTGGATTTTACAAGTGGTGGCTTGACCAATTCATTAACTAGTTCCTAGGGATGCTCAGATATACAAAGTACATAAATTTACTGTTATTATTCACAATTTAAAAGGCCTAAGTACCTCTCAGGTAAATGCACTTGCACTCTGGTATTTTAAAAACAGCTTAGAAAAAAAAAAGACATTTATAACATTTTAAGTCAAGTAGAAGCAAACTCATGAGGACTATAGATGTAGGGAAAAATCTTCTTGTGAAGGACCAAGGAAACCCTAGCATATTATTGATAAATTAAACAGTGCCTTTCATTTCAAAGATAAAGGCTTCTGTATAAAGGACAGAATAAGTATAGAAAGAGATCAATTTGCACATTATTTTAATCAATCCACTTCCTTTTGACATTTATCAGGGTCAGCAACAGTGTACTAAGATAATAGAGGAAAGCAGAAAAAACTTACCTACTAAATCAATTGCACCATATAAAAGTAATAGATTGAAATACCTTTGGTAAATTATTTTTTTCTCTTCTCTCTCTCTCTTCTCCCCTAAATGATTGGGCATTGATACCAACATGTTGAAAGAAATGGGAAAGTGGGTAGGAACTGACATGAGAATTCCCTTTACTGGTGCATTTCTCTGGCTGGTTTCCAAGGACCTGGCTCCTAAGAGCATAGTGTGGTAGGAGGTGTAAGTTACGGAGCCTCCCTGTTTTAGTCACTATCACCCTGAAACTCTCAAAATGAGAGTCATATGCATCAGACACATCTTCTTCTAGCTCATTCATTGCCCAAGTTTCAGACAATCTGGTGCTGGAGACTATCAGTACAGACCCAAGGAAGAATTCAAGCCCCAAAAGTGATCACCAGGGAGCTGGCTGCAAATGTGCAGCTTATATTTGATAACACCTAAGAACCAGGTAGAATCTGGGTGATTAGAAAACTTCTTTGCTACCTAATAGGAGCACGTTCAAATAGAAAACCTATTAATTTTCTCATTTCTAAGATGATGGGATGGCTAAAGCAAGAATCATATTAGTTAAAATATAGTGACTACCTACAGTAAAGTATGTTTTCTGTTGTTGCTTCTAAGAAGAAAGAGTGAGTTAAAACAATTCACAATCATTTACCTGGCAAGCATTGAACAATTGTTTGGTTCAGAATTTCTGTATGCTTGTTCCGTGAAGCTTAAAATCAGAGGATTATTTCTCATTTTGCTCAGTTGTTATCTGTATGCTTGAAGGTGCTGCTAAATAGATTTGAATGTGAACTATCAGTACTAAGTAGGAAGCTTCTTTTGCATGATTAGAACATCGTTCATGTAAATATTCTGGGATGTGCTCAAAGCAATTTAAAATGCATGTGAGATTATTGTGTCATGCTGCTTTCTTTAGAATTTTCAAGAATTAAAGAGGGCCCTATGCTAAAATGCAGACAAAGCCACGAAAAATGAAATTCCACTGATAATTTGTGTTATATTAATTAATGCAAAATTACATATTTTCAACAGTTTTAAATATAAGACCTCACTGTAGAAAGGTTACATGTCTAACATTTAACTTCATATTACTAGCATGTACTGAAGTCTCACTCTTGCCTGCTCATTGACCACATTGGCAGTTACGTAGTCACTTTGAAAGGCACAGCAGCTCAAAGGTACTTGATTCTAAGTCAGGATATTACCCTACATTCCTCCCCCTGAGATAGGTATCAATAATTCTAGGATAAAACAAAACGCAGAGGAATTATTATTTTAATAATGGAATTTAAATAAATCTGGGAAGAAATAGGGAAATATGTTAGGCAGAAGGTTGTTCTTAGCATCACATAGACAACTTCAAGTGCTTGTCCTGGGCCATGGGACACTTAAATGTCACTATGGGTTCTTTGGTCTTACCTCTATTTTTGGAGGAAATTGAACATATTGAGCATTATACTTTCCCTTCCTCTGGAGCTGTGGTTCTCAACTTTCTGGCCCTTTAAATACAGTTCCTCATGTTGTGACCCAACCATAAAATTATTTTCGTTGCTACTTCATAACTGTAATGTTGCTACTGTTATGAATCGCAATGTAAATATCTGATATGCAGGATGGTCTTAGGCGACCCCTGTGAAAGGGTCGTTCGACCGCCAAAGGGGTTGTGACCCATAGGTTGAGAACCGCTGCTCTGGAGTGTCTTCATTAGATTAAGTACCTTGACTCTCCAATTAGAAGAGTATCATAAATCAATGGCCCTCTTGTTAGAAAGAAGACAAGATTTATTATTTGATGTGTTTACTGATATATACTAGCATCTACAATAGTATCTGTTATAATGACTATTTTGTGGTACTCACTGCTTAATTTAATTAGTTGTGTATTGAACATATTATTACACTTCTTTAAGACATCTTACTTTTTACATAGTCACATCTTAGAACTTTGGGAAGGTATCATCTTTGTAAGCTTTTTGCAATGTCAGGATCTTGCAGTGTTTAATAAGATTACTTTTGTTTAATCACCAGTCATTTTATTGGACTTCTGCGCTCAAAGAGCCATACAGTTTATAGCATGAATCTCATGCTCCAGAACCGTGGTGGCATTGATCTCAGACACCATATTGGCATCCATGATCCTTAAGGAGGTTAACTTGTGGGTGGATTTCATGGAGTTGCAGGTGATCATAGTGCCAGCTCTGCCTTTGGGTGTTACAGAAGCCTAATAAGGGGTCACATATGTGTGGATTAGAGGGCCTTTATCTCCCTGAGGCTATTCGCTGGTCCGATCTTCATACTTCTAACTGAGTCAAAGCAAATCTCCAGTGACTGGACTGTGCATCTTAGTGTTATCTCCATTATATAAGAAATGACCCTGATAATATTCAATTTTCCTCATCAATCACCTACCCAGCTTCTCGTGGTCCACATGAGACCACAAAGGTCTGCATACTCGTCATATTCATGCAGAGATCCTTGGATTTGAGGGCATTTATATCTATGGTCAGTCCAGAACTGGCAGCCTGGACATGAAGACTCTTTCAAAACTTGAGTCATGCCCATTTGAAAGCAGACTATGATGCTAGCTATGGAGAACAGAGACGTCCCTCTCCTTCCACAGGAACATAACCAGCTTGGCTTTGTACTGACTTTGAAGTCAGCAGCCATGTATGTTTTATCAATTGGTGAGAAGATGTAAACATTGTCCAGGATTTTTAATCAAGAATTTAACTCCATTATTTTTCTTAGTATTCCAGCCAGATTCCTGGGTGACCTATTTTTCTTTTGCAGTGATGACTTGCCATCTTTATTGAAGTTTATAAATCTACATATAGAATCTCTGGACTATGAGCTACATTATTTTTTACTAGAGGCCCAGCCTGCAATTGAAATTACGTGAGAACGCACTCCGCCTCCGGCCGTGCGAGAAGGCACCCCGTGGGCTGCTGCAGGAGTTGTGCCGACCCACGCCGCAGGCGGCCAGGACCGGTGCCTAACTTCCACTTCAGGCCCCCCTGCCCCCTGCCTGTGTCTGCTCCAGGCCACCGGAGCCACTGCACCAGCTCGATCAGGCCCCCCTGTGTCTGTCTCCATATCCGCTCTGGGCCTCACCTGCTCATGCAACCTCCTCCTGTGTGGTCGTGACCTGTTATGGCATCCCGGCCTAATTTGCATACTATCTCTTTTTTTAATATGTATAGATTATATATGGATAAATCTCTTGATTTTATCTATTCATCTATTTAATTTTGACTCAACTCAAAATCTTAACTATTTACTACATACCAATAATTTTGCAAAGTCCTAAAAGTAAACAAATGAACAAATCTGTCTTATAATTTACATTTCTTCTCATAATTTGCACCTAATACAGGTGATCTAAAACTCACTAGCACTGATGTTTTTATTTCATATTGATTCAAAAATTATTTTGTTCCTTATAATAACAGCCAATAAAATTTCTCCAAAATATAACTCTAATTTTCAAGTCATAGCTTGTGTTCATCATTATGCAATATATTTCCAACCCACTTACTCATCTTTCAATTAAAGTTGTTGCTACCATGACTAGCATGGTACAAATATTCTCAAAACTTTTTTTATTGTTTGGATCCAAAGCTCTATTTTCCTGTCACTTATCATGTCTTAGATATATTAGATATACAAAATGAGAAATACACACACCAACAGTCCATTACTTATATGTATACTCTTGTCAGCCACACAATTAAAATTAATAAAAAATTCTCTAGATTGTCCTCAAAACTGTCTTTAAGAGGATTTCTAAAAATTCAGATGTCATTCTGACTTCCAACTGTTTCCTCTTCTATCTGCATAAATTCTGTAAAATACTCAAGGCTCTGTCTTTTTCAGTTCACTTCACATACAAATAGTGTGTGTGCCCACACTTTCCTATAAAGAAACACACGTTAAATAAATACATATAGAGAGTAACTTTAACATACAATTAAATATTCCCTCAGGGGAATACACCAGACAATTAATGATCTGGCAAATTGCTTTAGGAGCAAACCACAGGATACCCATTTTTTTTTACACATTTCCATACAGAAGGATATAATATAAAAATAAATTTGAGAACTATCATTTAGACAAGAGAGTGATCATTTAGTAATTATTTATGTGACTTAAAGCATTGTGACTTTTCTATAATGCTAAAGCAGCCATATATTTTGTTTTAAATGTATTCGCCCTCCTTCAAGGAAATAAAGCCAGTCCTATCTACCCATGCTAAGAAGATGCATACTGCTTTCTGACAAATCTCAGGAGCCCTGGAGGACAAGATTGTGCAGAAACCTGAACACGAGGTATGCCTGTAAAGGATATCTCTGGAGATGTTAAGATAAATAACGATGAACCATGGAGAATTATCGGGCTCCCAAGAGTAATTCCACATTCTCATGCATTCAAGTATCTAGAGGTAAGCTCTCCTCAGCCTCATTATCCTCTAAAAATACGGACAAGGAGCATAAAACAAAGTACTATGTGGAAAATTACTTTTCATGGAGAAAAAAAAAGACATTTCTATTTCCTTTGCAAAATATACCAACATTGGAAGCCCTCTAATAGATAGAGCATGCAAAGGAGAGGCACTTACCTGATATCAAAATACCACCACCAACTGAGGCTGATATCCGCAGAAAATGGAGGATCCCAAAGGAAATATTTTCTCTCCCTTGTTTTGAAGAGACACATTGTCTGGATTCCTAAATGGATTAAAATGCAATGAATATGTAGGTTAAGGGGGGAAAAATATGACCCTCCAGGGAAAGCTGTTAGCTCAATTCTTCATGTTGCTTGCCCTTATAAAAGTGATCATAGACCTTATCTAATTTGGATTGATCTGGCTCTTTATGTGTTTGGTAGTTTTCGGGTCTTTGTGTGGTCAACGGGAAACACTGTATTTAGCAAAGGGGCAGAAACAATTTACAGATTCCTTAATCACAAAAGCTATGTCTTATTCCTCTTTGAATTTAATGAATATTAATTGGGAAACCTCTGGAAGTCAGATATTATTTTAGGTTTCAGAAATACACTGGATTACAAAATAGACACGCTTTTGTTCTCATGGAAGTTAGGCTTTAGTGAGGGTGATTCTGATGAAAATAAGCAGATAACATTTCTTTTCAGATAGTGACATGTACTCTGAAGAACATTAAATAGGATCATATGATAAAAAAGAGTCCTTGCCCTGACCCATATGGCTCAGTTGTTTTGGCATCGTCCAGTGCATCGAAAGGTTGCTAGTTCCATTCCCTGTCTGGGCACGTGCACAGGCAATCCAGGGTAGGGGCGTGCAGGAGGCAGTTGACCAACGTTTAGCTCTCACATTGATGTTTCTCTCTCTCTCTGCTTTCCTCTTGCTCTAAAATCAATTTAAAAATATTTTTTTAAAAAGAGTCCTTGTATTTAGGGAAAGTGCCAGTGTGCATACAGGGTGATCAAGGGAAGACTTCTTGAGCAAGCAAGCAAATAAACTAACAGAGATATGTGGCGTGCAGAGGCTTAATATGAAAAGATGTTCAAAATGCCCAAGGTTCTGAAAGAAGCCTGGTGAGGTTGGAGTATGGAAAGCAAGTGAGAGAGTGTTAAGAGTTGAGGTCAAAAGGCAGGAAAAGGCCAGATTTTCTAAGACCTTGTTGATTATGGTAAAGGGATGGGGTTTTATTACAAATTCGATGTATCATAAATCTTAGAAGGAGGGTAGGCACATAGTAGGTAATTAAACAGGATTTAATATTGAAATAATTTGGGGGATCTGCCTCCATGTGCACTTGCATTCTGGAGCCTAGCTAAGTCAAACTTAACTTTTATAATTAAGAAACCTAATTAACCAAAAGTTATAAACACCTTCATTTTTAAATTAAGGTTATTTGTCATTGAATAAGGGGAAAAGTTATGAATTTTTTTATCCATCTTATTTGCTATGCATATTTGCTACTATTTAGTCATTAATCACAGATTATAGACAAAAAAAAGGCCATGTCTAAACTTTTTTATTTTATTTTGTGTCTACTGATGTGTACAGAAGTTATGGGATAGGAACTTTGTAGCATTTTTCTTACTTTTCCCAGAGGAAAAGTCCTTCTTCTTTCTTATGGATTTTAGACACACTATGCCTAGCCATGGACTTTTTTAAAGGCTGTGCCATCTTTCTAAATAGAGTATCTGTAAAAAAATAAAAGATAGTCCAAAAAATGATGTTCTTATAAATCAAGACTTACAGACTCCTATCTCCTTTCAGTCTTTAATTTTTGAGGCTTTATTTTTATTTATTTAACACAGGGGTAGGGAAACTTTTTGCTGCCAGTGGCCATTTGGGTAGTTATAACATCATTCACAGGCCATACAAAATTATCAATTTAAAAATTAGCCTGCTATATTTGCTCAGACATTTAATTAGCTTACCCCTAATCCCTTGACAGGGACAGACCAGATGATTTTGCAGGCCTTATAAGGCCCACTGGCTGGATGTTCCCCACCCCTGAATTAACAAATATTCATATAGCCAGCTACTTTCTAGTTGCTGGTTACAGTCCTCCATATTTTTAAAAAATGAACTCATTGAATAAAATACAGCAATAATATTGAAGTGACATTCACAGTGCATAGCAAACTCATAAAACACAAGTATGATTTTCATCAGATCATTTAAAATTCTTATCTACTAGAGGCCTGGTGCAAAAAATTTGTGCACTCGGGGGGGGGGGGGGGTTCCTCAGCCAGGCCTGTGCCCTCTCGCAGTCTGGGACCCCTTGGGGGATGACCACCTGCTGGCTTAGGCCTGCTCCCTTGGGGATTGGGCCTAAGCTGGCAGTTAGACATCCCTCTGGCAGTCCATGAGCCCTCGGGGGATGTCCACTTGCCAGCAGGGAGCAGGCCTAAGCTGCAGTCGGACATCCTTAGCGCTGCTGAGGAGACGGGATAGGCTCCCACCACCACTGCTGTACTGGCAGCCGTCAGCCTGGCTTGTGGCTGAGCAGAGCTCCCCCTGTGGGAGCACACTGACTACCAGGGGGCAGCTCCTGCATTGAGTGTCTGCCCCCTGGTGGTCAATGTGTGTCATAGTGACCAGTCATCCCTAGTGGTTCTGCTGATAGGGTCAATTTGCATATTACCCTTTTATTATATAGGATAGAGTCCTGGTGCAAGGGTGGGGGCTGGCTGGTTTGCCCTTAAGGGTGTCCCAGATCAGGGTGGGGGTCCCACTGGGGTGCCTGGCCAGCCTGGGAGGGGAGCTGAGGGCCACTTTTAGACTGGCCACACCCCCTTCAGGGAGGGGGGTCCCGCTTGGGTGCCTGGCCAGCCTGGGTGAGTGGCTGATGGCTTTTTACAGGCTGGCCACAACCCCCCAGTGGGGACCCTCACCCCATGAGGGTGTGGCCAGCCTGGGTGAGGGGCTGATGGCTGTTTGCAGGCTGGCCACGGCCCCCAGCTACCCAAGCTCCCAGTGGAGGCTGGCTGGAAGCAGGTATCTGGGATTTATTTATCTTCTATAATTGAAACTTTGTTGCCTTTAGAGGAGGCTACAGCCAGCCAGGGCAGGCGGGAAGCTTGGCTTCCTCCATCGCCAGGGCAACCAAGCCTCCTGTTTGCTACAACTCCGTGGCTGCCGACCACCATCTTGGTTGGGTTAATTTGCATATAGTCGCTGATTGGCTGGTGGGCATGGCTTAGGGTGTAGCGGAGGTGCTGTCAGTTTGCATGTTTCTCTTTTATTAGATTAGATTTCTATTTACATTATAACTAGCTTTCTTGAAGATACTTTATTTTTTTTAAACAAGTATAACTTGCTAACAGGGTAGTAATGTTTGTAACATATAATATTTACTTAATGTTTATTTGTTGAGAGGTACAAATTTATGAAAGAAACACTGGTAGAAGAAATAATTACTTTTGGAGGCTCTAACGGCGAATTTTTCTTTTTTTAAGTTTTTTTTAAAATTGAGGTGACAGCAGGACATGTAAGTAAGGATCAGCTCTTGTGCCTTTAAGAACTATAAAAACCACAAGGTCTCAAACAATGCCATCATCAGGATATGTAACTATTATATTTTAGGTCAGCCAAAATTCAGTCATGAATATGCTAGGAATGGCTTGACTGACAGCCCAGCACATTGCCACAAGTGCCCACATAGTGGTTAATATCAACAGAAGGAGAGAAAATGTTCAAGTAAAAAATATTGTTCCTGCTTAATGAAGGTTAAAATATCCATTTGTTAAACTGAGAGTTTCTGCTTTGAATAGATCCATCAAGATAATTAATGTGTATTCAGATTTCACAGTGTTCCTGGGGTTGCATATTACATGAGAAAGAAAAACTTAGAAAATATGTTTCTATATACAATCAAGAAGCTTTGACTGAAAGCATACAGTTATGATAATAGACAGCTAAGTAAGAGGCATTTTATTGTGAAAATAATTGAATCACCTATTGTTTGCAATATTTTCTACTTAATTAGATTGAGCTTTGCCTCATAATGAGGATTCTTGCTATTTTTACTTATTTTTTGTTATTTAGGATATTCCAGGACTCCATGGAAATGTCTGGCCTTAAGGAAGACTGCTAGTCATGCTCTAATGGTAAAAGAGACCCATAATAATTGTATTGAACATGCTGGTGATACTTGTACTTATAATAACTCTAAGTTATATCTTGTTTTAAACCTGCTGTCTGCATTCTATTGGCATAATAAAAAAGAGTTATGGTCCTGGCTGGGTAGCTCAGTTGGTTGGAGGGTTGTTCGACTATTCCAAGGTTGTAGGTTCAATCTCTGGTCAGGGCACATACAAGAAAACCAATAAAAGTGTAAATATGTGGAAAAACAAATCAATGCTTCTGTTTCTCCTTTCTCTCTCTCCCTCTCTCTGTTTTTCTAAAATCAATAAAAGAAGTTACCTGGCTACATTATATACTATATTATTGAATTTCTTAGCATATGTACTAGAGATGATGCTGGTAGATTCTCTTCTGGGATAATTGCTAGAACTTCTATATCCACACTTTTCCCAAAACTACTACCATCCCTAATTGAGTCAGAGGTGGAATATGAGACATATCCAAGCTGAACAATTGGATTTTCTATGTCATGAATTTGGAATTGGACCATGACAAATAAATCAGTTAATAATCAGTTGCAAAGGTATGTTGACTTCAGGGGTTGAGGTGGCAATGAATAAGCATAATGAAGACTGGTGCACAATAAAGAATAAGCATAAAAGCCATCGCAACGAAAATAAGGCATAGTTTCAGACACTGGAGTAAGGTGAGTATCTTTCATCTTTGACTTCCCTGTTATTTGTGCTATCATTTTGTGTGTGCATTTTGTTTTGTTAATTCTCACACTGGGAATATTTTTTCCATGGATTTTTAGAGAGAGAGAGAAATATGCATATAAGAGAGGCACATCAATTGGTTGTCCCCTGCACACACCCCAATGAGGCTGGGGATTGAGCCCACAACTGAGTACATGCCCTTGACCAGAATTGACCCCATAACCCTTCAGTCTGCCCCAGTGGGGTTCCTTGGCCTGGCCTGTGGGGATTGGGCCGAAACTGGCTCTCTGACATCCCCCGAGGGGTCCCAGATTGTAAGAGGGTGCAGACCAGGCGAAGGGACCCCATCATTGGGGCCGGAGAGAGGCCGTGGGAGGGTTCCAGGGCCTGTCCAGCCCATCTTGCCCAGTCCGAATGGGCCTAACTCCAGCAGCAAGCTAACCTACAGGTTGGAGCGTCAGCCCCCTTGTGGTCAGTTTGCATCAGAGCAACTGGTCGAATGGTTGAACAGTCAGATACTTAGCATACTAGGCGTTTATTATATAGGATTAGTCTTCTTCTTCTTAAGGGAATAATTCTAATCACAAATAGAATTTTACCACTTTTAAAATCACTCTGAAAAAATTTACACTTATTTATTACGTTATTGAAAGTGGAACTAAGCAGCTTTTCTGTTTTAGCAGAGATCTGAAATTCTTACCATTGGTACTGGACCCTCCATATAAAACATTTGAAAAAACTGACTTTGGCTCAAACATCTTTAACATGCCACTGGTTACCAGATCATTTAAGAGAAGACAAAGGACCCATGAGACAGGATAGTGGGGATTTCTTTAAAGAGAGTTGAGTGAGTCCTGAGTTATTCATCTACCTCAGGCCAAATTTGGGGTTAGTTCCAGGGTTTCAACATTGCAAAAGCCAGTGCCTGACTCTGACCTTCATTGGCAAAAAGCTGGACAGAAGTGCATGTGATGGCAGCAAGGAGAGAGGAACATGACGCCCTTCTACTTATGGCTCAACTATGTGAGTTTCTTGTGTGCAGAGAAACCCTGATAAGGTATCCAGACTTACAAGGTCTGGAAAAACCCATGGCTAAGATCTGCCTGCCAGAGCTGGGTGACCTCGATGGAAAGAACTTGTATGTGATGTAGTACATCCTGTACTGGAGCTAAGGGAGAGACCATGGCCTTGTAAAAAGCAAGTCACCCACAGGACACAGTGAAGTGGAAAGCCCTCACAGTGAAAGTGGGGTACTGGTCACTGATAACCCCACAAAGCAATCCAAGAGAGAAAGAAAGTGCATTTCAGTAACTGACACACTAAGAGGATACTGGGCCAGGTGAGTACGGAATTTCTATTCCTTCACCTCTTTTACTCCCATCCTGGTTAATCCAGAGAAAAGAGGGTAAAGTAGCAGAGATGGAGCAGAAGAACAAGGCAGATTAATAGTAAAGAGTCTGACTATTTCTGATTTCCCATTATAGGTTTCTTTGCCCAAGTCAAGACTAAATTGTTTAATTTAAATGACTTTAAATTAAATGAGAAATTAAAATGTTGACTTGGATCAGACTTGTCCACTCATTTAAAAGCGATTGAAATGCTATGTTTCTGTTGAAATAGCACTCAGATGGTGAAGAGAAACTCAAAATACAGTAGTCCCCTTTATCAGCAGTTTCCCTTTCCACTGGTCCAATTACCCACAGTCACCCGCAGTCAAAAAGTCTTTAACAATTCTAGGAACTCTGTCTAAAAATATTAATTTGAAGAATTCATCAATAAACAATTTATGTTTTAAAGGTTTCAGCTGCTGTTACCACTTGTTAGTCACTTAGCAGCCATCTGGGTTATCAGATCGACTGTGGTGCTATCAGAGTACTTGTGGTCAATAAACCTTATTTTACTTAGTAATGGCCCCAAAGCCATTCACAAAACTTTTATTGCATCATATTGTTCTATTTTATTTTAATTATTGTTGTTAATGTCTTACTGTGCCTAATTTATAAAGTATACTTTATCATAAGTGTGTATGTATAGAAAAGAATAGTATATTTGGATTCTGTACCAGCGGTTCTCAACCTCTGGCCCTTTAAATACAGTTCCTCATGTGGTGACCCAACCATAAAATTATTTTCGTTGCTACTTCATAACTGTAATGTTGCTACTGTTATGAATCGTAATGTAAATATCTGATATGCAGGATGATCTTAGGCGACCCCTGTGAAAGGGTCATTCGACCGCCAAAGGGGTCGCGACCCACAGGTTGAGAACCGCTGTTCTAATAGATAAATCTTGCTTGGTGATTTACCATCACCATGGCTTTATGGAACCCCTGTGTATCCTTTTTAAAGGTTTTGCTACAATAGTGGGCAGATTCGAACATATCACCCTATGTTATTCTTGTCCATCAGCTATGCTTACATTCTGCTGTGTATCCTTTATTGGATCTTTACTTATAGTAGCTCTTTACCAGAATCCTTTAATCAACCAAAGATTAAATGAAAATCAAACCGTTTATTTATCTCATTAATCGCTTGTTTTAGAAATAGAAGGTTAGCCCTGATCAAGTAGCTCAGTTGGTTACCACATTGTTCCGATGCACCAAGGTTGCGGGTTCCATCTCTGGTCTGGGCACATACAAGATGTAACCAATGAATGCATAAATAAGTAGAACAAAAATCTCTCTCTCTCTCTCTCTCTCTCTCTCTCTCTCTCTCTCTCTCTCTCTAAGAAAATTAATAAATTTTAAAAAAGAAAATAAATAAAAGGTTAGGGTAACATTGGCTAACATGACAATTGATTGCAAACTCTGATGGCTCTGCCATATTTTTTAAGTGGCCATTTTAGCTACCTAATAATACCAAGGGAGCCCCCCTCTCACATTATGGGGCGTAGCATTACCCTTCAGGAAAAACATGTTAATGTAGGAGGAGTCATCATTTTTTGTCTACCGGACACTGGGACGAAATGGAAAATGAAGAGAGCAATCAGTTAAATTGCTCTTAATAATTTGGAGCAAAATGGAAAAGCAAAAGTAGCTTCTCTTCTTTGGGCTTTATCTTTCTATCACTTGTACGTAGAGACATTAGCGATAGCTTCTTCAGATTCCCCTCAGTTTCGTTACGCCATAGGCTTATCGACTTTCATACCAAGGAGCATATGTTTGGCTCACTACCTTTATTTCTCAATTGGACTACACATGCATTTCCAGCATTTTCTTTCCGAATAACGTCAGTCAAGGTTGTAGAGGATCATTTCTGTCAAGTTAAACCCACTTATATTCATTTTTATTCATTACCCCTACTAATGTTTATAGCTATTAGCATGCAAAATCTAACATGTCAAGGCTCTAAGAAAAACAAAGAAAAAGAAAGCTGAGGTGAATAAAGTTATTTTTTCCTCTCCAGAGGAGATTTGATTTGGAAATATGAGACAGTTTAAAAAATAAAATTAATTGGTTATCTAGTGTCATGTACTAAGTTTTTTGTTCCTAATTTGAAATGCTAGGTCATCTTTCTCTCAAGAAGTCAACATTTATACTCTATCTAAAGAAGCTCAATGTAATAAGAGTAATTGAAGTTTTAATAAAAAGGATAGTAATAAGCATTGTTTTTTCAATTATAGTTCTTGGGAATCATTTTTTTTTCATGATTAAGACAATTGAATGTCACATTCTGAAAATGCTTGCTTCATTATAAATCATGTGAATTCTCTATTTCTCAGGATGATTAATAATCTTTGGCCAATGTGTCAAATTTATGTATATATTTAGCATGCTTCTCATTTGATGTTTTGTTTATTTATTTATTTACTTATGGTTTTTAAAACATTTTTATTGATGTCAGAGAGGAAGGGAGAGGGAGAAAGAGATGAAAACATCAGTGATCATGAAGAATCATTGGTTAGCTGCCTTCTATGGCCCACACTGGGGACTGAGCCACAACCTTGGCATGTGTCTCAAAAGGGAATTTAACCATGACTTTCTGGTTCATGGATAGACACTTAACCACTGAGCCCACTGGCCAGGCAATGTTTTGTTTTGTGTTCTTAAAGGTAAGTTGAATTTTTGACTGAGAATCTATATGTATGAAAGCCTAAGCAACCATTAGGACTGGTCGACTATGACGTGCACTGACTACCAGGGGGTAGACGCTCAATGCAGGAGCTACGCCCTTGTGGTCAGTGCACTCCCACAGCCAACCTTCTGTGGTCAGCCAACACCCCATGGTCCATCCCCCTAGCCAGCTGGTCCTGATCAGCCCCCCTTGGGACTGAGTAAGACAGCCCCATCACCCGCCAGGCCAAGGGACTCCACCCATGCACAAATTTGTGCACTGGGCCTCTAATAAATATATAACTAAATTTACCTTGTGAACTAGATTGACTGGTTAATACAGTTGATGCAAACATGTACTTATACACACTTCACACACACACACAGAGAGCACCACCAACAACAACAAATGAAAACAACAAGACTAACAAGAACTTATTAATTGAAAACTTATTAATTCATCTATTTGCATGCTTCTTGTCTAAGTTTACTCAGTAGAATGTAAGCCAAGCTAGAGCAAGGGTCTTGCCTGGCTTGTTTACCCCTTTATTCCCTGTACACTCCTTGCCTTGGAGGAGTTTAAATTATTCTTGAGAAGAATGTAATACTTCATGTGGAGCAGTCAATATGACATACTATTTTGAAAAAAAACTGTTTTTAGAAATGTGAGAATTGGTCCTAGTAGAGCTGTTGGAGCACATGGGCCTATGTAAGTGAACAGAATCTTATTTACTTATATTCACCAAAACCTCTTTACTTTGGAGTAATTGTTGGAAACAAGCTATTAGGTCTTTGTAGGAGTTAGGTTATTTTCATTCACGAGTAATTAACGCCTCTGTAGTTTTCTGAAGATACTAATAACTAATTAATTCACTATCTGATTAATTATGCATGTATGTATTTAGAGAAATAGAACCAATAAGAGATATGTCTGTATCTGTATCTATATATCTGTGTCTATATCTGATTTATAAATGCTCATTCTATTAGTCAAAAATGCTCATTGTATTTATATGCATGCAGCCTATTGGTTCTATTTCTCTGGAAAACCCTGATTACTACAATGATTATTTCTCAGTTTGCTACAACTTAAAAACAATAGACTGGTAGAACATTAAAATAAAATGGAAACTGTAACCCTTGACCGTAAATTCCTCTTCATATGATCTTTCTCTAGCATTAACATCATTATTTTTCACAATCCCCCTTTCACTTTCTAAAAATATCTATATTCATTTTGCTGTGACACTAACATGGCACTATGAAGAGATGAATCAAGTCCAATGAGTTTTAAAGCATGGATAGCGGAAAGAGCCTACTAAGGGTGTCAATCATGGCTCTGACAGCAATAAACCATTCATCTCTGTGGGTCTCAATTTGTAAAGTGAGGTACTAGACTAAGTGGTGACTAAAGATTTTTCCATTTTTAATACCTATTAAAAATTTAAGTAGTCTGTGCTTTCATATAGGCCTATAACGCTGGGGGATAAAGGCTTCAAGGGCAGGCTTCTATTCGAGGCAAGGCTAACATTCATGATAAAGCAATGTAAATTCATGTGGCTACTTTTTCGATTGCTGCAGTCCTTATATAAATTAACTTCTGTCATCAAAAGTCTTTTATTCTCAGCAAAACCCTCTTTAAAATGCCATTGCCTGAGGAGTATGGGCAATTCTGAAAGGTTCATGAAGATAAACTGTTCTTGATACTTACAAAGTGTGACAATGATATTCTAACATAGAATGAGTTCCTCCAAGCTTTCCCCCTTAATCTGTGCACTGTGTGTGCATTCCTTTTTTACTTGGTTTTAATAAGACCTTAAAGATATCCGTGAGGCATTCGACCGAATGAAAAGATAATTATTTCCTAAAGAGTTATGAAGATATTCATTCAATGGGAAAATGTTTAAGAATATACTTTCTTGCTTTTGCAGTCTGAACACATCTCTAAAGAGATTTCAAAGCAAAGCCAGTGTCTCTCAGATTTTTTTCCCTATTGGGTAATAAAAATCTACACTGTACATATATCTTTAGTTAATTGATATATCTGTATATATAAAGTATCAAGATTTTGGTGATTCTTTTCACTGAGCTACATTTTTTATTTGATTAAATCTCCCCTTAGGAGTTCCTTTCACCACATATTAAGATGCTATCTCCATTTTAGTGTTTTCTTACTGCATTACAGGTAAAAGCTTGGGTTCATTGATACTACTTTGTAGTCCTGGCAATTAGATGTTCAAAACCAATGTATTTGTAAAATAAATACATGGATAAATAAATGCTTCTGAAAAGCATCTTTCCCCATTCCTCCTCCATTCTTCTCCCAGATGTTTGAAATTCTCATCGAGAGGCAAAGCTAAGATGCAAAGATTATCTCAGAATGTGAAATATTAGCTGTAGATCTGCGAACACCTCAGTATAAAGTACAACACACCCATGAAGGAACGTAGTCTGCTTGGACCACATTGCACATAGAAGGGAAGTAAAAGGCAACTTTAGGGCTTCAGGTGTCATGGGAAGTGAATGGCTTATCAGAGACGGGCTGGAGTGTCTTGGGATTGTTGTGAGTGTGCCAGGACTGTAGCTGTGGAGTAAATGGCAAAACAGGGTTGCTCATAGGAGAAAAAAGGGGAACCATGAAAAATAATCTATGTCACAAGCATGTGTGGGCTACTCCTAGACTAGTTTTTACTTCAGTCTAGACAACAAAGAGCCATGAAATTAAATTTAGGGAATACTATCACCATTGCTTCTGAAACATGGGGTGCGGGAGTAAAACGTGGGTGCAGGGACTGGATCTCCCCATTGCGGGTTCTTGTCCCACAAAGTTTAAAGAATAAAATTCACGGACTAAAAGAACTTTTTAGTAAAATGGTGGACATTTATCTGAAGCAAATACAGACTCCCACGTAGGGAGGGAGTCCCAAGGGGGTAACCCACTAAGCTCCTTTTTTTCTGAGGTTTATAAAGGCTGTAGTTCTTTGTCTCTTCATGCTCTCTTCTAATTGGACCCCTTCCCCATTTTAAGACTCTGTGCTTTTCTAATTGGTCAGTCATTTTGCAGCATATCAGCTTCAGAGTCCAAAAGCCACATGGTGCCCCCATCTTTCTCTCCCCACTATCTTGTAACATTTCTCTATCTCCTGTGAACATGTTTCCCTTTTTCCAGCATTTGTCAACATTTCTCATTCCTCTGTGAAAGTACGGTTCCTTTTTCCCCATTCTCTGTGACCTTTCTTTCTCCTCTTTGAATGCATGTCTTCCTCTCACCTTACCCTGTGGCAGTTTTCTATTCTCGGTGAATGTATGCCTTCTGATAGCTCCAAGCCCTCACCTATGCCTTCCTTCTTCATGGACCCTCTTTTTTCCTAAGACTCCCTAAACCGGCCTCTTTTATCCCTAAAATTCCTTTCACTTCCACTTCTAATGTAGTGAGCAAAAAGAATTAAGGAATCCAGAGTGGAGAATTTTTGAGATAAAATTTAGCCTTTTCTGTGTGTTCCTTTTGCTCTGTCTTCTTCAAAAAAAGACAGGATCTCTAATTACCAGGTCACTTTGAACAAAAGGTCCCAAAACTTACTTTTTAAAGTATATATCTAACCATGTAATTAATGGTCACTTTTGCTATTGAGGAAAAACTAAATCTAGATAAACAGGCCAGAGAGATTTGTGTCTGTGTCTGTGTGTGTGAATAGGAAGTGAGTCTTATCTTTTCCCTTAAACAAAGTAAACTTCTATAAATTACTTAAAAATTAATTTTGAATGCAGTGGTAGGAGAGGGTGAAAATTAAACAGACAAGATATAAAATGAGATGAAATATTATGTTCATTTTATATTTTGTCAAGTGTCTGCCCTATTTATTTTCACTGATACTGAGACAAATAAAAGAAGACATAAAGAGGTGACATTTGGTAAGAGAAACGTGACTTTGATATCAGGATGAGGACCACTAATCCAAGGAGCATCATAAGCAGTAAGCGAAATGTTGAGTGGTTAGTTATCTTCCAAACAGTACTTCTCCATTTCGCTGACAGCAATTCAGAAAAGCATCTTGCAATAGAAGCTGTGTCATGCGTGAGTTATTATTTGGGTGGTTCAGGTACACCTCAGAGATATTTCAGGTTCAGTTCCAGACCATCACCAAAAAGTGAACATAGCAATAAAGGAGGTCACATGAATTATTTGGTTTCCCAATGACTGTAAAAGTTATGTTTACATTATGAAGAAGTATGTTAAGCATGCAACAGCATTATGATAAAAATATGCGCACCTTAATTAAAAAATAATTTATTGTTAAAAAAAAATCCTAACCATCATCTGAGCCTTCAGAGAGTCATAATATTTTTACTGGTGGAGGGTCTTGCCTTGATATTGGTGAAAACACTGTACTTGCAAAGCACACCAAAGTGAAGTGCAATAAAACAAGTTATGTCTATACTGTAATATTGCTTACTTATTGATATGCCTGAGGGCCCTGGGGTCCTCACTGTGCCAGATCACAAAAGGTTTTAATTTATAAGCTGCAATATTGTCCCTAAGCAAGACTGTTATTCATTCCTTAAAAGCCCTGAAACCTGGCATTGACCTGGCGTCCTATGGAGGTCCTTTTAAGCATTTGTTTCCAAAATAGGGAAGTTTCATCCATATTGAATATTTGCTTAGGGAAGCAATTTTCCTCCACAGTCAGCTTAACCAGAGTTTCCCAAAGTTCTCCACTATCTTCACATCAGCACTTACAACTCACCACTCACTTTCACATCATGTAATGAATAACTATTCTTGAATTGTTAAACTACCCAGAGCTAGTAGTAAATTCAACATTTTAATCAGGTCCTTTTCTTTGAACATCACACATGACCTTTTTGCTTTGGCTGTGATTGTCACGGTGCTGATATGCTTCTATGTTTGGTCTTCAATCCTGGTCACTGGAAGTTTCTCCATGTCAGAGAGAGGCCCTTCTCAAATTGTTGTCGGTCTCATTGCCTTCAGTGAGGCAGAACCTTTAACAGTTGGTGTCACTTTGTTCTTGTTCTTCAAGATTGTGGCCGTGGTGGAATGGGACATGCCTGACTGGTGAGCAGTAACCATGGCCGAGTTTCCACATTTGTAGTTCTTAATCACTCTTCCTTTTGTTTCCGTGCCAATCACTTGATGTAGTCTCTTACTGGCAACACCAATAGTGGATTTTGTATGCTTAGGGATCATAATGAACAGCATAACATGACATTAAATTAAGCACAAGAGAAAACAATGCAGTCAAGAGATGTGGTAAGCATGAGATGTGTGAGGCTGCTGCCGGCAGAACACAGCATACTGCTTTACAGCATTTTTAAAAATAAGTAGAGAGTACACTCTAAAATAACAATGGAAAGTATAGAAAAGTAAATATGCAAACCAGTAATGTAGTTGTTTTATTATCATTACCAAGTGTTATGTACAGTACATATTGTGTGTGCTATACTTTTATACGTCTAGCGGTGGCAGCACCGTGGGCTTGCTTACACCAGCATCACCACAAACAGGTGAGAAATGCATTGTGCTTTGACATGACAGTGGTTACAATTTGTCCCATTCCACAAAAAAGTCTAGACAATCTGACTTTTTTAGCTCCGTTAGAATCTTATGGGACTACTGTCGTATATACAGTCCGTTGTTGACTAAATTGTCCTTCGGCAGCACATGCCTGCATAAATAAAAAATTTAAAAAGTCATAGCAATGCATCAAGTGATGGAAGCGGACTTGAAAGAACTTGTACACCAATAATGAAGCCCTTGGAGAATTTCTCAACAGAAACTTTTTTTGAAATTATAATGTAAAGAGGCATGATACAATAACGAGAGCAATTATGACTGCACTGAGAACACATTAGCAGAGCTCATGCAAAAAAAGCCTTTTTCTGGGGTTGAAACTGGCTCATTCTGGTTACATCTGTGTTTAAACATAGTTGCTGCTGGCAGAGAGCTAACATCCCTTCCCTGAGGCCTTATAAACGGTGCCGCAATAAATGTACTTTGAACTAATTGGAACCCGGTGAGGAGGAGGGCAAAGCAGAAACTGTGAAATGTCAACTTCAATTTTTCCCAAGCAAGTGTTGCAGCCATTAACACAAGCTGTTTTCTAAGTTAAGTTTCCTCTCCATCTCCCACCCCAGTGATGAGGACAGTAACCCCAGAATTCTCTCACATTTATAACTGCTCCCACTAAGCTAGAGCAAATCAACACCAAGGCAGAACAAGAGGCTCTGAAAAGGAGGAAGGCTGCTTCAAAAATATCTGAACTGAAGAACACAGTGAAATAAACAACACCCAACCAGGAAATAGATCTAAGATCATTGCAAAATAAGACATAATCCTCAACGGAAAAAAATGCTGGGGTTTAAAAAGGAAAGGAAAGCAAAAATAAATGCAAACCCATTTCATGAGAAAGGTGCCTCTCCATTATCCAGGGACCAGCCAGCTAGCCATCAGAAATCATCGCAAGCTTGTGAATCGGATGGCTAAATTCACCCAGCGATATTAGCAGGTCATAGTCAAATAATAGTGAACAAATGTGCCTTTCCATTAATTAACAAGTTTTTGTTTGAAAGCTAAAATCTCATGGGAATGCAATTTAGTCCACACATTTCTCAGTAAATACATTCTTTTAAGAATTCTTTTCTGTCTCCACTGTGTTAGAGTTGCAACTTATATGACCAATGTCAGCAATCGAATGAGCTGCAGCTGGGCCGGTAAACCCAGAGAATATTAACAGCAGGCCGTTTAGACTCCAGGCTTTCCAGTGGCTCCTCATCTCTCACCCAAGCCCTTTCTTTCCTGTCTTCTGAAAATGAGCTACGGCTAGAGGAACCTTCCAGGGTTGGAGAGATCAGAATGGATGGAAACAAGGAAATGACGGAGGCAACTCTGACAAAAGGAGGAGTGTTTTATGGCCATTTTTCTATTAGTAAGTAATTGCTACTTATGAGAAATACTTAAAAGCTTATTTGAACATATGCCCATATATTGAGGTAATTTATTGAATTAAATACAGGAAAAGTGTTAACAATTTTGTCAAATATCTACACTGAGTTTCTTACTCATGAATTAATTTACCTTTCAAATTCCTACCTCTTTCACACTAGCTTTTTTGATATTCTATTATTTTTCTGTGTGGATTCTACAATGATTCATAGCAATTAAAATATGATTTTCTGAAAACTCATATGTTTCTTAAATATTTCTGTGTAGAAATTGGTATAAAATCCTTGTCATGTCCAAGAGACTGGTTTAAGTTTCATGTTCAATTTCCCATTTAAAGGTAAACAAATTTATATCCATATTTAAAGAGACAATTGGTGAAGGTGTGATTGAGTTCAGGTAAGTTTGGGCATTTAGAGGACTAGGGCATCAGAGCTCTGCTTCTCCCATTATTTTGACCTGGCCCATATTCCTCCACCCTCACCACAGTTCCCACCTGCCCTACCTGTGCTTTCTGCTTGCTGCAAGCTTCTATTTTGGCACTCCTTTATTTATCTCCCTCCCAGACACGACGCAACGTCTGAACCCATGTCAACTTCTGGGCATCATCACATCTACACTCCATTCAAATCCTCTTCTCTGACTTTCTGTATTTCAGATGAGGGGTTTTCATTACTGTTGTTCTTCAAGTTAAAGGTGTGACAAAGACCTTGCTCACACAGATGAGGTTTATTCCAACTTTTTTCTATGGCTTGAGTCCTCTTTTCCCCAAGGCCCTGGTCTTTTGATACATAGATGCAAGGAAAAGATTTCCTTTCCTCTTTTTTTTTTTTTTTTTTGTATTCTTAAGCCCAGGCAATAAGAACACAAAAATTGCCTATGCACTCAAATTGGGAGAAAAGAAATAATAATATTGATTCATATTTCACAAATATTATTCCATCATTTGTTAAAACCTGCTTTAATTACAGCACCTATTTTAATACATCTAAATTTACATACCTTTTCCCAAATGCTCTCTGGCTCCCCTGGTACACCTCATTCAATCCTACCCACCATGACCAAGGATACTCGCCCAAGAGAATTGCACACAATGTCAGCCCTTCTGGTCCTAAACTCTAGATTATTTTTCCACATACATATGCCCACCTACCCTGGATCCTGTCATCATTTTCCTTTTAAATCTCACATGTTGTCATGTCAAGATCAGCCAATTTGATGAGTATAACTGGTTAAAGAGTGCAGACCTAGTCATACCAGCTCTTGGTAGTCCCATATACTACATGCACATTTCATGGTTATTCCATACTCCTAGCATGGCAAAACCCTAAGTCATTTTTGTGAGTTTTGAGATGATCCAGGAGCCCTTTGTTGCAAAGTTATCAATGGCCATATATACCTTTTATAGCCCTGGTTTCAGGCTTGAGTCAGATTGCTGTTTTTCTGAGAACCAACTTTAAAGACTTATTTTCACTACTTCGTGGGCTAATGAGTAAATCTAAAGAATACATAACATTGAGGTGGTAACAAATCTTAAATAAATAAATAAATAAATAAATAAATAAATAAGCACACAACAACTTGTTTATCACGCTATTGCCTGAATGCAATTTTCATTATAGGTAATGATTTGTTACTGTACTAAAAGCTGAAGGATTCAGCTATTTCCTCATAAATGCATATTATCTAGCATGGCAGTAATGATTCATTAATCAAATAAATATCACTGAGAACATGGAAGCAACATATACAATAGGGGAAAGAAGGAACTGTTGATTGCTGTCAGAGAGAATACTCCTGCAGAACCTGTTAATGGCTCATTAATCTGCTTTCAAATATGAGTGTGGGTTTGCATTTTGGAGGGAAGAGAGCACTGACAGTGTAAGAGAGCAAGTTTAAACTATGAAGAGGAGGTTATAACTCATGTGTGGTGATGCTTTTATAGGCCTCTCTCTCTACCTCTATGATCTTTTCTTGAACCCTGAATGAGCTGTTTTGTTTGTACAATGGTAGCATGGGGCTAATAGATTCAGTTGCAGATTCTCGATATCAGGGTGGTTTTTCTGCTCATGAATAATTTTTCACCTCTACTTCCGTGGTGTAATTGGTGAAACCAGTTAGTGAAAAACCAGTAAGACTTAAAGCATTTGTTCAAATTTGAAGCTAAAGACAAAAATGACTTATGCCCTTAAAAAGAATTGATGCATATAAGAGAAGAGGATACACAATAGACTTATAGCCTGAATTTCATAAGAGAATCTATTGGAGCAAATAGGTCTGCTCATCATTAATGATGATTTCATTAAAAAATTTAAATAAAACATGTGCTGATGCACTGCATGTGCTAGCAAATACATTATATTTCAAAATCAACTAGTTTATAACTGACAAAAATGACATTTTAAATTTGAAGAGCAATTTGTGAGGAAAAATATTAATAACATTTATCAGTTCTTTATGAAAAAACCATGAGATGAGATGACATGAATAACTCATTTCATAACATTACATATGTAATCATTCCTATATTGAAAAGTTTATTTTATTTTTATCTGAAAAATTTTTTTCTTCAAAATGGTTTT
Organism: Myotis daubentonii; assembly: GCF_963259705.1. NCBI lineage: Eukaryota > Metazoa > Chordata > Mammalia > Chiroptera > Vespertilionidae > Myotis > Myotis daubentonii. The sequence continues at coordinate 73,895,867 of NC_081846.1, forward strand.
ATTGATTTTTTTAAAAAAGAGGGAGACAGAGAGAAACATTGATGTGAGAGACAAACATCAATTGGCTTCCTCCTGTACACACCCTGACCTGGGATAGAATCCACAACCTGACCAAGAATCAAACCAGAGACCTTTTGGTGCACAGGACAACGCTCAATCAACTGAACCATACTGGCCAGGGCTGAAAAGGAGTTCAAGAAGGAAGATACACATGTCTTCATGGTGTTTTTGTTTGTTTAGTTGTTATAGTATTTATTTACCTATTTTGCAAAAACGAAGACAATTTGACAGTTAATTCACACAGGTCAGGGTGAATTTTGTATTAGAAAACACCATGGGGAGCGGGCCAAAGCCACAGTCTGGCCTCCCTTTGCAGGAGGTGACCGGCTGATCAGGGGAAGGCACCACCCCGATCACCCCACCCACTGCTGCTGTCACTGCCGGCTGCTGTAGCTGCCAAGGTGTTTTCATCAACACGGACTCCAGTTCCTTCACCACAAAAAAATGACAACTTAAAAAAAAAAAAAAACAACTTTCTTTAGGCATTTTCAAGATGTCTCTTTCATAGGATATAACATTTCTTTCTTTTTTGTTATCCTCACCTGAGGATATTTTTCCACTGATTTTTAGAGAGCGTGGAAGATAGAGGGAAAGACAGAGAGAAACATCCATGTGAGAGGGACACTTCAATTGGCTGCCTCCTGCATGAGCCCTGACCTGGGCCCAGGGAGGAGTCTGCAACCTTGTTACATGCCCTTGATCAGAATCAAACCTAGACCCTGTGGTTTGAAGGCCAAGGCTCTATCCACTGAGCAAAACCGGCTAGGGCAGGACATGACATTTCTTAGCCCCTCTAACAGCGGACCTTTGTTTTTTTCTTCCAGGAGTGAGGTGGAAAACTCTAGATCACCTTCTTGGATTCTTATTACCCCAGTTACAGAGAACACTGTGAGTGGAGTACAGGGAGCTTAGCCAATGAGCAGTCAGAAAAGGTGTTTCCTATGCAGCTCATGCACAGAGGCCACCCTGTGTGTGTTCGCTGGGGTGGGGGTGGGCTCCAAGCTGCACCGTGGCTGCTGGGAGCAGGCCCCCAGCCCTATGTGTGTCAGCTGGGGTGGGGGCGTGCTCTGAGCTGTGCTGGTTATGACTGTTACTGCTTGGAGCTGGTTGTGACTGTTAGGGCGTCCCAGACAAATTTGCATATTGGTAACTGCTCTAATTTAAAAGGTTTCATTTTATAAGAATAATTTTGTGACCTACTATTCTCTTCCACCCTCTTTCAAAAAATAAGAGTTTAAAGTAAAGCCCAAGTAACAGGGCAACTTAAAGAAAGTGAAACAAATTGTTTTCTAATGAATATTTAGAAAAAACAAAGACACATACCAAATCACTCAGAAAATTACTATGCAATCCAGTATGAAAATCCTCTGCTTTTATAGTATCAAAACACCAGTGGAGGGGATAGAGATCTAAGCAGCTAGTTTCACTTTCTTCACCACTGGCTGTCCATTAACAGATTCAACTTGCATGTGTGAAGTTGTTTATATCTTTGGTGAGAAACAAAATGATAAAAGAACATAAACATTGAACTCTATAATATTGGGATTATGTGAAAACCTTCCTATTGTAGGACTTTTACAAAATGTGAATTATTTAGAGTATTTTGCCTATTATTTACTAACCTTTTGTGTGTGTATGATTGCGCCTGTGAGAGAGGGGTGTGGGGAAATAAAGAGAAGAAAAGAAAGAAAGGAAGAAAGAAAGAAAGAAAGAAAGAAAGAAAGAAAGAAAGAAAGAAAGAAAGAAAGAAAGAAAGAAAGAAAGAAAGAAAGAGAGAGGAGGAAGGAAAAAGGTAGGAAGGGAGGGAGGTAGGAGATCACTTATTTTTTAGGGACATTAAAACAATTTGGATGATCATATACCTCTGGTTTTCCACTAGCTTAATTATTTGAATAAGGGCATTGATTTATTTGTACATAGATTTTAGATAATAAGAAGAGTCTAATTCTGAGACTAAAGCCTCATCTGGTGGGCTTCATCATAGTAATGAGAGAATTATTCTATTTGCCCTCCAAGAACTTACTGCGGAGATTGTAAAGTCTAATGCCAATTACTATGTGGATATCTGACTATAGGAATTCGTATGACATCACCAACTCATTTCACTTGGATAACAGAAAACAGTCAGAGAAAACAGAGCTCTCTGCTTCTCCCATCTCAGGCTATATCTGAACTGGTAGCTAGAGGTGGAAGATTCAGTATATCCTATTACTTATCATTTTACCCATCATGTTTTCCTGAACTGAACTCATTCCAAATTTCAGAGTTTGAAATAACCTCAGTACCATCTCAAAAGAAAGTAACAAAGCTTAAATTTTAAAAGAATAACCCAAACACCCTACAAAACATTTTAATATTTTAGGATTTTATCTTAAAGTATTAATGTCTATTATTTCAAAGGATATATTCTGCATGCCAACATCTATAGCTAAATAATGATTTCACTAGAAAATATGTAGACTTAAAATATGAATAGGTATAGTCAAGTCATGTCCTCATGTTAAAAATGCAGTAATAACAAAGTATGTATCTAGGATGGATTTACTTGGAAACGGGGAAACTATGAGAAGCAGAGATTACTTGTGCCATATGTGTATGGCTTGAAAAGCCAAAGACTCTAGGATCAGATTTCTGAATTTGAATCTTTATAGCACATACTTACCACTGTCTATCTACCTAATTTAGGATTAACGACTTAAACTATCTGTGCCTCAGTTTCCTCATCTGTATAATTGGAAGTGCAGTAGTACCAAATTAACAAGGTTGCATGAAAATTGCAAATAAGATACTTAGAACAGTGCTTGATACATATCGAGTACACACAGAAAAAATAGATAGCATAGTTAACGATACACTATCAATTTTAAAGAGGGAAATTGTCTATACACTCATGTATTTTTATTTGTCAAAACATGGCTTTAGTAGCACTGAGTCACACTGATCTCTTCTTTTTCTGTTGCCATCTCCAAATGATGATACTAGTTTTATGTAGCTCTAGGATGAACCAGAATCCTCCTCCCTTGAACATTTCTGGGAATTAATATTTATTAATTATTTGTCGGAATTACTAATTCCCACCAACCAATGAGTTATTTTTAAAGAAATCATTATGTCTCCCAGTCTGGGGATAACATGTTAATAGTTGTTAAAATGTCAATTTATTAAATAAAAAAGAAAAAGGGCCCTGGCCAGTGTGGCTTGGTTGGTTAGGTGTCATCCAATGCACCTAAAGTTTGCCTGTTTGATTTCTGGTCAGGGCATGCCTGGGTTGCAGGCTTGATTCCCCAGTAGGGGGCATGCAGGGGGCAGTCAATTGATATTTCTCTCTCTCCCTCTTCCTTGCTCTCTAAAAATCAATTTTAATTTTTTTTAAAAAAAAGAAATAGAGAATAAGATGTTGCTATTTTTGTCGTTATTTTATAAATGCTCACCTATATAAATATCATCTAAATTGTAGACATTTATTTTCTCCTATTGCTAACAAGGTAATAACTAAATAAGAATATGATTGAAGAAAAAAAGAATATATCTCAATATCATAATAATAGTTAAGAAGTTACAAGCAAATTGAACAAAAGGCTAACTGGGTATTAGTGATGATACTTTAGGGCAGGGTCAGTGATGAAATACCAAAATCTCATCCTTAGTTATGTACTTATATCTCAATCCTCTAGAAAGCATTAGTAATCTATTGATGTCTTGCAAATTATTCTAAATATTTAGAACTTGAATAAAAATAAGCATAAACTCTTTAGAGAGTTTCACTGTAAGGAAGAGTAATTCTTTGGGGTATCTTTCTATTTCAGAAAGATAACATTTCTCACCTATTTTATAAGAGCTTTCTCTGCCCCATCCATATGATTAGAAAGGGAACTCTTACTTTCTGATCCAACCTGCCATTTAGCTTTCTCTTCCCTCTTCCTATTTTTTCTATTACTTTTATGAATTATCCATGTTCCCATTTTGCTTTCTTCCCTGAGCTCCCTTTCTTGTTACTCTTTATCATACCACCTTGCTTATTCCCTTTATAGCACATATTATAATATCATATTTTTATTTGCTGTAAGTGTACCTATTGTTTATTTATGGATTTCCCTATGCTGAAGTGGTTGTGAACAGAATCTATCACAAGTAGGCTACCTATAATGTATATTTTGAATAAATTAATGAATGAATGGAATAATTCTCCAGATATAAATATAAAATATCATTTTTCTGCAGTATGAAGTATTTATTTATGAATTAAGATAAATACCAGTAAGATACAGTAAAGTGATTTTTTTATGAACAATGCAATGTTTTAAAAGTCATAGAAAAGTACATATTGGGTTTTAAAAAAACACCATCTATGTAGGAGCTAAGATTATGCATGAAAAAGACATACAAGGGCACAATGTGAACAAATGACTGCTTAAATAAAATAAAATAAATAAGAATTACAACCATAATTTTATTCTTTGGGATACTTTATGTTCATATGTTTCATGTAACAATAAATCAAGGGTATGAACAATTTATATGAAGGACAAAAAAGGGCCATTATCCTTAACTTAGAACTTTCCAGTTATATTAAGTAATTTATTCTAATCCCTCCTTATTATAATTTTTAGCTGCACTGCATTTTTCATTTATTCCTTTTCAAAAATTGATCTACACTTCTCATGAAAATTTCTAAATTTTTGACATACTTCTGACAGATATGGGCAACACTAGTCTAGGCCTTAAATGTAACCCATGCTTTCTTATGTACTCGTGTTTAACAAAAAATAAATACTAATGTGAGTCTTAATAAACTTAATATTGAGTCAGTCTTTAAAAATACAGGTTGACCTATAATATTTCAAGATTTCTCCAAGCACGACATTTAAGTGACCGCCTTCAGTAGCCATTGCAGAACCCAGGGCTGCCACCTACAGTTGTAGAGGTTGTTCCCCGGCCTAGACTTCATTTCCTAGTTCTCGGACTTCTTTCCTGCTGCTACTCACTAGGAACTCACTAGCCACCCAGAGTCTTGATCCCTTGATTTTCAGACAAACCTCAGGCCATGCACATTCCTGCATGACCTGCCACAGAACCTGAACTTGGCCGTGAACGTTTACTGTACCCCGTACTGTGTGGCCCCAGTGCTTCCGATTTGCATCCCAATATTTCAGCAGGAAGGAAGTGGATAGAAATTTTAGCGTCTACTCTAATAAGTAGCCCAACTGGAACTAGATAACACATTTTACAAAGAATCAAGCTTCTGAACATTTCATTTCAGTCTTTGGAAGGTTGGTGCATTTTAACGCATTAAGGACAAAGTGTGATTTCAGTAGCATTTAAAATATTTCAGGGCCCAAACAGTTCTTTGCAAACCAAGTTTGAGAAGGATGCATCCATATTGTGTGGCATCTTTCCTCCCTTGATTGTTACAAAGTGCTTTCATGGTAGGGATGTGCGACAAGTTAAAGGATGTCACCTAGACACATTTCAATATTGAATTTAGGGTTCCTAAGAGTGAGGGCTGGAGGCATTTGCAAAAATGAACTGTGTCTCTGGCTGATTTGTTTCAACCCCCTTGTAATTTTACTGAGCATACATCTAGGTAGCATAGTTTACTTATTCATTTATTTTAATTTACTTTTATTTTATTGCTGTATAATTTAAAATTAGGCATTGATTATAAAGTTTAAAAATAGCCCCTGTAAACTCCAAACAAGATATCACTTGATTACTAATGTGTAAAATGTTTACTGTGTTGAAAAATTTTTGACACTGTTAAAAAAAATGTACCTTAAATCAATAAGTGAGATCAGTGTTATTAAATAAGTACTATGATTTGATTAAAAATGTTTAGAGTCCAGTGCTAAATTAGAGAGGAAGTGTTTCACCCTGACTCTAAATTTTCTTTTTTTAGTTTCTGGACCCCAAGAAGAGTAATTCATTTGATGTGAATCCCAAGAAGGAATTTATCTGCCAAGATGGATGTCATGAATAATAAGAGTTGAGTGGCCCATTTGCTGACAGCAGCTCCTCCTGAATTCTTGGCTTCCTAATTATGCCCTTTCTTTATGTCATCTGAGTCAACAACTGCAGGAAAACCCTGGTTTTATCTTTCTACCAACACACTGAGACCTTCTATTCAATCAGAAATGCACAAATTTTATTCTCATTTGTATCTATATCAACCAATCAGAACTGCATAATTTGGATAACTCATTTACATAGAATGGATCTACTTGGAAAACTGGGTGGGAACTTTCGCTATAAAAGGCAGCCTCCCCTTTGTCTCAGTGGAACACGATTTCGGTTGCTACCCGAATCTGTGTCCCAGGCTGTAGCTCCTTTTGCTTAAATAAATGCTTTATATTCTCCATTACAGTGTATGGTTAACTTCAGTGTACAAGGTATACCTGAGCTGCATCTTTATGTAAACAAGTTGTGCTTTCCCTTCCCATACTCTAACATGATTGACAAGGCTATATCATCCTGATCATTCAAACACATGGGCAATTTTCTTTCAGGAAGTTAAAGTGTGGACTTTGCTTTCTAGTCCTTGCACCCTCAGATTGTTGTTTTGGTTTCCTTTTTGCCGGGGTCCAACCCCAGCAGGTCCAGGGGTCCCCAAAGGTGGGGACAGAGTTGGCGAAGAAGGAAGGACACGGAGACAGTGTTCAGTTGATCAGCAGCCTAGCCAGGATCTTCAGCCAGGATCTCCAGCCAAGTTCTGGTCTCGATCTCCAGAGAGGTTCTGCTCAGGTTCTCCAGTCAGGTTCAGTCACCAGGTTCTAGTCCGGCTCTCCTGCCAATCTCCGCAGTCAGGTTCAGTCCAGGATCCCCTGCCATGCTCTCTCGCCAGGCTCCGCCTCCAGGCTCTGAGGCCAGTCCCTGTCCAGGATCCTCCGGCATGCTCTGGCCAGTGAAGTTCTTCTGTCTCTAGAGAACGTTCTGTGTAGGTTCTATGCCTAGGCTCTGTCTCTCTTGGTCCTGTCTTCCAAGCCTTGTCTCCTAAGTTCTGTGTCTGAAGTTCTGTGTCTCTGTCTGGTTACATCTGTATTTATACCAGTTGATTCAATCCTATCAATCTCTATTACAAAGGTTAGGGCGTTTCTTATCTCCATTCCAGGGAGTAAAGATTATGTAGCTTAACCATGATTGTTTGTAGTGATTAACTACCCGCCTGGCACTTAGTTAAGGAGTTTCATCCCCTCTCTGACTTCAGGGAAAAATTCCTACCTGGGGAAACAACCTTTCTAGGAGAGGCATCCCCTCCCTGACTTCAGGGAAAAATTCCTACGTGGGGAAACAACCTTTCTCGGAGAGGTGACCTTGGTTAAAACACAGCGCCAAGAAGGTGAGCAAACATATTAAGAACCGTATGCCATATATGCCAGGTCCCTTGAAACAGCAAGGATGGACTGGCTCCCGGCACCTTTTCATTGCACCAAAATTTTCTAGGGCTGCCCTCTGCTAAGTCTCTCTTTCTACACAGTCCTGAGCAGTGGATATGGCTGCTCCAGGAATTGTTTTCTGTACCAGAACTTTCTTCCCCCGTAGTTAACATTTGCCTTTTGGAAACATCATTTGTTCAGCCAATTAAAATGATAATTACAATTAAAGTGGTAATAACTAAACAGTTGTTAAAACCGTTTATTGATAACAAAAATAAATACTAGTGAGTCTTAATAAATTTAATATTGACTCAGTCTTTAAAAGTGCAGGCTGGCTTATAATATTTAAAGATCTCTCCAAACACAACATTTAAATGCCTGCCTTCAGTAGCCATTACAGGACCCAGGCTACCACATACAGTTGTAAAGGTTGTTCACTGCATGATGGCATCAAACCGAGAGCAAGTGGGAACTGCAATTTATACTACAGTCTCCTTGCCTGGTATGCTCTCCAGCATGGGCTGCACCATTCTTAAAATATAGGGACCTTTTCTTACCTGATACAAAGAAACTAGCTGTTTGCCAAGCAGTGTATTTCCTGGAAGAAAACCTGCCTGGAAAGGATACTGAATTTTTAGTTAAATTTGTACAAAGGCACTAGTGGTGGCCCTGTTAAGGCTAGATCTGCCTCCTTTGTATCATGATTATTTCTTCCATTTGACACTTTTACAGATAGTATCAATATGTCCAATTTTCCCAATTCTTTCTTACTGAATACTGGATCGGGGGGGGGGGGGGGTTCTCCAGAGGCATTCTTTACTACTCTATTTAGTACTTTATTTGAATCATTTTATGCTTTTATTTTTTTAATTAAATCTTTATTGTTCAGATTATTACATTTGTTCCTCTTTTTTTTCCCCCCATAACTCCCCTCCTCCCAGTTCCCACCCCACCCTCCGCCCTCACTCCCCACCCACTGTCCTCATCCATAGGTGCACGATTTTTGTCCAGTCTCTTCCCGAATCTCCCACACCCCTTTCCCCCCCAAGAATAGTCAGTCCATTCCCTTTCTATGTCCCTGATTCTATTATAATCACCAGTTCATACTGTTCATCAGATTGTTTATTCACTTGATTCTTAGATTCACTTGTTGATAGATGCATATTTGTTGTTCATAATTTGTATCTTTACCTTTTTCTTCCTCTTCCTCTTCTTAAAGGATACCTTTCAGCATTTCATATAATCCTGGTTTGGTGGTGATGAACTCCTTTAGCTTTTCCTTATCTGTGAAGCTCTTTATCTGGCCTTCAATTCTGAATGATAGCTTTGCTGGATAAAGTAATCTTGGTTGTAGGTTCTTGGTATTCATCACTTTGAATATTTCTTGCCATTCCCTTCTGGCCTGCAAAGTTTCTGTTGAGAAATCAGCTGACAGTCGTATGGGTATTCCCTTGTAGGTAACTCGGTTTCTTTCTCTTGCTGCTTTTAAGATTCTCTCTTTGTCTTTTGCTCTTGGCATTTTAATTATGATGTGTCTTGGTGTGGTCCTCTTTGGATTCCTTTTGTTTGGGGTTCTCCGCGCTTCTTGGACCTGTAAGTCCATTTCTTTCACCAGGTGGGGGAAGTTTTCTGTCATTATTTCTTCAAATAGGTTTTCAATATCTTGGTCTCTCTCATCTTCTGGCACCCCTATAATTCTGATGTTGGTACGCTTGAAGCTGTCCCAGAGGCTCCTTACACTATCCTCGCATTTTTGGATTCTTTTTTCATTTTGCTTTTCTGGTTGGGTGTTTTTTGCTTCCTCGCATTTCAAATCATTGACTTGATTCTTGCACTCCTCTGGTCTGCTGTCGGGAGTCTGTATAATATTCGTTATTTCAGTCCGTGTATGCTTAATTTCTAGTTGGTTCCCCAATATAACATCTAGGGTCTCATTAGTTTTCTTGTAGATCTCATTAAGTTTATAGGCGGCTTCTAAACAGTTCTTGAGAGACCTTAAAAGTGTGGTTCTGAACTCTATATCTTCCATTGACAATTTTGTCCTGTTTCTTTGTCTCCGCATTTTGTTATGCTTCCTTGGTGCACCCCCTAGTGGTCTTTGTTCGCAGTCTTATAGTTAAACCTTGATTGTTGTAGCTAATCCCAGGGAGGGTTTGACCTCCAGGTCAAGTGGCTATGAGAATCAGCTGTGTCAGCAGTGAGAGAACTTCTGTCCTCTAGGGAGGTGCTAATCTAGCCTTTGCCTGAGGCTATCCGGCAAATGCCTTTGTGCAGGGCTTGGATAGGGTGGGTCGCACAGGATCAACAGGGTGGGCCGGAGAGAGCAGTTATGGCGGCTCTCAGTCCTGTCCCCAGGGGCTCTGCCTCTCTGAGTCCCAGCACCTGCTGCAAAGCTGGGAGAGAAAGCTGCACTCGCTCTGACCGAAGCCAGACAGTCCCGCTTCTCCCTTTTGAGTCTGGGTCCCTAAAGACTCGCCCATATCTGGAGCTCAGAGTCTGTGACTCCCTCCTGATTGAAAACAACAGCCGTGCCCTCCGCCGCCAGCCTGCTCCGCGCACTCCACACCTCAGAATTTGACTTCAGCACTGCGTCTCCTCTGAGTGTCCGTATGCGTTTCTCTTTCCTCCTAGTTGTAGGACTTCCACTCAGCCAGCGTTCCTGCGGTTCTGGGTGATGTCCCTTCCGTCTTTTAGTTTTACTTTTGAAGTAGTTGTTGAAAGCAGCAAACTCCGGCGTTAACCTATGCCGCCATCTTGGTTCTCCTTATGCTTTTAATATTTACTTAAAATTCTGAATATTTTAGGTTATTTTAATACAAACACTTTTAATTGTTAATGGGTTTGGAAACAATTTTAATGTACCTATACTACATATGCACAGTGACAATATTGAATTGACTCTATGAGTGAGAAAGTGTTCTATTTAATAGATATGTTATAATAGATAGATATATAAGGACAGTTGATATGTAACAATTAAATTATGAAGTCTAAGATATGACAGTTCTGTGATTGATTTTTAAAAATCTATATTATAGATCCCATAATAGTATAAATGCTATCCAGAAAATTATATAGAATTTCCAATTTTTAAAAATTCTTTCACTAGTTTTAGTTATTACAGTTGATGTTAGATATATGCCTGTAAGAAACTGTGCCCATTAGGCTATGGTCTACTAAATTATTCAAGCATTCATTCTGTCCACAGTTAAGAAGAGGCAGGTGTAATAAAGCTTTTAACAGAATTGCTCATCCTCCACCTGTTGTAAGTAATACCCATACCCATAGTAGAAGCTGTGGACTTCTATAGTCATCAGGAGGGTTAGTTGCTGGTTACAAAGAACTGAGTCTTTTTCTAGAAATTGCTCTCTGTCATAGGAAGCTTGCCCTGCCCAAGGGAAGCCCACACCCAATGACCTATTGATGATGGGGATACAAAGACGTCAGTTTAAGACAACTCTAAAAAACCAACCCAGTTCCAGAGCTTCCCTTTGGATCAGCCGAGTCCTCAGATAAAGTTGCATCACAGTAACATGGCTCCTTCTGCTCATTCTTGCTTTCTTCAGCCTTCACAAGTCTTATTCCTGAAAAGTCTCCCTAATAAACTTTTTCACATGTATTCTAAAAATTACTTTCTGAAGAATCTGATGTACTAAAGCTGTTATATAAAATGGGACTAGGAATGGCCCACTTACAGGTTGACAGTAAAGACCCCATTTCTAGTGGCAGGTGGAAGGCTGATGGCCCTTGTCTTAGTCTCAGGGCAACTGTTAAAACTTTCACCAGTTTTGACACTGGTGCTGGGATCCAGCAGAAGGGAACGCACTAGGATCATGGTTGGCAAACTGAGGTTCACGAGCCAAATGCGGCTCTTTTGCCCCTTGAGTGTGGCTCTTCCTAAGCCTTAGGAGTACCCTAATTAAGTTAATAACAATGTACCTACCTATATAGTTTAAGTTTTAAAAAAAAATTGGCTTTCAAAAGAAATTTCAATCGTTGTACTGTTGATATTTGGCTCTGTTGACTAATGAGTTTCCCGACCACTGTGTGACTAGGAGGTGAAATATTGTAGGCATTTGAGAGGTCCAACGAAAGTGGCATGTATAACAATTAGGGAACCAGATGAATGGGAGTCATCAACACATTGGTTAATCATCAATATAAAGTGAGCCAGAAAAGCCAGACTACCACAAGAGTATCATCTCATCAGCTAGAGGACAAAAATAGGTAAATGTTCCATCCTAGAATTCAATCATAAAATTAGCCAAACTCCAGAGAACAAACTATCAACCTTAGCAGATCTGCTATGACCTAGAGACTTATCTGGGTTATGAAGTTCAAAGTCTTAAAACTCCATATACCTCTGAACACGTTAGGCCTATACTTGCTTATCCTTCTTTCATAAAAGCTTTAGCATTCTCCCCTTGCTTAAATATGATGCAAAGAGTTTTCTTTGTCAGATAATGCATGCTGCCTTCAGGATCTATCTCTATCTACCTTCCTGTATATCAGGTCAATAAATGGGTCAACTCACAACATAACCCTATCCTGCCAAGGTGCCCTGTGCTTGCTAAGGACAAAAATGAGAAGTGGCTGCAGGACCTAGTAAACATATGGGGATGAGAACATGGAGAATGTGAAACCAGATATTGAGGATGCTAGATGAAGGGAGGTAGAGTAAAATGAGTGGGAATAACGATACGGGAGCATTCACATATAAGAACATATTGTAAACAGTAACAAGTTCCCTGGAAGATAGTACTCATACACACTGATTGGATTTTAGAAGCTTGGAGAAAGAGATGCTCCATGCTAAGAGACCAGAGATATCCGGTCTATCATGGAAAAGAGTGGAGGAAGGGATCAAATGTCTCTGAGCATTCTGGAGTAGATGTGCTATCTAAAGTCAGAAAATCAATTAGCTGATTACAGTTGGAGGCCCAGAAGACACTCTTTATCAAGGTGCTCAGGGACTTCTGGCCAAGATAGGCACCAACAATGTTAATAAACTCAGTGAAGCTGTCCTCTGCAGACCAAAGATGTTGCTGAAAGACTGGGCTCCCTGAGAGCAATGTGGTATTACACTCCCCAAATCATAGAGGCCGTGCAGTAGCACTTGATTATCAGAAACAAGCAGGATGCAATTGTCATCATGAATGTCATGATTAGATACAAAAAAGCAAAAATTATATTCCCTAGTTAAAATATACAAACTCTAAACTTTTGTTTTCATTTTTACAGTCAGTATCCAATTTAGAACTGTTTAAGATACTACATATAAATCACCTTTTTACTAAATCATTCTTGAAAAAGTGAAATAAGTTGAGTTGAGGGTAGCTGGATTCCAGGACCATGTATTTTTCCTGGATCTATAAGTTGTAATTCAATAAAGCCTACTCAACAGGTAGAGGCTAACACTTCAATGAGAATGTTTGGGAAAGCAACTTTATTTCTGCTTACAAGGGGATAAGAAGATTCTTCTGATTCTTCTTACAGATTTCATATACACACAAATCCATAATTTGATAGAATTATCAGAAATGGGAAATAAAATAGCTATAACCATTATAGCAGGTAAATTTGGAAAAATTTATACCAGATCTCAACAGTGGACATTTCTAGGTAATAGGATCACCAGTGCATTGGTAATTTTCTGCTCTTTTACACACATCTCCATCCTTCTCTGCCCCAACTAGTCCTTGGCTTTGTTTGCTATGGACTCCATCTCTTGCCTTCTCTGGCCCTCTGGTTTTCTCCAATGAGAGACAATCCCAGAGATGAACAGTGGAAAAAAGGAAAGTTGGATGAGTTCTTTCTTCTGCCCCCTCCTTCCTTGTTGTGTATTTCAGTTCTATGGAAAAAAATCAATTTTTTGTTGGATGGTCACTCTTCCTAGGTTACAATTCAATTCAGGTTTCAGTAATACTCTTTCCTCCCTAAGCTTCTCTAAGCAGGGGGATGGTAACAATTTCCCACTGGTATTAGACTATGTGACAAAGTTATTTGTTATCCCTTTTGGGCTCTCTTAACCCTGCTCACATTCCTATAATAGTTCCATGGTTAAACTCTCTTCCACTAAATAAACCCTGTGATTGTGCCTTCTGTTTCCTGCTGGGACTTAGACTGAAAAAACAAGTGAATATTTTTGTTCTTTATCTGTATTTGTTTTTATAATAAACATGTATATTTACAATAAAATAAATCAATGAAAATTTAAGTTTCAGATTATTATGTTAAGTGTATGCCTCAACTTGAGAAAAAATGGTAAATTTGTGACAATTACAATTTTCTTAAAATTATTAATAACATGCAATAGCTTTTTTCTTTTCTTTTTTACGTGTGTGTGTGTGTGTGTGTGTGTGTGTGTGTGTGTTTAGCTTTGATGGTTGATTCCAAGTTAAAGCATATCAGGGAAGTAGAGGTGGGAAATGGAGACATCACATGCTCTGGGTTTTGCTTTTTTATGCCGCTGATTACAGCAAAGTTCAAACTCCTTTCTTTCTTCCTGTATTTCTGTTCAGTGCTAAAGCTTGTGCTGGTGAGTTAAGAACTTACGTTACTATTGAAAGCCAAAGCTATGGGTGAACTAAGATTAGCAGGGCAGACATCCAACACTGAACAATTTAAGTTGTTTAATTCTTTACGAATGGCAGCAACTGCAGGATGTTCGTTCTCATAGCATGCAGCCACATATATTTATCCACTTCACGTTGTTGCTCATTTGAGGCAATGCTTAAAAATACCCCATTGTCACATAATAATATATATAAACACAATCTCTTCATTTTTATGTCAAGCATTTTAATACAAAATTAATGTTGTGACTATATTTAAAGTTGGCTAAATTAGGAGTTGACTAAATTAGGAAACACTTGTCTAATTCAAAACCTTAGATTGGATTTCAATACCTAGAGACAGCCTACCCATCCCACATATTATGAAGAAAGAAGTAATTAAGTTCCTCTATTTAGAAAGAATTGGTTTGCTGTTTAGACACATCATTTACTTTTTACTCAACTGCTCCATGGGAGGGCAGACAGATACAGCTTCCTGTGTGTCTCTGCATCTGTGCAGTTTGTGCCCAAAACACCCAAATTCTTTGGGGACCCTTCAGTTGGCGAATGAAATAATGAAAACATTTTATCAAGAGGGAAATATCAGTTTCTGACAAGCTCATCTCTGTGATACCCCTTCTGCTGAGGTATTACAGAAGAAAATATTTGGGCATATGTCTTACACAGGATTCTTAATGTCATGCTGCTACCATCTCAAGGACAGTATGAAATGAGGCCCCTCCCAGTGACAGGATAAGATAGCACTATTTAGTGTTAGAAGAGACAGTAGAAATCATGCTGTCCAACCCTCTCATATTATGGATGGAGAAAGTGAGACACAGCTTAAGAACCTTCTCCAAGGTTATGCAGCCTCTTGATAGAAGCCCTCTTGTCTCCCTGACCAGTTCACCCAGGACACCAAGCTGCCCTCACTGCCATCCTTTTACTTGGTTTAGCATTTTGTTATATCTTGTTATATGTCCTTTTTAGTTCATTCAACACCCATTTACTGGGAACTTATTTTGTGTCTCTGCTGTGGTTGGTGCCAGACATTGGAAACTTGGGCTAAGTTGCAGGCAAGATTATTAGGAAGGCAAATGTCAAAAAGTAATCAACATATCTTAGATTTGTAAGAAGGATGTATCTAGGACTGCAAATACATAAGTGGTTTTTTTTTAATACAAATGGATTGTAAGTTGAGTGGCATTCACTGGTCAGTTATGCTCTGAACCATTTATATGTTATAAAAATAACAATAAATATTGTCAGTAAATATTGATGGCTTGGCAAAAAGATCACATCAGTTAGTAGATTACCCAGAGAGTTTTATGGAATGGGAAAAGAGAAGGAATGAGTATGGAACTCTGGGAAACATTAACATATAAGATGTAGTGTCAAGAAGAAATGCCTCAGTTGTTACCTAGAAGCCACACCTAGAAAAGGTGGTTGGAAATTTAATTGAGAGTAATATATCTTAAGCCAACATTAGAAAAAGCATTATTTGCTTGTTTGGTCAATTTGGTTGGTTGGTTTTTAACAGAAGGAATGGACCAGGGCTACAACTTCCTTATCAAATAAAGGAAGGCAAAAAAATTATCCAGGGACTTACTAGTGTCCATTAGATTTAGCATTTATAAGGATGTTGTTCATATGGACAAGAGTAACTTTAAGGACATTGTAAAATTGGAAGTAGAGTTACAGTAAGATAAGGAGTTAAGTGGTGGCAAATATTAGAATCCTTTTTTAAAAAAAAATAATTAAGTATCTGGGTAGAAATGTGGTTAAGAAAAGTTGTTTGCTGCTTGTAAGAAGAAAGAGGTCTGGGCACGAGGCCTGGATTTAGGATCAAAAGTACGTTCCTTTTCTTTTTTATTCTCCCCACCCACAAACATCACTAGGGATATAGGGACTAAGGAAATATAAATTCTACTAAATAACATACAGGTGTGTGTGTGTGTGTGTGTGTGTGCGCGCGTGTGTGTGTGTGTTCATGTGTGTGTGTGTGTGTGTGTGTGTGTGTGTGTGTGTGTGTAGAATGATGGAGGGAAAAATAGTTCTTAATTCAACCTGTCATGTCACAGCATCTTAAGTGTGGGGTGCATTAGGTTTGATGATTCGGTGAGTCAATTGAGCACTTACATTCCAGTTACCACAGTTGGGAGTATTACCAAATCTAACTGTGGTGATTAGCCCTGACAACTCAGTTCTGACAGATTCACTCAGAGTTGTTGTTGCGAAATGACTCAGAGCTAAAGAGAGATGTTTACCAACGGAGAACTGCCAAAGTGACATGGAGTGATTGAGGTTAAAAAATAAATTACAGCTCCTTCACCTGAGCCACTCATCTTAGACTTATTCCTGCCAAATTACATGGTCACTCTGAATTGCCTCAAGACAAAATATGTCTTATAGTTTCCCAGATATTTCTCCAGCTATTGTAAGGCATCCCCTTTCAGGAATGGAGTCTCCAGATTAACATAAAAATGTTGGGTCTCTTCTGGTCAGATAATGCAGGTTAAACTAAATCATAATCAGTTTTCATCAAAATTATTCGCATGCTCGGGAGTAGCAAATTTTTCAGTGCACAGTGAAAATACTATCAGCATGGACACATTTTATACAAAGACATATGCTAGATGGTTTAAAATTATCTCTCATTATAATTCAATGATGTGTTAAGTGAAACAAGCTAAAATAGATTGTGTTACCTGGTGACTGGTATGCAGTATGATGCAGCAAACAGAATCAGATGGCAGTGTTAAAATAGCAAGTCTGTCATTTCCAGTCATCTCGGGGTGTGGGTGGCAATGGGATACCTCTAGAGATTATGGACACCACATGCTACATTCTATGATTTCTTGCCCAGTAACAACCTACCCAGAACCCCTTGAAATTTAGGATTTGCTGGAGTCCCTTGGGTCTTCAGTTGAGATCTTAAAGGTCTTACTCCTAATCTTTCTTTTGCAGAAAAGAGAAAGAATATTTCAAAACTTCCTCATATTTCCAGTTTTCTCGGGGTGAGTGAAAATGAGTTAATTCACACTTCCTAGAAAAAAATAACAAGGCCCAGTCTTAAGATCTTTGAATCCTTTCTGCCTCCCACTATCCCAGTGACTCTCCAAATTTCCATCCAAGTCTTATAGGCAGATATAGACTGAGATGGCCATGGCCAAGGCCACTCCCTGGGGTCAAGGGCCATTCTGGTTGCCCATGAAGTCACTCTTGGCATGAAAGTCTAACTCAGTGAAGAGATATAAATGGGGGAAAAATAAGAGCTGCACATCCCTCAGCCATGCCCTATACCAGGGCTACTACTAGCAGACCCTTCACTAACATTGGGAGAGCCAGGCAGTTTCAAAACTTGCCAAGTTATCAGAGTCTAGAAAACAATAAATTTAAATTAGGATTAAAAAGGATAATAATGGCCCTAACCCGTTTTGCTCAGTGGATAGAGCATCGGCCTGTAGACTGAAGGGTCCCAGGTTCAATTCTGGTCAAGGGCATGTACCTTGGTTGCGGGCACAACCCAAGTGGGAGGTATGCAGGAGGCAGCTGATTAATGTTTCTCTCCCATTGATGTTTCTAGCTCTCTCTCCCTCTCCCTTCCTCTCTGTAAAAAATCAATAAAATATATTTATAAAAAAAACTAATTAAAAAAAGGATGATGTCATTCTTTTTTCTCTTATAATATCCAGCATATAGTAGGTACTCAAAATTTTTTGAACAAGAAATGATTTATTGACAATTCAGACCAAAGCAGTCTCACTAGGGAATTATTATTAACAGTGTTAGTCCCAAAGTATGACCATAAGTGAAAAAGGACCTAATATTTGTATAGCACATTACAGTTTATGAAGTGCTTCCAGGTATGAATCCTACACTGTGATGCAAGCATTGCTTTATTACAACATAGCTCAACTAAAAACTAAACACATTTTAAATACTTTAATTTATTTTTTTATTTTTTTAGGGAACTTCCAAGGAGAGCCCAGTCTGTGAAGGACAGAGCCTCATGCTCCCAGGGACTTCACTGGACATTCTTCACTAAGCGGAGGAGCTTTGCTGCTGAGGAATAATGGCTAGCAAGAATAAATATGTTGGCCTCGGGCCCTTTTATTGTGTTTGTGAGGCAGTTCTGCAGGTGATGGTTATAAACATGCTTTATGTAAACTATTCTCTTTCCAGGGGCATGAAGCTGTGAAGACATTTAGAGAACTTGGTTTCCTAAGTGCTCACAGTTGGTTTTAAATTGCACTCAACATTTCCTTTCAATCTGTAGTTCTCCGCTTTGACATCCCTTATACACACCAAGGGAGCTTTACAAATCCCAGTGCCTGGACCCCACACCCAACAAATGAAATCAGAATCCCATCGGATAGGACAGTGGTATTAGTAAGAAATAAAGCATCACAGCTGACTTTAATATGCAGTCACAATTGAGAATCATTAGTCTACATCCTCACCTGGAGGGTAGACTCTTTGTTACTTACTAATATATCATTCTGGATAAATGATAGAACTATAGATGATGTTTTGGTGCACTGCTCTGATTCACTGTACTGGACCACATACCGAACCCCAGCTGCTATGAGTGAGGGTTACTAACAGTTCACTACGCCTCCGCCTGCCCCATAGGCAACCAATGACTGACCAATAAGGGAAAACCCCTTGCCTCAAGTTGGAAACAACTCTGTGGTGCTCTCCATGCTCCACTCTAGAGCTTCCGAGAATTAGACCATGTTTTACTGAGGTTTATGTCTCTGCCCTGTCCTACTTATCTTCTTTACCTTCTTTGAGAGCAAATTTCTCAATAAGTCATGATCTCAAGAACCCCTGCCCCAGACTCTGCTGCTAAAAATTCCAACCTATGACAAGCAACTACTCCATAGGATTAGTTAGAAATAAGGTAGACATTATATGTAAATAATATCTTTAGATAAATATTGCATATTATAAAGAACTAGAGGCCCGGTGCACAAAAATTTGTGCACTGGTGGGGGGGGGGGTCCCTCAGCCTGGCCTATGCCCTCTTGCAGTCTGGGACCCCTCGGAGGATGTCCACCTGCTGGCTTAGGCCTGCTCCCTGGGGGATTGGGCCCAAGCTGGCAGTCAGACATCCCTCTGGCAGCCCGGCAGCCCTCAGGGGATGTCCACTTACCAGCGGGGAGCAGGCCTAAGCTGCAGTCAGACATCCTTAGTGCTGCTGAGGAGGCAAGAGAGGCTCCCGCCACCACCACTGTGCTGGCAGCTATCAGCCTGGCTTGTGGCTGAGCAGAGCTCCCCCTGTGGGAGCGCACTGACCACAAGGGGACAGCTCCTGCATTGATCATTTGCCCCCTGGTGGTCAGTGTGTGTCATTGTGGCCAGTCATTCCCAGTCGTTCTGCTGTTAGGGTCAATTTGCATATTACCCTTTTATTATATGGGATAGAGGCCTGGTGCACAGGTGGGGGCCATCTGGTTTGCCCTGAAGGGTGTCCTGGATCAGGGTGGGGGGCCCACTGGGGTGCCTGGCCAACCTGGGTGAGGGGCAGATGGCTGTTTGCAGGCTGTTCACATCCCCTTCAAGGTCAGGTCCCCACTGAGGTGCCTGGCCAGCCTGGGTGAGGGACTGATGGCTGTTTGCAGACTGGTCAAGCCCCCCCCCACAGTGGAGACCCTCACCCGATGGAGGTTTGGTCAGTCTGGGTGAGGGGCTGAGGGCCGTTTTCAGGCTGGCCAAGCCCCTCCAGCGATGGAAGCTCCCAGCCTCTCCTTTTTTTCTTTTTATTCTGGGATTTATTTACCTTCTATAATTGAAAATTTGTTGCTTTGAGTGGACCTCAGAGCCAGCCAGGGAGGGCGGGAGGGAAGCCACCTGCTTGCTCCAGCTCTGTGGCCACAGTCAGCTGAAAGCAGGTATTTGGGGTTTATTTACCTTCTATAATTGAAACTTTGTTGCTTTGAGTGGAGCTCAGAGCCACAGTGGCAGCTTGGCTTCCTCCATCATTGGGGCAAGCAAGCCTCCTGCTTGCTCCAGCTCTGTGGCTACTGGCCGCCATCTTGGTTGCGTTAATTTGAATATAGTCGCTCTGATTGGCTGGTGGGTATGGCTTAAGGAGTAGCGGAGGTACGGTCAATTTGAATTTTTGTTTTTATCAGTATAGATACTCAGAAAGTCAAGCATCCAAGGAGTCAAAGGCTAGAGTAAACATTTGTATAAGGCCCCAATTTTATGCCATTGGTTATGTTGACCAACATGCCAGGAGATGAACCTGATTTGAAGCAAGGATATTTTCTTTCAGTCTTTTCTTAAATTCCAAAATGGAGCAAGAACTGAAATCAGGCTGCATGGTCAAATACTATGGGAATGTCACTCACTGGCTAAGGATGGGTAGCAAAGCAGTGGAGAACTTGGTTACCACTAAATATAGGTATATTTATTTTTCAGAAAACATAGCTAACACTTCATGATAATTCCTGAAAGATAATGATTATATAATAATATTGATCATATATCAATAAAATACTGGTTTTTAAATGTATTAGAAAAATCGTACACTTATATTTTACAAATCAGAAAATAAATTTTTCAGTCTTTCTTCTTTGTTAAAAGTTGTACATTGTAATTAGTCATCAACCAGTGGGTATTTATAAACCTACAGTAAAAATAATTGTACTTTGGATATGGGCTTGTCTTACATAGGGAAATGAGGTAGACATCATTTTCTACTAATTGTGTTTCAAATGGAATTAAGCTTCTGGCTATGGGAAAGAGTTACTATTTTTTTAGGTGTTATTTGAAAATGATCCTAAGTTAAAAATCTCCTAGATTCAGAATTAAGACTTACAATAGAATAATAATAATTCTAGGTCTTGAAAACTCTGATCAGAAGTTCATTCTCACTTAGATTAAACTTTCTTCTATGCTTTTCAGTATAGTATATATTCATTAAATACCTGTTGAGTGAGCCAACGAATAAATGAGAATGAATTTCAATTTGGACACCTTTCCATTTTAGTGAAAACCCCAAACATTTAAAAAAAGTTTCACATTATTTTATTATGTAGTTATCCCATATTTTATTTAACCTAGCTTCCAAAAATAAGCATTTGCATTTTTCCTCTATTTTTTAACCAAACAAAACATTTTAATGAATATTTTTTATGTTTTTATAAGTATCAAATTTTCTGTAGGTTAGGTTCCTAAATTATACATCTTGAGGTCAAGTGGTATGGATATTGTTAATTTAAGTAGATTTAAATCTAATTTCAAGTACCATTGTAATATTCTATTCTCTCAATCATTTGTAGAGAGAGCTTATGAGAGTACCTATTTCCTTTTGCCCTCACAAATCTGTGTAACATACTTTCTGCATCTGCCTATTCTGCCCAAGGTTGTTCCCTCTGAGAATGGATGAGCAGCTCTTCAAATGCTACTGTGGCCTAGGACAGCTATTGTCTCCCACAGGCTTTTGTTGGGTTTGAAAGAATGTGAGAGGGAAGTGGATCCTTCACAGCACCTCCCTTCCATGTCCTAAAAGCTCATTTGAATAAAAAATCACCGTTGCAGTTCCTCATATCCATGGATTTGTAAGCCAAAGGTGTCTCCATGTGCTTTTCTTTTTCTTTCTTTTTTTTAAAATATGTTTTATTGATTTTTCACAGAGAGGAAGGGAGAGAGATAGAGGGTCAGAAACATCGATGAGAGAGAAACATCGATCAGCTGCCTCCTGCACATCTCCCACTGGGGATGTGCCCGCAACCCAGGTACGTGCCCTTGACAGGAATCGAACCTGGGACCTTTCAGTCCGCAGGCCGACGCTCTATCCACTGAGCCAAACCGGTTTCGGCTCCAGGTGCTTTTCACACACCTGTTTGCTCCATGTCACTCCCATCCCCTGCTGCTTACCCAAATGCCATAGAAAGTAAATTAAAACAACTCCCCTAAATACAGTGCCCAAAGAGACGTTCAGGCTTATGCTTTAATGTCCTCTCACAACTCCTATCATCCATCTCCATGTATGCCATCCCAGCTGTCAAGGGGATTCTAATTTCATCTCTTTGATTCTCTGCTGATTTTAATTGGCTTTAACCAGTAGAATGCAACCAAGGTGTCCCTGGGTTGGTTCTAGAAGCTCCTAAGAGTTTGAGGCCCTTCCACTTTTGTTTGGGAAAGCCATGCATGATGCCAGAAATAAGCTGAAGATGGGCAAATAAATGCTGAGATACCTGGAAGTTAAAGGAAAGACCACATGAAGGATCATGATGAACCAGTTGTAAAGCTCTCTTCGACTTTTCAGTTTAGCCCAGCTACTCAGCTGAGTTCAGCAGGGAGGGAGCCCAGCCAGTGCCCCATGGAGGGAATTAACTAATCCCTGCTCAAATTCGTAAAGTAAAGAAAGATGAGAAAAAATATAGGCATTGTTTTAAGCCATCAATTTTTGACATAATTGCTATGCAAGAATATATATGAAAAATTATTTTTAATATTTATCAATATGAGTGTCAAAAAGAACTCTTAATTTTATTTTATTAGAAATCACTGAGGTTAACTATCTTCTCATATCTATTGGCTGCTTTCATTTCCACTCTTGTAGTCTGCCATATTAGTGCTTGCCTAATTGCCTTCTGCCAAATTTTGGTTCATATTGTTCAACTTGTCTTATGGATCACACAAAAAATCTATATAATATTGTATATTAAGAATTACACTTTCTGTCAGCAGTTTTGAAACACACATGCACATATTTCTTCAGTTTTCATATATATGTGTTGTGTGTATATAAGTGTGTGTGTCTGTGTATACAAATTTTTGCAGCTATCTTTATCAATCATTTCCTTTATGATTTCACATTTAAAAATGGGATGTATGATTGGACTTTTAAAAACAATTTGATAAGTTTTATTTTACTCATAGTTTTATTTTTTTAAGTTTACATTGTGTGATGTGAAAAGCTAGCCAAATATCTTCATGCCATCTATTTAAAAATCTGTTCTTTCTCCATGTTTAGAATATATTACTTTTATCTATAAATAGGATGAATTTTTATTATTACACTTTAAAATATTTAAAAAGAGAAATATTCTTATATTTTTGTTGGGATTATATAAGTCAATAAGGAAGGATTTTTGCTTAAGCATACTGTGTCTTTCTTTAGGATTCCTTTCAAGTTATGTTGCTGTTATTGTTTGTTTAATTACATATATTTAGGAAAGAGATGCATTTTCTTTCTTTAACCATTTTATTGAGATATGATTGACATACAAAAAGCTGTGCATGTTTAATTAATATAAAAATGAATTTAAAGATATGTCAATTATCTATTTTTTTAATATTTATGCCAGAAGTCTATGTTTAGTTCTAATTTTACTGGCATATATCTTTATATTTTGTTTTCTAAATTATTATTAGTTTCCTACAGTGGAAATAAAGCACTGAGATTCAGGAGAACATGGGAAAAGAAAATTGGTGGGAGTCAGGTCAAGATTGGAAGGGTGTTTCTCTAAAAGTTATTAATGAATGTTCTCAGAGTGAAAAGGAACAAAGGTTGCAGTCAGGAGAAAAGGCAAGCTCAATAGGAAGGAAAGGTCAAGCCTGCATGGAAATGAAATAAAAGCAGAATAAGTACTAAGGTTTGGGTTTAGTGAACCCGAATGAGCCAGATGAGGGTGGGATTGAGTTAGACAATTATTGATTACTAGAAGCCTGATGCATGAAAATTCATGCAAGAGTAGGCCTTCCTTCCCCCAGCTTCCGGCACCAGCTTCCCGCCAGCACCTGGGAACTGGGCTGCTTCCCTCCAGCCCCAGCTTGGTCAGGAAGGATGTCTGGAATGACATCCGGAATGACAACTGGTATAATTAGCGTATTACCCTTTTATTATTATAGAAGTCCATGAGTTCTGGATTTGTAACAGAATGACCTTTAATTCAAGGAGTGCCTTGAATGATGTTAGAGCTGGGTGAATCTTGAAATGTAGTGAACCACTTAGCTAACTAATCATAGACCTTCAGTTAAACTGAGCAGCGAGTGAGATGATTGTACATCCCTGTAGATGGCGAAAGTTAACTAGTCAACTCTGAAACCAATACTCTAGGTGATAATATATTCCTTGACACTAACAATGTGAAAAGGACACAAAATGTCAGTAGTTTCATTAGTATTTAAGCATAAAGAACTATAATTTCTTCCTAATATTTAAATTTACAGATGAAAAAATTGAGGCTGCATGGGGAAAATAACCACTAATTGCTATTATTATTTGTAATAACAATGTACTCACAATATAAATTACAGTCCCTTTAGAAAAGGAAAAGAATATGAAATAAATACATCAATAATGAAATGGCACAATCAGTGGCATTGTGAAAACTATGATATGTGGGTGCATGTGTGAGCTCACACGCACGTCTCACTGAGAATTGCTGGAGGAGGATGAAGACAGATAAACATGTAGCAGCCATTTGATGAGAATTTTTTCAGGAAGATAGCCTTTAGATTCCAAGTATGTGTTTCAAACTCCTGCCTGGGCCAATAACCTCTTGGTGAGAAGTCTAAAGGAATGAGTGAAGACAAAGGAAATAGGATGACACACTATACATAGCTTGTGGAAATCAAGGTACTAAGTGCATGAAATGCTTAAAAGCCAAGTGAGGGACGGTGGATGTGATCTGCTCTGCCAGGCCAACCCACCGAAGGGACTGTGACACAGGTTTGGGCTTAATAAAAGGCTTGGGTTATTTTAGAGGCCTTGTATGTGAGTGAGCAAGTGGGATTTTTTTTTTTAATCCACAATTATTAAATTAACAAAAAAATGGACTAAAATATTAGTGTTCGTCAAAAAGTTCATAGCTGATGAGATATTTAGAGTGTGCTTATAAGAAATCAAAGTGAACCTAAACCAAGGGGACTTGCATCTGATCATGGACATGATAAAGCCTCCAAATCCCATCCACTGGAGATGACACTTCATCATGACTCCCAAGCACATCCAAGAAGAGAGATCTGCAAATTCCTCCAGGTGCCATCAACCCCTATAAACAGAAAATTGATTTCAGCTATTTAGCTGCATTTAGAGATCACAGGTTCAGAGCTAGTAATAAGTTGGGGAAATGACAAAATGTGGCTAAGGAGAGCCCCTCAATCAGGCGGTGAGCGTGGAGTCTCGGGATGAGATGAACACAGAAAGTAATCAGGAAGTGCCAAAACCAATTAACCTTTTGGGGCTCTTGTTACTAATGGAAAGCCGAAGCCTACAGCACCAGCACCGTCAGGTCCAACAGGTGCCCTTTCCTAAGTCATAATCAACAACAGCCTGGGGGGAATTCTTTGACTCAGATGCTATGAGCTGAGCAATATTCTTGAGAAATAGGCAGTGGTGTGCTCTCATTCTCATTTTCTTTCTCTAACTGTAAAATATAATTTAAAAGACCCATTTTTTTATTTTTATTTTTTAGGACAACATTGGCTCAAAGCAAATAAGACCACTGGGGCCAACTTCCCTAAAGCCAGTCTACCAAACAGAATTTCCAAAGGCAGGTGAGCATTGATACTCTCTGCTCTCTTTAATGATCAGGTTTTTCCAATAGAAGGCCCCCCATGACTGTCCAAACACAGTCCCAACTCCAATTTGTGTTTCATCAGAAGCATATAAAAATTTACAGCCAGCAAGCCTTGATATATCTTTCACTGGAGTATTACAATAGAAAATAGTTAATAATATTTAGTCCACTATTTATAAATCCAACACCATATATTTTCTACAATTAGCTCATTGCAACACCTCTGTCCTCATAGAAAGAGTCTAGTTAGAAGTGTTTCAGTTAAAACAAACAAACAAACAAACAAAAACCTCATTTAGGTCCTGAACACTCTAGAGGCTATAAGAAAACCAAAACTTTCATCTACTGATTTATTCATTAATTCATTCAGCTTATATGAGCAAAGCACTGTGCCTAGAAATATAACCTCCTTCAATGCAACCATGGTACCTTTTCTAAAATGCAAATCATATCCATCCACTGGTTGTCCACAGGATTTAGAACAAACTCTTAATATTCACAGCTGGCTACTAAAGTGGGTGTACGGGGGTCTGCAGAATTGTAGAAGCCCACCTGAGACCCCCTGAGTTAGAATCTGCACTTCCCTCCAGCTCCCAAGCTCTGCTGGACTTGACAGTCTGCTGACCACACTTTGAGAAGCTCTGCTTTAGAAAGCTCTGTGTGGTAAACCTTGCTTTATTTTCCTGTCATCTGTGCCACCCTGCCCACGCCCCAGCCAGATAATTTACTCAAAATACATTTTATTATTCTTTTTTTGTATGAAAGGTTGATCCGACTTCCTCCTAGCAG
This sequence comes from Myotis daubentonii, assembly GCF_963259705.1. Classification (NCBI taxonomy): domain Eukaryota; kingdom Metazoa; phylum Chordata; class Mammalia; order Chiroptera; family Vespertilionidae; genus Myotis; species Myotis daubentonii. The sequence goes on from NC_081846.1 coordinate 73,922,183, forward strand.
TCCTGCCCTGTATGAGCTACTCTTCTAATTCAAACCACCCCCCCATTTTCAACTGCTCCCTTTTCCAGGTTTCAGGTTACAAGCCAAGTCTTTCAAGAAGCTTTCCTTCATAAGCCCAAATAGGACATGTTCCCCTCGCTTACAGTCCCGTAACACCCTTTCTTTACCTCTATTGGAAAAGTAGCCCTGTCTTTCCACACCTGCTCATTTACTCTTTAATCTACCGCTAGTCTCCAGGTGCTTTTGAGCTCTTCCTCCTGGTTAATCTTTAGCATAAGGACTTGGGAAGGTACCTGGCCGACAATGTAATGCGTGATGGTTGCATGAATCCTGAAAAATCTTTCATACATCTTCTCTAGGGTTATTTGTGTGTTGAGCACTTTTAAGTCTTAAAAATCAAAAGACTTTACTTCTATAAGGGAATTTAGACCATTGAGAAGCAGGGGAGGAAAGTGCGTGGGGAGGGATGGGCTCAGTGGGACCCTATCTGAGGAACAATCTCAGGCATGGCTGTGCTCCGGTGATACGCATTTTGATGAATTGCTACCCATCTCTGGAGCTGAGAGGCGCTTCATGGGATAAAACCACAACTACTTTGGAATATGCTGTATTTTATTTTCTGTACCAAACAGCAGGTTTTAAACTCACAGACTTATTTTCCTCTGCTGCTTTATGGCTGCTTGGCCAAGGACTGCTTACAAGGGGCAGTTCGCTTTGAATGGAAAAGTCTCAGCAAGGGAGATATTCTGACAGCAACATATTTTCAGCAAATGATATAAATGCATTGAGCTCACAATTCCAGAGGTATTCAGATAGATGTGTAAGTATGTGTTATTTCTCATGGAGAGGGTTAATGTAGTGTGTCTTATCTTTTTCAGACCACATGAACCTCTATTATGTTCTTGTGTTTCTTTATTGAATCATTTATCTCGATTTCAGTGGCAACCCGGGTGCCCTCATATAGCTGCACAAAAATATATATCAAGGTAATAAGAAAGTAGTTTTCTTTATTGTTTAGAAACTGAAAAAAAAAATAGCTATGCCGAGAGTAGAGGGAGAGCCATCTTTTTTGAACTCTGATTTGGATTTCTGAGTCTTTTTATATGGTATAAGTTTCTTTGAGAGCTACATGGTACTTTAGCAACATGGAGCAAAAAGGTAATTGATGGCCAGAGGCGGGGTGGGGAGGGGGTTGAGGGTGGGGCAGAGACTGGATGGAGGTCAGTAAAGGAAAATTGGGACATCTGTACTAGTGTCAACAATTTTTTAAAAAGGCTTGGATAAGTAGGGAGGGAGCAGGAAAACATGTATAAACTTCCAAATAAAATAATTTCTCCATGTGAATTATGATCACTGTACATCTGTTATTTTAATCTCCTTTTAACTATCACCCCCATCAAATTTAGAGAGGTTCTTTTTCCTATTTATTCAGTCCATGTGAATGTATTGAGCTACCATGATAATGGTTTCTGTTTACTAGTCTCATCAAATCTACTTTCCTTCTAATGCTGTTTTTTTTTTCTTAAACATTCATGTCTTGTTATAGTCTCTAATGAAGGCTTAAAAGTAGGAGAGCATATTTTCTTACAAAACTGTACAATTGTTCATCTCTACCCAAAGCAACTTCAAAATTTACTATACAGAATGTAGAGATAAGGCCAGGCTTTTCAATTTCAATGACAACTTCAATTACTACTATTCACTGAGTTTTATACTGTTTTAGGCATCAGTCTAGTTGTTTTCACCTGTTTACCCTGACATGAAGTTCACAGAAATATTGACCTTTTTCATTTGAGAAAACTGAAGCTGAGATATTAAGCAATTTTTCCAATTTAAAAACTAAAATGAGAAGACCTGGGACTTGAACTCAGGTCTCCTGGTGTCAAACTTAGTTCTTCACACTACATTATTTTTACTAAATACTTAAATGTATAAGGAGATGCTTGATGTGAACCACGTGTTTCATTCACCATATCAAACTTATGTCACATGAAGAAATAATGTGTGCTTACATTTTACATTTTGCATACAGAAAAAAAAGTATTGTTTAAAAACAAAACTATGTCTAATTGTAGAAAGAGAAAAGTTATCAACAATTTTTCCCCCTAAGACCCATAAAACAGCAGGTGATGCGGAGATTTTCCATTTAGTGTAAATCTCATTAGCTCTGTAATTTGTTCAATAGCATAATACAAAGGAAATTCTAAGTCATTAAAGCCATTTCAATCGTTACTGCTACAAGTACCTGATGAAATAAGTAAATGATCCATCCTGCTTGGAAAGCATTTCTTTATTCAAATGCACAAATAATTTAACACCATACAATGCTAGGACCAATAATTTTGTGTCCTTACTTTTTAAAAAAGGGCGAAATATGAGTCAGTAGTTTCAGAAGCATTAAGCCTGAAGAGACACCCATGGAAAAAGATAAAACCTCACTGCCAAGGTGTGTGGCCAATTACTACGAAATGTGGTACAATGGATCCTGACTGAGATGTACACTAACTATTCGATAGGGAATGACTGATCATTTCTCCTTGTTATGACAGAGTCAGAAGGAAGCGTTCTGACATCACTGTGCTTCTGTATTCTGATATACTTGGGAAATAGGACCATCTTTCCAAGGCAGTTTCCACATCTACCCAGGAATCAGTGAGAACTCTTGTGGGTTTCATGCTATCATGTAAGCCTGCAATTACTAAGATGATTTTGGGGTGGTTCACAAGACTGAAAGATTAAGTCTTTAAGCCATTTAGATAGATTTTGAGGGTATACTCTATTACATATCACATTACTGTGTGACATGATTGTTTTCCACAATAGCTGCCTCTTTCACCCTTAAATGTGTCGTGTTTGCAGGTTGACATAAGCACAATGCACAAAGTCTGTGTACTGAGATGAGTGGTATATTTTATTTTATTATTGAATATGCAGTGCATTCTGAAGTTATGGCTGCAATATCTTTACTTGATGCTTGTACTAACATCTCAAAACACCTTATGTGCAGGTTCCACGCACAGGTCCCAAGCTGGGAAATGCTACTTGGTTGAGTTCTAGGGACTGAATTGAAGGGAGTAAGATATTAACCTATAGATGTGAAAACAGTCGACAAAGAGATGGAGCCACAAATAATATCAAAATAAAAAAAGGAAGCCTTGCCCTAACCGGTTTGGCTCAGTGGATAGAGCATCGGCCTGCGGACTCAAGGGTCCCAGGTTCGATTCCGGTCAAGGGCATGTACCTTGGTTGCAGGTACATCCCCAGTAGGGGGTGTGCAGGAGGCAGCTGGTTGATGTTTCTCTCTCATTGATGTTTCTAGCTCTCTTTACCTTTCCCTTCCTCTCTGTAAGGAGAGGATCCTCACAGAGGAGAAGGATCCAATGCCAGGTGCATGTGATAAGGGTAAATCCTCACTTCTTCAGCCAAACCAGTGATTGTGGCTTCACCATGTTCCAGGAATGCGGATAAATATTAAGTACCCACTGGTAAATAGAATAGCTGTGGCTTCTGCCTGCATGGAGCTTAAGAGTGTAGTTGATATTGTCAAGGAAGTCAGCTCAAATCCCCAAAGATCAATTTACTGCATGAAGTTCATAAAAAATGAAAACGGTTCAGTCCTTAGGAGCAGGGAGGTCAGCAAGGGGTCAGGGAGTGAAGCATTATATGGGAGTTGTTGGTACAAATTGTTCAGCAGGGCCTGGGAATTAATGAGAGGAGAAAGGTTTGCTCTGACCAAGGTCCAGCCACGTTAGAGCAGGGCAGTTGGCCTGGTTAAAAGCGTGAGGACAGCCCTAACACAGCCACTGCAGCCTGATTCCACTCCAGCCTCTGCAAATAACAGTGGCAAACACAGAGAGCTTACATTTTATTGCACCAGACACCACTCTAGGAACCTGACACGGATATGTTATTTGATTCTTAAAGCCCTCGCTTCAAGAAGGTGTTACTATTATCCCTGTTCTACAGAGGGAGAAACTGACACAAAGAGCAGGCTTAAAACTAACAACATGCCCAAGGTCACACAGGAGGCAAGTCGCAGAGCCAGGATTTGAATTGGACTTTCCAGCACCTGGATTTGGCTTTTCATTCCCATGACTTTTTAATTAGGCTGGATGTTAAGGTCGTTTGGCAGAATGAGTAAGCAAGCATCCAAAAGTTATGTTTATATTCCCAGGTTTACCTTCTGTCCCACGTCGGGTGCTGGCTTGATACGTGCATCCAGGCTGAGAGCACAGGCTCCCTTTGAACCAGTCTGGTGTTGTGGAACTTACCAGGCGACCGGAAAATACACGAGTACTGGAGATTCAGGAAAAACCCTTTATTTAAAGCAGGGCTGAGTGAGGATAGGTTTGTGTGCCGGTAGCTCTGTGAATATCTCCACCAATGCCCAGAACCATAGAACTGACCCTTGGCCAAAATAGGCATAAAAGTTATTAGCTAGAGACTTATAATGTGATTTTTAAAGGCCAAAACTCAGCGGAAGGTACCCTGTATCAATTTATGTTGTTTACGGAAAATGCTAGTATGGTTACAGACTGGTCTGAGCTATGTTTAGCAGTGCTTTGGCTCCCGAGACTAAGGTATTTTGCATGTTTATTGCAGGTTCATGAAGCATTTTCTTATGTTACTTAGAAAGTCCCCTGGCTGTGCCTGGAGGCCTTAGGCCTCTCTGATATTTTCCTGTGCTTTTTATCCTTCATCTTTATTAAAGCCTTATGTGGGACCTCATATAATTGCCTTAAGTTGTCATATGTGCAAGATATTGAGCTGAACAACTATTGTGAAAATTACAAGTTGTTATTCTAGTTCTGTTTCTTGATATACATTAAGAGTAATAATGTCTTCCATTTATTAACTTAGTAGGTATTGAGCTATTTGCTTTATAAACATCATTTAATTGTCAAAATATATATTGAACATATTTTATATGCCCAAGAGTGTGATAGACATTTGAGAAACAACAGTTACAAGAAAGATTACCTGGTATCTGTAGAACTTCTGACCTAACAATCAACAGAGATAATGTTGCTTTCAGATTCACTATTTTATTGTACAAAAACCACCCTCATATATCTTTTACAAAAAGCAGGCTATGTTACTTTCATAGATAGGTCTGTAGCAAATGATTTTCATTCCACTATGTGGCAGGAATGTCAACAAATTTACTTCTATAATATTTTTTATGTCACTCTATTATTCATGTGGATGTATTTTTAGCTACCTATTTGAAATAGCTATTATTAACCATTAGATAAACTCCTGTTTTTAGACTAGGCATATCCCCACAATTTCAGTGCATGAAACACTGGTTCTGATTGGTGGTGGGGGAATACTTAGCTGTACCATCCTATATAATAAAAGGCTAATATGCAAATAGACTGAAGGCCAGAACAACCAAACAACCAGCCCCTATGACATGTGCTGACCACCAGGGGGAGCATGTGAGAAACATGGTGGGCATTGGCGGAGCAAGTGAGTGGGGGTGCCAGACCAAAGTGGGGTGCCAGTCGCTGTCATTGGGGCTAGCCTTTGGTGGTTACTGAAAATTCTTTGCTCCCGTGCGCCGTGGTCCCACCTGGAACTCGGGCATACTGCTGGCCCTGGCCCCGCTCGCACCTGCTTCTGGCGCCGGAGCCACTGCTCATACCTGCTGCCAGTGCCCAGCTCCAGTCCTGCTCATCAGCACCGTTGGTGAGTGTGAGAGGCAGCTGCCAGCCCCGATCACCCCTGAGGGCTTCTCCACCTCCCCCTGCTCCTGAGGGGCAATCCGGGCAGCAGACGCCACTTGCACCCACTGCTAGTGTTGGCCCCAATTGCTCTGCACTGTCAGTGGGTGCAAGCATGGCTGGCGCCATCAGCATGTAGGAGCAGCAGCAGTGCGAGCAGGGCTGCCGGCAGACAGGGGACTGGGGGCTGTGGCAGGAGGGGCCAGGTGGGGGTGTGGAGGATGGGTGGAGACCCACCTCTGCCCACCGTAGCCTTGTGGCTCACAGTTCCTTAGAAGGTGCATGAATACGTGCACTGGGTCCCTAGTTACAGATAAAACCATAGCAGCCTTAGGCAGAAATTATTAGGTATAAGTCTTAGGAAAGCCAGGAGAAACATTATATGTGCAACCCTGTTTCAGAGGTCACCCAAGAGCCTTTCTATTGTCATCATGATCTTTTGAAATTTCCCAGTACTTATATCTGAAAACTACCAGATTTTAGTCATTTGATTGTTTGGGGGAAGGGAGGAGAAAGAGACTGCCTGGGTGCTACTTATCATCCTGACAAACAGCCCTGGAGGAGTCTTCTGACCTGTTCCATTTTTCTTGATTTGTTTGAAACTGAGGCAAATGAGGCAATGTATTGCAAAAAAACCCAAAAACAATAACAATAACAAACAAACAAACAAACAAAAAACAAAGAGAGAGGTGCAGAGAATAAAACTGATGCCTTATGGTAATCCTGGCTGTCTTCCCAAATATCTTCCATCTTGAAGACAAGAAACAGTTCTAAAAATGGTCCTACCTTTTGTGATCTCTTTTCTTCCCATAAGCACACAGATATACTACTGTGCATACACACACAAATACACATACACACACACACACACACAAACACACATACACAATCAACTCTCTTGAGACAAAATCCCAATGTTAAATATTATCATGAGCTTTGTGATCCCAATATAGCCTCTAAGGTTTCCATAAAGAAAAGAACTTGTTTAGATGATTACAAAGATGAATGATTATTTGTGATGGTCCAATCTAGGATTGGACCTATGTAATCTGCCTAGGGTTTCCTAGATTGCTAAGTACTCCCAATTTTAATGTTGTATTTAGCAAATGATCTAGTTCACCAGTAGGATCCCAATGACGCCCAAGCTGTAAAGCCAGCAGGGAACAGATTAGGCTCTATGCCACGAATAATATTTAGAATCTGTCAGATCATCAGTTCTGTGTACATATCCTTAACCAAGGTAGCGTTTTTCCCTCTCCATCAATCATGAATTCCTCCTGACTTTTATATAGTAACAATAAACCTATTCCAAATAATTCTGCAGTCAAAACAGAATTATTATAAACAGGTTTTGCAGTTACATGACTGGATTATTTTCCTTTATAATGTTCCCGTTTTTATCAAGTGCCCTCTAAGTCTGATTTATTTCAACTAATATACAATAAAATCCATATTACCTTAAATTATGGGCAGAATAAACTGTTCAGCCTATGTAACATTTGTAAAACTTTTACAAAATAAATGCATATGATTGACATCTTTGTAACATGTACCTTCTTAAAAGAAATGAGTTGAAAACATTTTAATGTTTTTTCAACTGATGCTCACCAGGAATAAATATATTTCTCCCATAAGCAGATGATGTGAACCATAAGGTATACAGCAACCTGCTACCATACTGAACTGAACATGTAGAATACTGCTGAGTGCTGACATGTACCATTTGGTCAAACTTCAATCTGATACATTGATGCCTTTGGAATCTGATGAAGCACAGGTATCTAGTTAATGAAAATGAAAGTGTGTGAAGACATAAATTACTAAATCCCTACATCTTTAAGGCTTTCAATGATTAAAACAAAAAAAATTGATCTTGGAATGAACTTTCCTGAATTCTTATCATTGCCATTCCACTTGATAAGTAAGTACCCTGATAATTTATTTATCTTAATCTAATATGGAGTAAATATCTATCCTGCCTGCTTTTGATATTTTTTAATTTCACAAATAGAACACTAGTATTACCTTCCTGAAACACAGTCAAATAATTGTATAGAGAAAAACATGAATAATACTTATAATGGTCTTCCTATTTGCTTTCCTACCCCCTCCTCAGAAATTTCTAAATTTAAGAATTTGATGTACATCTATCCTGTGATTTTTCTAGGTATTTACATATTTGTAATATGTAAATATAGACCATTTCTATATTTCTAGAAATGCTCTATGCATTTTCATAGAACATTTTTTTTTACTTAACTATGTAGTTTATCAATCAATACATCTGAGTTTAGCTAACTCTTTAGGTATTAATTGTTTAAAGTATTAAAATATTCTCCTATTGATCTCTTTTCTTACGAGTCAATTGGATCCAATTAAGAATTTTTTAATTTATTTAAATTGCATCTCTGTTTAATAAAATTTTGTGTATATAATCAATCACCTCATGTTTTCTCTCATTTTTCTTTTAGCAAATCAATAAATATTTTGTGATGCTTTAATAGGTATTAAATGAGTTGAAATACAGTTATTCTACATCATTATAAAGTTAAAACATTTTCAATATTTATACCCAAATCTTTCACTGAGAATATATAACATACATTTGGGAATCATAAATTCTACATATGATTTTAAAATATTACAGAATTTTAAATTCTTGTTATAATTTCTGCAGGCACAATATTGCTAGTACCTCCCAAAAGGCAAGTCTAAGTCATGTACCTGGGAAAATGCCATCATTTTTATTATAAGATGGTGAAGGAATCCCCTCAAATGATGTTATTATTTTAGACCATAAACATCTCTGTTTCAGGCCGGGAAAGACTTCCAGAGCCATTGGACCATGAGGAGGCATGGCCTTTACATCTAATCTCTAGGTTATTAGGTTTAGATCAGTTTGTAGAGATGGAGCCCCTATGATGGCTTTGGTGCCTTTATAAAAGGAGAAGACCAGACGGCTCCTCTCTCTCTCTCTCTCTTTTTCCCTCTCTCTTTCTCTCTGTCATGTGAGAACACAGCAAGAAGGTGCCTATCTATAAGCCAGGAAGAAGGCTCTAACTACACATTAAACTCTTCCAGACCTCAATCTTGAACTTTCCAGCTTCCAGAATTGTGGAAAAATATTATTTTTAAAACCACTCATTTGTGATATTTTATATGGCAGCCTGAGCTAAGACATTTTGTCTCCACCCATGACTTATAGCTGTTCAGACAAAAGCTAGGAATCATGAGAATTCATTTGGACGATACATAGCCAACCATTTCAGGGCTCCATGCTAGTGCATCAGGGTGCAAGCTGTACATAATATGCCCAGTGGTCGCCCCCTGGCATCATTACTAGACCAACTCTATGGCAGGATTTTATGGCTTCATCTCTGGCCACAAGAGCTCTGAGCCTTTCTGGCATTTTCAGAACTTTGAATATTCAGCTTTTGTTTACATCAGCCAGAGTTAGTATCTGTTATTTTAAGCTAACTGTTCTGACATCTATCAGTAGCTATTTTTAAATATTGTAATTAGTTGTCATGATTATATAACTTTTAGACATAGTGTGTTTAATGTAGGTTACTTTTGTTCTATAAAAAAAAATACTTCAATGCTTTATTGAACTCTCTCCCTGTTTTAATATAACATAGTGACAAACCACTTCTTTTCTAGATAAAGAAAAGCTTATATATACATCTAAATTATAATTAAGCCTGGTTGTGCATCCCTACCTATGAGGTGACTAGTCGATTTGGCCATATTGGTCAAATCAATCAGCCATGCATTTGCACCTCAACATACAAAAACCTCTTCTTGCAAAGGACAAGGTTAATAAACAGCATCTCTTATGCTTTATCTACTAAAACAAGTTAACACGTAAGTTGCTTGTTTTTAGAATACGTTTACCTAGGGCCATAATGTGGTTTGGCTCATAATGTGGGTTACCTGACTGGGCTAGAAAATTACTCAATTTAAATTACAATATACAGCAGGACAGTGAAAGCTATTCTCTAATCTTTACTAGGTTAGGGAACCAAAGATGGCCTAATCAATTTCAAGCAGCTTTTAAAATCTTCAAGAATTAAATAAAGGAAGATGCTGTGTAAAAGCCATTAAGATAGACTTATATGATATTTAAGACATCCCTTATATTATTCATCAAAGCATAATGCATATCACTTTTATACTTTCACTTGCAAAACAGCTGTCATTTGCATATATTTACAGGTCAAATATCCTATTATATTTTTAATCTACTTAGTGATCAAATAAAACTGAATCCTAAATTAATCCTATCTTTTTGTCCTTAGGGTGTAAAGGAAGAATTTTCCCCACAATTCATTTTCCGTTTTTCCCTTCTACCGATATATCACCCAGTGTCTGCATGTTTCCTTCTCTTTCTACTTCATCGATACTATCCCCCATTTATGTGCGCTCACTATCCATAAAGCATTTTCATGTGTCTTCAATCTTTCTAAGATTTTTTTCCACCTTCCAAATGTATGTCCTGCATTTCCTCAAGCCCTTTATTCACTGGGAACAGCTAGTCACTCTGGTAAATGTACCTGGTGACGATATTGAGACTACCTTGATTTTCTGTGTATGTGTTAACAGAAACTTTCTAAAGACAATACATAATCCAAACATGGGAGAAGGAACTCTTAGAAGTGTGTGTGCTGTCTGAATTTTGCTATTGACTAAATGTGCATGTAGCTCTCGAGTTTTCTTTTTTCTTCTTCTTCTTCCTCATTTTTAAAATGAGGGAATTAGACAGACATGTTTTAGCTCCAAAATTCAGTGATTAAATTTTAGGCACTCTGGCAGGCTGTTGGAAAAAAGATTATTTGAATGTAAGAAAATTCACATTGTATGCAAAGTTATCCACTGTAACTTTGCATATGGGCAAAAAAATACCAATAGTCTATAATACCAAAGTGCACAGCACATCTATGATATGTTTGAGAAGGCCACAATTTAAAACAAAACAAAACACAACTTTTCCCACCAAGAGGTAGGATTAATGTTCTTCTCTTTAGATATGAGTGCGTGCACTCTGATTACTTGACCAATAAGAATATGGCGAAAGTTGGCACATGCCAGTTTCCAAATGTATGAGATTGGAAGCTTCCACTTATAGTCTCATGGAACACTCCCCCTTTGAACCTATGTGCTAAGAAAGTAAAGGCAGTAATGAAGAAGCCATGTGGACAGGAAATAGGCTGAAGCCAATACCCCTGACTGTCCTCCCAATTGACAGGCAAGGACAACTTGCCAGCCTTGTGATTAAACATCTTGGAAATGCATCCTCCAGTCACAGTTGAGAAGCTTATGACTGATATAGATGAAATTAACATCTCCACAGAAACCTGTACAAACTGAAGATCTGTAGCAAAATAAATAACTGTTTTAAGCAACAAAATGTGGCTGTAGTTTGTTACATAGTAGATAATTGGGATAATACACAATTACCTTTCATAACTCTTATTCCTTTCAATTACCCATATTGTCCAGTGCTTGTATGTATATGTATGTGAGCAGAGGGAATATGCTTTGGAAGTGGGAGGTTCAGGAAAGTACTAGAAATTGTGGGGCAAACAAACAAACAAACAATGACAAAGAGAACCAGTGGCAATGAAACAGTTAAAGTATAATATCAGGATATGTCATAGGACATTCATTGCTAATTTTAACATTGTTTTTCAATTTTTATATCATGTCTTTTACTTCTCAAAGTGACCATGGATAGAGTATTAATGGTATTGATAAAATATGCTATAATATAACAAGTTGAGAAGCAAAACATAAAGAAAGCCAATAATCCAATTTTAAATGCATAAAATTAATTTTGAGGACAAATGGTATTTCATTTAACCAAAAAATATAAGATCTATAGTTTTAAACTTTATAAGCACTTGACTGTGCCCAACTTTCAGCACAGCAGAGTGTTTTAGATTATGTTTCTCTCAAAACTGCTTAGGAGCCAAAATGCTTAATATACTTTTGAAACTCAAGTACTCAGACCAAAACAAGACGACCATTTGATGCCAAATGCTTTATTGTTATTATTGTTTAAATTTTCACTGAACTCAGCCCAACTGTTTTGAGTCTGTAGGGCCAAATGAAGTAAGAGCTTACTAAGCCTATCATCTCTTTGCCAGAAATCCCAGTTCAGAGGCAAAGGCAGACACATGCCAGCGGTACTCCTAATGGTCTTCATGTTCTCCTCATGCCCCTCTCTCAGAGGCACCAGAACCCCTGAAATGGGTCATTCAGAAAAACAAAGTCCAATGTTCATCACAAGAAGATCAACAATTTCCAAGATTGTGATACTTGCAACATACGTTCATAACAATTTTACTGGTTATTTCAAAGGCAAAAATTCCAATCCCAAGTCTCCCAATTGGTGTCGGTGAGTCAGTCTTTATATCCATCCTATGTAATAAAGAGCTAATATGCTAATTAGACTGGAAGGTGGAACAACCTTTCAGAACGACCTGCCGGAATGACCAGTGGGCGGGGAATGGGACCAGTGAGCCTGTGCCACCAGGCCAGCCATGGTGGTCCCTGCGCTCCTGCTTCCGCAGATGCAGCAGGAGAGGCGGCGGCATGGTCCCAATTCTGGTCCCAGAACTGCACCTTCCACAGAGGTGGCCACAGGGGAGCGGGCCCAAGTTGCAGTCAGACATCCCCCAAGGGCTTCCAGGCTGCCAGAGGGATGTCTGACTTCTAGCTTAGGCCCAATCCCCTGGGGTATGTCTGACTTCTAGTTTAGGCCCAATCCCCTGGGGAGTGAGCCTAAGCTGGCAGGTGGACATCCCCCAAGGGATCCCAGACAGGCCGGGCTGAGGGACCCCCCGAGTGCACGAATTTTCATGCACTGGCCTCTAGTGTATAAGTATTCACCTTTGATTTCAAATGCACACTTACAGAATAATACTAAAATACGACTTTGTTTTATACTCAGTTTAATTTATTTTTTATTAAGAGAGTTGGAATTCAGAGTTTGGGAATTTTTGGTATAAAATTGATCTTTAGCGTTATTCTTTGCGTTTTGACACATGATATTATTGCTCAGGATGTTAAAGTCCCCTGAAAAGAGGTATCAATATACTTTTGCTAGATAATAATCATTGTTAATTTAGTGACTTCTCACAGAATTATTTCCAACAAAAAGAACTCATTTATTGTAGTGTTGCTCTTGTATTCACATTTGCTGTTATTATTTGACAATGGCCTTCATATATTAATGGATTTAAACTGTTTAATCCTGTAAAAAACTCAACTGTTATTTATCACCCCAAGGTTGGACTACACATATTGTTTCCTGTATTCAGTATAGAACCAAAGAAAGTTTTAGAAAAAGGCTTCCAAAATTATGGAAACTCATCTCTCTTCTCTAGGCTCAGAGATTCAGAGATCTGTCTCTAAGAAAGTTCAAATTTTATAAGAATTGTAATTTCTGACTTTGTACTTGTTTGATTTTGCTCTTGAAGAAATTTTTTTACATGACAATTATGCTTCTCTGAATACAAAATTACCTCTGTATTATATTTCTGGGGAAAAACAAGTACTATTATATAAGTATTTTATCTACATCTAATTGAATGCATTTATTTTAAAATAAAATGATTGAAGAATTATTTCCTTTAACTTGAAGACAATGTACTGGTACATTTAAATGTCAATTCTAATGACTTTGGAAAACTCTTTCACAGCTTTTATAGAACAATAAGTAAATTTTTGTATAGGACAATATTAAGAGAAGATAAAGCTCTTTTATCACTCATCATATAACATTGTCAAAAGATATTCTTTTTTTAAATATATTTTATTGATTTTTTTACAGAGAGAAAGGGAGAGAGATAGAGAGTTAGAAACATCGATGAGAGAGAAACATCGATCAACTGCCTCCTGCACATCTCCTACTGGGGATGTGCCCGCAACCCAGGTACATGCCCTTGACCGGAATCGAACCTGGGACCTTTCAGTCCGCAGGCCGACGCTCTATCCACTGAGCCAAACCGGTTTTGGCTGTCAAAAGATATTCTTACATACATGGGTCATTCTATGCCTAAAATCACAAGAAAAAATATTTTAAATGGAAATCTCAACAAGGATGAAGAAATTAGGAGACTGTTTTTCAACATAAATTTGATACTATGAAATTTGATTTCTGCATGATTCTGTATGATTCATTGATCAATACAATGGCTCAATATATGAACTATGCTCGATTCATATTTTGTGTAATCACCACAGAAGAAGGTACTACATCCTATATAATAAAAGGCTAATATGTAAATGGTCATCATGCCCTCACGCATAACGACTGATCAGCAGGAAGCTGAGTGTGCAGCAGGCGCGAGCGGGTGGGCGGGGCTGCATGCAGTCACCAGGAGATGCATAGAGCACCTCTCGGTCCTTCCCTGCTGTCTCCCAGAGGCAGCGGCAGTGGCTCCCTACCGCCTCCGTGGAAGCGCGCGGCTCCCTCCCACCTCACTCCGGTGGAAGCGGTGCAGCTCCCACTGGCTCCTGCAGGTGTGCTGTGACTCCCGCCGGCTCCTGCTGAAGCGGCGGGCAGCCTACTGTGCGCGACTTTGCATGCTGGGCCACTAGTTTACTATAAATCATTCAGGATAGTGGATGCAACATCACTCAGTATTCCTATATAAATTAATGTAGAATCCAAGGAGGAAGTACTATTTTTACTTTCTGAATGTCTTGGTTTGCTTTTTTTAATGATAATCATAAAATCAATGTTTTCTATTTTCTCTGGTTAGTAGGAAGCTGGGTCAAATTATCTTGATCTTTATGATAAATACAATTGTATCCTTTTCATGATGATAGTTTTTACCTTTTCATATTTTATTGTCAATTATCAGTGATCAGGCAAATAAAAGCACTTTTGCACAATACTGTTACTGATTATTCTTAAACTGTTGTATAATGATGACTGCATTATCCTGCATCCCATTAATACATTTAAATATATTAAAATTCTATTTAACTATAAAAGGTTTCAAATTATACAATTTAAATTTGGTGGCTTCCCAAATTACAGTACTGAAGAGAGCTGTGGAAAAGAAATTATGATCTTGGAATATATGAAGAAAAATGATCTTCCTTAATATCTCCAGGAAGTTTTAAAATACAGGCTTTTGATCTGAGACCCTCAGGCTGGTAGCTGTAAATGGCATACTCCTCTTCATTCTATAATATCAATTCTCTTTATCACCTTACTTGAAACAATTAGGTTTGGGGAATACAGCTCACATATAAAACCAATAAGAAACAATACTATCTTTCTCTAAATCTTTATGCTTGATAGTTTTGCAATAGGAGTGTCAGGGTGAGGAATCATTTGGACTAACTCAAGAAAGTGAATATACATTTATAATAAGGTTATTCATGTTTCTGTGGGTACAAATCAGTTCTATTTCCCTTTCCTTATAATTCATTATATAATGTTTTGTCATTATAATAGACAGTCAAATTATTTCTTGAAATATTATCTTTACCTTAAGATAGTGTATTAGTTTGTATACAGTTATATCAAGTATTATCTGAGAAAAAGCAAACTGGTTGTCCTTCCAATATGTTTATGAACCTCCAAAGAACTCTTAAATTGTCACTGAATCATTGACTATTTACATTTCTGCTTGGGATAAGAGATGTCACGCTTCCATTTTTAGGCAGCTGGAAAGTAAAGTAATAAGCCTTCCTGTTTTCCAAGTGATTCGCAAATGATGGAGCAAAAGCATTAGAGCACTCAAGAGTCTGCCACTTTCCCATGCATGAGGTTATTTTTGAATTGAGGATCCCTGCCTTTTGCCAGAGAAATTATGACTTGATGACATTTCAGGAAGCTGGTAGCCATTTTATATGGTTGCATTTGAAAAGGGGACCTCAAACATTAAACTACATAGAAAACCTTAAATTGGAAAGTGACCTCCAAGTTGAGGACACTAGAAATGAAGAGTTACCAGTGTTATATGTCAGGAAGCTACCATCCATGGCACTATCTGACATTATATAGATATTTAGGAATTCTTTACTCTAGTTAGGATAATTTGAGGTTCCTTTTTCAATCTCTACATTTCAGTGGTGTTCATTATCTATACAGCTGTTCTTCTTTGCTTCCAGTGCTGCATAAATGAAGCAAGACAAACAGTAACTGGTCTCCTGATATTTGTCCAGCATGTCCTTCATCTTTACCCCCAAATTGTCTTCTCTCTGCTTGCCTCTCCCTACTCTAAGGTTTTTATATATCACTTTCATCTACTTTTAGCATCTTAATTGATCTACTTCTTTATTTTGTGTGGACCTGCTAGGTTTTCGGTTAGTGGCTCATCAACTTTTCCCTAAGATGCCTCTTTTGGGGCAGCCTATATGTTATCATTAACTTGAAATACTTTCTTTTAGTCTTAGTGTAGTGAAGGAGCCAGATCTCATCAGCTCACAAGAGATGATATGCAAAGTGTCCCCTTGGGAGTTCAATCACTCCTTATGACATGTGCTGACCACCACGGGGTGGTGCTGGATGAAGGGAGGCCCCTGCCAGCAGCCAGAGAAGGGAGGCCTTGGCTGGCAGCTGGAAGGCCCCAAATGGCCCTGATCACTGGCTAGGCCAAGGGACCCTACCTGTGCATGAATTTTGTGCACCAGGACACTAGTTGTTAAATCATCAGAGATTTTGCAGGATAGTTTTAAATCTACTAGTAGCTTGAAATTGGCCATGGTAAGAGAATGTATACCACAGAAATTGGCAAGTGGTATAAATTAAGGCTTCCTCCACCCAATCCAGAAATCCATCAGCCACTTCAGCCACTTTATTTGTACCCCACAGGTCTCATTCTCTAAAGGTCATCTTATGAGGCAGAAATAAATTAGAAAAATTCCTTCAGTCTAGCAAATACATGTATGATAATAGCTTATTTTTGTATGTAACATGAATCCTTGAAGAATCATCTAAACTCACTATTTTCCAAACTAAATGTCTATCAGAATTATATAAAGGCATATAAAATTGCAGAAGTCAAGGCTCAATTCCAGACTACTTGCACATAGACTCTTCTTCATGTGGGCATTAGGCATCTTTGTAGTTTGTAAATAAGCACCTCAAATGAATTAGAATACAGCAAAACTTGAGAACAACTGAAAAATTATATCTCAGACGGTGACATTTACACTACCAAAAAGAAAAATGAAAAGTCAGTCAGATGAGTCCTTCCCATCACAACTTAGAGGTGACCATCCATTCTATTCCAATAACACTCAGGTGCATGTAGAGTAAACAGTGATATTGAGCCTCTACCTAGCATAAGAATATTGATGTTCTTTAGTGATTTATCCCATAATGAATTCCTAAAGAGTGACAAAAGGGATCACTCTAATTTTCAAACTCTGAGAACCTCTCTCCACACTTTAATAGTTTTGAGTCTCTCTACATAAGTGAGAAATTTCCATTTTTAGTCTCATCTAATAATTATTTTTAAAATATTAATCTGCAAAGAAAATGCTCATAAGGCTGTAGATATTTTTTACTTTGTAATATGATTTTTTGGAGAGAGAGGAAGAGTGAGAGAGAGAGAGAGAGAGAGAGAGAGAGAGAGACGGAAACATTGAAGTTGGAGTAAAACATCGATAGATTTCTTTTAGTATGTGCCCTGACCTGAGACCAAACACCAAATTTTCAACTTGGACATGTGCCCTGACAGGGAATCAAACTAATGATCTTTCAATGCATGGATTATGCTCCACCAACTGAGGCCAGGGCAGGATATAATTTTTATATTGCCTTATTTATGAATGAACAAATAATCATTTTGATTATTTTGCTCAAAATTGGATTTCAATA
Organism: Myotis daubentonii; assembly: GCF_963259705.1. Taxonomy (NCBI): domain Eukaryota; kingdom Metazoa; phylum Chordata; class Mammalia; order Chiroptera; family Vespertilionidae; genus Myotis; species Myotis daubentonii. The sequence continues at coordinate 73,939,754 of NC_081846.1, forward strand.
CTGTTCTTTAAAAGGCGAATACCCATTCTGTTCCTTCTTATGAGCCTCATTTAAAAGAGAATGAAAAGAAAAACAGAGAATAAAAAGAAAAACAGGAAAAAAATGGTTAACAGGGAAAGGGGAAAATGGATGCAGTGATCCCTGAAGTTTAAGTAACAAGGCTCTTTAAGTCAGTGCGATTATTTTGCCCTCTTTTGACACTTTAAATAAGATGTATATGCTGGCGGATGCCTCAAGTTTTAAATGATGAACCAAAGAGTGCAATATATCAGAAGAGCATTCCTCTGCAGACATTTCATTGAATGAGAAATGTGCCACTCAGAACATGTTACAAAATGTTAATGGCTTTGAGGCTATACAAATTTGAACTTTATTGAAATGTTCTAATAATCAGAAGGATTGTAAAATTCTATATGGGGTTGGAGAACAGTAGGATTGTAGCAAGGAAAGCATGGGGGGACAATGCATCATCCTGCCACATAGAAAGACCCCTGGCATTCAGTAATCAAGGAATGGGTACTACTAACCTTTCCCTTGCTGAGGTTTCTAATAAGCCTTAGAAGGTAGGGAATTTAATTTGACTTTGATAATGAGATTAATAGCTAAACCAAGAGACAGAAATGGCCAAGGGGAGCTAGAAGTTTAAAAACTCATATTTTGTTAAGCTCTGAAGTCAGTGGGTTAGTCACATTGAACCACACTACTCCTCTCTCATTTTCATCACAAGTCAACTGAAGAGCAAGAAGAGATAAAATATTTTGCATTTCTTTTCATTGACGTTTTGAAAGTCAATACCAGTCATTGTTTAGGAAACATATGCCATCTGAATTGGTTATTGTGATGCTTGCTTCTGGCTTCCAACACAGAAATCAAGCACAGTCTATGTTGTTTGAAGTTTAACTATATTTCGATCACTTTATATTTTTTGGATTCCAGTTTCCAGTTTCATCTGAATAGAGCTCTTATTAAGCTACCCATCATAACTTTATTTTTAAAAGGTTTATTTTAAATTTCACTTTCAATCTGGATGTTACTTTTTTTACAAAATATATTAGGGGGTTATATGGCATTGTAAAACGTTGAAGAAATCATACTTAATAATCCCTTAGTGGGTTCTCACATGCTTAGGTTTTGCCAAAAATAAGCTTAATGAATGGGGACCATTGAGATGGCAATAATAGGTAAAAATAGGATATGTTATTTTAGGCAGATGGAGCTAGCTAAATCTCAGGTCCCGTTCTTCTTTTGTTAAGATATCTCCATTGCTCTAAGCTATCCATTATTCATCCTATCAAAAGTGTTAAGATGGAAAATGAACCCCGCCATTTATCGCCAAAGCTCACTTAACAGAAATAAATGCAGCCACCACCTTCCAACTCTAAATTGTATGAGATGGAGTATCTGAGTTACTGACTGCGACTGACTACATATAACCTTGACAAGGTGTCTCATCACTTGTCTGAGGGGCTCATTCAGTCAGCATCTAATCATACACTGGGATCAGAAATAAGTCTGGGACACTTAGAATCCAGTGTGGAGAACGGAGTTCATGTATGGAAGCAATCTGATTGATTGGCAACAGATTGTAGATTAATGCGACAGAACTCTTGAGGATGGGAGGAAATTACTGACTTGGACTCCAGCTCATCTATTTCCATAGTACTCTGTTATTTTGCTCTTAATAATCACAATCCTTGACATCAAGGTAACAGTAATTTCATTTTGGCATCTTCCTGCATAAACTCAACCTCTTATGAGGGAGATACATAAAGTCAGACATCTTGAGGAATACACAATAAATTCAAAATTTTACTTACTTTATTTCACTTTAAACACACAAAGTACACTAAAAATTCAATTGTAAAAATGCTCACATGTATTGTGGCTCCATAAAAAACGTAGCTCCAGGCCAACATTATGAAGCTGAACTAAACAACTTTCTAAAATAGTATTTGTTGGATATCCAAAGCTTACACTTCAGATTACCTCTACAATATATGGAACAAATGCCTGTCTTTTTGAATCATAAATCAAAGAATACAAGAAATGTATGTGATTTAAATAATCATCCCATTATTCAAGTTTAAATAAAAAACATATTGTAAAGTATGTATTAAACATCTCTTAGTGGTAATTATGTGTAAATTACGGCTGTAAGAAATTTATAAGTGATAACTTACTTCATCTTTATACCAACCAGTGGAGATACTGCACTTATGCTTCTTTTGAATAAGAGTGAACTAAGATGTAGACATTAAGCAACTTGCCTCGAATCACCAGATTTACTATTTAGTGACAGGGCTTGCTGTTCTGCGACTCAGGGGAGTAAGGACGAGAACAGTTCACGTTTAACAGATCACCTTATTGCCCCTCATCAGAGGTTTTGGTGGCAAAAACTCCATTTTCATAGGTACCATTACAATGATCTTACTCAAATAGAAATAGTTGCTAATATTAACTACCAACATTGTTCAAGGTGGCTTTCTGTGCTAGATCATTAGCAGCCTACATAATTATTTCTATTTGTATTTGATAATTATGTCACTAAGGATCAGAGAAGCCAGGTAAGTTTCCCAAAGTCACAGTGCAAACAAGTACACATTTCAGTCTTTCTGACTTCAAATTTCCTTCTTTACACATTACCTTTTCTGAAAATTTTGTGTGATTGGATGCTTTTACCTGTGAGTCTCTTTAGGAAAGTAAGTTAAGTTTATACTTTTGTTTTTTCCTAAAGACTCTCATTACTACTTCGTACTTTATATTCCCCTATGATTGCAAGAACTCAGACAGATTGACTACAGCTGATCACTAAGAAAAGAGAAAACCTTTAGACAGGGAGTCAGAGACATGTTAAGCTAACTTTATACACTTAAGTGATCTATCCTCACATGCGAATACTTTAATCCATTGAACACATTTATGTTTTTATTAATCCAAATAAACCAACATGAATTTATTAACATTATTCAGTAATTTGGGTCAAAACAACAATGTTGCCTTTGACTGTCCTTAAGTTGAAACACCATTTTGAAGTCCGACTGTCTCTGTGCTCAGGTAATTATCTCTTGTCCTCTGAGGTCTAAGGAAAACGGAACTTCTGCGACGTAGAGGAAGGGAGGGAAGTTCCTGGACTCGCAATCAGCCTGCCTAGGTGTAAAGCCTGACTCAGCCACTTACTTGAGCAAGCTATGTAGCCTGTAGGTCCTCGGTTGCCTTACCTGAAAATGATAATAATAGTGTATCCTTCCCAGGGCAGTCATGAGGATTCAATGGGTTATGCATTGAATAAATTTGACACATGATAATGATTTGATACTATTTCAAATGTGATATCATAGTATTTTACCTTGTTTCCTACTAATTTTTCTCTCATCGAGATGGATGGAAAAAAATGAGTTTCCTATAGGGATTGAATTGTTTCCCTAATACTACTTGGTATACCTGAACAAGTTAGTAAGAAAATAACACGTGGCTACCTATGTTCAATAACTATTGAGTATTTAGCTTTAATTGGTGTCAAATGCACAAGTTTTTACCAATCTAAATTGACAGCCCGTACTAATACAGTTATATGATTGTTTGCTTTAATTTCAGTAAATAACTATCTTAACTATTGATTGTCTTATATTTATCTGAAAGATTACCTAAAAAGGAAAATTGGATATCAATGAAATCTCTATGTGCCTTTGATTTACATTTGGTTCATGTCCCACAGACTTTTGTCTAGTATGGAGTCACTTTATTTAACATTGTTCTTAATAAAGAATTCATGTGTCTCTCACGTTTTAGAATTTCTTACCACTTGATCTAATGTTTAATAAGATTGTAATGTCCCTGCTATAGAAGATTCTTTAAGACTTTCTATCTATATTTCTTCTATAATTTCTCCCTTTGTTTCTCTACTCAACTATTTTTCCTAAATTAAAGTATTGAGGCCTTTATAAGTACTTTGCCCTATGAGAGATATTCGACAAATCAGGATGTAGCAAAAAGGATTATGCTCTAAAGTTTTATCTCCACGGCTTTGGTCCTTAATGTAACCTGAGAAGACACCAGGTATATAAATTAGAAAAATTTCAGTTATTATTGGCTAGACTTCTATTATCTCTGGCAGTATAATGGTCCCAAAAGACCCAGCTCAATCTATTTCCATTTGCTAAAGTGGTCCAAGTAGAAAAGCCTGCACCGCATTGAAGCAGAAAAGAGGGGAGGAAGAAAAATGAGACGATTAAGATGCTAGTGTGTCTTGCAGAGAAGGGTCCTTCATTAAGAATTCATGGAAGAAACTTGGAAGGAGGAGGTCCTCCAGGAGTGTGTCTAGATACAATACTGTCCTGAGAGTGGATGTGGACTAATACTGCTGTCTAGACCTGCTCTAGATTTCTGCATCCCAGGGAAGCAGAGGATGGCAAGATAATTCTCAGGACCCCCAGTACATCACAAAGGTGTCACTTAGATAAGTGGGAATGAAAGGGCTGGGGGGAAAACTTAAGCTTTACCTATAAGGCTTGCTGGCCAATGACCGGAGAAGATGAGAGGCATCTTACCTGAGTAAAGCCATGACAAGAGGGTTCACCTACCTTTTGGAATTCCTAAGGCTCCTACAACTTGGACACAGATTTATGGATACAGAAGGTCTCCAACAAATTTTTATTTCAGTTTTTTTCTATTCCAACTAAGTGATGCTATTTAAAAATCAATTTGAATAATAGAAAATGAGTTCTAGTTATTAATATACCTGAATTTGGTTATACATCCCATCTATACATATAAACAGAGATTTTTGCTGTCTTCTTTGCTATTACCACTACTTCTGTCATTATAATTTTACTGAGTACTGCTATTTCTCCTCCTTCACTTTGACAAACAGTTCTTTCTGAAGGATGTTCCTTTACAAAACCGGATCACAGCAACCCATTTATTTCCTGTAGGTCACAGTTCCCTCTTTCCCAAATACACATTTTCAAGATGAGAACTTGGAAAGGGATGTGTGTGTGTGTGTGTGTGTGTGTGTGTGTGTGCATGTGCAGGGATATGTATCCTTGAAGGGCCTGATGGCTAGACACAATCTCACACCTCACCATGATCCATTTCGCTCTCTGCCTGCAAGGCCTGATATGTAGTTAGGCCCCATCCCCAGATTTCTCCTTCACTCCTGGCAATTTTCTTTCAGGGGAGTCATGTTTTCTCCCTCCAGTTCCACTTCCTGCGCAAAACCTTATCCATTTGCCCATTTCATTTATGTCTGACTCACAAAGTGAGTTTCTAATTTCCTCCCAGGTGTATCTTTAGACACACACACACACACACACACACACACACACACACACCATAGTCAGAGTTGAGCACCAGTTTCAGAGTGGCTGGTTAGTTAGTTTATATTAGTTAATAACCTTTCAGAGCATTCTAAAACAGTTAATTAATGAATTTGCCTATGGAACAAAGAGGATCTCTTGGGGTTTATATGGCCTAATTCTAAAAACTGAACTCCAAAATCATCAAATCCTAAGCCTCATGAAATGTTCCATTCCATTACTTCATCAAGGTGGCTTCTGTCTTTGAAACCCACAAACAAGAAGTAGATGAGGAAATAACTTGAGGTTTGTCTTATAGATATTTTTCACCTTACAGTGTGAGAAGTTACCTTTTTTCTCAAATGATTAATTCTACACAAAATTATGGTAAAAGGCTGTTTTCTAATAAAAAAAAACACCCTGGTGTCAAGGTCATGGTCCAGATCTGTAGATGAAGTGCCCTTCAAACACCTTCCGTCTTTCCTAGTAATTGTTTGACCAGCGAGCTGACCTTGCTTGTTCGGTTACCCAGGCTTTTTTCTTACATGCAGGAAAGAAAACTCTCATTTATTAAGTTAGTGAAAGCTCTCCAATGAAACATAGTCTTTCTGAATATACAGTTTGAATGGATTGTAATTCATTAGCTTTCATTATTAAGTTCTTTTTTCTCTTGTGTTTAAGCCTTTCAGGATCTGAATTTATTATTATAACCATGATTTAGTTAAGAGGGGTTTACAATGTTGTGAAGAATTTGAGTCTTTATCATTATAGAAAGGATTGATATTAATTCTCTAGTTAGTTGCTAAATATAGGCACACATGGATTAAATTAATGCACTTTGTCCAGATTTCAATATTACATTTTCCTCAAAATAAATGCTTACTTTGGAAGAATTCCATTTTACAAAGATCAGCTTAAAATGAAGTTAAGATCCTTACATTTCCCACTTTCTGCCAAACCTCTACAGAGTTAGTTTGTAGAAAATAATACTTTCTAACCCAAATTACTTTCATTCTTAATGCATGTTAACCTAGTATTAAATAAGCAATTTATCTTTACATGATGACTGACCAAGTCCCTTGAATAATGACAAGATTATCTAAGCCCTAAAATTTCTTCCTAGTGTAGCTTTCTATTATGCTGTTGATTATTCCTATAACCTATAAAACTCATAGTTATTATGACTCTGAGGAAAACCTGATTTTTATTTTCCCTCTCATAAAACTCATCAGAACATTGTAACATTTTAAAAAATATAAAAACCATAGAATTACCGTAATAAAACATGTCTCCCAGTGGTTGATTAAGCATAAAATTATTTAGGTTTTGAGGGGTTTTCTTTTTAAAAGATTAAATGTCATATTTATTGTAGTATTTATGTATTTTCAACCACTAGGCATGTGTAAAACAGTGCTAACATTTTAATTATTATACTTTTGTATGGGTCATTAACCAATATTTTGAGTATTGTGTCTCTATCCTATTTTTATTATCCATCTAGTTTTTTTTAAAATTATACTTTCAATTTTGAGAGAATTGTAGGTTGCAATTTTAAGAAATAATACAGGGAGAGCCAGTATACCCTCACCCTATTTCCCCAATGGTAACATCATGAAAGACTATAGCCCAATATCAAAACCAAGATAATGACATTGAAGAAGTTGAGATATGGAATAATTCCAGCCCCACAAGGATCATTGGCTGCACCTCTTTCAGAATCACACCTGCTTCCCTCCCACTGCACCACTTACTTAATCCTAGGCAATAACTAAGCTGTTCTCCATTCCTGCAATTTTGCCATTTCAGAAATGCTATATAAGTGCAATCATACAGTCTGTGACCTTTCCTTTTGAGAAGGATTTTTTCCCCCACTCAGGATAATCCTCTGATGATTCATCCAGGATGTTCTGTGCATCAATAGTACATTCATTTATATTTCTGAGTATTCCATGGCATGGGTACATTGCATTTATTTAACCCTTTGCTTGCTGAGGGACATCTGGGTTGCTTCAGTGTTTGGCTATTACGAATAAAATTGCTATAGCATTAGTATTCTGGTTTTTGTGAGGCCGAGATTTCACTTATTTACAATTAAAGCTGAGAGTGCTGCTGCTAGGTTGTGTGAAAGTTACATATTTACCATTTAAGAAACTGCCACACAACTTTTCAGAGTGACTACGTCATTTAAATTCCCTTCAGCCGTGTGTGAGTGACCCAGTTTTTTGGCATCCTTGCCTCCATTTGGAGTTGTTGCTATTTTTATTTTAGCCATTCTGATATGTGTGTGAGAGATGTCTTTTGGTTTTAATTGGCATTTACCCAATGACCAATAATGCTAAATATCTTTTCATGTGCTTATTTCTGTGTATCTCCTTCATGAAATGTCTTTTCATATCTTTTGTCCATTTTCTAATAAAATCCTTTTTTACTGTTGACTTTTGAATTATTTATATATTCTAGACACCAGTCTTTTGGCAGATATGTGCTTTGTAAGTACTGTAACCCACTCAGTAATTTGCCTCCTTATTCTATTAACTGGATCTTTAAGAAAGCAAAAAAAAATAATTTTAATAACTTCCAATTTTTCAACTTTTCCTCTTATAAATTGTGCTTTTGATGTCAAAACAAAGAACTCTTTGTCCACCCATAGATCCTAAAGCTTTTCTTATGTTCTTTTTCCTAAAACTATTTTAGTTTTATGTTTTACATTTAAGTCTGATATATATTTTGTTTATTTCAAATAAAATATAAGATTTAGGTCAAGTTCATTGTTTATGTTTTGCCTGTGTGAAAGGACAGTGCAGGACGAATGGCTGTGTCCTTAAACCCTCTTTCAAGAAAGAGCCGCAGGGTGTATCAGTTACTCAGCCTGCCCTTATCTCGGCCAATGGAAAAGCGGGGGAAACTAGCCCAAGGCCAAAAGTATGCTGGCCACCCACCCTGTCTTTGTGTAACCAGACCCTAGCTGCACCCTGCCCCAACCCCCCCGACCCCGAGCCCTATAAATTCTTTGTTCTCTTGGGATTCGGGGCTCTCTCTTGCACCCAGCAATGGAGGCAAGGGGGGGACCAAGCGAGCTTGTATAGGAGACCCTCTGCTTTTGCATCGGACTGGCTGGTTCCCTGGTGTGGTTTCCTTGGGGATCTTGAAATCTGGGCATAACATGTGGATGTCCAATACCAGCGTCATTTGTTAAAAGGTTATTTTTTTCTCTACTGAGTTGCTTTTGTATCTTTGTCAAAAACTAATTAGGCATATGTATGTAAGAATATCTTTGGGTTCTCTGTTCTGTTCCATTTATCTATGTGTATGATCCTCCACCAAGCCACATAGTCCACTGTAGTTGTATAATACATGTTGAAATTGGGTAGACTGATTCCTCCCACTTTATTCTTCGGTTTCAAAATTGTGTTACCTATCTAACTCCTTTGTTTTTCTGTATAACTTGTGTGATTATCTTCTTTATAACAACAAAAAATATTGGTGGGATTGAGAAAGAAATTACATAACAGACACATCTATCAGTTTGGGGAGAACTGTTTGGGTGAGTCTTCTAATCCTTGACCATGGTATGCCTCTACATATATTTACATTTTCTTTGACCTTCTTCAATAGCTTTGTGTAGTTTTCCACATACAAGTTCTGTGTCTGACTTGTTAGATTGTAACTATTTTATTTCCTTGAGTTATTATAAATGGTGTTTTAATTTAAAGGTCTGTGTACTCATTACTGGTAGAAAGAAATTCAAAAAAATTGTTATGCTTGACTTTTTCATCCTATGACTCTGCTAAAATCACTTATTAGCTTTAGAATGTTTTTTGCTAGATTATTAGGGACTTTTCACATAGACAAACATTTCAATTGCAAATAGCATTTTTAAAATTTCTTTCCAATTGATGTGCTTTCTATTTTATTTTCTTATATTATTGTACAGACTAGAATTTTCAGTCCTATGTTAATTAAAAGTAGTTAATAGACATCTTAGCCTTGTTCCTTACTTTAGAAGAGAAACTTGTCTTTAACTATTAAATATGTATGTATATATGTACGTGTGTGTGTGTGTTCTCTATCAAGTTGAGGAAGTTCTCTTTTATTCTTATTTTTCTGAGAGTTTTTATCATGATTGGTATTGAATTTTGCAAATAAATTATTTTTTAATTGATTGATTGAACATGAGATGTTTTTTCTGCTTTAGCTTTTGATACAGTAAGCTACATTATTTTCAAATATTGAGCCAACCTTATAACTCTGGAATAAAATCCACTTGGTCATGGTGTATAGATTTTGAATATATTTCTGGATTTAATTGGCTTAGATTTTACTAAAATCTATTGTGCCTATAGGCAAAGAGGATGTTGGTCCCCTTTTCCTTTTTCCTTTGTCTTTGTCTGTTTTGTAATTTTCTGTGTTTTTGTACAGTTTTGGCATCAGAGTGTGGATTATAAAGTATTTTTTCTTATTTTATTTTCTGGAAGAGATTGTGAAGAATTTTGTTTTTTCTTCTTAAATATTTGAAAGTATTCTTCAGTGAAATTACAGGGGCCAGGACCTGGCAAGTTCTTTCTTTTTAATTTGTAATTTAAAAATTATAAATTTAATTTTCTTAATAGATATAGGGCTAGTCAAATTATCAGTTTCATATTGGGTGAGTTGTGGTGCTTTGTGCATTTTTTTTTTTTAGAAACTGATTCATTTTATAAAAGTTGTAAGATTTTTTTGTGTATAGAATTGCTCACTGTAACACCTTATGATCATTTTGATGCCTGAAAATCTGTAGTAATAACCCATTTCATTTATGATAATTGGTCATTTGTGACTTCTATCTTTTTTTTTTACTGCTTGTTCAAGTTAATGAATTTTATCATTCATTTAAAAAACTAGCTATTTCATTGCTTTTCTCTATTGTTTTTTATTTCAATTTTATTGATTTCTCCTCTTTTTTATCATCATCCTTCTGATTGGTTTGGGATTATTTTGCTCTCCTTTTTCTAGGTTTTTGAGGTAGGAATGTAGACTATTGATTTGAGGCTTTTGCCTTTTACTAATGTTTGTAGTTAGTACTATAATTTTCTATCCCAACATTGCTTAACTGTGTTCCACACATTTTTTGGGGGGAAGGGTTCCATTTCCAATTTTGTGTGTATTTTTATTTTTATTGAGATAAAATTAATATAACATAAATGGATCATTTTAAACTGTACAGTTTACTAATATTTAGTACTTTTACAATGTTCTGAAAAATATCACCTCTATCTAGTTCCAAAAATCTTTTCTTTTACAGCTTTACTGAATATAACTGTGACATAATATTTTGTACTTTAACATATAAACATGATGATTTGATACACCTATATACTGCAAAATGATTACCACAGTAAGGTTTGTTAAGGCATTCATTGCTTCACATTATTCTTTTGTAGTGATAACATTGAACAATTACCCCCTTTGTACCTTTTAAATATATAATGCAATTTTGTTAACTATAATCATCATACTGTATATTAGATACCCAGAAATTGTTCATCTTAAATCTGGAAGTCTGTACCCTTTGAACAACATCTCATTTCCCTCTATTCCTCAGTCCTTAACAACTATCATTCTACTCTTTGTTCCTATGAGTTTGACTCTTTCAGATTCCACACCTGAATGATATTCTACAGTATTTGTCTTTCTCTCTCTAGCTTATTTCACCTAGCATAATTCCTTCAAATTCCATCCATGTTGTAGTAAATTGCAGGTTTCCTTATTTCTTATGATTGAATAATATTCTGGCGTGTGTGTGTGTGTGTGTGTGTGTGTGTGTATCACATTTTTTTTTATCCATTCTTCAGTTAGTGGACACTTAGATTGTTTCCATGTCTTGCACATTATGAATAATGCTGCTACAGACATTGAAGTGAAGATATCTCTTTGAAATGGTGAATTCATTTTCTTTGGATACATATCCAAAAGTGGCACTGTGTATCATACGGTAGTTCTATTTTCAATTTTTGAGTTCTAATTTTAATTTTAATAGTGACTTACCAATTTACATCCCCACCAATAGTGCAAAAGCGATCCCATTTCTCCACATCTTTGCCAACACTTATGTGTCTTTTATTTTTCATAATAGACAGTCTAACAGGTGTTTTGTTTTATCTCATGGTAATTTTGATTTGCCTTTCCCTGATGATAAGTGAAGTTCAGCACTTTTTCATGTATCTGTTGGTCATTTGTATGCCTTCTTTGGAAAAATGTCTATTCAGATAATTTTCCATTTTTTAATCAGATCCTTTGTTCCTTTTTGTTTGTTTGTTTGTTTGTTTGTTTTTTGCTCTTGAGTTGTCTGAATTTTTTATATACCATGAATATTACCCCATTATCTAATATATGGTTTCAAGATATTTTCTACCATTCCATAGGGTTTCTCTTTATTTTGTTAAATGTTTCTTTTGCTGGGTATTCAAAGCCTTCCTGCCACAAAGAGCCTTCAGAGATCAGGGGAAACATAGTGGATTTATAGTTTTTGAGCTTACTTTTGATTATCAGTTATTATTAGACTTCTGAATGAGTATATTGTATTTTCCATTTCATTAGGAAATTTCTGTGAGGGATATAGCATACTATTTTATAATAAAGACTAGAAATCCAGAAACTGATTTTTAACTTGACAATTTGTTATTGTGCGAATTAAGGAAATGTCCCTTATCCACTGTAAAAGTGCCAATGATAAACATAAAGAAAAGATAAAAACAAGGAATATATCTCCTGAATCCAGTTAGTTGAAATTTTGTGAATGTGTTACCTAACCTACTTCAATTTAATTTTCTCTAGCTCAACTATCACCATGGTATGAACTATTCCATAGTTGGTCAATTGTGCTATTGCAATATCCTTCCAGCTAGTCCATAGCCATTATTTCCACATATACTTTAAGACGGAGGCTTTGTGCACATCACTATTCCTTCACATGTTTTCTCAGACCAGTTCACTATTCCCAAGACTCAATTCCATGCCTGTCCCTCTGGACTTCTACACTTTCTTCTAGTAATATCTCATGCATGCTTTCTTTGTAGCACTTTGGCTGCTAGGATAACTTCATGGTTCTCTTAAATGTTTCCTCTCCAAAGACTGCACACCATTGAGCATTGAGTGCATGTATTGTTCACCTTTGCCTCTGCAGCTCCTAACTAGAACAAAGGCTTTGATAATTAGTAAGCAAAGAAATGAATATGTGAAATAAAACAACTATGAATTTAAAGATAATAAAAATAATAAGTTGTAATTGAAAGTAATTTGAAGACTTTCCTAAAATTGTAAAATAGGAAATAGACCATTGATACATTCCTGTTGATACAAGCTAGAAGTCATATGACTAAGAACATTATTCCCTTCTCTCTGGATGATTTAGAAATGATTAGATAATATAAAGACAAGGCAGTATTAAGTTAAAACAATGTGATAATATAATGTTTGGAGCCTTAATTTTAAGTCAATTTTTATAATTTGTTTTTATTTATTTGAATTTATTTGTAGAGTCTTTATATACTTTTAATTTTTATTTATTTTTCAATTACAGTTTACATTCAATAGCCACAGAGATGTAGATTACAGCATAGGAAATATAGTCAGTAATATCCAGATAAATAAATATGGGGCCAGATGGGTACCTGAAGCAATGAGGGGACCATTCTTTAAATTACATGATTTTCTAACTGATTTGATGAACATCTGAAACTAATACAGAATAATATTAAACGTTTGGAGCTTTTAACCAGATAGCCAAGAACTTAAGTTTAAATTTTATGTTTGTGATGCCAAAATGAGTTCTCGAATGATTTAATTCTATAATAATACTCAATTCAACATAAAATTGAAATTAGCATTTTGTCCATATTAAAATAGGTATATAAATTTATTTTTACTTTTCAGCGACTGACAACATGTCATGCTGTCATCTATTTATTTTTTATAATTTACCATATTGTTTCTAACACTTACTATGTCACAGTAATCTTCAGAAAGTAGTCAAGTTGATCCTGACAAATAAACAATTGAGATATGACTCTATCCATTATTGGAAGAATTTTCTAGTACCTATGCTTACAATAAGCCCAAAGAGAAAAAAATAATATTTTCTCTCTTCACCCTCTCTAGAATTTGCAGAGTGGGTCAGGCTGCCCTAGATAAACTAACCTCTGTTCAGCCGTCTACATTTCCACACAGTTCTAGTTAGAGAATAGATTAAATCTTTAGAGAAGGTGACCAGTTATCCCTGGAATCACTTCTGAGGGTCCAAGCAGAGTAGAAATGTACTTAGTGATCTTTGGAGAGTGGTCTTTATTAGGGTGTGCTTTACTGAAATGTGAAATAGGGAAAAGGAAGCTTTAGGGGACTTAATCACTCCCCTCTGTGTTCTTTCTCCTTTTGTGAGAGTTTTCAGCTATTTTTCCATCTTTGATCCATTCCTTCCTTGAAAACAAACACTCAAAGGGTTGTAATGCTATCCATTCACTTTCATATAAATTGAAGTCAATATTACACCTTTTTTTTTACAAAAGTACTTGCCCTTCAAACCTCATCCTTGATAAAGAAATAGGTAATTCCATTGTATCAGTGAAATTTTAGGCACTTGTGTGCAGAAATTGCCATGGTGGAATTATATAAATAGTTACATGTAGTACACTACTATAATATAGCATGAACTCATTTTATACATTCAGAATATTAAAAATAATATAAAAAATTGAAAAAATGATATTTTACATAGAAAATACTACACTTGCTTTCTTTTTTATATTTTTGTTATCGAATAGCATTCAAATGATTTAGATGTGTTAGGATTCTCCAATGAAAGAGAACTGCTGCAAGATCTATATTATATTATTATATTATACTAGAGGCCTGGTGCACAAAATTTGTGCATGGGTAAGGTCCCTAGGCCTGGTCAGCGATCAGGGGCCTTTTGGCTGCCGGCCAGGGCCTTCCTTCATTCTGTGCCACCTCCTGGTGGTCAGTGCACGTCATAGCAAGCGATCAAACTATCAGTCTCCCAATCAAACTCCGAGGGGACACTGCATATTAGCCTTATATATATATATATACACTAGAGGCCCATTGCATGAAGAGATTTGTGCAATAGGCCTTCCCTTCCCCTGGCTGCCGCCATCGGTTTTCCTCTGGCACCCGGGACCCAGGCCTTCGCTCTGGACGGAGCGTTCAGCCTTCGCGGCTCCCAAGGGAGCCTTCAGTCTTTGCTCCACCGCTTCACCTCTGCTTATGCAAATTAACCACCATCTTTGTTGGGTTAATTTGCATACTCTTCTGATTGGCTGGTGAGCGTAGCAGAGGGAGGTTAATTTACATGTTTGCCTATTATTAGGTAAGATAGTTATTAAATCTTAAAATAATATAACTGCATTTCCCTTAAATGTATATAGTCATGCTGCTTTAGATGGAAAACTGGCAACATTATATGTTATTATATATTAAATATGGCAATATAATATGTTATATATATATATATATATATATATATATATATATATACACAAATCTTCCTAATAATGTAAATGTATTATTAGGAATTTGTTCACACAATTAAGGAGACCTGATCTGACCTGAAAACCAGGTGAGTTGATGGTATAAGGTCCAGTCTAAAGGCAGGATAAGAACAATATCCTAGCTCAAAGACAGGCAAAAAGAAATAATTTGTCTTTACTTTTCTATTCTATCCAGGCCTTTAATAGATTGAATGAGGCTCATATACATAAGGAGGAGCAATCTGCTTTACTCATTCACCAATTCAAATGTTAAATTCATCCAGAAACACCCTCACGAATACACCAAAAATATGTTTAATCAAATATTTGGGTACCCCATGTCCAAGTCAAGGTTATATATAAAATTTACCATTACATTAATGACGATTATTTAAAAGCTTCATTTGCACCAAATTTGGGGGGAGGAAGCCTTCTAGAATTATATGTAATTACACAGAACACAATGTATATTGGTAAGTTTTCATATTTCTGAATTTTTGAGGATGGGGGGAGAGGAGAAGGAGTTATTTTCCTATAAATTACTTTTCAAATTGATTTTTTATTTTTCTGTAAATCAATAAATTATTGTCTTATGAGTGATGTGTTTATAAATTGTGTTGGTTAAACTACATTTAAAATTATTTTACACAAACCCACTTGTTGAAAGCACCCTAGTAATTATAATAATAATCAAAATCAATGATTTTTTCTACCTTCATGCATTTGGGAAGAAGGAAATGATAAAAAAAAACTTTATGTTTTGAGAGCTCTTAAAATCTCTAGTGGAGAAAGTCAATAGTGGGAATGCCAACTTTAGATAAATCAAAATATTAAAAATATCGGCTATGTCTGTCAGAAAGACATTATTTTACACTTTGTTCTACTTTTGTTAATAAAGCTGTTATTGAGCAAATTCCACCAACAAAATATCTGGACACCGAAGATATACTTAGCATTCTTAGTTTAAATCAAGGAAAAGGTACAGAAATGGCTGAGATAATCAACACCTTAGTTTCAGAGACCAACATCATGAAAATATACCAGGAAAATAAATAGATAGATAGATAGATAGATAGATAGATAGATAGATAGATAGATAATAGATAGATAGATAAATAGATAGATTGATAGATAGATAGATGTTTGTGCATAATACATAACATTTTTAAATCATGTGTATTTCAGTCTCAAGTAAGAGTATAGGTAAAATATTGAATGGCTTCAAAATTTATTCAGTCTCTCAGGGATACCTTAATAAAACATGATTTAGGGTTATCTTGTATTAATCTGAGATAAAAGCTTATAAAAAGACATGTCTCCTGGACAGGTATCTTAGTTGGTTTGAGTGTCATACCAATATACCAAGGTTGCAAGTTCAATCCCTGCTCAAGGTACATACAAGAAGCAACCAATGAATACATAAGTAAGTAGAACAATGAATTGATATTTCTCTCTTGTACCTCTTTCTCTTCTCTTCTCTTCTCTTTTCTCTTAGTCTGAATCATCCAGATTAGATACTATATATCAAATTTAATGAGCTTCTATTCAATGTGATTAAAAGCAAACTTTTTTTTTATACTGAATCATTTTCACTATAGTCAGCACCAAATCTAACTTGTAATGTTTTCAGAAAGAGGCACCCAACTTGGTCATGATGCTATGCAGACAGAACCAATTGCTCATTAGATATCATGCTTACTACCTTTTTGTAAACTACTACTGCTAGCTAATGAACAAACAAGGAAATGAAGTAGATAGGAAAAGCAAATAAGTTATATTTTTATTTCTACTTGCTCTTTTGATTTTCTATATGAATTTTCTTTAAAAGAAAACAGACGGAAAGCTTTGATGACACAAGATGGTAGAGAGAATTTACAAAATAAGATCCGTGGCGGTAGGTTAAGAGATCTGTGTGTGCTCCGTCTGGGGGATATAGAAAGACAGAGTGGAAACATCAAAGCTGTCAGCACGTATATAAAAGGATAGCAGAGCAACATGTTGTTGCCATTGAGCAGAAACAGCAGGAATTGAGTTAAATGACAGCAGGATAAATTCTGCAGAAATGCAGGCCTCCCTCCCACCCCAATCTCAACCAATCCTAAATCAATGCTGCCAATTTCTCATCTAAAGAAGTGAGAAGAGATGAGCCATTATTTACATTCAGTAAATTCTAAAATAGTTCAAGTCCAATCATGACATCCAAATGAAAGTAAATTGCCCAGTGTAAGAATCTGTTCTTAAGGCCTGGCATCCATCTCTAAGTGACACTCACTACTCAGTTGAAACTTAGGCTGAACTGATATCTGGATGTGTCGGGGTTGAGGAACCAGGACTTTCTAAAGTCTATCCTCACACTGTCTAGTATGGAGGCACGAAGAACACACCTTTCTGCACAGAGGCCTCGGGAAAGGACAGAGGGCCCTGACCTTGCAGTCAAGAGAACTGAATTCTGGTCCTGATATGCTGTGAGTCAGAGGGCCCCATCAAGACGTGCTGGAGACTCAGACAGGTTATTATCCAGAGAAGGTGGTAGCTGTTGGAAGAACCCTCTATTCTCTGTTTAACTTTATTCTCCTCTTATTAGAGTAGTTGTGAGCAATTGCTTAAATACAAAACCGGAAGTTTCTAATACTTTGAACTCTACAAATTGCCCCCCTCCAATATTATATTTTAGTAAATTCTCAAAACTTTCTGAAGAAAATGTCATTATCCCCATTTTACAGACTCAGAGAATTTCATAATGGGACATTATCTGTAAGAGCTGATCCCAGGAATACCATAGAATAGAAGTCTTGAGTAGTTGTGTTAAACATGAGGACATAGAAATCCAAAGGAAGTAAAAAAATATATATATATTTATTTATAATAAATGTGGAGGTGACCAAGTTGTTAAAATAACGTGCTTACATTATCTCAATTTAATCTAATTTTGTATTATTACAACTATATCAGCTACTTTAGAATCATTTCAAACCCCAGCCTATTAACCCTATTCACATGGAAAGTCTAGCGCCTTCTCCACCATTTCTGCTAATTTCTTCAGTTTATAATTTATTTGCATTATTCTGATGGATTTTCAGTTTTGTATTATATATCTCCTTGCTGTTTATTTACTGAGTTTGTCTTGCATTCCAGTTTTCACCTTTTGATTCCATGCCCTCCATGTCCTATTTCCCACAAATTGCCATTCATGAGGGATACAGAGTTTGCTATAGATTTTTTTACACAGAAGAAATTAAGGGGGTAATGGAGTCAAGCATTTATTGAAACACTATGTAGCAGATGATTTTAAATAGAACATTATACTTTCCTGTTACATAGACTCCTTTGGCAATTTCTATGGACTTATCAGAGTGGATGGCCTGTCACTTTCTTCAACTGTTTCTTACAAACTCATGTGTTTGAAAGTTCCCCGTCTCTGCCCAAATTTGAAACAGATGTCTCCAATAAGGACATTCATTCTCTATAAGGAATCCTGGTGTCAAGCAGGGGAACTATTTTAACTAATCTTATTTTACAGTTGAAGAATTTAACAATAGGAGCAATTAATATGTTTGAGTTTTTTCACTTACAAAGTACTACAGTCAACATGTAAACACAAGTCTTTTCAAACTTCTTTATTGCTAAGGAAAACATATTCTACCTTATGCATGGCTTACCCTAAACAGACCAGATTCCTTGAGAAACATGTTATGCATGTCTTCTCTATGGAATGCACTATGCATATGAAAATCTTTCCATCTTTCTATATCACTAATTCCACAAGGCTGACATGAGGATCTCCATTTAGTGTACATATTCTCATAATCCCTTCTTACTTGCTTTGAATATTCTTTGGATTTAACTTATCTTGGGCTAACTTGAGCCTCACTAAAACTATGTGAATTTACAGGAAAGATAGTGGTATGGTTTCTTAAAAATATTCTTAACCCAATGACTACACAATAGCACCTGAGCTTCAAGACCATAAATTCCCCAAGGGCTTGTCTAGCTCTTCAGGAGACCCTTCGCACTATTCTTCTAGAGCTGGTGAGCAATATTTGAGTTCAGAATGAAGCAAAGGACTTTGGAATATAGCAGCCAAGGGCCCAAAGTTTTGACAAAGTCCCTGGAGCATCCTGTCCTTGCCTGTGTCCATACGTGCTTTCTCTTTGGAAGTATTTTTTCCCTATTCTTGAGAGATATTCATGCAACGCAAGGGAGAAAGTAGCCATCAGGTTAAAGGTACCTCAGTAATTACCACTATACCATCCTGTCTTTTACTTCCCCTTTAACCTCCTGTAACAGTAAGTAAAAGGTCTTTAAGAATCTTGACCTCATTCTTTTTTCTCTTGACTTAAATAACAACTCCAATTAGGTTATCCAATAAGTAACATGTGCCAAATATCCTTTCAAAAAGCAAAAGCAGAGGAAGGGCTCAGTAGAGATCGTATTATTGGAAATGAGAATGAATTAAGCAGGCTTTAAATTATTTTCCTTTACTGATTTAAAAAAAATTATAATTAAAATTATTCATTAGCTTTCCAACGGAAAATAAAGCCTATTTTAAGACATTTATTAGGTATACTCTACATCATTATACAATGGAGAGAATCTTGAAATATGTTGTGCACTGTCACTAAAATTATTATTGCATTATTTTAATAGGACATCTAGAGTTTTTTGTTTTTTTTTTTTTTTTTTTTTTAAATATATTTTATTGACTTTTTACAGAGAGGAAGAAGGGAGAGAGATAGAGAGTTAGAAACATCGATGAGAGAGAAACATCGATCAGCTGCCTCCTGCACATCTCCCACTGGGGATATGCCCGCAACCCAGGTACATGCCCTTGACCGGAATCGAACCTGGGACCCTTCAGTCCGCAGGCCGACGCTCTATCCACTGAGCCAAACCGGTTTCGGCCATCTAGAGTTTTTTAGGATGATGACATTCTGTGAAATGATTATGAATGGGAATAGCAATCCTGAGAAAGAGTGCTGATAAGAAAGTATGGTTGAGTCCAATTTCCTTATCTAGGGCTCACTCCTGCTTAGTTAAGTAGGACTTCATAAATGATGTGAATAGAATTAGTTTGTTGTTTCTCTTGTCCTGCACTTTTCCTTTTACAGAAATGACAGCCTCTTCCCTACTTCTTGGTGACATGTTGCTGCCCACTGGGCAGAAAAGCTGGAGCTATACAAGAAGACCTTGTGCTCACATGAAGGATTTACCCAGAATTCCAGACCCAGGAATGACACCCATGTGGAGATGCTCTACAGTATGCACATAACCCTTCCATCTTCTTAAAAATACAAGAAAAATAAAAGGACCCCATGAGAGAAGAGGACTTTGGTGTCAAATAGTATGCATTATTCATGTTCTACTTTCAAAAATTTCGAGTTTAAAATAGAATCCTGAAATAAGCTGGGTATAGTCACTAAAGACACTCTCTGAATATTTTAATAACATCTCTAGAGTCTTTCTACACAACAATCTCTGTAGAATGATTAGAAACTGTAATACAAGTTTTAAAGCCACTGCCTGCAAGACCTCTTTGACTCTGTTCTATTGCAGACCCATTGAGTTAAGTTCAGTTAGAAACCAGAGAGTAGGTTCATGCAGGCTGGGAATAATATATATCTCAAGGTGGAAGCTGTAAAATAAGGTCTTTCTCCCTAGAACATTACAATCTCCCTTGTTTAGTTCAGAATATAAATTAAAAGCTCTCATACCTAGAATGTTTATCTGATACAACTGGGACATCAAGGAACCCCTGAACTAGTTTTTAAACCAATGTGGTCAGCTCCTCCCCACCTTGCATTTTTGTATTCATTTTTGAATATTTTGTATTTTGTAAAGGAATCTGACTAGTTTTACATTCAGATTTATCTCATTAAGTACTCATTAGCAAAGGCAAACTATTTTAGGAATTTAATTAGCAGACTTCCACCTCTTGCAGGACTACCCATAGTGTAAATTTCCAAATATCAAAACAAAAGCATCGGTATTGTTAGTAAAATCTACCACTGATGATCAAAAAATACATGAAGTCATCCGTGGGTTAAGTAACATTTAACTGAAGATGGAAAATCCTTCACTTTTTCTAACACAAATGCTAGAAATAGGGATCCTGCCAAGTAACCTGTTGGAAATTATCAATTATGAAAATGTACTGCTGAGCTGACAGCCTTAAAGAAAAAGGGATTAATGACTCTGGTGAACTTTATATGCTCTTCTCTCTCCAAGAAGGAGAAAACTGTGTGCTCCCTCCAGCAAATGTAATCACAGCCCAAATGCCCTTAGTCTAATGGCAAGAAAAATTAGTTCCCAGAATTGATTTAGCTGTGTACTGCATACAATTCATTAAGTACATGGTTCAAATGACGCTACTCAGAAAACCTTCCTTTGAAAAGTTGTCCAGATATAAATATATCCCTACAAACAATAATCATTCAGGATCACAGTTTGGTATCATCAGCTTCTATAATGAAGGAAAATAGTGAACATATCCAGCAACGCCTCCAATCAAGCCTTGCTTCTCAGCAGTACACTGCTTGGTGCACATGGAGTGTGATGATGTGTGTGCATCCTACTGCAATAAACAGAGGAGAGTGCTCATGCCGAAGGCTGGCCTGAACCCCAATTCACCTCACTGAGGACCGAGGGATTATCTTGAGCATCCCTGGCTGCAATGCCCTGCAATATGGCACTTATCTGAGATGATATATTTAGTCCTGAAGAATAAATGGATTTACAGATAAGAAATGTCTATGTTTTGTTGGCCTCTCTCTTTATAATCATTTGTTTCTAATTAACAAAGCATTCAATAAAGTAAGATAGTCACTTTCCTATTCTTACAGAAATAACACACTGTATATACACACTTCTTCTATGATGAGACATCTTGCTGGCCCAAATTCTCTTATCCTATATAATAAAAGCCAAATATGCTAAGTGTTCAGTCATCTGTTCAACCAAACAAATCATAATATGCTAATAATATGCTAAGGCCACTCAACTGCTCACTATGACGTGCACTGACCACCATGGGGCAGACGATCTGACCAGTAGATTTGCTTGCTGCTGGGGTCCATCTGATCGGGACTGAGCGAGATGGGCTGGATACGCCCTGGAGCCCTCCTGTGGTCCCACCCCCTGGCCGACCCCACCCCTGATGAACCCCCATTGGGGGCAGGCCAGCCAGACCCCACCCATGCATGAATTCATGTACCAGGTCTCTAGTCTATCTATATATATAAAAGCCAAGCGACTAGAATGACCAGAACGACCAGTTGCTATGATGCGCACTTCAGCAGGCCAACCAACTAGAGCAGGGGCGGGGCCAGCCAGCCAATCTCCCCAGGCCCCTCCCCCCAGCCAGCTCAATTGGGGCAGGCCTACTGGATCTCACCTGTGCACGAATTCATGTATCGAGCCTCTAGTATATATATAAAGAGCCAGGGGCAGTCACATCCAAAACAACCGAATGAATGACTGAACAGGCTGAGTGGGGCAACAAGGCCAGCAGGGGGATTAGAAGGGACAACCAAATGTCTGAGCAGCAGGCTGCATGGGGCGATCAGGCCAGCAGGGTGGGTAGTAAGGGGCAACCAGGCTGGCAGGGGGCACAGTTGGCAGCAACCAGGCCAACAGGAGGGGTCAGTGAGGGGTGACCAGGCCAGCAAGGGGGGACAGTTGGGAGTAACCAGGCCGGTAGGGGGGGCCATGAGGGGCAACCAAGCCCTCAGGAGGGGGCAGTTGGGGGCGACCAGGCCAGCAGGGGGGCAGTTAGGTGCAACCAGGCTGGCATGGGGGCCAGTGAGGGGTGACCAGGCCAGCAGAGGGGGGAAGTTAGGGGTGATCAGGTGCTTCTGCCTTTAAGAGTGATAAGGATGGCAGGGGGGCCAGTTAGGGGCGATCAGGCAGGCAGGCAGGTGAGCAGTTAGGAGCCAGTGGTCCCACATTGTGAGAGAGATGTCCGACTCAGGATCGGGCCTAAACTGGCAGTCGGACATCCCCTGAGGGGTCCCAGGTTGGAGAGGGTGCAGGCCGGGCTGAGGGGACCATCCCCTCATGCATGAGTTTTTTTGTGCACCAGGCCTCTAGTCTATATAATAAAAGCCTAAGCAACCATTACAGTGGAATGACCAGAACAACTGGTCACTATGATGTATACTGACCACCAGGCAGCAGACGCTCAATGCAGGAGTGGCCCTCTGATGGTCAGTACGCTCCCACAGGGGGAGCGCCACTCAGCCAGAAGCCAGGGTCACAGCTAGTGAGAGCAGTGGTGGTGGTGGGAGCCTCTCCTGCCTCCGTGACAGTGCTCAGGAGCAGTAAGCCAAGCGGTAAGGAGCAGCGAGCAGGCAGGCGGTAAGGAGTGAGAGGTCCTGGACATCCCCCGAGGGGTTCCCGACTGCAAGAGGGAGCAGGCCAGGCTGAGGGACTCCCCCCAGTGCATGCATTTCATGCACCAGGCCTCTAGTATCTTATATTTATAAATCGTCAGAATTTTACAAATTGATCCTCCATAAATTTTAGTACAGTAAATAATAAACAATTATACTAATGCATTATAGTATAGCTATATTCTCTGCATTGATGTGCACTGTGGACCAATACTTTCTCCTAACATACATGCCCTTGTTTTAACTTTTTTTCTGTGTTATCTACATAAGATTCTTGTTACACCAAAGTCACATCTCTTCAGCTCTTTTTGGCCTAATCTGCTGTTTCTCTTCTCTTGTAATTTTTTTCTTGTTCATTTTTATTTGTCCTCAATGCTCTTCTTTTCTATTTCCAGTAATTTTTTATTAGATAGAGAGAGGATAGTTGATAGATAGATAGATAGATAGATAGATAGATAGATAGATAGATAGAGAATTGAAGAGATGGGTAAATACAGGTAGATAGAAATAGATATAGACCCGTGGTTGGCAAACTGCGGCTCGCGAGCCACTTGCAGCTCTTTGGCCCCTTGAGTGTGGCTCTTCGATAAAATACCACATGCAGGCACGCACATACAGTGTGATTGAAACTTCGTGGCCCGTGCGCAGAAGTTGGTATTTTGTGGAAGAGCCACACTCAAGGGGCCAAAGAGCCGCATGTGACTCACGAGCCGCAGTTTGCTGACCACTGAATAGACAATACAGATATTCTCCAGGCCCCATGAATATTCTTTTTATCTGGTAGATTAAAAAGCCTATTCCTGAAATCTCTAATAGCATTAGTGGCAAAACAAGAAATAGAATCACAGTTAATATTTTTAAATGTTTACTATATGCCAGGTGCCCATCTAGTGTTTTTCATGAATTAGCTCATTTAATCTTTCCAATAAACCTATAAGGGAGGTTATATTATTTTTTGTCATAGACTAGGCAAATGAAGCACAGCAAACCTATGTAATCCACGAAAGATTATGCAATTAATGGCAGAGTCAGGTTTTTAAAATGCAGAAATTTGCTGCTATGATTAAACAAGAATTTTATTTTATGTGAGTTAGGCTCTTCAGTGCTGAAATGTACCTCTCTGCCGTAAAGCCCTGGTAAAGGAGTACTTAGAACAGTGATCCTATGGCTCAGGATCCCGCTAGCTAGGCACGCCCTCTATCCAAATGGGCTCCTCACCTTGGAGTGCACTTCAGGAAGGAACAAGGAGGCACTGCACTGCGGAGCCCCTTCTCCTATCTGCACCGTGTCTGTGGTCTCATGCGCACCCTTCACGTTGTTTGTGCGCTAAATCCACAGGAACTAAAAGTGACCTGAGCCAAGTTAACTCATCATTCTCAACATTTCTCAAAACTCAACCCGGTTTTGTGGTCTGGCCTAATTTAATCTGTTGTGTGTATTTTTAAAACCATGATTTGGTTAAAACAAGACTATTTGAACTTCAGGGCAAGTATCCTGTCTAAGATGCAAAGTCTTATTAAAGCCAAAAAGCAGATATCCTCTCCTAGAGTTTCACTGACTCTTGCTGTGTTACTGTCATCATTTTCTGCCCTTTCCTTTCAGGCCTGTGAGTGGCAGCTCACTGATGTCGCTAGGTGGGGAATGCTTCACCATTTCTTGTTGGTTTCTCTTAACCTGGATCAGACCCTTGTAAAGAGCCCCCTTCATTAATGTCTTCTCAAATTTACCATGTAAATTCAACTTTCCTGCTAAAACCTAATTTGATAAACATGGCATTCAATCTGGCTCCCTCCTAGCATTCCAGGTTTTTCCAAGTCCTCTATTCAACATCAAATTGTTGTGCTGGCATTTCCTTAACCAGACCATGCTGTTTTAAGTCAATCTATCCATTTGTTTATTGCTTTATGTTCTGGCCAAAATCTCTTTCCTTCCCGTTCACCAGGATAACCACAACCCATCAGTCAGGACCCTGTTTGAGGTGCCTTTTTGTCAAGCCTTTCCTAGATTTCACAGTTAGACCTGGAAGCCCATAACAGCCTGCATATACCCTTATTAAATCACAGTTTGCATTGGCCCATTCACTCAGTCATTCACTCATTATTCAATTAGATCATTCATTTATATTCACACAATACATATTAAATAGATGCTTTCTATGGGTGCCAGGCTCTTCTCTGGGATTAGGGTTGTAATAGTGAATGAAGCAGATAAAAATGCTTTAGACATTTGGGTCAGGGAAGGTGGGGGTGGTAAGATAGAGAAAAAAATAAAATGTATGGGAAGAATCTTCTAGCAAAAGATTAGTTAGTGCAAGTCCAGAGGCAAACGCCTGCCTTGAGTGTTCCAAGAACACCAAGGTGTGCAGTGTAACCAACAATAAACAGAAGGAAGTGTAGAGCATGGGAAAGAAGCAATGAGAAGATCTTCAGACCAGGTAGGCTGTCACTGGAGAGTCTGAGCACAGGTGTCACATGATCTAACTTATGTTTAAAACAGTATCACCAGGCTGCTCTGTCAAAATGTACCTGAAGTAATGGCATGCAAGCAAGGAAACGGGAATCCCATTAAGGAATACCATAACGTCGCAGTTTTGTTGTGTCTTTCTCTTCATTGACCTCTAAATTCCTAAATGAAAGGTGAAGATAGCCTGTTACATCTATGAAAAAATTTATATGTGCAAAACCCACACACTTTGTAATCAGAATAGTTTTGGTTTTGAATTCCTGATCTGCTACTTAACTATGGTATCACCTTAAACAACTGCTTCAACTTTTTTCATCTATTTTTCATAAGATTAACAATTCCTACCTAACAGTGTTATTTTAGGATTGTTGAAAAATGTAAGTAAATATCCTGACACAGAATAAATGCTCAGTTGGCTGTAGCTATTGATATAAAATCTCCCAGGCACCCAGTGAAGCATACAGCATAGAAAAATTGGTCAATAAATGTTTCTTTAATGTTTTGATATTTATATCAAGCAAAAAAAATTATAAAGGCACATTTCCTACTCCACAGAATAAATAAGATGGATGAAGAGAAACTGGCTAAGCCCACAGTCCTCATATGTGTGATCTGTTCTGATCTCTGCATATATTTAATTTCTTGCCTGCGACTCCATTTATTTTTTAATGAAATTTCTGTACACTAACTTTTACAGTGCTCAACAAATCCATGTCTAAATTTCTCCTTTGTCTTTTCAGGATTTCTACACACACACACACACACACACACACACACACACACACGCTTTTCAAATATACAGCAAAATTACAATACATGTTTTGATAAATAATAAATCATATTTAAATAAATTAGCTTAGATTTGAATGCCAGCTGATTTCTTCTTTTAAAAAAATTGGAATGTGTTAGAATTGTATTTGTATTCTAAGAGGCTTACTCTCCACATCAGAGATTGGATAACCAATTCTGAGGTTCCTAGACAAAGATGTTTTGTCTAGGACAAAATACCAGAATCTTTTAATGCAGTTTAGTTCTGTACATGTGCTGTTGCTGACTTGGTGGATCTGTTCTATGAGTTAAAGCTCTGTGTGAAGTGATGGGGTGCAGTACAAAAATAATTCGCAATAATTGCATGGAACACTTTCCATGTACAAGGCATATTGTACTTTATTTTTCTGTTTTTGACATTCTGGTAAAAATTTTGAATTGTAGCCTCTGCATGACTGAGAATGTTATAGAAATGCCTGTCAAAATGAGGAAAAATACACTGTCCCATTTTGTCATGGTCATCTTGGACAGTGTCTTCCCTTTAAGGAGACTCAAAGTTAAATAAAATTTTCCCTAGTGGCATTTACCTACGTGTTTATTACCCTTAAACCATTTTCCAGTCTCCCGCGGCTATTTCTGATTGATCAACTGGCTATTCTTCACTCTGTATGAAGCAGGACACTCGAGGCCAGCTGACACACAGTGGAGCTGCCTTCATTACTGGACAGCTATTTGGCAAGATGTAGTCAACTTGAATATCAGCTTACCCTTCCACCAACAATTCTTTTCTGGATTACATGAGAGATAGAAAGCCATATATAAATATACCAGTGACCCAGTGCACGAATTTGTGTATATTGGAAGGAAATTAATTAGAAGAAATATTTTAATATCGCTGTTTGCCCTTTCTCTATAATAGAAGTGTCAGAGATGAAAGAAAACTAGTAAAATGTACATGAAAATAATATATAAATTGATTAATAAATAAACAACATGATATAACAACGAATATTTTCCATGACATTTTTATTGTCAGAATCTTCGTTTATCATTAACTTTTTAAAATATTCCAGATATTCTGGAAAATTTATATCATTGGACAAACTTTACCTTTGCTGCAACGTCAAATTTTCCATCAGATGGTTTTTCATCGGAGAAACTTAGTGATAGGCAAAGTTGACATGTAACAGTCATTCCACCACAACTATGTTCAATAATTGCATCCTCCTTTACTTCATTTTCACTGTGAAGGCAGTTCCTACCAATAATGGTAGTACTTGTCGATGACAAATTTTCAGATATAGTCTGTCGACAACACCACTTTCTTTCAGCCACAGAGGTATGTTGTGCCAATAGTTGGCCTTCAGACATATTCTGTCAACGATGCCGGCTTCTTTCAGCTGCAGAGGTGAATTAGGGCCTGCTGGCTGAGGAGGGACCAAAGGAGATTGGCCTGCCTGGAAGGGACTGCAGGAGAGCTTCAGGATGTGGATGGCCTCATCTCGCCCCGCCTGGCACCCTGCTCCCCCATCCCGCCACAGTCCCGCTCTTGGAGCCCATTGGAGCCGGCAGTGTCTCCACTACTTCCCGCTGCCAGTGCCGCATCGCCAACGCCTGCCATGTTCTGTGCCACCCCCTGGTGGTCAGCACACATCATAATGAGTAATCGAACTCCCAGGCTCCCAGTCAAACTCCCGAGGAGACAATTTGCATATTAGGCTTTTATATATAGATGATAGATGATGATAGATAGATAGATAGATAGATGATAGGTAGATAGGTAGATAGATAGATAGATAGATAGATAGATAGATAGATAGATAGATAATAGATAGATAGATAGATAGATTTTTGCAACATTTGTCATAAAAAACATAAAATTAGAAACCACTAATGTCCATTGGTAGTGAAGTGTGTAAAACATGGTATGCTATGTTTTATACAATTTATACAGCAGTTAAAGAGCATAAGCTAGTTCTACATGTATCAACAGTGATAAATTTTGAAAACATCATATTTGGTATGAAAATCAAATCGCAGAATAATGCATACAAAATCCTGTCATTAACAGAGAGTTGTAAACCCATCTTGTAAACTACTAACACTAATATAGAAACACAAATGGGAAGGACACAAATCAACTTGAACATGGTACTTACCACTAAAGAAGGGGGGACAGAATACAAAGAAAGCTTCAAATTATTCAGTAGCAATTGTTTCCTATAACAGGTATTCTTTACATTATCCTCTGTACTGATTTGTATATTTGAAACAGTTATAATGACTCAATCCATGGAGACTGATTTGAAAAAAAAAACACTAACTTACAACTGCACACCAACATGAATGAACTACTGAACACAAGTGCTATAAGATTATTCCATCAGACCAGGGGAACCCATAGAATTGCTTCCTGATTGAACCCAGCCAGTATTTGTGTCAGAATTGGCTCAGCTTCAAAACATATATTTCATGTTTCAGAACATTTGGGAATGACCACAGGAGTACATTACCCCTTCTCTCTCTCTCTCTCTCACACACACACACACACACACACACACACACACACACACACATACACACGCACACACCACCTTCAGATATAATTCTCTAGTGTATTAGCACTTTAGTTAGGCAGCAGGTCATTTTCATGGAATTTAAACACTAGGGAAATTTGTCTACTCAAAGGACAAGGGTGACTGAGTCTCATAATCTCAGGAGCCATCTTCAAGGGCTTATTTGTATTATATCTTTTACTTGTATTTGTCAATTATATTGTTTTGTCAATCTATGTCCCTCTTGTGACAGCTGCACAAATGTAAAAACATAAATATTTGAAAACTAAATCTACTATTATAGATATTTTATTTACTAAATGAAAAAATACCATAACCATCCATGATTCAACATGAAGTCTTTTGATTTTATTCACTGCATAAAAGTTTAAGAAAAAAGAAAATTTGTCGTCTATTCCTGTTAAAATTTTTGATAATTTAAAAATGGAAGGAATCTATAACATACACTAAACATGTCTCTTAACAAATAATATTGACTGAATGAGCAAATGGGGACTAGATGAATGGTTAATTTTGGTCCATTAATTGGCCCAATAATAGTTTATTCAAAATACAACAAACATGTTTACTTACCAACATCAAATGGGGAATTAAAAAGACTTCAAATATCTGAGTAAAGTCACAGAAGATAGATTAATGGATGGATGGATGGATGGATGGATGGATGGATGGATGGATGGATGGATACGTAGAGATACAGTTATATCCATGGAAGGTATCTGGAAGATAACACTTGAAAAGGCTGAAGACTAAGTCAGAACTACTGGTTAGGACGCCTGATTTGCTACCTCATATATACGCAAGACATTCTGAGTCTTACTTTTATAACATTAAAATGGGGAATACCAGAAATGACCTCATGGATTAAATATAAAGATTACATGAGATAGCAAATGTAAGTCACTTTAGCCTTGTGAGACCTGTAACAGGTGTCTAATAAATGCAGTTTCAATTCTATAAATTCCACAAACATGTGGATAAATGTGCATAATGGAACAAATGGACTCAGTTCATTCAAAGTCCATTTTGCCTCTTCTCTAGAATTTATAATTAATGAAGTTACAATATCCTTTTACTGCTCACCAAGTTTGTGTACAATTTGCATACATTTGTCCCAATAGCTCCTATAAAAGGAAATGTCATAGAAAAGTAGCTCTAAATCTGATGATGTAATTAACCCTTTTTTCCTGAGTATGTGAAATATTCTCTATTTAATTTTGCCCAAGAGAATTTTTTAGCTTCAATTTCTATTCAACAAATTTCAAATGAACTTTTAAAGTTATAAGTGACAGTTTCTAGGCAATGTAGATCTAGTGTAAAATAATGCAGTATACTATCTCCTCACTGTTTAACATTAATATTTTGTGATTACTTGGAGATTGAGCATGGAAGAATGAACATGATTTTTTGAGAGAACTGCAATCTTAAAAATATTAACTTAACAGCTTTGTTATGCCTATGGTGCAAACCTTACCTAGCTTTTCAAAACTGAAAACGTATGCATTTCCTTTACTGGAAAATATGTATTGTTATTATAATATATCTTTTGGAAGGCAACAAAGCTCGATAGAGTAAGGAAATAGAGGAAAAGAAAATTTTAATTTATGGTTCTACCATTAATCTCTGTGCAATCTCGGGCAAGTTGCTTAATCAGGTTGAGAGTCAGGAAACATTACGATAGACATATAGAGTGTATTGGAGAAATAGGTACTAGAGATCAAGCTAAATAGACCAAGGGGAATTGGGGCAGCATGATTAGAAACTTGAGCTCATTAAAAGATTTGTCCTTGCACTTACCCTTGCCCTTAAAAAGAACAAAGAGAGAAAGAAGTTGAAAGTAATAGAGTTTTGATAAATGTCAAGACGATTCTTCAAATATAATCACACATAACCTTGGGCAGGTTATGCAACTACTTTGAAATTCAGTTGCTTCATTTATAACATGCTGGCAATAATGCTTCCTTCAGAACAATACCTGCAACGATTAAATGAATTAATTCACACAGCTAGAAAAGCGCATGGATTGCCTCGGGACAGATATTTTCATTTTTGTCATTAGTAACAATTAAGAACCATATGGTTGTAACTCAACAAACAATTTTGCCAGAACTTATCACTCTCACTTTGTCTTCTAGGAAAATATAAACAGCATCTTGAAATCATCTATTCTTGACTAATTAATTACCTATGTTAGAATACTCATATTAATATGCATATCTCTCTATATGTATGTATGTATGTGTGTATACTAATATATATGTGCATTCATATGTGAATATAAATTGATTTAGATTAATAAATATATCCTCTATTGCACTTAGGGGTGTTGGCCCAAACATTTTTCTGATATCACACTCTAGTAAAAATAGACAGGTCATAGATGACCTGCGATGACTTCTTTGCCATTTGTTTATAATCTAGACTAGAAACGAGTCAGGAAACTCACTTCTCACTTTTTCCCTGCACTTTAGCCTTGTTGTAGATCTCTCACATCTGACACTCTCTCTACAAGAAGAGGAAATCAGAAAAGTATATTTTAAGGCCTAGAGCACAACTATCTTAATGACCTTCTTATTTAAGTAAAGATTCCCCAGAAATTGCTTTTAGGTCTTATTTGAAAAATAATACATAAGGACAAATGGTCAGAAGAGTAAAGAAAACATTGTGTGTGTGTACAGTCTCCAAAAATGAATATACACTTTGAATAATTATTAATTCCAGTGGGTTTAATCTAAAAAGAAAGATACACAAATTGAGCTATCAGCTGTAAAAGTGTGTATATATGTTTTGGGGGGACATTGTATATATATATATATATATATATATATATATATATATATATATATAGAGAGAGAGAGAGAGAGAGAGAGAGAGAGAGAGAGAGAGAGAGAGAAATTTAAAGAATTGGCTCACATGATTGTGGAGGTTGACAAGTCAAATATTAGAAAGTAAGCCACAAACTGGAGACACAGAGAAGAGGTGCAGCTCAAGTTCAAAGGCAGCCCACTGACAGAATCCTCTATCCTTTAGGGGAAATCAGTCTTTTTCTTAAGCCTGTCAACTGATTGGATGAGGCCCACCCACATTTTAGAGAACATCTGCTCTACTCAAAGTTTACTGATTTAAATGTTAATCCCATTGAAAAAATACCCATACAGAAACATCTAGAATAGTGTATGACAAAATGTGTGGTTACTATGGCCTAAGTTGACACACAAAATGATACATACCAATTAAGATACAACAGATCAAAAGCTTAAACCCAAACTCAGCCCAAGTAAAGCAGCAAAATATTGAAAAAAATATTAGTGCCCTTTGACTATTGCCTGTTCCAAGGATGACATCATGGCAGACTACATACAACAGGGACCCTATAAAGCATCTGCCCAGGCAAGGGATCTCAAGAAGGTGCCTAGGGCAGTTGGATCCCAAAACCTTGATACAGTCTCAGTTGCTGTAGGAGCAAGAGCAAGTGGCATTCTGTCACTCTACAAACTTGGTTTTGTGGAATCAGGTAGATTGGCCTTGTCCCTCCCAAACTCTGTCTGGAGACAGGATTGGGGGAGGGAATTGGTAAGCAGTCCCAGACCTGATATATTGCTTAGTGAGAAAAATCGTCTTAAAACTAAAACTACCTGCTTGATTAGTTATTAATTTTTGTTTGCATAGTAGTTAAATCGCTGTAGTATGTGATGCAAATTATTGCAATCATTGTTATTGCAGGTTTGAGATAGATTTTACATCCATAGCCAGAATAAAACTAAGTACAGTGAACCAGGGCACTGATGTAAGTGCATTGAAACAACTCTGCTCTTACGTTGCCAGTTAAATTAAGCAGCAATTTAGGGCAGTCTCCACTTAAGACACAACTTTATAGAGTAGGTGTTCCCTCAAGCAGGTGCAGGATTAAGTTAACTCAGATAAAATAAGCATATTGGTTAAGATCTAAATTTTCCATGCTACTTCTTACATACTACAAATAAGATATTTTTTTTCTTTGTCATGTTTTAAGCTATGGTTCCACATGTCCATTATAATCCTAAAGGAAAGACACACAAATCCTTACTTTATTTCTACTGCCAGGGTATAGGAAATATATATGACTAACCAGATAATAATGACCAACTAACACATTTAATTGAGGCTATATCTATGTGACATCTTTGAAGTTAAAAAAACAACAACAACAAAACCCCAATTAGGATGGTGGCAGGGACATTGGCACATTTGTGAGTCTCTCACAATCCCCACATGAAGGCAAACAGAACAACTAGATAAAAAGACAGATAGAAGATGATGATGATAGATGATAGATAGATAGATAGATAGATAGATAGATAGATAGATAGATAGATAGATAGATGATAGGTAGTTGATAGTGGAAAGAAGAATAAAGTTGGATCTGCTTGCAGCTTGTTTTGATTTAAGCCGGTGAGATTTTGCCCTATCTTCTTAAGATTACTGAATGGAAAGCTGCCTAAAAGCAAAGAGGAGAAACTGCTTAAATTCAGGAAAGCTATTGCTTTCAAAGACATTTGACACAAGTTTGGCTTAATTTTTCATTCTCCATAATTACATACTCTGATTAAACTTAATTGTGGTAGAGATAGCCTTAAATCTTTGCCCCTTCTGCTGTCAGCTCAGATGCAGGCAAAACACATGTTCACAGAAAAAGTAAAAACCTAAGGCAATGTCAAGGGTAAAGAGGTTATCATCCTAGGATCCTCTCTGGGACTCTCTGGTTACAGATGGATATTTACAAACATGTATAATCCACTCTCAGACAACAAGAATCAATATTTCTTATTACAAAAGAAATTTAACAAAAACACCTTTATGTGAAATATTTCTAACGTCTATCTTTATGTCTCATAGAATCACATTCTAAATGGAAATTCAGGTCTAATATTAGTAGCTAGTACAGATAGAAAAAAACACATTTATGGTCAAAATTAACTGTAAGACCCTGTTTTGTGTTCAATTGTAACCACCCCCAAATATCCTCTATAATAAAAGAGTAGTATGCAAATTATCTCCTGGACCTGGAGTTGATCGGGAGTTAGACCAGGGGGTGGGGCTTGCTGGGGGAAGGGAGGGAGGCCCCAGCTGGCAGCTGGCAGCCACTAGGGACCCTACCAGTGCATGAATTTCCTCTATGCACTGCGTGAGGAACCAGGGAACACAGAGCAGCTGGGGAAGGGCATGATCCAGGCCTCCACACATGCTTGCTTCCGTGACTAGTCACCCACATTAGGTCACCTGTACTCAAAGTGTTCTCTCTCTCTCTCTGTCTCTCTCTCTCCCTCTTTCTCACTGTCCCTCTCTCCCTCAGTCTCTTCCTCATCTGGACTGTATGCCTGAATTTGTGTTGGTGAGATTCTACCACCCTGAAATGTACACTTCCTTTTTTGTACACTTCCATTTTTTTGGTTGTCTCTGAAGAATGTGATTTCTTAAAATGGTTTGGTTTTATGAGTTTCAAATATATGCATTTTATTATCTTTTAATATGCTAAAATTAATCTTAAGTATATCATATACAATGCATAAATATTGAGCAAATGTATATATATATATATTTGTTCATAAAACTAACATGCTTGCCCTGGCCAGGTGGCTGAAGCATTGTCCCATACACCAAAGGTTGTGGGGTCGATACCAGGTCAGGGCACATACCTAGGTTGCAGATTGGATCCTAGGATTGGGTACATGCAGGAGGCAACTGATTGATATTTCTCTCACATCAATGCTTATCTCTCTTTCTCTCTCTCCTTTCCTCCTCTCTCTCTTAAAAAAAATCAATAAAAAAATACCCTTAGGTGAGGATTAATAAACAACTATCATGCTTGGTTTAGTCAGCATGGTACATTTGGGCAAATAATACATACTAAGTTAATTTACTCTTAAAACTGTTTACATTTCATTATAATGGAGCTATCAACTGTTAAACTTAAGGAACTTGCATCATAGTTTATCTCATTTTGTAAAATGCAAAACTTGTAACAAAAAGTACCCTCTACATAGAAAGAAAAAAAAAATGTTTTTTTTAAACTAAATGACATTATGTCAAGCATTTATGAAAATTGCTAATTTTATAAAAGGAAATAGGGGTTAGGAAATATTTTTAGAATAAATTTCTCTTTAACTAGAGGAATAAATGAATGCTTCTGGTAGTCTCCAACCCAGCACCAATCTTTTGAGATCTAGTTTTCAGGACAGAAACACCATCACAAAGCTCTAGAGACAAAGTTAACATAGAGAAGCTGATAAGTAAGAAAATCACTTAGCTTTTCATTTCCTTATGACACAATCAGGACTTCACAGAAGCAAAAACAAAACAAAACATGTTCTTTAGTGTATGGGCCACAGGCATGGCTTGTCCTCTTTGTTCGTGACCTGAAATGTTCTGACATAGCTTTTATGTAAAAACTTCATATGCTGCTCTTATAAATAAATTATATTAAAAGTGGAAGCAATAGGCCCTGGCTGGATAACTCAGTTGGTTAGTGTCATTCCAATACATCAAGGGTGAAGGTTCGATCCCAGGTCAGAGCATACAGAAGAATCAACCCATTGTTCCAACCCATAAGTGGAACAACAAATTGATGTTTCTCTCTTTCTCTCCCTTCCTCTCTCTCTAAATCAATTAATAAATTTAAAAAATAGAAGCAATAAAAATATTATATAAATATATTTTTTTTATTCTTTTTTTTTTATTGCTTAAAGTATTACAAAGGGTATTACATATGTATCCATTTTATCCCCCCGCCCTAGACAGTCCCCTAGCCTCCCCTATCACCCAGTGTCTTATGTCCATTGGTTATGCTTATATGCATGCATACAAGTCCTTTAGTTGATCTCTTACCCCCCTACCTCCTGCCCCCCAACCCTCCCCGGCCTTCCCGCTGCAGTTTGACAATCTGTTTGAGGCAGCTCTGCCTCTGTATCTATTATTGTTCAAAAGTTTATAATGGTCTCTATTGTCCATGAATGAGTGAGATCATGTGGTATTTTTCCTTTATTGACTGGCTTATTTCACTTAGCATAATGCTCTCCAGTTCCATCCATGACGTTGCAAATGGTAAGAGTTCCTTCCTTTTTACAGCAGCATAGTATTCCATCGTGTAGATGTACCACAGTTTTCTAATCCATTCATCTACTGATGGGCACTTAGGCTGTTTCCAGATCTTAGCTATGGTGAATTGTGCTGCTATGAACATAGGGGTGCATATATCCTTTCTGATTGGTGTTTCTGGTTTCTTGGGATATATTCCTAGAAGTGGGATCACAGGGTCAAATGGGAGTTCCATTTTCAGTTTTTTAAGGAAACTCCATACTGTCTTCCATAGTGGCTGCACCAGTCTGCATTCCCACCAGCAGTGCACAAGTGTTCCTTTTTCTCCACATCCTCTCCAGCACTTGTCGTTTGTTGATTTGTTGATGATAGCCAGTCTGACAGGTGTGAGATGGTACCTCATTGCTGTTTTGATTTGCATCTCTCGGATGATTAGTGACTTTGAGCATGTTTTCATGTCTCTTGGCTTTCTGAATGTCCTCTTTTGAAAGGTGTCTATTTAGGTCCTTTGCCCATTTTTTGATTGGATTGTTTATCTTCCTTTTGTTAAGTTGTATGAGTTCCCTATAAATTTTGGAGATTAGGCCCTTATCAGATATGTCATTGGCAAATATGTTTTCCCACACAGTGGGTTTTCTCGTTGTTTTGTTGATGGTTTCTTTTGCTGTGCAGAAGCTTTTTATTTTGATGTAGTCCCATTTGTTCATTTTTTCTTTAGTTTCAAGTGCCCTAGGAGCTGTATCAGTGAAGAAATTGCTTCGGCATATGTCTGAGATTTTCTTGCCTTTGGATTCTTCTAGAATTTTTATGGTATCCTGTCGTACATTTAAGTCCTTTATCCATTTTGAGTTTATTTTTGTGTATGGTGTAAGTTGGTGGTCTAGTTTCATTTTCTTGCATATATCTGTCCAATTTTCCCAACACCATTTATTGAAGAGACTATCTTGGCTCCATTGTATGTTCTTTCCTCCTTTGTCAAATATTAATTGAGCATATTGGTTCGGGCCGATTTCTGGGCTCTCTATTCTATTCCATTGATCTATATGCCTATTCTTGTGCCAGTACCAGGCAGTTTTGAGAACAGTGGCTTTGTAATACAACTTGATATCTGGTATTGAGATCCCACTTACTTTGTTCTTTTTCAGGATTGCTGCAGCTATTCGGGGTCTTTTTTTATTCCAGATGAATTTTTGGAAAGTTCGTTCTAGATCTCTGAAGTATGCTGTTGGTACTTTAATGGGAAGTGCGTTGAATTTATAGATTGCTTTGGGTAGTATGGACATTTTAATGATGTTGATTCTACCAATCCATGAACACGGTATGTTCTTCCATCTGTTTATGTCTTCCTCTATGTCTTTTTTCAACGTCCTGTAGTTTTCTGAGTAGAGGTCTTTTACCTCTTTAGTTAAGTTTATTCCTAGGTAGCTTAGTTTTTTCGGTGCAATGGTAAACGGGATTGTTTTTATAATCTCTCTTTCTGAAAGTTCACTATTGGTGTATAGAAATGCCTCAGATTTCTTGGGGTTAATTTTGTATCCTGCTACATTGCCAAATTCATGTATTAAGTCTAGTAGCTTTTTGATGGAATCTCTAGGGTTTTGTATGTATAATATCATGTCGTCTGCAAATAAGGACAGTTTTACTTCCTCTTTTCCAATTTGGATGCCTTTTATTTCTTCTTCTTGCCGAATTGCAATGGCTAACACTTCCAGTACTATGTTGAACAGGAGTGGTGAGAGGGGGCATCCCTGTCTTGTTCCTGTTCTTAGGGGAAATGGTGTTAGTTTTTGTCCGTTGAGTATGATGTTGGCTGTGGGCCTGTCATATATGGCTTTTATTATGTTGAGGTATGATCCTTCTACTCCCACCTTGCTGAGAGTTTTTATCAAAAATGGGTGTTGAATTTTGTCAAATGCTTTTTCTGCATCAATTGATATGACCATGTGGTTTTTTTCTTTCAATTTGTTTATGTGATGTATCACGTTTATTGATTTGCGGATATTGTACCATCCTTGCATCCCTGGGATAAATCCTACTTGGTCATGGTGTATGATCTTTCTGATGTACTGCTGGATCCGATTTGCTAAGATTTTGTTGAGGATTTTGGCATCTATGTTCATGAGGGATATTGGCCTGTAATTCTCTTTCATTGTGTTGTCTTTACCTGGTTTTGGTATTAGGGTGATGCTGGCTTCATAGAATGAGCTTGGAAGTGTTCCTTCCTCTTGAATTTTTTGTAGTAGTCTGAGGAGGATAGGTTTTAGTTCTTCCTTGAATGTTTGGTAAAACTCCCCTGTGAAGCCGTCTGGTCCTGGGCTTTTGTTTGATGGAAGCTTTTTGATGACTGCTTCAATTTCTTCCATAGTTATTGGCCTGTTGAGATTTTTAGATTCTTCCTGATTGAGTTTTGGAATGCTGTATTTTTCTAGGAATTTGTCCATTTCCTCCAGGTTGTCTAGTTTGTTGGAGTAAAGCTGTCCATAGTATTTTTTAACAATCATTTGTATTTCTGTGGGGTCTGTTGTTATTATATAAATATTTGATTCATAGTTCCAAACACAAGTTTGCAACATAAACCCTTTCAGCTTTGAAACAAAAGTGGAGTTGTTATTTTGTATAATGGAGTCATTTCCATATTTTTAAGCACTGTTAGAGATTGAGTACTGATTGCAGCTATCATGCTCAAATGTTTACAAAAAAATCACTGCAAGATTATTTTATAATTCCTTCCTGCATGCCTTTGTTTTCCCATGACAAGGAATATTAAAAAGCTAAAGAAAAAAATGTCTGATTTTAGTATTCAGTTACATCTTCCACATTTTTACTTGCAAAGTGAGTCAGCTAAATTCAACTTTCCAGCAAGGTGGAATTTAATTGACCACTTTATTTTGTTCTAAAGACTCTTCTATTGCAGCTAATAATTAATAGATTAATTTCAGGTGCCCTCACATTCCTAGTCTCTGAATTGCATTGTTTAATTGTTTAACAATCCGTCCACTCATGCATGAGAAATTAATATTCAGCTGCATTCGGAGAATCTATGTACATTATAGGGTAGCTGTTCAAATTTTCTAAACATTAAATGCCTTTATTTTACCATCTGACCATACTTATTGCCATATAAATATTACCTATATTTTACCCCATTTTACATATGATTCCTAGATGCATACATCCAAACAGATTTATCAGGGAGTGGTTATGTAAGGTACATACATGACAACTTTATCTCTTCACATGTTTATGAATTCCTGCTGAAATTAATTTTTAATGGACTATTGCTGGGTGGAGCATTCCTAGCACTTTTCCTAGCACTCCTGGAAATTCATAAAACATAGAACAAGCTCTCTTGATGTCCCATTATACAAGTACTAAGAAGTTTAATTAACAGAAAATACTACATACCATATATATCCAGCATTAAGTGTCCTGGCCTTTATTATCTCTCTTCTGGAAGACTGTAAAAACCTCCTAATGTTCCCTCCACCTCTGGTGACTCCTTTCTCCGTCCCCCGACACAGCAATCACATTCATCTTTTTAAAGCACGACCCCTTCAGTGCCTCCCCATTGTTGTGGATATTAAGTAAAACCCTAACTGGGCATTTAGATATTGAGAAATGCTGTGAAAAATTCACTCCATAAAACCCATTCATTCCTCTCAGCACCTGAAGAGGTTTACCTCCTGTTTATTTTCTCTCTTTGTCACTGTGTGTGTACGTGTGTGTGTGTGTGTGTGTGTGTGTGTGCATTTGCCCTTTTTGTAGAATGCCACTAAAGAAGCCAATGTCATTTCTCTCCAAAGCCCAAAGTGGGTGCCTCTCTATTAGAAAAAGCTCTTTTGCTCTTCAGGTCACACACCGAGGTCACCTGGCCCTGGAGAGAAGCAGAAAGCCCAGCCTACCTCCCGCCACCTGTCTAAAGGATGCAGTTGTAATCAGGTACAGTGGCTGCTGTCCCCAAGCGTGTTTGGGGCAGGTGGCCATGCAGATTCTAGGTCACTCGCTTTCTACCTTCCTTCACTATTAGGCCCATGCACCCATGTCAGTTCTCCGAGGATACCAGGGAGGACTTTTCCTGGAGGTTGCCACATGTCTCCAGTTTTCCAGCTCGTACTTCTCTCTATGTATCCTTCCACATGTGTGTGCAGAGAGATACAGAAAGTTGAAGCACATACAAAATGCATATAAATATACTGCAGCAGGCAACAAGTCTTGCTTAAATACCAGAATTTAATTCATTAATAGGTTAAGATAAAAATGAAAAGTAGGCAAAGATTTCCTTCTTTGCATCTGTCATTTCCTTACTTCTTATTATACCAGGGGCTTCTTGTTAGAATGTAGAGCCACTTCTTCCTCCTACCACTCACATGAGGCATCTTCTGTGGCTTGTTTCTTAATAGCATCTCATGTCATTCTTCACCTTAATTCGACTGAGCAACCCTTTACTGAGATTCCATCTTGAAAGGCATGTGTGAGTGTCTGTAAAAGGAGAATAATAGGTACAGCATTCATTCCTATGAGGGAGATATTACTTACATCAGGGGATTTTAAGTTGTGGCATGCTTGACAAAAGTTTAATTAGTAAACACTCAACACAATTTCAGCTCAGCACATGTGAGGGCTTGGCAGAGACTATACAAACAAGCAGAGAACAAAATAGCCAGCCTTCTGTATATTTAAGGGGGGAAATGGTGGCAGAGGCTAAATAATGATTCTATAGCTATCCAGGATCCAAATAATAGCTTAGATTATGACCACCCAAACAGTAGCCTAAAGTGAATTCTATGGAAAAGGTTTGATGTCACAGTCTTGGATTTAAGTCTAATTTTACTATTTTAGGCTGCATGATTTTTGGCAAGTTGCTTACTCACTGAGATTTAATTTTCTCTTTTTTATAAAAGAGAAAATTATATTACCTCATTTATAATATTTGTTTTGGCTGGATTTAAAAAAGTGTTTATGACATTGGTTTTCAAACTAGGTTTTACCTAACTCTTGGGTACAACAGGAGTGGTTAGTAACCCTATAAAAATTAGATAAATTCACATTGTGTTTTATAACATACGAGGGGCCCAGTGCACGAATTCGGGGACTGAAAGGAACTGGGGACCTCAAGGCTGCAGTGGGCCCAGGGGCGCATCTTGGCCCATCCTCTGTGCCCCCGCCTGGGCCCTCCCACCAGGGCTCTGGGTGCCCTGTCTGTGAGCAGCCCGCTCCTGCTGCTGCTCTCACGTGCTGACGGTGTGGAGCGATTGGGGCCTGCACCAATGGCAGGTGTGAGCAGGGCCAGAGCCATTAGGGTGCGAACAGTGACTGCTGCCCCAATTGCCCCTCAGGAGCAGGGGGAGATGGAAAAGCCCTCAGGAGGGCTGGCAGCAGCCATTTGCACCACTGACCGCACCAAGCATTTGGTACCAGTACCAGGCACCGGCAGCGGGTATGAGTGGCGGCTCCAGTGCCAGTAGCAGCTGCGAGCGCCAGGCGGGACCGCGGCATGAGGGAGCAAAGAATTTTCAGTAAAAACCAGAGGCTCGCCCCACTCTCCAATGACAGCAACTGGCGACATGCTTTAGTCTGGCACCCCCACTTACCTGCACCACCATCCCACCATGGCCGATGCCTGCCATTGAGATAGGGAAGGGAGGAACAAGGGAAAGCCTTGGACATGCTTCTGGAAAGATGAGCATAGCTGGGTCCTCTGACCTA
Source organism: Myotis daubentonii (assembly GCF_963259705.1). Lineage (NCBI taxonomy): Eukaryota > Metazoa > Chordata > Mammalia > Chiroptera > Vespertilionidae > Myotis > Myotis daubentonii. The sequence goes on from NC_081846.1 coordinate 73,981,543, forward strand.
AGGGTTTTAAGGATGGAGATCTTAGGTGAGGTCCCAGGGGAAGATCTCAATAGAATATTCAGCAATTCCTGGTGTGTCCTTTCAGGGTCATGGCAGCTCCAGTGCCAGTAGCAGCTGTGAGCGCCAGGCGGGGTCAGCGCAAATCATAGCAACCAGTTGTTTGGCTGTTCAGTTGTTCTGCCGTTCGGTCTATTTGCATATTAGCCTTTTATTATATAGGATTTTATACTAGACTAATAATAACAACAACAATAATGATGATGGTCATTATAAACCACATGTATGTAAATTGCTTAGAACTTAAGCCATAGGAATAATGAGATACTATTTTCTCAATTAATAAAACAAAACAACTACAAAAGTTGAACTCAAATACATTATAGAGATAGTGTCAAAGTAACAGTGTTTTATTTCTTACTGTCCTCATAAAATAAAATTTGGGTTTGGTTTGGGGTAAGAGGAAACAAAATTTCTTTTATCATTTCTCAATGGATCAGTCATCATTTAGGAACAATCTTCTACAATTTTCCAAGCGCTCCTTACCTTCATTCTGAAATAATACATCTCATTCCCTGGTTACAGTTATATACCTTCATCAAAATTTTTTCTAACACTACACTCTGGTGGCTCCTTCATTTTATCAATTTTTTATTCTTTGCTTTTCCTTCAAGTCAGCTGCCCAAAGTTTTGGCTTTATAAATAAACTTGAATTTTGATGTCTCTTAGCAGTGATCCATTGCCAAAATCTTCAATTTTAAAATGATCATTATTGACCAGACTTCTATTATTTATTCTGAACCCTCTCCTTAATCTTCTCAATATATTTATATATATAGGGTGTCCCAAAATTCACACAAGATTTGCAATTCAATTCAATTGCAAATCTTGCGTGAATTTTGGGACACCCTATATCATTGATTTCCGAGAGGATGGGAGAAGGAGAGAGAGAGATGGAAACATCAATGATGAGAATCATTAATCAACTGCCCCACACTGGAGATCCAGCCCACAACCCGGGCACATACCGTGACCAGGAATTGAACCATGACCTCCTGGTTCATAGGTTGACACCAACCACTGAGTCACATCTGCCTGGCTCCTCATTGCCTCAGTACTTTAATGCCCTTAGAGAGGTATATCTCCATTCTTATCTTATTTTGCATCTTTAATTGGTCAGTTTTTCTATCTTCAACAATTTAAGTAATGTCCTCCATACTTCTTTGAATTTATTTACTTAACACAGGGTTCTTTTTTGTTTTTTTGTTAGTCCTCACTTACGGATATTTTTCCATTGATTGTTTTTAGAGAGAGTGGAAGGGAGGGGGAGAGACAGAGCGAGAGAGAAACATCAATGTGCGAGGGAAATATCAATTGATTGCCTCTTGCATGAACCCTGACTGGGGCCAGGAATTGAGCCTGCAACTGAGGTACATGCCCTTGACCTGAATCAAACCTAAGGCCCTTCAGTCCAGGGGCCGACACTTTAACCACTGAGGAAAACTGGCTAGGGCAACACATGGTTCTTTTTAATAATTCTTTGCCAATCCAAAGCTCTAAGATATAGTAATTATTTTTCTTCATTTCTGCTCCTGATCAGCCATGTACACCAGGAGGAAACTGAAAAATTAGTTAAACGATTTTTATTTAAAATCCTATATAATAAAGAGCTAATATGCAAATGGTCATCACACCCTCATGCCATAATGACATAATGGCTCAGACACTAAACACTGGGGAGAGCAGAATGGGGACAATCCAGGCACAAATGAGCTTGCGAGAGAGGAATGGGAACCAGCCAGGCTGCGGCCTGGGAGAAGGACAAGCTGCCCGCCCCACAGTTCTGGGCACCAGCGACTGCGGCTGTGGCCTGGTACAGGGACAAGCCACATCCTCCAAGGTCCCAGGCACCAGCAGCTGTGCCTATGCCTGCACCCTGGCCTGGGAGAGGAACAAGCTGCACGCTCCACAGTCCCAGGCACCAGAGACTGGGGCTGCAGCCCAGGAGAGGGACAAGCTGCCTTCCTCATGGTCCTGAGCGCCAGCACCTGTGGCTGCGGCCCAGGAAAAGCCACCCACCCACAGTCCCTTGCATCTGCGGCCAGCCTGGGCAAAGCCGGCCCGGGTCCTGGGTGCCTGCGGCCAGCCAGAGGGAGGAAAGACTGGGTACCAGGTGCCTGTGACCAGCCAGAAGAGGGAATCCTGGATTCAGAGTGTGAGGTGGCACAGAGGCGATTAGGATCGATCAAGCCAGCAGGGGAGCAGTTAAGGGTGATCAGGCCAGTAGGGGAGCAATTAGGGGTGATTAGGCAGGCAGACAGAGGTGGTTAAGGGCAATCAGGCAGGCAGGTAAGCAGGCGAGCAGTTAGGAGCCAGCTGTCCCAAATTGCAAGAGGCAGTCGGACATCCCTCGAGGGGTCCTGGATTGGAGAGGGTACAGGCTGGGCTGAGGGACTCCCCCTCTGTGCACGAATTTCATACACTGGGCCTCTAGTTGTGATATAAACAGGGATTGCAGATTCAAGGGCCTATATGACTGAGAAGGTAACATAAAGTGTTTTTACTTAACACGGTATAAAGACAAAAGTACAAGTGGTATAACAATGGGCTAGCTGCCTAAGTGTGAAAAGAACTTTACTTCACTCTAAAGCTGGAAACCATTCACTTCCTTCGTGTCTATTTTTTCTACCTCAAAGGGTCTATATATCACTCTTTGCCCTCGGAGTGTGACCAAGAACAATTGTCTCAGTTTCGGTGCTACCCAGATTTTAATTCTAGAATACTGATATGTTATTTATACCTCCACACTTTTAAAGTACTTATCTAATACAGCCTTTCTCTTTCCTCCCAAAACAATTTCTAGATAATTTATCTTTATCTGGCAACTCATCTCTTTGCTGACTTAGCATTGTAAAATGGTGAAGGAGCAGTTCTTATCCTTGTGTAAAGATGCCATATCTGGTATTGAATGCAATATTTGCTCAAGTCTATGGTAGTCAATTGATATTTACCATGATCTATCTGCCTTTTGCCAAGAATATAAATGGGGATCTGACGGGAATCATCAGCCTGAGTCTGTTAGTGTTTTAGATTAGCACTGGTCTCTACAGTTCTACTCAGAACTAAAATATTGGTTCTGATTTACTATCTTAACTAGAAATATGGGAAGTTTCAGAATTTTCTACTTTAGCAGTTCTTATTCTACAGATCAAGAAATCAATGTGACTGTGTTTGCTGACTGCTAAATATATCCATATCTATAATGCATTTGAAACTCTTGGGAAATTACCATGCAGTGGGCTATGTGAACATGAAAATCACTCTGAAATGTATTTGTCTTAAACCTATATATTCTGGATTTCATAAGATTTAGGGGTTAGGAAGGAAGTTTTAATCTTCTGATTTCAGTGTCAGCTGAGACCCTGTATTCAAAAATACTTGAAGAGTCTAGATATTCTCATTTCTTTGCTGTACAATTACTCTGACAAATGGATAGAGGTCCCTTTGAGAAATGATTACATATACACAGAGGTGGGCAAAAGTAGGTTTACAGTTGTGAGTGACTTTCTTTTGAGTTAATCAAGCAATTGTATTAATCATAACCTACATGTATTTTCATATGCATATCTGTAAACCTACCTTTGCCGACTCCTGTGATTTGTATACACTAATGTGTTAGAGCTGAGGTCCTCCACCAGGGGACCTAGACTCACCTCAGTTGATCAACTATCAGTCTGAGAACTGGCATAGATCAGGCAATTGAACAAAGGACCATGATTTTGAACTGATAGATTGACATCAGCTTCCAACTCAACTAGTCTAGTTATTTTTATTCTCATTATACAAAGCAAGCGCTATCCCAATTGGCTGTCCCTCTATCCCATACCTAGGAACACCATTGTCTATTGGCCTTTACATAGATACTTGTAAGTAAAGGCAGCCTGGTTGCCACTAAAGCCTAGGCAACCACATTCATCTTGCCTCTGAGGGTTGAGAGCTGCCATTTGTTCTGCTATATTGAAGTCCCTATAATATTTACGGACATGAGGAAATGTAGGTCCATATAAGCATCTCCAAAGTTAACGTTGGCCATCAGAGAACAACCACTATTATTTTCAATCATGTCATACACCTTCACTAATTCCTTCTTTATTGACACATTGAAGACATTTTGGGTCCGCCTGGGTAAATAGTCAGTGACAGGTTGTTGTGTGTGTTTTCTTTTTTTTAAGTCTTACACAATAAATCCATTTTAACATGACTGCTTGTTAGTCTTCTTACCCCTTCCTTAATACCTGGCCAATGTCATCCTAACATTCTTTAGGCTATCATTGTGCCCAAGCTTCAAGAATCTATTCTAGCCTTATATTAAGACCGGTTTCAGATAGACTTATCAGGACTTTTAATTCTGCTCCAGGGGAGAGCACCATTAATAAAATGCCCTATCCAATCTTATATTTCACTGACCTTGATACAATACCACTTACACAAGTATCTTCCTGATTCCTGAGTGTATGTTTTAGCCAGAAAGTACAACTTCTTTCTGGAGTGTACTATTTCCTCCCATGTGAGAGGCAGCATTTTCCCACTTGATACACTGAGAACTGAGGTAATGAAGGTAAGCAGGAGTGATCTTGAGAAGGACAAACACTATCCTGAGAGGCATTCATCTCAGATGACATCTTTTATGATCTCCAGGCCAAGGAATGCTGATCTCATCTGGTGAGAGGGGAGGGAGATCTACAACTTCAAGCATGGACAGTCCATCAGTGTCTGAAATTTTAAGTTTCTCAGGGGCAGAAATGCATCTACCTTCATCTCAGGCCATAGGGGTCTACTTTCTTACTCAGAGTCCTGACTTTTGCACAGGGGACCTGTCAAAATGAGGGTTCAGGGTCCTGTACAAGTTCTGCCACCTTTAGGATTAAATCCCAGGCATTATTTTGAACACAGTCTGCAATCCAGCATCAGGCGATATGGATAGCACTAAATACTGCCATGAGATTTTCACAGCATGCCCTCAGTAAGTTTTTGGCTGAACTGAATTTGCCATTGTTTTCTTCAAGACATTAGGGTAGTTAAGAAAAACCAGGCCATTACACAATTTTTGTAACTATCTTGGCACCCATAGATGTGATGAGCTAAAGATTTGGCCTAAGCCAATTTTTCTTCTTCAAATAAATGGGTAAAGAAAATGTGTTATACTGTATATGTTGCAAGGGGAATGAATGGGCCAGATTTCCTAGACACAAGGGAGAATGAGGTTCTTGTGATACCTTCAGAAAATGCGTTTTCTAAGAATCGCAGTGGAGGATGGGATGTGAGAAAAGGTTTTATTGGTGTGAAGTTATATTTCTTGGGTTCCAAAGTCCCCTGTCCCTTAAGCCAGTCCTGGAAAAGGTGCATCTGTGGTTCCAGTAGAGCCAGAAACAAGGCCAGTGTCCAGAGTTGCTGTTTTATGTTGCAGCCGGATGTAGGTCAGCATTCAGGCCAAAGTCTATACGTCCATGTGTGGCCATACAACATGGCCATACAACATGTGGGCCCTGGAGAGTGCACCCCCTTGCCACAGGTGTCCCAGAGCCTGGTGCTTGTGTGAGAGAGGAAAGAGACAGAAGAGGTAACTTCCTTTGTTTGGAAGTTTATATATTTAGGTTTCGCAGGCTTACAGTGGCCAAGCCTATTCTGGCCACTGACTCGCTCGCAGGTGTCATTGATGGGCAAGCAGGTAAGGCACGTTTCCATGTCCCTCAGAGCTTACTGGGCATGCGTCTAAACTGCCTCTGTCTAGTCCCGTCCCCCATAGATTGGCAGGGAATAGACTCAGAAAATGTTAAATGCAGCTTTTTGGCAAAGTTGTATAAATGACATGCTTATATCTAGTTTTCCCTTTCTTCCTTTTCTGCTAAATAATGAAATATTATTCAGCCATAAAAAGAAAGAAGTCTTGCTATTTGCAACAATATAGATGAAATCGGAAGACATATGCTAAGTGAAATTAGCCAGACATGCAAAGACAACTATTGGATCTCACTTATAGGATCTCACAAGTGGAATCTAAAATGTTGGAATTAGCCCTATCCCGTTTGGCTCAGTGGATAGAGCGTGGGCCTGCAGACTGAAGGGTCCAAGGTTTGATTCCAGTCCAGGGCATGTACCCCCATTGCAGGCTCCTCCCTGCCCAGGGCCCTGGTCAGGGAGCCTGCAGGAGGCAAACAATCAATCTGTTTCTCTCACATGGATGTTTCTCTCTGTCCTTCCCTCTCTCTTTCACTCTATCTAAAAAATCAGTGGAAAAATATCAAGTGAGGATTAAAAAATAAACTTTGAAAAAAGTTGGATTTATACTACTAGAGAGTAGTATATGTTTGCCAGGAGCACATGGGTAGGAAAATGGGGAGATGTTCATTAAAAGTCACAAATTTTCAGTTTTATAATAAATAAATTTTGGGCTTCTAATCTACACTATCATAACTATAGTTAACAATACTATATTATGTACTTGAAATTTTTTGAAAGTAAATCATGTGTTCTAACTACATTCACAGAAAATATGGTAATTATATAAAGTGATGAATGTGTTAATAAACTTGATTGTGGTAGTTATTTCATAATAAATCCGTGTATGAAATTATATCGTACACCTTTAATATATATAATTTTTATTTGCCATTATAACTCAGTAAAGCTGGAAAAACAAAATTGAAAAACAAGTGGCTTTAGGTTCCTTCTTATCCCTTTCTCTGTAACTTCACTTTTTCCTCCAATTTGCTAGATATATTTTTCATGTAATGACTTCCCTCAACCTTACTATGTTATGTCTCTTCCTTGTTATTTCAAACTTCAACCACCACTTGTTACTCTATATTTCAATGCTCTATCCTCCAGGCATTCATTTTCACATCCTAGATATCTCCAGGGGAAAATGCCAACAGCAACACAAGTACAACACCTCCAAAATATGTCCATCTCAGATATGCTTATTTCCCCAATTTCTTATTTCTGTGTGACGTATCATCTCTCAATCCTCAATCTGAAAATATTAGTATTGACATCTATCACCCACTTAGTCTTTTCCCCATATCCAATAAGGTCCCATTGCTCTCCATTCTAAGGTTTATTTCCTTTTAAGTCTTCCCTCAATTCTCATTTCTCACTATGTCTATTCTTGTCCATGCCCTCACTTCCTCTGATTAGGAGGATTGAAAAGCTTTCTAATGCATCTCTCTTCCCAATTTATCTTATACAGGGCTGACACATAATTTTCTTCTCAAGCACATCTCTGATTCTGACACATTCTCCTAAAAGCTTTTGATTACTAACCCATAATAATAGTTAACATTTATATAATACTTCCTACATAAATACATAATACTTCCTCATACTCTTCTGTAGTCTGTGCATTTATTAATTTATTTGATCATCATAACAATTATTATTACTCCAATTTTAATGATGAGAAAATGCGGCACAGAGTGTATAAGTAAACTGTCTTAATGAGAATTCAAACATATAGCCTGGTTTAAAAGTCTGTGTACTTAACCACTATACTAAAATCACTCTTGGAGGCAACATAGAACCAGTGACAACAGAATAAAAACACAAACATTTAAGATCTTATATAACTTTGTCTCCAAATACTTTTCAGAACTAACTCCCATCTATAATAACTTATTTAAAATTGACTTTCCCAAATTTTTAATAAATATCATCTTATTTCTCTCAATTGCCCACAAAAGTTCTAATATTATTGCCCTTATTTTTCTCAGTTAGAGGAAGTGAGGCTTACAGAGGAGGTATTGTTTGTATAAAGTTCCATTGCCAGTAGATTAAAGGCTAGGAATGAAAGTCATCGCCATCTGCCTTTTACATCTATGGCTGGGTAACTTTGCCATAGGGCATCTGGTATTCACACCTTACTCTAGAGGAATGGTGAACTAGCCACCATTCATATATGTCCCTCAATGCCCAGCCTTCATGATATTGCTTATATATTTTCCCTCAAAAAATTTATTTTCTCTTTACATACTTCTGAAGGTCCAAACCCTGTAAAGAACAAGCTTACTCTTCAAAGCTTATATTCAATGCCTCCTCCTCCAGGAAGTGTTTCTTGATTGTTATCTTAGTTGGAAATAGTCTCTTAATCATCAGGCCTTAAAATGTTGGTCCTTCTCTAATGCCAATACCACTGTCTCACCAGCATTTATATTCCATGTCTCCATTTCCTTTTTTCTAAGTGCTCCTTGAGAAAAAGAGATATTTCTAGATTACCTTTGTAGACTCCATCACGTCTAGCATGTAATATTTTTGGAGAATGTATTTATATTTAGAGCAGTTACCCATCAAAAGGAGAAAATTATTTCCAATACCCTTAAAAATGAATATTCCTGCATGCAAAAATAAACAATATTTGAAGAAGAAAGAAATATAACACAGCCTGGCCAGTGTGGCTTGGGGTTGAGACTCAACCCATGAACCAGGAAGTCGGAGTTTGATTCCCTGTCAGAGCACATGCCTGGGTTGTGGGCTCAATCCCTAGTAGGGGGCATGCAGGAGGCAGCCAATCAATGATTCTGATCATTGATATTTCTCTCTCTCTCTCTCTCTCTCTCTCTCTCTCTCTCTCTCTCTCTCTCTCTCTTCCTCTCTCTGAAGTCAATAAAAATATATTTTAAAAAATAAATATAACATAGACTAGGTAATTAATATCAATTAAATGTTTAATTGCCTAAACAAAATTTATTACCAAAACGTGGCCATTGGGCAAGAATTCTAAGCAGATGTACACACACTTTATTTTAGAGCTTATGAATATAGATGTTCTCCTCATTTACCAAATATTTAAGTCTCCACTTGTGTCAGGGACCATGCAGGATGCCATGGATACACCAATGAGCGTCACAAAGACGTCATCCCTGACCACAGGACCACTCTGGAGGATAAGAAACACGTAAGAAAATCATCACACCGAAACAGAGCATCACACTTATAGTAAGTCCCGCAAATGAAATTTTGAATAGGAGGTCTGGGGAAAGAGTAGAAAACAGGACACTTCTGTTGAGTTCTGAAGCACCTGTTGCAGTTACCTGGAAGAAAAGGGGAAGGTTGAGCATTGTATGCAAAGCATATGCAAAGGGTCAGTGAGGTGACTAGTGCAAATAATTAAAAGGTGTGCTGTTTCAATGTATCTAATTAGTCTCTTGGATGATGCAATGGATACGACTTAGGAAGGGAGGCTGGTTATATAGAAATGTAAATGTAATCGAATAAAATTGTGAGTCATAGCAAATTAAGCTATGAATAGTGATTAGATTACTTTGCCCTCAGTTTAGTATTTATGTTTACTATAATAAAACAATATTTCATGTTTATTATTTTATCATTTGAAGGCACACAGGTGTTCTTCTGCAGGAATTAATTTAGGTCCATTCATTGAACATTTCAAGCTGTCAAAAAACTTAAATATTTTCAATATTCAATGGATTTTAATTAGCAAAGAGTTGCTTTAAATTAAATTGCTTCCCTTAAAACATATGTCTTTTCTGAACAGATAACCCCAGAGTATTATGATTTTAAGATTACTTTTAGCTTTTTATTAAGTCAAACCTTTTAATAAAAGGTATCTTTAATATTTTGTTGTTTTGGCAAAGCCAAAATACCTTTCTAAAATTAAAAATCAAGTTAACACTGAGAACTTTGATTGTATATCTATAAATGAGAAATAAAAGATATTTTTGCAGAAAATTATAATCAGTAGGATTATAAATTTATTAATCAAAAAACATTTTCTAATTACTCTCATATTCAAAATTTTGATATCAGAAAAGCTTCAATATTCTTCTCTTTTAGTCTGTGCTTTCCACTAGAAATATAATTCCAGGCACAAACACAAACTACAATTGAAATTTGAATTTTTTAGTAGCCACATTAAAAAAGTAAAAATAGGTGCTAATTTTAAAATGGGTTTATTTAATAAAATATAAACATTATAAATGACAGGTTGTACATTTTATTTTAGGTTGTATATTTTTATGAACCATTCAGCTTTTCATGTGTATTTTACAGTCACTAACAGGCCATTTAATTCTGAATAATCTGATTTAAAATGTTCAATGCTACATGTGGATAGTAACTACTGTATTGGACATTGTCAGTCTTAGACCAAAGCTGTCCCTGAAATAATTTTCTGAAATGATCTATGCTATTTAATAATCTGAATTATTCAGGATACCAACCTACTTCTGCCTATTTTATAGATGATAAATAAATAGATAGATGATAGATAGATGATGATGATGATAGATAGATAGATATAAAAAGAAAGGAATACCAATATATATATTGGTATATATATATATATATGGCATGATATATATGTAGTATGACATATATGTAGTATGATGTGAGTGTGTATGTGGGTCTCCTTCATTCATTAAACAAGTATTTACTGAGCACTCATATATTGGACTGAGGGTAAATATATGCTGATTAAAATATGCATGAACACTACCCCCAGGAATTTACAATCTAGCTGTGGCTCTCTGACTCTTGTGACCACAGGTGTATTCACCTCAAATACTAGTATCTCAGTAACTCAGAACCTGGACACGAATGTCCTTCATTGACTCCCTATATTTGCTGTTGATTGTGTAAACCCAATCATGTTGATCATATAGACCCTTTGCTGATTGCCCAGGTTCACTCTTGGATTCATCTTTAATTTTTTCCCATTTCTCTCCACATTCATAAATGTTTTATATTTCATAATTTCAAATTTTTAAAAATCCACTCAGATTTTTTTCCATTCATTGAAATACTCTTTATCCGTGGTTATCTTGATTTCTCCTAAATACCATTAGTTAATATTTCTCTCTTCTCCTTTTCCTCCAGAAAAGGGAGACCTCTTTTAATGTAAATTATAAAGTCATGTATGTTTATTATAAAAATGACAATTAAAATGTAATAGTAGAATAAAAGAGAAAGAACGCATAGACATCAGTGTGGTGATTGCTGGGGAGGGGAGGGATGGAAAGTATAGGGAGGGTAAATGATGATTGACAGATACTTCACTTTGGGTGGTGAACACACAATACAGTCTACAGATGTATTCTAGATTTGTGCACCTGAAATCTGTATAATTTTGTTAACAGTATCACATAACAAAAATTTCTCTATATAAAAGCCTAATATGCAAATTGTCTCCATGGGAGTCTGACTAGGAGACTGCTCACTATGATGTGCACTGGCCACCAGGAGGTGGCATGGAATGAAGGAAGGCCCCGGCCGGTAGCCGGCAGCCAGGGAAGGGAGGCTCTGGCTGGCAGCTGGAAGGCTCTGATCAGCCCTGTCCAGGCCTATGGACCCTACCCGTGTACAAATTTTGTGCACTGGGCCTCTAGTGAGTAAATAAAATAAAATGTAACAGTACAGCAGCAACATACATCTGCATTTCCTTGAAATTCAATTTGCTAGGAAAAGGTGCTAAAATTCCAAATATGAATTATTCATAATTTGTGTCTCTTTTATGACCAACAAAATTATGACATTATAATGAAAAGGTAAAATGCTTTGATAACTTCTAGTATAATCAAAAGAACATCACAGTTCAATAATTATTTTACTGATGCCACTTGAAGTATGACATTTAAAAAGAAGGATAAATCATGTTTGTAGAGAAACCTAATTTAAAAGTTGCCCATAACAGCTAAGCCTGTACTTGTTACAAGCTTTAGCCATAAAAAAGTATTATAAACTTAATTAGATTAAACACTGATACATCTACATTATACTTATTAGTTTCATTAATGAAGCAAAAAGTGCTTAATGTTCAGATCTTAGTCTAATATCTTTGGTAACATGCCATTAAAAGCAAATCAGTTGTAGGAAATGCAGCTATTAAGACAAATATGCAATACCCCTGAATATGAAAATAAATATTGATTGTATAAGTCTACTTTTCCTTCACAAAACAACATGGGAAAGGATGAAAAACTGCTAAAATTAAATCTCTGAAAATTTAGAAAATGGAAAAAGCCATGCAATAAACTATTTGTCACAATGAGTATCATTCATAACTGAGCAAGGCAACCACTTTTTATGTGACAGGCAAAGAAAAACAATAACAATATAATACAAATATAATAAAATTCTGCAGATTCATTTCTTGAACTAGAAGTAAGAGAACAGTTCCTTATGAAAAAATTTGATTATCTATGCATGCCACCAAAGCATATTGATGGAAAATGGAATAAAATAAGTAAATGTTGTTTGTTGAATTATTATATCTGATCCCTCAGTCTAGCTTCTCCATCACCAGACAATATTAGTTTAGTCTGGCATGACTTACAGTTAATAGTGATCACTGATTTCATTTCTAAGTGAACATAAATCATCATCCCTTTAATAATATTTGTTCACATCTTTCCCAAAACTAATATCAATAGTTGCAAACTCAAATGCCTAGAGACCAGGAGTATGACAGAAACAAAGGGGCAGCGAGTGCATGCTCCTTAGAGCTGACAGCGGCTCTAAGCTCTAGCCAGCTGTGGAGATGAAATCTCCCTACTTCAGATGTCAGCAACAAATTCTATACTTTTGATTGTTCATTTCTTTACTTTGTTTTAAACATTGAGAAAGCCTAATTACTTCTATTAGTCAGATTCATTTGCCATTTTACAATATCTGAGATATGATTTAAGCTAAGATACTGTCATCATCTTTGTTCAAAATTCAGAAGACCAACTCCCATGCTCCCCATTCCCTGCGCACACATACATGCATTGCAACATACAAGATAGAATGAAAATAGTCAATGAAAACTTTATACCAGCGGTTCTCAACCTGTGGATCGCGACCCCTTTGGGGGTCGAATGACCCTTTCACAGGGGTTGCCTAAGACCATCGGAAAACATATATGTAATTACATATCGTTTTTGTGATTAATCACTATGCTTTAATTATGTTCAATTTGTAACAATGAAATTGGGGGTCACCACAACATGAGGAACTGTATTAAAGAGTTGTGGCATTAGGAAGGTTGAGAACCACTGCTTTTACAGATGGCATCTGATGGTGTGATCCCCTGAAGCAATATTCATTTAGGATTCCTTTTGAGGGTGTAGTTCTTGAGGCATATTCATTCAAATAGAGATGAAAAATTACTTACATTTTAAAAAAGAGGAGAGAAAACAAATTTTTTAAAAATTTATATTTGGGATATATTTTTACAAGCTCAAAATCCCCAGTTAATGGATTTGTTCAGAGAATTGATTCTTCCTCAGCAAGCATACAATTATTTCATACTTACTTCACTTAATTCATTATGATAGATATTTTCAGCAGAAAAAATGAATCAAATAAATTATATGACTGCACTCACTGGCCAATCGATTCAATTGTTTAGTGCAGAAACAACTCGTTATTAATAACACCGATGTTATACCACAAATGAAACACTTTTTAAAATGTCATTGCCATACGCATCCTTCCTCTGAGCAAATTTATGTGTTGGCCTACTTTAATTATTGAGAAATCTTTACTTTCTTCACGCTCTGAGCTAGAAAACTCTCCCTTTTCTCTTAAGCCATATTTTATACATCATGTGCTTATCCTTCTGCACAGGAGTTTACCTTATCAGAGATTTTTTGCTCATGACCTGATGAATTCTAACTGTAAAACAGAAAGACAGGATGGAATTTACATGGAAGTTTTGTTGTTTGACCATCAGTGTCAAGTAAGTTAGACATTCAGGGTAGAAACAGGAGGCATCTTTATCTTTCCGTTCTGCCTGTGATCACCCTTGATGCCAACCTCTCAGCAGGGTCAGGTGTCTGAGTTTCACCAATGGTGACTGTGGACAATGACCTGAAATAAAAATGTTCTGACTTTGCTAACGTGAGCTTTCTAACAAAGTCTCAGGTCCATCCTCCTGCATCCCCCTCGACACCACCCCCCCCCCCCCACCGCCCTAAAAGCACAGATTTACTTCTCTAAGGCTTACTGTTTTATGGTTAATTTCAATTCTTTATCCAAAACTGTATTGCAAAAACTGCTGCTCCAGCTATGCCATCATTTTAATCTCCTAAATTTTTGCCTCAATGACTATCTTCAAACTTTTAGAAGTATTTGTATTAACTGTGAATCTCATAATGATCTGCACTCTGACAAATTTTTCTGTAGAGACCATAGGATTTTTTTGAGCCATTTATAATGTTTTCTTCTGATTTTTTTTTCACCCTAAAGCCTTTGTTGGAGGACAGTAGCTAAGGTTAAAGGAATGAAGATTAACCAAAGAATTTATATGTATATACACATAATCCATGGACAAGGACAATAGGGTGAAGAAAGCCTGGAGTGGAGGCAGGAGTGGGGTGGAGGGAGTCAATGGAGGAAAAACGGGGACAGATCTGCAATGTTTTCAACAATAAATTTTAAAAAAAAGAACTGGAGAGACCATTGTTGGCTGACCTAAGACACTGAAACAGTAGCCTTGACACTGTAGTCTCAATTTTTCTAAATACCTTCACTAACCTATCCACCTGTGACAGCCAAAGCCATCTAAGAAAACACATCCAGGGAATTACAGATGGGCTCTTAATTTAGTTGCAAGGGTGCTCAGTAAATGTTTCTTCAGTAAATACTAATCTCTCTTCATTTTTCATCAATAAATGTTTCCACTTGTACTAAATGGTAATAGTGAAACCAAAATCAAATGCAGGTTTTCTTCCTCACTTCACAATTTGCTAAATGTTGTGATTAAAGACAATTGGGAAACCACAGCAAAACTGGCAATCTATTTTTCAAGGTACTTTTCTTTCTACCGCATGTGTCTTATGCCAAAAATGCACATTCTACATCGATATCAGTAGTATAAAAGCGTCCATGGCAGAAAGATGCTATTTGTAATAATGTTGGTGAGATTCAAAGTTATGTGGGTACAGGCAACGATGCTAATTTGGAGAATGCAAACATGACCCCCGCCAGACCATTAAGATTCATGTTTGAGTACAAAGTAAAGTACATGTAGCCTCAAAACAAAATCTATAGCCTTCCTCTGCTTTATATTAGTTGATTTCCCAAACACACATTACATTTTCATTACCCCAGTGCTTTCTTCTACTTTAAATATTGAGTTGGCCTTGGCAGAAGAAAAATATTAACTCAGCTCTGCAAGTGAACAGTTTGCATATTTTAAAGTTTTTGTTTTGCTTAGGAAATGATGTCAATACTTGATACACTAGGAACCCTTTTAAAAAATGTTAGTAACCTTTTCATACTCATTAGGAATCCCAAGGTTTTTGATTTATACTTTTGTCATTTATAGCCATTAGAGTTTAACAATCACAGCATTAGAAGCAGAGGACCAAATTAAAATAAAATGTGGCCCTTTGTCAGAAACAAATATCAAAGCTAATATTTATGTTTCATGTTGATTTTTCCATTTTGCGATGACTTACAGTAAATGGTGCACATACTCTATATTTTGATGTCAGTAATGTTCAATTTAACACTTTAGTGTTTGCTCCTATGACGATTCTTTCTTTCTTTTTTTGTAAAATTACTTTTCTCTGTGCATGATAGCTCCACCAAAAGTTTATAATGTCTCTGAGGGACACAGTTTCATATAATTCATTTATGTTCCTTTGCAAAACCTAGTACATCTCTGGTCAAAGAGTAGGTGTTTACTAAGTATTTGTTTAACTACATTTTTGAAAAATTGAATAATTTAGTAATTTATTTACTAAACAAACAGTGAAATGACTATGTACAAGGCACTATACTAAGAATTTTAGGCAGTGTGGGTGAGATTGATGAAGGACTTATATGCATACTAGAGGCCCGGTGCACAAAAATTTGTGCACTCGGGGGGGGAGGGGGGGGTCCCTCAGCCCGGCCTGTGCCCTCTAGCAGTCTGGGACCCCTCAGAAGATAACGACCTGCTGGCTTAGGCCTGCTCCCAGGTGGCAGAGGGCAGGCCCAATCCCTAGGTGCAGCCCCTGGTCGGGCTCAGAGCAGGGCCGATTGGGGGGTTGTGGCACCACCCCCTGTCACGCACAGAGCAGGGCCAATCCGGGGGTTGGGGCACTGTCCCCTGTCACACACAGAGCAGGGCCCATCAGGGGGGTTGGGGCTCCGTACCCTGTCATGCACAGAGCAGGGCCCATCAGGGGGTTGAGGAGCTCCCCCCTGTCACTCACAGAGTAGGTCCGATAGGGGAGTTGGGGCACCGTCCCTTGTCACACACAGAGCAGGGCGGATCAGTGGGTTGGGGTGCCACCCTCTATCACCCACAGAGCAGGGCCAATCAGGGGATTGGGGCGCCGCCACTGTCATACTCAGGGCAGGGCTGATGGGGAGGTTATGGCTTTACCCCGTCACACACAGACCAGGGCCCGTGGGGGGGTGGGGGGAGGGTTGGGGCACCACCCTCTATCACCCAAAGAGCAGGGCCAATCAGGGGGTTGGGGCACCGCCGCTCTCACACTCAGGGCAGGCCGATGGGGAGGTTATGACTCTACCCCGTCACACACAGAGCAGGGCCCTGGGGGGTGGGGGGGGTGGGGGTGCCACACCCTGTCACACACAGAGCAGGGCTGATCAGGGGGTTTGGGCGCTGCCCCCTGTCACGCTGATCCCGGTGCCGGGAGGCATATTACCCTTTTACTATATAGGGTAGAGGCCTGGTGCACGGGTGGGGGCTGGCTCGTTTGCCCTGAAGGGAGTCCTGGATCAGGGTGGGGGTCTCCACTGGGGTGCCTGGCCAGCCTGGGTGAGGGGATGATGGCTGTTTGCAGCTGGTCACACACCCTTCAGGATGGGGGTCCCCACTGGGGTGCCTGGCCAGTCTGGGTGAGGGGCTGAGGGCTGTTTTCAGGCTGGGGGTGACTGAACTCCCAAACGCTCCTTTTTTCCTTTTTTTCTTTTTTTTCTTTTTTATTTTGGGCCAGCTTTAGCTTGAGGCTTGGCTCCAACTCTTAGGCCTCAGCTCCTGAAAGTAGGTTTCTGGCCTTTGCATACAATGTTGCAAATCTGCTGGCTGAAGTGTGACGGTATTTGTTACAATGTTTGAAACTGCAGGCTCAGAGGCCTGGAGCCGCAGGCGGGGAACGTTGGTTTCCTCCATCACTGCGGCAAGCAAGCCTCATGTTAGTTTCAAGCTGCCTGGCTGCCGGCCGCCATCTTGGCTGACAGTTAATTTGCATATCTCACTGATTAGCCAATGAAAAGGGTAGCGGTCATACGCCAATTACCATGTTTCTCTTTTATTAGTGTAGATATGCATGATTCATGGACACAGACAATAGTAAGGGGAAGGCCTGGGGAGGGGGGAGGGAGTCAATAAGAGGGAAAAGGAAGACATCTGTAATACTTTCAACAATAAAGATAAATTTTAAAAAATAATACAAAATATATTTTACAATTATTTTCACCATATTCCTTTGAAATAAGAAATTTCTAGATAATTGAGGTTTTCAGCAGATGATTATTAATAAGGTAAATTCTTTTAAACATGTTACTTATAAATATAATTTTGGGGCATGTTTTTGAAATATGTATGCTCACCCTAGCTGGTTTGGCTCAGCGGATAGAGCATTGGCTCCCAGACTGAAGGGTCCTTGTTCCGATACCAGTCAAGGGCACACACCTTGGTTGCAGGATACTTTTCCATTGATTTTTTTTAGGGAGAGTGGAAAGAAGGGGGTTAGAGACAGAGACAGAGAAACATCAGTGTGAGAGACATGGGCCCTGAATCAAGGTCATTTTTGCTGTACACTGATCTAAAACACACACACATACATACACACATACACACATACACCCTTAAAATCATCAGGCCTTCCTTCCTCCTCTAGTTTGCTTGGAGTATGAAGTACATATCCTGTCTGAACTACAGATGGCATATTAGAGAGGACTTTTGGACTGTGTTCATGATAGTGAATCAAGAACATAAAAAGCCAAGAAAGTGAAACTTTTCTTTTACAAAACTCTGATGAGATGAGATGAG
The DNA here is from genome assembly GCF_963259705.1 of Myotis daubentonii. Lineage (NCBI taxonomy): Eukaryota > Metazoa > Chordata > Mammalia > Chiroptera > Vespertilionidae > Myotis > Myotis daubentonii. The sequence continues at coordinate 73,999,544 of NC_081846.1, forward strand.
GCACTTTTGATCTGCATTAGCCACAGAGAGCAGAAATAAACAAAGAATATGCATGATTGATGTTGTTAATAAGTGTCAACTTTTGGTATTCTGGTTTTTACAAAAAAATTACTTTGTTATAAATTCAAATAAGTAGATCCTGCACTACTTAATATCTTTGCAATGATTCGTTAAATTTTCAATTAATTTCAAACATACAGAAAGATTGCAAAAATGATACAAAGAACTCTTATACTATATACCTTTTATCCTAAACAATTTTATTCTTTCTTCCTTTTTCTCTTTTCTACAACTCTTCTTTCTCTTTCTATCTCTTCTTTTCTTTCATTCCTTTTCTGAATATGTTTTTATTTAAAAAACAAGTTGCATAAATCATGCCTCTTTAGCCCTAAATATGTCAGTTTTTGACATTATGACGGTAGAATTATCAAAGTCAGCAAAAATGAACTTTGATGATAATAATGTTTACAATAGTCTAGCATTTACTTTTGCACAATAGACTCCATAAGCTCCCCATATGAGCAAAACAAAGATGTCATTTTAAAGTTTTAACTCAATGCTACTTTTCCCATATAGGATTTGTTTATATAAAATATTTGCCAAAGTTTTCCAGGACTTCGTCAGCATACTTGTCTTATTATACTAGTAATCCTTAGGCTAAGCAGATATTTAGCCACGTTAGTCATTAGCATATTCAATAATCTTCTCCAAAGTCGAACATCATATATATCAGCCTTTTAATCTGTCAAAATATGACCATAGACATATAGAAATTAACTGATTTTCTAATTAAAACATTTGTAAGTCTCCAGATATTGTTTTCTTATTCTTTTTGTGTGTGTGTGTGTGGTTTAAAATCTTGTTGAATTGATTTTAAAAAGTCCCAAACTGAAGATTAAAACAAGATATGTAAAGAAAAGCCTGATCACTTGGGAATTATCATGCAGTGTGTCTCCATTTCATCAATACATTTTTAACTGTTTTAACTAGACATTGATTTTATTTCTCTAACATGCATATTAAGTAGACAGTTCAAATTGATCAGGCTCTAATTTTCTGGCTTCCTACTGTGCCTCTGTTAGCCACCCTCACACAAAGCACAGAGCCTCCATTTCAGAAGCTGTGCTTAAACTCTCCACCAGTAGGTGAGTGCACATACTCTTCTACCAAGTATACATTCGGGGAAAATGACATGCTCTTCAGCCCTATGTGCTTAACTGTATCTAGACTGTATAGACTGCCTGTGCCCATTGTCTAGAAGTTACTGTTGTAAGTACTCTCTTACAAGTTTATTGTGAAAAAATAGAATTAAATAGGTATCCTAAATGATGATATCAATATTTAAAACATTAAGTCAGCATTCCTTTACTTTAAAAATATGCCATCACTCACTGCCTATGCCTCTGAACTTTTGGAATTACTAGACATACCTACATTCAAAGTTTTAGGATTTTGACATTCTCAAAGCATCAGCGTGCATTTCAGTATTGGACTTTCTGTGATCTTTGAAGCCTATTCTGTACCCAGAGGAAAATGAGTTAAATAGCTCAAATCTGGCTGTTCTTTGTTTCTGAACTACTCACCCCTCCCAACCACCAAACTTTTTTCCCTTTTTAAATTGTTACAATAGACACACACACACACACACACACACACACACACACACATTGTAAGCAGAGATAGAAATATAGATTTTCCCTCTTAAATTTTTGGGAAAAAAGCCTCCCCAGGCTTCAAATCCTGCTTTGTGTTCCCTGCAATGGAAGTGTCGAGTTCTGTAATTCCCAAGGAAGCACTAAAACCTTCTGGAGGAAAATTGTGGGAGGGGCATAAAACAAACAACTGTAGGTGCCCAGTTTTGTTATTTGGGGAAAGTCTTGTTCCAAACTCCAAGCACTACTGCAGTGCTAGACAAAACGAGTGGCAGAGAAATTAAAAATGAAAACAAACTTAAAGGAATATGGGTCTGAGCCATCATGCTAATTCTGCCCAAGAGTCTCCTTTCTATACATTTACTTCAGTTCCATCACACAGCTTATATCAAACTAGAGGCCCAGTGCACAGATTCGGCCCAATACCTGCAGACCAGGAACTCCACTAGTGCACAAATCCGTGCACTGGGCCTCTAGCATGCATATAAGATCTTTGGTTAATCTCTTCCAGCCCTCCCCTCTTCCCTCTGAGATTCATCAGTCTATTCCATGTTTCCATGTCTATGCATTGAGTGTCTGACCCCCTGGTGGTCAGTGTGCATCATAGCTACCAGTCAAACTGTCCAACGGTCGCTTAGGCATATATATATATATATATATATATATATATATATATATATATATAATATATATTATATATAATATACATAACTAATTATATATATATATATATATCTACTAATGTTATAATAGTAATTGCTTTGGAAAGCAACTATGATTTTCCCTTAAGAAATGATTTCAATGCAAATTGGGTATGCATGTGTGGCAATGGTCAAATTTGCTCTAAATTCGCAAATCTATTCGAACTAACAATGATGAATGGCATATATACTGTGGTATCTTACACACTGTAAAGCCAGTAAGGACTTAATAATTCACCTAATCAACTCTTCCAATAAGATTTTAAGCACTTTGGGGGGCATGGTGCCTTGTTACTCTTTTTAATCTTAACACCAAGTGTTGTACCCAACTCATATCAGGAACTTAAAAAAATGTTGGCCAACACCTTTACTGATTTTATTAAAAAGCAAGTTGAGATCCAGAGAAGCAGGGTGATTTTTTCATTGTCACACTGCCTGCTAATAAAAGAGCAAGGAATTGGAAGTAAACAAGGCAGTACTATTTCCACTGCACATCAATTTTCCCGTAAATAGCATCTTAAACACAAGCAACTGCTATAATCACCCTCTTGTAACTCAGCAATTATTGCTAAGTATCATTGTTCTGAGTGTAGGTAGATTCTCAATTCAAAAATGTAGATGTATAAGGTGGAATCGGCACTAGATTTGGAATCAAAATGAAGGATTACCGATCTGCCCCTTACTAGCCATGTGAGCCTCAGTTTCTCCATCTTCAAAAAAAGATAAGAATTCTGGCAATAATTAGGAACAGTTTGAAAAATTTTTCTCACACGTGATCTTATATGTCCTACTTATTTGAGCACTAGGGTGCTGAAAGTTTACTAAAAATGAAATTACAATTTTTGTTACAGAAGCAGTTACTAATAAGAAATTTATTTTAATTTTATATAATATATATTTTATATAACATATCATATACTATATAATGCAAATTAATACATTATTATTTTATTTTTTGAGTCTGTATCAAAAAGAAACTACCAGGCTTATAAATAAAAAGAAAAGGTTGCTAAAAGTTTGAAATATAGGTTAACATAGGGCTATATATTGGCTCGCAGGAAATGTCAAACAAGAATAATTAACATTAAATAGGAACCTCCTTTCCTTTGTGCTCTTCTCCTTCTACATTATGCCTTAGGCGGCCGATTGACCAGGGTTCATACCTCCGCCAGGCCCATCTCCTGTGAGCCAGGAGGATATTATATGCTTCTTCTGAGAGCAATGACTCCTAATGTGAGGCAAATTAACACAGCCTGGGAGCTGTTTAACAAATTGCCTCTTCCAGTGCTGATGCTGGCGCCTTTGTACCCCCTAAAGCTCTGTATTCACATCAATTAGATGAGCAACTCAGTCCCAGAAGTTGTTTTCTTCATGATGACTAAGGCTGCAAACTTCCCTTTAGAGCCAGAAAATGAGCGGACCCAAGGGAGGCAGATGAATGGTCCAGACAATTTCCTTAGGGATCAAATCTTATCCCTTAGAAACTCTCTGGCTATTTCACTTGGGCTGTTTCTGTTTGTACCATTTTTACTTTTTAAGTATATAAGCATACACACATACACACACAAACACATATATACTGAGAATATAAGTGTACTATATATACATATTCTATATATATATATATATATATATATATATATATATATACTGAATATATATATATATATACACACACATATATATAATAGCATTTGCTTCTAATCCCTTTAATTTTTCCCAGTATGAATAAGAAGTAACTGCAAAATAACATTTGCTTTAAAGATCCATCTATTGCTTCTTCTCTTTTCTCTACTTTGGATGACCTCTGATTTCTTTTTGAACCCCGAGAGTGTCTGATTGACCTAGTTATTAAATAGCAAACTAGGAAGAAATTTCTTATAATGAGAATTCTAAAGAAGGGAACTAAAATAGGCAAACTAGAAATAAAAAAAAAGAGAAGAGAAAAAAGGACTGAAGCATTTTCAAATATTACTGAGGAGGTGTACAGAAATAGTAAACACTTTTACTAAAATCTTGGGGTGTTTTGTAGGAAAAAATCATCATGACATTGTACTTCTATAAATAGAACGCTTTTCTTCATCAGCTCAAAGAGTAACTTTTTCAGTTATTATTCAGTTGATTCTTTCACAATTTTTATGAGAATCTGAAATGATAAAAGATATCCCCAGTTTCCCCTTATTATTTTGTGAGAGGATGAATATGGATGGGAGATGGGAAAGTTACTTGATGAACACTTCTGTGCCCAGTAACTTCCTCTAGGGCAGGGGAGAGCTCATTGTAATTACAGGCATCTTGGCATCTTGAGTAAACTGAGGCCAATGACGGGCAAGATAACCATAGGCTGCCTTAAGTGAGATTGCAGCAAATTTCCTCACTCCAAGGTTTTAGGAGACGTCTGTCCTTCCATACAACAGGCAGACATTTGGTGTCCTTTAATCATGACTGCTTCCTCTGGTTTTCTTTTTCTCCCTCTACTCCCAAGCAATTTTTGTTCCTAGGACAAAAGATAGGACGAATCTTAGAGAACATAAGTGAATTAAAAAGACACAGAAAAATACAAAAGCCTTCACAAATCCCCCATTGCAAAAGAGCAGAAGAGTTTTCAAGGAAGCGTGTACTCTCAAAGAGCAATTGGGCACTGGCCTGCTGAGAAAAGGGAGAATGTATAATTCCTGGTATTGTACAGTGTCCTTGTGGGGAAAAGTGGGGAAAAACAGGGGGAGAATTTACAAAGCATCGCTTCTCTTTCAGAATTCTGACAAACTCTGGCCTCAGACTTCCTCTTAGCCAACACCATGAAACATATCAACTCTGTTAATGTGATTCCCTTTCAATGTTGTATGTGTGCCTGAGGTGACTTTGGGCTCAATGTGAATGTGATACTCAGATTGAGTTTTATTTTCCAATATTAAGGGGATATATGTACACCTTAAAGGAGTAGATCATTTATTGGCCATTTAATACCCAACACTTTTCTATGTTATTCTAGGTCACAGTCATACTCTTAAACTTAGGAACTAAAAAATGAATGGGGGAAATTGAACATACCATATCTTAGGATACCTCATGTGAGTGGTTTTGTTTTCTGATTCTAAATCTGAGTCAATAATTTCTCTAGACAATTGGATGTGGGGTTGAATTTAAGAAGTCACTGAACTCTACAGGGGCATTTTAATTACTTTTGTGATTTATTACTTACTGGGATAATTCCTGAGAGTCAGCAGAGTTGCTTACCAGAACTATGAGAAATTGCTGGTTGTGAGTTACAGGTGAGCCACATTAATCATTTCTGGGGTTTTGTCAGTGTGGGTTTTCACCCCATGAAGTTTCTACCCCAAACAGGAAGCCATAATATGCTAACTCTGCATCACCATCAACATTCCTTCAGATCAGAGACTAAGGTATGTTTACATTTTGAAGGTAAAAAATATTGTCATATGGAACTAATCTGGCAAAAAGACAATGAAATGGGCCAGAAAAATGTCTGTCCTAAGTTTCAATACACTTTAATTTATTTATTCAACAAAGAAGTTTTCTTTTTTAATGCTTACTCTTTTTGTTTAGTGCACGATTGTAGGTGCTTAGGCCACAATAGTAAACAAAATCCAACTGCTCACCCTCCTGGAGTTCTAGTGGTGAGAGACAGAGATAAAAAAATTTACAAAATCTATCAGGTGTAATAATTAGAGGAAAAGCAAAAATGAGGAACTGTTTTATGTGGAATGATCTGGAGAGGTTTCTTTAAAAAGGAGATATTTGTAGAGAGCAGTACAGAAACTGAGGAAATGACAATAAATGAACATGGGGAAGAACTTTCTAACACGAGTATTATGCACTCAAAGAGCGAGAAGTGAGTGCACTTGAGGGCAAACAGGGAGGAAGATATCTGCTGTAGAATGAAGAGAGGTTGTCAAAAAGTTTGCTGGAAGCTGAAGCATACAAGGACAAGACCACAGTGAGCTGAAGGTTTGAGAAGGAAGTGCTGTGATCTCGTATATGTATAGTGTTAGTATCACATGAACTGAGGTATGAAGAAGAGATAAAAGGGGACAAGGATGGATTAAGGAAAACAATTTGAGGGGCTACTACTAATAACTGTGGGAAGTGAAGGTGATTTAAAGAGATAAAAAGGTGCCCCACTTCTGTATAATTCAGAGGCACATTTAATGTCAGATCAGTCTCAAGGGAGGGACAGAGAGTAGCAATGGATATCAGGGTTTGTAGCCAGATCCAGCGGGAGGATGGAGGTTCACCCAGTGAGAGGCTCAACTGGGAAGATGAGGAGCCGATTAGGTACATGCTTAATTAAAAATTTATTATTGAACCTACAAACTTGAGCCTCTTTTTAAACACCTAAGTCTAGATGTCCAAGTTGTAACTGGATACATAAGTCCAGATTTCATTCAAGTATCCAGACTGGAGAAAAAAAAGCTTTGGAAGTTATCCTTGGAGATAATATTTAAAGCCGGTGACCTGGATGAGATCTCTTAGAGAGAACAGAGAGAGTGGAGACAAGAGTCTGCAAGACCAAGGCCTGCGACACTCCTACATTTAGTCCAGAATGAAGAGAAAGAAACAAAAAACAAACAAAATGGAGAAGAATCTGGCCAGGGAAGAAAAACCAGGAGTGTTATGTGAATATATTGCCAGGATCACACTTGTGCTGTCAACAGGTGGAATAAAATGAAGGCTCAGAAATTCCCTTTGGATTTGACAACATGAATGCCATTGGTGATGTTGGCAGAATTCCGAGTATTTTCTGCATTATTTAACTCAAGGAGCAATCAGCTATGTCTACCTCATTTCTATTAAGAGTCCAAAGCTTTTTTTATAAAAAGTAGTATCTGAAATATCTAAAACCAACATTAAAAGTTATGTACTACAATTAAAATTGATACTAAGAATAGAAATAATAATAAATCAACACATTTTCTCTCTTTTTTATTTTAAAATTTTTATTGTTAAAAGTATTACGTATGTCCCCCTTCCCCCCCATTGACCCCTTCTAGCTTGCCCTTCCCCGACTCTCTACCCCAGGCCTTCACCCCCTACTGTCTGTGTCCATGGGTCATGCATATAAGTAATTTGGTTGATCTCTTCCCACCCACCCAAACACCCCTGCCCTTCCTCTGAGATTTGACAGTCTGTTCAATACTTCTATGTCTCTGGCGCTATTTTGTTCATCAATTTATTTTGTTCATTAGATTCCACATAGAGGGAGATCATGCCATGCTTTTCTTTCTCTGATTAGTTTATTTCACTAACATCTGTTTTATAGTTAAGGTCATTTTAATTTTACAATCATATAAAAAAGACAGGCTTTCTCCTGTTTTTTTCTGTGAAGGAAAAATATGCATTAATAAGCAAACTAATTTTCAATTTAATTAAATTTGTGCCTAATCTAAGAGAGTGAGTCAACTATTCAAGAAATTAATTTGCATGAGTGACCATTCAAAGGAATTATTTTGACCATCTGAGTCCAGTGTTGCCCAGTAGAGGGATGTCTTTTCTTTGTTCTGATGATGCTGGTTGCTTAACTTTGAATATACTCTATTTTTTTTTTCATTTTTCTTTTTAATGAGTGGCAATCTAGTAATCTGATCAATACAAAATAAAGTTGAAATTTTGCTGGTTATAATCTAAACTTTGTTTTTAATTACTGCAGTTATTTTGGTGAATAGATGACATCATTTGTTTTATTTAAATGTTTTTATGCATTTGGTTTTATGTTTTTCATAGAGAAAAGCCATATCACTTTGTGGTGCTCAATAAATGTCTATAGAATAAATAAATTAATGACTGAATGAGTATATTTCCCACAGTCTGTTCCCTGTATTTTGGGTAAATATAACAAAATTATCTGACTATTTCATTTTAATACTAGAAAAAATATCTGGGTAAAACAAATATTTTGAATCAATTTTTACCAGATAATGAAATAATAAATCACTGATGCCAAAATTGTTTTTAAAAATTAGTTATGAGAAATAAAATTCACAGAGTATTATCTAAAGTATATGAAATTCCATATGTTCTGTCAGATTTTATTATTGCTATTGTTGTTTCCTATTAATTTCTTAAGACTCAGCCATGCTCTTAAGAAATTCTTTCCTAATTTACCCAAAATCCCAATTTGCCGTTTTTTCTGTTTCTTTATTCACCAGGATCCATCATACCCTATATCTTGTATCATGGCACCAAATTAACTTTATTGACACTCTGTTATTTTGTTTGTCACCCAGACTTCACATTATGTTCTTTGAATTTGAGACTTTGAGTTAAAAAACATATTCTGAGTCCTGGGCACTGTGTCTAGCATGTATTAGTTACTCATTAAATTTTTGTAGATAATAGAAGAGTTAAAAGAAAGAACCCTATAGATTCCCTATCTTATCTTTTGTACATGTTGTAAGAAACATTGTCTCACACATTACATAGTATTTATTTTATGATACTCCATGGTAGACATTAAATTTGACTCACAGAGTCTGAAAAAGTAAACAAAAAGGCCAACTACAATCAACTAGTTTTCCAAGAAACTGGTTTGTTCGGTTCTTCTTTATAGACATTTTTTATCTTATTAGTAACTAGAGGCCCGATGCACAAAATTCATGCTAGGGGCTTGGCCCCCGCCACCACAGTGGCTGCCTGGGCCCCCACCCACCATGGCGGCAGCTGCCACCTCTGTCAACAGGTGGAATAGGCCACCCCCCCCCCCCGCCTGCCACCATGGCTTCATCCAGAAGGACCTCTGGTCTAATTAGCATATTACCCTTTTATTATTATAGACTAGAGGCCCGGTGCACAAAAATTTGTGCAGTTGGGGTGGAGGGGGGTCCCTCAGCCCGGCCTGTGCCCTCTCGCAGTCTGGGACCCCTTGGAAGATAACGACCTGCTGGTTTAGGCCTGCTCCCGGGTGGCAGAGGGCAGGCCCAATCCCTAGGTGCAGCCCCTGGTCAGGCTCAGAGCAGGGCCGATTGGGGAGTTGGGGCGCCGCCCGTCATGCACAAAGCAGGGCAGATTGGGAGGTTGTGATGCCACCCTCAGTCAGGCTCAGGGTAGGGCCAATTGGGGGGTTGGGGCACCATCCCCTGTCACACTCAAGGCAGGGTCGATGGGGAGGTTGCGGCGCCACCCCCTGTCACACGCAGAGCAGGGCCAATCAGGGGGTTGGGGCACCGCCCTCTATCACCCACAGAGCAGGGCCCATCAGGGGGTTGGGGCACCGCCCTCTATCACCCACAGAGCAGGGCCGATCAGGGGGTTGGGGCGCCGCCATTCTCACACTCAGGGCAGGGCCGATGGGGAGGTTATGGCTCTACCCCATCACACACAGAACAGGGCCTGTGGGGGGGGAGTTGGGGAGCTCCCCCCTATCAGGCACAGAGCAGGGCTGCTCAGGGGGTTAGGGCCCCACCCCCGTCACACACAGAGCCACAGGGCGATCAGGGGGTTTGGGCGCTGCCCCCTGTCACACTGATCCCGGTGCCGGGAGGCATATTACCCTTTTACTATATAGGGTAGAGGCCTGGTGCATGGGTGGGGCCGGCTGGTTTGCCCTGAAGGGTGTCCTGAATCAGGGTGGGGGTCCCCACTGGGGTGCCTGGCCAGTCTGGGTGAGGGGCTGAGGACTGTTTTCAGGCTGGGCATGACTGAAGTTCCCAACCGCTCCTTTTTTTCTTTCTTTTTTTTTTTTTATTCTGGGCCAGCTTTACCTTGAGGCTTGGCTCCAGCTCTTAGGCCTCTGTGGCTGAAAGTAGGTTTCTGGCCTTTGCTTACAATGTTGCCAATCTGCTGGCTGAAGTCCGGCAGTATTTGTTACAATGTTTCTTAAACTGCAGGCTTAGAGGCCTGCAGCCGCAGGCTGAGAATGGTGGTTTCCTCCAACGATCCTCCGTCACTGAAGCAACCAAGCCTCATGTTAGTTTCAAGCTGCCTGGTTGCTGGCCGCCATCTTGGCTGACAGTTAATTTGCATATCTCGCTGATTAGCCAATGAAAAGGGTAGCCAATTACCATGTTTCTCTTTTATTAGTGTAGATTATATTTCAATATTTTCTTTTGACAAGGGAGTATAAAACTGAATACTTTACATATTTCTGGCATCTCTTACAATCCCGTCATACATTGGTTTTATTTATTTTTTTTTTTATCTAGGTCAGTATGATGCCAAAACCTATTGTCTATTATAGAGTTTATATACAGATGCAGACAATATTAATCAATGACCAATTGAGAGAATTAAAGGAAGCATGCTGTTTAAGTTATTATCCACTGGGAAGGAAGAAAGTGAGATGATTAATTATTCATGTAGTTTCTTTCAGGAACTCTTTAAAGACAAACCAGAGAAACTTTAGGTGTGAGTGGCTCACTTGGTTGAGCATCACCTGTGCACCACAAGGTTGCTGGTTTGATTCCAGTCAGAGCACATACCAGGGTTTCAACAGATCCCCAGTTATGGTATGCATGCACATATAAAAGGCAACTGATTTATGTCTCTCTCTCCCCTTTCTCTCTCAAAGCATGTCCTCAGGTGAGGATGTGGAAAACAGTGTGGAGTTTCCTCAAAAAATTAAAAATGGAACTCCCATTTGACCCAGTAATCCCACTTCTAGGAATATATCCCAAGAAATCAGAAACACCCATCAAAAAGAATATATGCACCTCTATGTTCATAGCAGCACAATTTACAATAGCTAAGATCTGGAAACAGCCTAAGTCCCCATCAGCAGATGAGTGGATTAAAAAACTGTGGTACATCTACACAATGGGAATATTATGCTGCTGTAAAAAAGAAAGAACTCTTACCATTGGCAACAGCATGGATGACCTAGAGAGCATTATACTAAGCGAGATAAGCCAGTCAGAGAAAGATAAATATCACATGATCTCACTCATTTGTGGAATATAATGAACAACATAAACTGATGAGCAAAAATAGACCCAGAGAGCCCTGACTGGTTTGGCTCAGTGGATAGAGCGTTGGCCTGCGGACTCAAGGGTCCCAGGTTCGATTCCGGTCAAAGGCATGTACTTTGGTTGCGGGCACATCCCCAGTAGGGGGCGTGCAGGAGGCAGCTGATCAATGTTTCTAGCTCTCTATCCTTCTCCCTTCCTCTCTGTAAAAAATCAATAAAATATATATATTAAAAAAAATAGACCCAGAGAGAGAGAAGCATTGAACAGACCATCAAACCTCAGAGGGAAGGCAGGGGAGGTTGGGAGGTGGGGCTAAGAGATTAACCAAAGGACTTGTATGCATGCATATGAGCACATCCGAGGGACAAAGGGGTGAGGATCTGTTCTGGGGGGCGGGAGCAGGCTGGGAGAAATCAATGGGGGAAAGAGGAGGCATATGTAATACTTTTAACAATAAAGAATTTTAAAAACATAAAATAAAATATGGAAAGAAAAAGAAGAAAGTGATTTTATTTTCCAAGAGTTGCAGATGCACACACACACACACACACACACACACGGCATGCACACACACTCTAAACGCAATAATTAGATGTGAGTTAATATGCTGCATGGCTAGGGTAGTTAACATTTCCCACAACTTGCAGCTGAGTGACTAGAGTGTGCTTACTGTATGCACTACCTTAGGTGTTAGATGGTGCTTCCCGTTTCAGACAGCACGGGGCTGTGCGTGTCCTAAAAGCATGAGGCAAAATGATTTGCGAATGTGAGCATGTGCATTTGGGGGAAAGCAGAATGGTACAGTGGGAGTCTTTTCTGTCAAGGCGCTTCCCTTTCCTAGGTTATGATTATGCACTGGGATTCGCTGGTTTCTTCTTTTCTATGTGTGAGCCCATTGCCAAGTAGCCTCCAGGTGCATGAACAATAACAACAAAGATGCAGTGAACAGCAATATTAACAAAGAAAACGACTTACTGAAGCATTACAATAAGCTCAATGTGTCAACAGTGGCTTGCAACTTTCACAATTACTGCCCCTTTGAGAGAGACAGATTTAAAATCATGATCTCAAACCACACCAGGCACTTCCATTGAGAGGAGCTATGTTGGAATTAAAAACAAGGTTTCTAGCTTTCCGAAGAAAATACTCATGCCTTTACTTTACTTTTTAACAAATTTTAAATCTTTATTATTGAAACTATTGCATGTCCCACTTTTTCCCCATTGACCCCTTCTGGCCCTCCCCTACCCCTTACCCCAGGCCTTCACCACCCTATTGTCTGTGTCCATGGGTTATGCATATATGCATACAAGTTCTTTGGTTGATCTCTTCCCACCCATCCAACCAGCCCTGCCTTCTCTCTGAGATTCGAACAGTCTGTCCATGCTTCTATGTCTCTGGATCTATTTTGTTCATCAGTTTATTTTGTTCATTAGTTCGCATATATGAGTACGACCCTGTGATATTTATCCTTCTCTGGATGGCTTATTTCACTTAGAATAATACTCTCCAAGTTCCTCCATGCTGTCTCATAGAGGAAAATCCTTCCCTTTTACTGCTGCATAGTATTCCATGGTGTATATGTATCACAGCTTTTTTATCCACTCATCTACTGATGGGCACTTGGGCTGTTTCCAGATTTTAGCTATTAAAAATTAAACTGCTATGAACATTGGGGTGCATATGTTCTTTCTGATGGGTGTTTCTGGTTTCTAAAAGTGGGATCACATTTTTAATTTTTTGAGGAAACTCCATACTGTTTTTGGTAATGGCTGCTCTAATCTGCATGCCCACCAGCAGTGCACTAGGGTTTCCTTTTCTCCACATCCTTGCATGCCCTCATTTTAGACTGGTTACATCCCAGCACCATTATATGAAGTTTAAGAACTAATATTAATTGCGAAGTGGTATCACAGAGAGCAACATCATCACAAAACTGGCCAGCAAGCAAACCTTGAAAGGTTCATGGGAAGGAAGTAAATACTAGACCCTGTAATCAGACAGAAAGGCTGCCAGTGCAAGACGATATGTAGTTGGTATCTTTAAAAATTTTGGCTTTCACAGTCAACACCAACATTTTGTCAGTAATATTTACTGAGAACTCAATGCATATTGAATGCTATAAAGCATATAACAGAAAGAAACTGGAGCTATTGTGATACCTGCTAACCATTTATAAAACACCTACACCTAAAAAAAAAACCGGGCTGGCTCCTCTGACACCTGGCATTTGGAATGAGAGGCAAGTGAAGGTCATTTCAGATCTATGACACAGATGTCGTCTAGAAGTAAAATAGAAAGGGGTCATCCTGAAAAAGTTCATGCTAAGGAAAAAACTACATGTTACTGATCAGAGGTCTGGGCTGGCTGTGTAAACTGCAATTTTCAAAGAGCCAAGTACAGCCTTCTTGGTGTTGAATTTCGAAGTGCTGTTTTAATCTTTGTCGCATAAAACCTCCCGAATGTTCTTATTAAGACATCTGAAAGGTAATAGATGGTTTGGATATTCATTCGGTTTTTTTTTTAAATTCTTTTGATTTCTGTCTCAGATGTGTTATGCTAGAATGTTCTTGTTACTTATGCTGGCTGACTGCAATCTGAAAGTTATAGCCCAGGCTAGAGGGATTTGGTTGTGGGAAAGTCACTGGGTTTAAAACTGTTGTAAACAGCATTCAGCTCAATGAGATTGCTTTCCAATCTAACCCCCTTATATACGTTCTCCGAACTTCTTACAGACTTAATTGTAGAAATTAAAGAGAGAAAAAATCTGTTATGTCTCTCATTTTTAAAATACTTAGACAGAGCTAAAAGGGAACAGTTGAAATTTAAAAAAGCTGACTCTTGGTCTTTAATTTAGCGCTAGTTTACTTCCCATTTATATGGGAACTCACTTATACAAAACAACGAAATAAATTCACATAGAATTGAATAGGACAATACCAAAGAGTAAACACTTCAAGGGCATGCAGAGGACAAAAGGACATTTTGTACATGAAGTCAAAAGCTGGAAATGCCCACAGTTAACTAACAGATCTATAAATATACCTCAACTGCCAAAGTAGGTCTGACTTCTCAACTTTACTGTTCGGGTTAACTTTACATTATGGACAAAATACATCACACAATTTCTGTATCACAGAGATTAGAAGAAGATGCAAAATGTATTGGCAAGAAATCTGTCTATTCTATTTCTGATCATCTCTCTTTGCAAGACAAAGGAGAGTGAGCATCCGGTTGCTTCCAGAATGGAAAGTTCCATGATAAGAGGGCAGTTGTAACAAACCCTGTAATCATTACTGCCTACCAGAAAATGTGTTAGTTGCTCCAGCTGCTAAGTTTTACTTTACTAAGAAAGATAAAAGAATCAGTTCCATGTGAAATAAAACCTTGCTTCAATGTACCTGTTTCAGGGAAGATAAAGGCACAAGCAGCAGGTCCTTGTCTCTGGCGAATGGATCAGAAGGGAGACATGATAGCAGGACTGCAAGTTGGTTACAGGCTGGGCTGATGCTGTGGATGTTTTTTGTTGTTTCCAGTGATGCCCTGACACCCAGTTTGGCGTCTCACATTTCCTTTCAACAAGCAACCAAGTAGAGAGGCGTCTTATCATCAGTCAGCCCAAGGTCCTAAAGTAAATTTATCAGCATGTTATTGGCCAGCCAGCTTCATGATTGCGAGAGTATATTGTCTTATATCCAATGTTCACAGAAATGGGAACATTGTACATTGGTAACAAAAGTAATTCGTTGTATTTTTCTGCCCAATTCATTTAAAACCGCTGGGATACTGCCTGTCCTGCTTCCTTATATCTTGAAAAACTGGAGGTTTTCGGGTTTACCTAATCCCTCTAGCCGGAAGGATACTCACAGGAGCTTGCCTAGCTACTCATGACACTCCTTACCCTATGCAAAGTGATTTATCTAAGAGTTAAATAGGAGCCCTAAGGGAGACTGATAGAGTCTTTCTATGTGATTTGATGGATGCTTGCCTGGAAAGAAAACATTTTCCTCTCTTGAGATTATCTGTTGTAAGGTTGTTGGCTTAGAAACATTCATGAACATCATTCTCATTATCTGACACAAGCTTGTCTGTAGCAGACCTAGAATGAAATCACACACAAAGAGGAACCGATAAGCAAAGCCAAAATTAAAAGAAAAAGAAAAACTGGAGAATCTAAATATCATCATTATTTTATTCCTTATATCTAATAGCAAATATTATCAACCCATGGATTTCAAGAGAGAGAGAGAAACACACCAATCGGTTGCCTTCTGTATGTGCCCAAACCAGGGATGGGACCCACAATCCAGGCATATGCCCTGACTGGGAATCAAACCAGCAACCTTTATGTGTGCAGGACAAAGCTCAACCAACTGAGCCACTCTGGCCAGGCAGCAATTATCTTTCAACAGACAGATGTCCAGTTCCAAAGATTTTAAAAAGTGTGTCCTTGAGGACAGGACATATACACTTCAAAATAATGATAAAAGACCCACTGTAATACAATTCTGTGGTCATGAGTTCTTGTATGGGTGTGGAGTAAACTGCAAAATTCTGAGTTCACCTTGCCTGACACTGCTAATTATTCTGATTTGGCCAAAAACTGATTCTTAGGATGTGAATGCTTAAGATTTGGTGAAGAATTCTGTTCCGCTACCTACCATCTGACTCACTCAATTTTTTTTTCCCCATGACAAGATTTGTTTTATTTTCAGAGTCACAATGACTAAGTTCACTTTTTTAAGGCTTTGGTTTTCAATCCTCAATCTATTTTACCTAAAATATAAAATTCTTAAGAGAATCATGTATCTGAAATATGTATATTTCTAAATTGTTAATAAGAGGATAAATTTCTGATGTAACTTTATAATCATTACATTAGTGTAATTCGAGCATATATATTTCAAGTTGGCCTTTAGGTCAACACACACACACACACACACACACACACGTACATACAGTATTTTTAAGCGGAATGTAAGGATTCCCTGGGATTGGTAGAATAAAATTGCTCAAAATAATTATCTTTTATACATAGTAGTAATCCCTGCCTTGAGTATGAGTTCTTTATTAAGCTCATAAGAAAGCATTGACATATTCAACATACATCTCATGGTCTGGATCAAACACATTACTAGCAGCAATCATCTTCCTGACATTAATCCCTCTTTAGAAAGCATGTAATTATCATTTTCCATTATGGTCATAAACCATTTGATGGGACAAAATTTAAAATTTTTCTTTTTAGTGGAAGATACCAAAGTCATTGGCAATAAAAATATGCTACAGATACTGCATTCTTACTCATGCAGTGATTATTTGTCACCCACTATCAACAATTGATAATGGCTCCTCAAAATCACTAAAATGCTCCATCATCATTTTCAGAATGGCTATTAGCTTCTTCCTATCTAATTGGAATCATCATTATAGATCTTTTGTGTACTTATGTTCTGCACTCTTAACCCCTCACTTGGCTGTATATTCTTTCAGGGCAGAAGCAACATTTGTGAACAGTGCTTAGTACAAAGACCTTGACCTTATAAGTGCTCTCTACATCTTTTTTTAAACAGGGAATTGTTGATCAACATTACAGCAAAATGAGTGTGTCACAATTTGATATTATAAAGAAAAGCTTATCATCGATCCTATTGGAAAAATATTGGATTTTTAAAAAGTATAATAGCTTTCCTAACTTCAGAATTTTCAGTGCTTTAACAGATAAAAATCCAATGTGACTCACCAAGTTGAGATTGGGGAGATACAGATTTTAGCTTACAGTTTTTCTCTAATTTATTAGAAATATTTCTGCACACTGTTTCTAAGGACTGAGTTCTGCATAATTCATTCTGAGAGAGGCTAGTTCAGTAGTTAAGAGCATGGGATTTTGAGGATGGGTTGTGTTCCACCTTTTCCTCTACTACTTAGTAACTGTGGACTCACATGAACTACCGAAGTAAGCCCTAATATAGTCCAAATGAAATTCCAAATGTGTAAAAATGTAAAGAATAATAGCTACATGTGATTACATTGTAAGGACCAAATGCAATAATACAGTATATATGAAATGTTTATCATAATTTCAAATACTTAAAGTATCACTAATTTTATACATGAATTAAATCCATTGGATCCTAGGTCATCTTAGTATTAATGGATGCTGCCTCTTAACTTTTCCTTTGCATTAAGACCTTCAGTGTACCCTCCTCTGGTGATAACTTTCTTTTTCCATATGTCTAGGCCTGTTTTATTTATTTTTTTAATATTTTTTCTTTATTGATTAAGGTATTACATATGTGTCCTTATTGCCCCATTGCCACCCCAACCCCCCCACTCATGCCCTCACCCCCTTGTTGTCTGTGTCCATTGGTTAGGCTTATATGCTTGCTTAAATGACCTTGTAAAATGTCCAACCTCCCAGAGCATGTGCCAGTAAGGCCCTAAAGCAGTGGTTCTCAACCTTGGCTGCACATTAGAATCACCTGGGAATCTTTTTAAAATCCTGATTCCTGGGCCTCATCCTCGGGAAATTCTGTTTCTTTGTTACTAATGTTGTGGCCCCACCCCATAACAAAGAAACAGAATTTCCGGAGGATGAGGCCCAGAAATCAGGATTTTAAAATGATTCCCAGGTGATTCTAATGTGCAGCCAAGGTTGAGAACCACTGGCCTAAAGGCTTTACCAAGGGAAATTTGAAAATGCCCTGAGGAAAAGAGGCTGTGCAGAGCGTCTGGTGATATTTCAGTTCTTTAGGTTGCTAACCAATAAAGCTCCTCTCCCTTCTAAAACAGGGTTTTGTTTTCCTTATGGGACATTGCTTCCATTGTTTGCCCAAAGTCCCTCTCATTAATTTATCTTTGGTCCCAGAACATTCCAATGACTCTGCAATCTCTTTGAGAGCCTCTCTCCCCCTTGCAGAAGGTTTTGGGGAAAAGGCATTCTTTTCCTGGCTATTTTCAGAAGCTCCCCCTCTGCTTCAGAGACAATTCTGTTTAATTTTAGCCTTTTTGTGCGTGTGCTATAGCGGGTTTAATCCAATCCAGGAACAGCTTTCCTTCACTAGGTTATCAACTCCAGCCAGAGTGAAAGGCTATTGTCTGGCCATGGACCTGACTGAAACAATTTGCATGCTGCTTAATTCCAATTCAATTCTAACGTCCTGCTGCGCTTTTCCTTCTCAGCTGGAAGAAACGTCAACCAAACGCAGCAGTGGCTCAATCAATGCAGAACCACAAAACCTGCTTCAACCAAAGGTCATAATGTGAGCTCAGAGGATTTGAAAGTAATCAGCAGAGCAAAATCTCACCTGGATACAAGCGTTTTCCCCTCTCGTTGCTACATTCTCCTTACTCTATCCTCCTTACACAGCCACCCTCCTCTTGAACAGACAAATACTTACCTATCCGCATAATGACTTCCCATTTGTGGCAAACTGGAAACAAGCAACTACAATAAAGTGAATAGTCGCAGAAGAAAATACTTGAGAAGGAGAATACAAGTATTTTCCCAAATGAACTGGATGTACCAGAGACAGTGATGTATGCTGTATCAGAAAATAAATATGGCCCAAGTTCCGTTTCTTATTTCCAGTATCATTTGACACTGAGACTTTTCTGTTATAAACAACACATAATGCATACAGAAATAAATAAACAGCAGTATCATGGGAACGGAGCATTTGTTTGCAAAGGAACAGATCTTAATCCCAGTGGCAGGAGCTAAGGAGTCTTTAAATGGGGGAATAGAGATATTGTCCAGTTAATATGCAGCCTCGGAAATGACAACAATCCACGTCCCCCCTCCTGTAACTGCGGGTCCATTTGCACATCATCATCACATTCAAGAAAAGTGAAATTACTGACATGTTCTATGTTGCCCAGAACTCAATATAGCAAAAATGCATGACAATACCTAGCTAGGGCATATTATAGGATATGATTTGGGGCTCATAAAATTCTGTATTTTAAAGCCTGAATTTTGAATGCATCCACATAATGGTGACAAAAATGCTTTGTGATGGATATATCCACTCTAATGCTAAGTAATAAACTGTAAAATGATAATCTGATGTACAGATATAGACCCAGGTAAGATACTGACTCTGGAAATATATATCAAGTGACTCTGGAAATATATATCAAGTGCATACATACCATCTCAAGATGAGCATCACTTGGTTTTAACCTGGTGCTTTTAGTTCCAGCTTTTAGTCACTTAATTTTATTGACATAAAAATCTATCATTTAGCATTAACCAGTTCAGGATTTTAAAAAGATTCCCAGGTGATTCTAATGTGCAGCCAAGGTTAAGAACCACTGCTTTAGGGCCTTATTGGCACATGCTCCTGGAGCTTGGACATTTTACAAGGTCATTTAAGCAAGCATATAAGCCTAACCAATGGACACAGACAACAGGGGGGTGAGGGCATGAGAGGGGGGTTGGGGTGGCAATGGGGCAATAAGGACACATATGTAATGCCTTAATCAATAATAAAAAAATACACCATCCTAAGTGCTAGAAAGTCAATGTATGGTGAGCAGGTTCAAATCAGTACTTGGAGAATTCAATAGAGTTCTTATCCATACCCCGAACTACAAATCCTGGTCAATATTAGTGGATAATGCAGATTTTAGAACACACAGTGATACCTGAACAAGAACAAGGTAATTTTACTAGTACCCTAGTATAGCAATCTTAGTCCTCAACACCAGCCATAATAGAGTTACATCCACATTTTACAGAGAAGAAAGGAGAGAGACAGAGACAGAGAGAAAATTTTGCTTCAGCTAATTATTGATTCTACAAAAAGACTAGATATTTTCCTGATATTAATTAACCATTCTAGGATTTTTATTTATATGGCAAGTTAAAAATAATTCTTTCTCATTGTCAATGCCCCTTGTGCTATCTTGTCTCCAGGATAGCCATGGCAAATTCCTTTCATCCTTGTGAGAGCATCAGTGTTAACACATCCCTTTAAATGGAGCTGACCCATCATTGGGTCCAGTTTAGCTGAGATTTCTGAAGAATCTACACACATCCTGTTGATGCATACAGACCATCTCACGGTGAGCATCACTTGGTATTAACCTGGTTCTTTTAATTCCAGCTTTTAGTCACTTGATTTTATTGACATAAAAATCTACCATTTAGCATTAACCAGTTAGGCTCAGTGGATAGAGCGTCGGCCTGCGGACCGAAGGGTCCCAGGTTCAAACCCAGTCAAGGGCATTTACCTTGGTTGTGGGCACATCCCCAATAGGGCGTGTACAAGAGGCAGCTGATAGATGTTTCTCTCCCATCGATGTTTCTAACTCTTTATCCCTCTCTCTTCCTCTCTGTAAAAAATCAGTAAAATATATATTTTTAAAAATCTACCATTTAACTGAAGATATCCCTTTTCTTCCCTTTCATCTTACTCAGTAGATTCCTTCAGGCTGCTTAATTGATTGTATTCTAGTAATTTCTGGGTTATGGTTTTATTGTATCTCTGGTGTACAATAAAAATGCATGCAAGTCTTCAAGAAGCTTACATAACTTTTCATTAAGTTGCATACTCTTGTCCAGTTTCAACTGTGTTTGTACTTCATAGACAGTAATTAATTTGCTTCAGATGTTCCTTTTACTTTGGCAGCACTATCTATAGTCCATCTTTCTGAAAACATGTTGATCTTTGAGTCCAATAATTTAGTTTCACTAGTCAACTCTTTTTTTTAAATATATTTTATTGATTTTTCACAGAGAGGAAGGGAGAGAGATAGAGAGCTAGAAACATCGATGAGAGAGGAACATCGATCAGCTGCCTCCTGCACATCCCCCACTGGGGAAGCGCCTGCAACCCAGGTACATGCCCTTGACCGGAATCGAACCCGGGACCCTTCAGTCCTCAGGCCGATGCTCTATCCGCTGAGCCAAACCGGCTTTGGCCACTAGTCAACTCTTATAGAAGAAATGTGTGACTGGTTCATTCATCTATAGAAATTCTTGCTATAGCAGGACTACCCTGATAATTCCCTAGGGACCTGAAGCTTCACAACCTAGCTCTTTAGCATTTCATAGCAATATGTTTTGTGTCAGCTCAATGCAAAGCAAAGTCTTAGTCAAATTAGATTAAGGTCCAGTATACAAAACCAGATATACACATGATAGGTATCAAGCCCATATATGGTCTTCTCTTCTTTAATTTTTTAAAATGAATTTTTATTGATTTCAGAGAGGAAGGCAGAGGGAGAGAGATAGAAATACCAATGAGAGAGAATAATTGATCAGCTGCCTCCTGCACGCCCCCTACCAGTGATGGAGCCAGGCATGTGCCCTGACCAGGAATAGAACTGTGACCTCCTCATTCATAGGTAGATGCTCAACCACTGAGCCACACTGAATGGGCTGGTCTTCTCTTCTTTATATGCATGTCTTAACCTATATGTTGGCATGGTCTCTTTTATTTGTCCTTTCTAAAAATACAAGTCAGAAAATATACTCTATAAATCCCATTTCCTTGTACCTTATAGTAAATCCCTTTTACAAAGGGACTATCATTCAGTGCAATAAAAAGACTTCTTATCTGTTCTCCTGTACAGTGTAGCTGGTGTCTTTATTCAGAAAGTAAAATTTTTATATAGTCTTGAATGAAGACCTGGTGTGGTGTGAGAGAGACTTCAGAGGTGGATTTGAGATCCCTGTGGAGTTAAAAATCCATTAGAGAACAAATAAATAAATAAAAGAATAAACACACATAATGCTTTTAACCAGTCATGTAGTAAGCTAATCACTTCACAACCACTTATAGAAACAATCCACTTTAACCTTTTTTTAAAAAAAAAAAAAATTACCTTTATTGTTGAAAGCATTACAGATGTCCTCTTTGTTTTTTGTTGGTGTTTTGCCCATTGACCTTGTCCACCCTGAACCCACCCCTCCAAAGCCTTCACCTCACTATTGTTTGTGTCCATGGACTATGCATATATGCAAATAAGTTCCCTGGTTAATCCGCCCCCCTCCAACCTTCCCTCTGAAATCCATCAGTCTGCTCCATTGTTCTATGTCTCTGGATTTATGCGCCTTAACCTTTGAACTTTGAATAAAAGGTTGCACATCCAAATGACAAAGAAGCAGAACAATGAAACCCAGGGAGCTCTCCCTGTTCTTCCCGCTCTTTTTTGTTGCCATGAACCTGTCTGTCACATTATTGACATTATTATACTACTGTCACATTGTATTTTTCACAGTGCTTTAGAGAGCAAAAATTAATTTTACTTAGAGTATCTCATTTATACATGACAGCCAACTTCAGAAACAGGGAGGAAAAAGATTATACTTCATATTTTGTAAATGAGGAAACTGAGAGAGGTAAATTTTTCTGAACTTACTCTATTAAGATGGAAAGCATATAGCCCTGATAGTTTTCCTCAGTGGTTAGAGCATTGGCCCAGGCACCAAAGGATCATGTGTTTGATTCCCAGTCAAGGACACATACCTGGGTTGCAGTTTTTATCTTCAGCCCTTGTCTGGCCACGTGCAGGAGGCAGCCAACCGATGTATCTCTCTCACATCACTGTTTCTCTCCCTCCCTACCCCCGCAAGGGAAACATTATCTTCTGGTGATTAACAACAACAACAACAGCAAATGGAAAATGGAAAGTATATAATAAAATAAAATCTTTTGAATCTTGGATTAGTGCCTTTCACCTATTCTAGTAATTAACAAAGAGCTAACAGGCAAGTTCAGTGGCTTGAACAGCCCTGGATACCCCTAAGTCACTGTCTCTGTGCAATAATGATATCTTTAAAATAACTGCACTCATGACCAAAATTTCATGACAGAGTTGAGCCATGAAAAATGTCTAAGTGTGTGTAAGGAGTGCGATATAGCACTCCCAATAATTGCTCATGCTCAACAATGAGACAATTGGACTGGCAACCTAGGGGTGAAAAAAGTATGGCATGAGAGCCCCAAGTTCTAAAGTAATACTGACCATGACAACAAAAAGATAATTTATACAAATTAATAAATCAAACTGACTCTATTGATGAGCTTTATGCTTTTTTTAAATATTGAATAGAAGTGTCTGTGGTTTCTGGCCTTGGCAGTGCAATGAAGCTCCTCTGACACTTTCTGAGCACAGGTGCTGGGAGCCACTTCACTGCCTTCTCCATCGGGGGCTCTGTCAGTGGGCACAGCTCCCCACACAGCACAGGCAGGATGAGCAAGCCCCAGGCACAGTCCCAGTTTTCTCTCTCAGTCAGCATTGCGCAGCCAGGCGTGCGGCTCCCTTGTCTCGGGCCAGTCTCTGCAAGCAGGTGACAGGTAATTATAAGAGGTAAATAGGCTGGGCATTGTCATTTTCAGAAACTGCTTGCAAAGCACACAAACTCCACTTGCTGCACACTCTCCTCTTCAACATCCAAGACATATTAAACAGGTTTTTATTTAGAATTTTATGTTCCACAACTGTTTTTGTAATTTTTTCTCCCTATAGAGAACTTTCATTTGCTCTGGTAAGAGGGTTTTTTTTGTTTTGTTTGTTTGTTTTTATGTGTGTGTTTTAAATCAATCAGTTGACTGTAGCTGGCCAACACTCTAAGAGTCTAGGTTATTATGGCCAATTAACAATAAAATAGAGAGAAGCTTCAACCACAGTGAATCAAAAGATAATGGAAAAATTCCCATCCATCATGCTTCCAACATTTTCCCAAAGTCCTTAAACTTTGTTTCTCAGGTCACCATATTAGATTTGAACAGTGTTTCCACTTCCTGTTGTCTGATCATTTATTTATTTTTCCCCAATATATTTTTATTGACTTCAGAGAAGAAGGGAGAGGGAGAGAGAGATAGAAATATCAATGATGAGAGGAGTCATTGATTGGAAGCCTCCTGCACACCCCCTACTTGGGATTGAGCCCATAGCACAGGCATGTGCCCTGACTGGGAATTAAACCATGACCTCCTGGTTCATAGGTCGATGCTCAACCACTGAACCATGCTGACTGGGCCTGATTTCTGTTCATTTAGATAGCAATTCATCACAAGTTGCTCTACTCCAGTGTTGAGGGGGTGGGAAATTGTATTTGGGAACACGTGGTTCAATCTGAAAGATCAGAAATACTCTGTATGGGTTCACACAAAATTATTTTTATTATGGGAAATTATAGTGGTTTACTACATTGGTCTTTTTAGGATTTTCTTTTATATTTGCTGGCTTTTATAATTTACCTTGAATTATCATGAAAGAACTGTTTTCTTATGCCCTCTACATTCTAAACTTTAAAAAGTACATATCTCACAGCTAACAGTAAACACAGCATTTTGTTTTCAAAGACAGCATAAATCACTTCCATATATAAACCTTGCCCTTTCTCACATCTCAGTTGCTTTAATCTATTTACCTTCTCAATAATTTCATTATACAATTCACTTCTCCAGAGTGGTAAACACAAATGCAGCAATGAAGGTATTGTCAGTTCTAATTGGGGAGCGTTACTGATCATAAATCCTGAGGGTGTCTGCATGGCACTTAAGCTTCTAATTGAGTGATGAATGCTGTATTATTTTGTTTGTTTGTTTTTCATTTTCTCTGGCAATCCAAGGCTGGGATTTCCAGTTATAATGAGCTAAGCTGGTTCTGTGTAAAAAGACATACATTGACTTGGTGTCCAGAGGTCAGCTTCATAGAAAGAGTGAGAGGAATCAGAAGATTGCCAAAGTCATACATATACCTGAGAGGATTGTGGTAATTTAGCTTGCTGCCTGATCAACTGATCATTTATTTAGCTTCCCTGAGAGATATGATAACGTTTTATTTGCTATTTTAAAATTGGAAAATTTTTTCCACAGAGCTTGTGGAGAGGGATAGGGAAGATCAGAACTAGTTAGTATCAAAAATGTTGAAGCATCTCTTCAGGATACTTAAAACAAATTGCATTCAAAAACAGAAAAGGGAGGAAAAGAAGAGGCATGAGATGCTGAGTGGAAAATTTTATATAATAAAAGGCTAATATGCAAATTATCTCCACAAGCGAGTTTGACCAACCGGGAGTTGGACATGTGCTGACCACCAGGGGGAGGTGCAGAACATGGCAGGCGTCGGCAACACTGTGCCGGCAGTGGAGGTGCTGCCAGCCCTGATGGGCCGGACAAGAGTGGGACCACAGTGGGATGGTGGAGCAGGTGAGCAGGCAGTGCCAGGCCAAGGCCAGTGCAAAGGGAGGCTCCTGCCAGCAGCCGGCAGCCACTAAGGACCCTACCCAGGCATGACTGGGCCTCTAGTAGAGAGGTAATACTGAATCTGTTTGCATTAAGACAATACTTTACATCGTGAACATCATAAGAAGTAGGGCAGAGTGAAACAACTACTGCAATAAAGTTTTAGGGACTAGCAAAGGCCAAAGTCTAAATCTTCTGGAATTTAAATGGACCAGAGTATGTATTCTCTAGCAGAGTAAAATAATAACTTATTGATGACAGATCTATTAGATAACATTAAAGGGGTCAGATAGAAGAACCTTCACTGAAAACATGACCAGCCCTGATAGAAGCTAGAGAACAGAGTTCAGAAGGGTCGCTGTCTGCCTTCCAGGCTACTGGCTGGGAATCTCTGGGTTGTGTGTCCTCTACACTGAAATGATTAATTAAAATAAAACTTCCAAATCAACACTGGTTGGGCCAATTATTTCTTCTAAACCTTAGAATGTCCCTTGGGAAGTAACAGACCACAAGGCTCCATTGTAAAGCACATAGAGTCTTGGTGATTCCCCGTATCAGCCAGCACTCTCTCCTTCATGAGCAGAGGGTGGAGGGACCCAAAATATCCTCCCTTTTGAAACACACCCTCTTATGGTAATATCAGACCTCTCACAGTGTCAGTCCATGCTCCAGGCCATTTATCCTTTCCTCCATACTAAATGGGAACTGTTTGCAACCTGACTCATTATAAATTTGCCCTTGTTAGCTCTTATTAGGATACCCATTCTTTCTACCCACAGCTTTTAACCCTCATACCAATTGCCTTCTAGCCGCCTTTCTTGATAGCCAGCAAAAATTTCATCTCAATGTACCTAAAACCCAAAGTATCACATGCCCCACAAAACTATTTGTTTCCTCACTTCCATACTGTTATTAGTGGTTCCTATTTGTTGTTGACAGACTCAGAAAAGTGTGCACTATCTTTTGACCTTTCTTTCTCTTCTGCAAACTATACCTAATCAGTTTTCAATGTCTTCCAACTTTAGCCTTCAAAGAGAATTAACTTATTCTTATCTCCGCTATTCTCTTATTGCCTGACTTACCTTTCTAAGGTAGAACTAGATGATAGGCATACTTTTCTCTAAATACTTTAATGGAACCTAGAGAGAAAGGCCAGTCTACTGAAATGGTATTAAACTCCCACATAACCAGTTTCCAGCTGCATCTCTTACTACAGCACTCACACACCATTTTGAGCTGGAAGCTCTAATTCCCAATAACTCAAATATGATTGTTTTTGGAGATAGAGTCTTTAAATAGATGATTACATCAAAAGGAAATCATTAGGGTGAGGCCTAATCCAATCAAGCTGGTATAAAAAAAGCTTATTTTGACATAGACATGTACCTATACATTGGAAAGTCTATCTGAGAACACAGAGAGCAGATGGCCAACCCAAGCCAAGAAGAGAGGCCTCAGGAGAAACCAAGTCTACCAACACCTTCCTCTTAAATTTTTAGCCTCCAGAATTGTGAGAAAATAAATTTCTGTTGTTTAAGCCATCCAATCTCTCCAAAAGCGAGAGCTGTGCAAACAGCTAACCACATTCATCTGGACAGAACAACCTGCCGATAGTAGTGTTCATATAATGTAGAGTACAGGTGATGAAATAATTAAGTTTAATTGGAGGATTCGGCAAATACCTCATAGAGAAGAGTTTGAGAGGAAACATATTACTGCATACTTTCGGGATTGGAGAAAAGATAATTGTGAGTTGGGTAGTTTTTCCTGAGCAGGATGCAAGGGTGATTTCTTTATGGGGTCTTTATCCAGATGGATTTGAAGAATGAAGCCATGGACAAAGGTGGTAGATGAAAAGGGTGGAAATTTATTGGAAACAAGTACAGACTCCCACGTAAGGAGGGAGTCCCAAAGCGGGTAGCCCACTAAGCTCTCTTCGGCTAAGGTTTATAAAGGCTGCAGTTCTTTGTCTGTTGACATCCCCTTCTGATTGGTCACTATTTCAGCGTCAAAGCTCAAACCCCACGTGGTGCCCCCCTCCTCCTCTCCCCTTTCGTGGTAGAATTCTCTATCTCCCGTGAAAATCTGTTTTCCTCTTTCTCCCATTTGTGGGCATTTCTCTATCCCCTGTGAAAGTTTGTTTCCTCTTTCTCCCCATACACTGTGGCTTTTCCGATCTTCTGTGAATGGATGTCTTCCTCACCCCTTATCCTGTGGCACCTCTGTTTTTCTCTGTGAATATATGTCTTTTGGCAGCTTCAATCCCTCATCTTATGCAGTCCTCCCCCATAGACCCTCTTTATTTCTAAACCTCCCTAAACCTGCCTATTTTATCAGTAAAACTCCTTTCAATTATAGGCTAAAGGAATAGTTTGATTAAAGGTGTAAAGGTGTTTTTGTGTATTTGGTATGTTCAGGGAAGGCTTAGTAGTTAGGAACAGAATAACTAGCATAGTCAAAGGTCTTGAGCTAGCGGGAATCTATCAATCTACCTCACACTAGCTCCACCAACCTTAGTTAGTCTCAGATCTTTGACGTCATTAAACATGCCCGAAACGAACTATGCTCACTCTCATTTCCATAGCTTTCCTTATGCAGCTTTACACCACTACCACCAACAACAACAAAAAATGTGCAACCTCCAAAATCTCTACTTAGCCAAATTTAGTTATCTCTTCTCCTTGAAGTTGTTCTCTTTAATACCAATTAACTTCTACCTGCCGCACCCCAATCCACATATATTCACTGCTTTCTTCCTAGACCAGTCTTTAACATCTTAAGGCAAATAAATTTATACTGTATATTCTTTCATTTCTGCAGGTGCAGTATGCTTCATTCTTTTACTGAACTATAAGATCCATGTGGGCAACATCCATGATCTATTTATTGGCAGCTTTCTTGCCTTTTCTGAATATATTTGCTATATAATTTGTTTAAAACAAACTTCCAGTTAAATGGGTCAGAATCTTGAGGTAATAAAAAGATCAGCTTTGGTATCTAATTGCAACTTTAAAATGGTAGCCAAATAAGAATAGACACTTATGGCAAAGTGTCAGCTTTGCATTTGCTAGTTAATATGATTCAATTTCGTCACTAAATGTCCGTCTGCCTATTGTGTACCTTTCCACCTAGCAGAAGGGCTTGAATATTCAATCCATTTTCTTTTTCCAGACAGCTGCTCTTGCCACCAGGAAGATATGCTGAAAAGGTGTTGTTGTTTATTTGTCATTCCACAAGAAGAAAAAGATACCATCTTCTTTAACTCATGGAACCTAAAAACTCTGAAATTACAACAAGCAAAGATTCTTTTAAAAAAATAGAATCAGGACTAAGAAAAAATTAAATGGACAAAAACATTTTCCTAGTTTTATTTACACAAGTATACACTTGTTTACACAATTTTCTCCCTTTGCTTACACAGTAAGTTTACTTTTAGAGAAAGATTTATGAAGGGGAATTTAAGTAAACATAAAAAGTCAGATTAAATCCATAGACTTGGGAGGTGGTCTAGTGGAACTTGACCCTGGTTTTGTCATTAGCAGTTTGCCTAAGAGCTCAGGTTGCTCATCTGTAAGATGTGTTATAATAAGTAATAGTTGCATAACAATAAACTCTACCCCATAGAGCTCTGAACTGAGCTACTATGTTCAATATGCCTAAAGCAGTGTACAGCCCTAAGCAAACCTTTCTGAAGCATTAGAGGAATCTCTAGGCCTGCAGGAATTCTTTCATGGGGAGTATTCACAATTCTGAAACTTAGAATCTCTCCTCTTTCCTTTGTCTGCCTAGTTCCAATGAGTTCTCTCTTAATAGGAGATGACCCATGCTAATATTGGATCCAATTAAAGAATTTACATGAATAAGTGGTTGGTGTGAATAAAGAGTTTTGGGTAAAGATCACAGAATTTCACAATTCTGGGATAGCACAAGAGCTATTGAAACATATGCAGAGTTTACTAAGGACAGAAATAAAGTCCAAATTTAAGTTGTTCAGGTTCAGACAGACAAGAAATTTGGCCTACTTGACATAATACTTCTACTCTTCTTTCAAAAACACAAACTATAGATTTCTTGGGCATGTTTTAGTGATAAAATAAAGTAAACCTTCCTAAAATTTTCTGAGCAACATCCGTTTTCCAGAAGTTCTTTGTATACCAGCCTCATGGGCAGAGTTGCATTTTTCAGCCATGAAATAAAAGCTTTAATGAGGCTTTGGCCATCAATGGTAATACATGGGGTTAGTCCAGTCTGAGCTATCTCAGATAACTTCTTGCATCAGTGAGAATAATTGTAAATAATGTCTCCTTTAGGTCTCAGTGAGAAAGCTTTTACTGCAGGTTCCTTAAAAGGTACGTGAAGTACTGAGCTCAGCATATTCTCAAAGGATTTATAGACAGCCTCACAATTCAGGGCTTTAAGAATACCATACAGTTACTTTCCTTCTTCTAACATAATGTAATAAAATAATAGATAGTTTAATTTTCCTAATGCTTACAACAAGTGTTTTATTTATTACTAAAGGAGCTAAAGACTAACTCTCCCTTTTCAAGCTGTTTCAGAAAACAAAATTGAATGGATTCACTGAAAACCTTCTTTCTAACAAACAAAAGAGAAAGAAATGGCAAAAGCCAATGTATATTAAAATCACCAGCTGTTTATGTGAATTTAATTGTTGATGGACTTTTCTCACAACAGGTACATGAGTATCCACATGGTGAGGATGAGACAGGTAGATCCTAGAACCAGTAGCTTTCTTAACACAGGCAAGGGAATGATCGTAATTATTTACCTATGAAAATTTAGAGATGAGCTCGGTTTATTTGCCAAGACTATCTACAATGTTTTCATTCCTTTAAAAATTAGAAAACAGTAATTCAAATATACTCTTCTCCCTCAGCAGCTTTAGGGAGAAAAAAGCTTTAATATAAAAAGAAATCAGGATGATATAAGCATTTTATGTTTTACCCCCAAACTGTCTGCTTTTCTATCTTCAACATTCATATCTCTGTTCTGCATATTTTATGGAAATTCATTTTTATGGTATTAAACTTGAAGCATTTGATTTTAAGTTTTAATAGTCACACATATTTTGTAATGTTTTACATAGAAACATAATATATTTAAAAAATATAGACCTCTTTAAGAATGGCACTAAACCCTTCCAAGTAGATATACTTTCAAGGTTATCAGATGCATCTTAATGCATAATTTGGAGATGAATGTGTTCTTTGACTTCAGTTCGACAATATTTGGGCTATGGTTTACATAAAAATACAATTTTTAGAGAAAAAATCCTCATCTTATCTGAAAATGGTTCTAGGGATAGCTTGTTGCCCAGTGATTCATTCCCACAGATGATGGCAGATAAACTGAATGTATT
The DNA here is from genome assembly GCF_963259705.1 of Myotis daubentonii. Classification (NCBI taxonomy): domain Eukaryota; kingdom Metazoa; phylum Chordata; class Mammalia; order Chiroptera; family Vespertilionidae; genus Myotis; species Myotis daubentonii. The sequence goes on from NC_081846.1 coordinate 74,030,402, forward strand.
TGAAGGCAAGGAATGACACCCTGGGCTAAAGATGAATTAATTTATCAGGCTTTCACCCTGGGTGGTCCACTGGTGACAAGGGCTGAGGAACTGAATGTCCTCATTGCAGTTATGCTCCCGGAGAGCAATCTTCATCATTTACCCGCTACCGCTTTCAAATTATACAGAGCTCTGTGCAGGAATAAACTATAATGTATGGCTGCGGCCCTAAACATGTGTATAAGGCTTTACTTAATGTCATAAAATGAGAATCCTGTGCAGGCAGTCATTATTTAAACAACTTTACTAGTGAGAGAGGCCACATGCTACATCTACATTTTAGCTCTTTTTCATAGAGGTACACAGAAAGATTATTGAGAGATAACGTGTTTCTATACAGGGAATGGAGACAGGTATGGATTCGTTATTGAGGGGAAGATGCTATACTGGACATAAGTTAGGATGCTTTGAAATTTAAGTACTAGACTAATGGGACTTTAGTACAAATATATTTATTATCTCTCACAACAAGAAACCAGGGAAAGCATATGTTCTAGGGCTGGTTGAGTCAGTAGCCCAGTGGTTATATCAAGGACCATGTTTTTGGTTTTTTTTGTTTTTTTCAGGTTCTTTTCTTACCCATCATTCTTGGGGTGTAAGCATTATCCTCAGACAGCTTGTCTTATTGTCACCAGATATCTGCCCCAGAGCAATTGAGGCTGCCTCGTCCTTGTTAATAAGCACTAGGAAATATTAGCATTGATTATCAATCATTCTCTTTGATCTGGTTGAGCCTACCTTAGTAACTTCCTATCCAATACAAGCAGCCAGAGGTACAAAATATTGTACCTCAAGTGGATTAAAATTATTGGGATCTGTAACTGAAGTGCAACCAGTTGAGAAAGAATAAATGCTTCAAAAATATCAAGGTGCTTATTAATAATCTTCCTTATTAATGAGGAAGAAGAAGAAAATGATCACTCTTAGATGATATCAACAGTGTCCACCAGACATATCATCAAAACAGACCTGAGGACCCATTTCAGAGAAGCCACTGCTATTGACTTGACTGACCTATTGCAAATTATCAACCCAGAACTCATTTTTCATCTGTAAAATAGGGATTACATTCTTTCCTCCCAGCATGACCAAGTTTATTACAAGGAAAAACAAATGTCCATCTCTAAGATATGCCTAATTATCTTATAAAGACGTTCATCAGAATCTACCAAGAATTAATCATTTAGAAAATAACTATATAGATCCAGTGGCAGCAGGCATCACTTCCAAAATAAGTCAGGGACCCCAAGACCCTGGCTGTCACCCTGCCATCCATCAGTCTGGCTCTTCATCCTGCCTGGGATTGGAGGGGATGCAGGGCCTTAATATATGCTGTGGTCCCTAAAGCTTAATAAGATAATATGACACTTTCCTAATGGAATTCTTCTAAATATACCTTTCAATTGATTAATATGGTCTTTTTCTCTTTTTTCTGGATAAAGAGATCCGTGATTATCTCTTTTTATCTGTATTGTTGGAAGTATTACAGATACTCCCCTCTGGTTTGTTTGTTTGTTTTTTCCCATTGACCCCTTCATTCTTAACTATCTCTTAATTGATACATTCATTAGAATTGCTTAACGTAGTCTTAAACCTGTGAAGTCTATTCTAATGGCATCTGTCTGTCATTCTTTCTTTCTACAAAGCATTCCCTACCTTCCTTTATAGAATAAAATAATCCTCCAAAAGACTTTCTCTTCTTATTGCTATAGAATGCATTATATAATTGATTCCTAAGCCAACAAGGTATTAGTTGATATTTAATATAAATTATTTCCCAGACAATGACTCATTCATGGTTTAATTCAATAGATCTAAAATATATTTAAAGCCTGTCTGGCTAGTTTCCTGCAAAAGGCTGTAATCATCCTTCTAAACCCTTTTTTTTCTTTCTTATTTTTATCTGTATTTATATTTCAAGTGCAACAGTGATGTGCCTCTTCCTCACTCTATATATGATATATGACATACACTTTAAAAGGTAGCAATCAACCGCAGGTGCATTGATTAAATTGGGCCCTCATGAGGAAGAACTGCATGATATTTACATTGATTTAGTTTCTTCATCACTAATTTTGCCTGTCACTGTCTTTCATAGGGTGTTTGCTTTGGTTTCATGTGACAAATATGTCACATGTTTCGATGTATAATTAAAAATTTGAAAGAAAATAAAATAAGTGATCATTGTTTCTTGAAAAATGGAATTTGTCATATATTTGGATTATGGGCCAGAGCAAATGTTTCAATTTAAGCGTTGCTTTTGAGCATTAATAAAGCAAGGAAAAAATTAAAATATATTAAAAGTATATTTAGCTTACTTTTGAAAAGATTTTAAACTTAAGGTTCAGATAAAACATAATTGATTAAAGTAAATAAATTGGAGTCCTACAGAAAAACCTAGGCAAAATATATGCTTACCCTTTGACTTGGTAAGCTTAGGCTGCTATAAGAAAATATAAACATGGCGGCTTAAAAAACAGGCAGTAATTTCTCACACTTCTGGAGACGGAGAAGTCCAAGATTAAGATGCAACAGATTTGGTTCTTGGTGAGGGCCCACTTCCTAGCTTGCAGATGGCCACCTTCTGGCTGTATCCTCACATGGAGGAGAGAAGCTCTGGTGCCTTGTTTCCTTCTTATAAGGCCAATAATCCTGTCCTGGGGTTCTAACCTCACCCTAATTTAATTACCTGCCACAGGCTCTTGGCCTAACATGATCATGTTAGAAGTCAGAGCTTCAACGTGTGACCTTGGTGGAGGACACAAACCTTTAGTCTATGACACCATGGGACCCAGTAAGCTCATGACTGGGTGTTTGCATGGAAAAAGAAACACTTATGTCCATACAAAGATCTGTACATGAATGATTATAGCAGCTTTATGCATGATTGCCAAAAACTATTCAAATATCTTCAACTAAAGAAGAGATTAACAATGTAGGATACAATAACAATGGAATACTAATCAGCAATGTAAACAGCCAACTCTTGATCTGTGTAATAACGCAGATGCATTTTAAAAGCATTGTGCTAAGTAAAAGAAGGCAGGCAGAGAAAGCAACTAGCATGTGATTCTGTTTATATAGCATCCTAGACTAGGCACAACTACAGGGGCAGCATTCAGATCAGTGTTTGCCGGGAGCTGGGGTGAGGCAAAGCAACCGATTACAAAAAGAGCATTTAGAAAATTTGGGGTTGATAAAAATTTTCAATAATTAATTACATTGGTGGTTATATGACTACACAATTTATCAAAATGCATGAAACTGTAGATTTGTATAAAAATTATACCTTAATAAACCTCACATTAAAAAATAAATTAACATAATCAAAAGATATCTTTGGAAAACTTATTAGAACAGACATTAACTGGTACTCCAGTAAAATGGTTACCCATTACTAAGTAAGTAGAACATTAATTTTTGGATATTGGGATAATCTATATAATATACAAGTTTCTGCTTGTTAGAAATGTTACTATTATTACCCGGTTATGTCAGAAATTCAAATCTTCCTTAATGAACACTCAGGGCTGTTTGGGGCATCAGAACAGTTCCAACTGTGTGGCCATGTATTGAAGAATGTCAAGCCAAGCCTGTTCAGGAGTCTTCTCCTCTGGTCTGCATTGGCCATGAAACATTCAGCAGTGCCTCTCTTTTGGATAAGAAACTGGAACAAGAAACTAGGATGGGAACTTTGATGGGTGATAGCGAGGCTAACATGACTCATTTAGAAGCCACAGGAATTGAGACATCCCAGGAAAGGCACATTAAAGGAGTGCTCTAACACATTGGTATTGGTTCTGATGTGTTCTTTTCAGGGAAAGGTAATATTAGATAGAAAAACATAGAAATGATTAAGAAGAAGGATTTTGAATGTTGGCTTCCCCCCCCCCCCGCCCTAAGAGTTCTGTGATATTACTCAGATTTCTTAACTACTTTTAGGTCTCAGATTCTCCACCTATGTAAAGCAGAGTAATAATATTTTTACCATGCAGGTGTTTTACACAAGACACACACATACACATGCATACATGATCACACTCAGTACATGTATGTATAGTAAGTAATTCACACATAGTAAGAGCTCAGTAACTGCGAGCTATTATTAATACTTATCATTACATCATCCCTTCCTATTTTAAGTCCTTTTAACTATCAATCAAGCATATAACTTAGTGTTTATTGTTTGCTGAATAACATACCACCACTCAACTTAATGACATAAATAAAAGATGATTATTGTTTATTGCTAATAAGGTGACAGGTGAGCTGGACAGTTCTGTGAATATGTACCAGGCTTCATTGATCTCAGGTGAACTTGCTGTTGTATTTATGATCAAGCTGCAGAGTGTCTGGGAACTGGTTCTCATCAGGGATGACAGTGGTTATTGGGCCTCCCGTCTCATTAACCAGCAGGCCAGTTTGGATCTTTGCACTTAATGGAGGCAGGTTTCAAGAGGGTTGGTGGACATGGGCAAAGCTTCTTGAATTTTAAGCTCATAACTGACATAAGGTCACCTGCACAATGAGTAGCTCCTTTTCTCTAATACTTATTCTTAATATTCTTCAGTCTAAAGACATCTTTTTTTTTCTGGTTCTCATCAGCTTCATAACATATTTCTAAGTATGTCTAATAACCTATAATCCTCACATATAGAAGCTCTAAATAAAAACAACAACATGCATAACAGATATCTAGCCTAGGAAAGTCATGTACCTTACATGTTAATTAACTGGTGGAGATTGCACTTCTCCACTGAACTCTCATAATTTCTTACCTATCATCTCTCTTTTCATCATATTATTGTTGTTTATTTATACCAATAACATGACCTATTGTTTCTGGAAAACAGGGATCCAATTTTATTCTCTTTCTATTTCCACTGACTGGGGCACTTACTATGTACAGCAATATTTGTTGAATAAACACTATTAGGACCACCATGTAGCAAAAGAGAAAGAGATTGTGTTAATCAAGAATCCTCAATGAATATCCTATGAATGGAGGTGAACCATGAAGTCTGGTAATAAATTATATTTGAGGAGAAGTTTTAGTGATCAATCCAGCCAGCATGAAGAAAGCCTAGAGCCGAAAACTGGGAAACAGAAAATGTGGATAAAAAGGGTGAGGAAGACTCACTTATTTCACTGGAACATGAATTGGAGTTGGGGCAAGAAGAAAAGTCAGGAAACAAACTCAAAGAGCCTTAGGTTAAAATATTTAGTTTAAACCCATTTGTCATTTAATTAATGAGAGATAATTAACATATTAATTAAATAATAAGAGATAATTAAGCCATTTACTCTCATTAACCATTAAGCTTATCAGATTATTTAGGCTTTACTTTGATCAAGAAAGGCATAGACAAATTTAATCAAGATAATTACACTCTGCAGAAGAAATGTGACATGGATGGAAAGGTCAGAAAATAATACATTGTGTGAAAGTTCTTGTGAATTATAGGAGTAATTAAGAACACCTAAGAAATTCAGAAAACTCGAAGGGAAAGTGGATGTTTAAAGAAAAGTAGGTCACAGATAGTGAAGATTTTCCATATTGGAACCCTTGACTGACAGTCCCTGAAACACAGAGGCAAAGTTTTGAAGCTATTTTATGAACCAATCTCGGACACTGTGCACACAAACTCTCCCTCTTTCATTGGCCAGACCTAGTTGCAAAGCCCCGATCTCCTGCAAAGGAAACTAGTAAATGTAGTCCTTATTTGGCTTACCCAATTTTGATTGTTTAAACATTACATAAAAATTTGTCAATGGGGTGAAAAGATGGATATATCCTATCTAATAAAAGAGAAACATGGTAATTAGCGTACGACCACTACCTTTCCCATTGGCTAATCAGGGTGATATGCAAATTAACTGCCAGCCAAGATGGCGGCAGGCAGCCAGGCAGCTTGAAACTAACATGAGGCTTGCTTGCTTCAGTGACGGAGGAAACCAACGTTCCCCGCCTGCCTTGCCGGCCTCTGAGCCTGCAGTTTGAAACATTGTAACAAATATAGAAGCTAAACAAAACCCCAGAAACCTGCTTTCAGCGAGCCAGGATCTCAGAGCTGGAGTTATACATTGTTTCGATTATAGAACCCAAACAAACCAGATACCTGCTTTCAGCAGCAGAGGCCTCAGAGCTGGAGCCAGAGCTAAAGCTGGCCTAGAATAAAAAAAAAATAAAAAAAAGGAGCGGTTGGGAACTTCCATCACCCGCCAGCCCGAAAACAGCCCTCAACCCCTCACCCAGACTGGCCAGGCACCCCAATGGGGACCCCCACCCTGAAGGGTGTGTGACAGGCTACAAACAGCCATCATCCCCTCACCCAGGCTGGCCAGGCACCCCAGTAGGAACCCCCACCCTGATCCAGGACACCCTTCAGGGCAAACCAGCCAGCCCCCACACGTGCACCAGGCCTCTATCCTATATAGTAAAAGCATAATATGCCTCCCAGCATCGGGATCAGCGGAGCCGCGAGGCCTCCCAGCACCGGGATCAGTGTGACAGGGGGCAGCGCCCAAACCCCCTGATCACCCTGTGGCTCTGTGTGTGACAGGGGGTGGGGCCACAACCTCCCTATTGGCCCTGCTCTGTTCATGACAGGAGAAGGCACCCCAATCTCCTGATCAGCCCTGCTCTGTGCCTGATACGGGGGAGCTCCCCAACCCCCTGATTGCCCTGCGGCTCTGTGTGTGACAGGGTGCGGCGCCCCAACACCCTTCCCCCCCCCCCCCCCCCGCAAGAGCCCTGCTCTGTGTGTGACGGGGTAGAGCCATAACCTCCCCCTTGGCCCTGCCCTGAGTGTGACAGTGGCATGCCCCAAACCCATGATCAGCCTTGCTCTGTGGGTGATAAAGGGCGGCGCCCCAACCCGCTGATCTGCCCTGCTCTGTGTGTGACAGTGGCGGTGCCCCAACCCCCTGATCCGCCCTGCTCTGTGGGTGATAGAGGGCGGCGCCCCAACCTGCTGATCCACCCTGCTCTGTGTGTGACAGGGGACGGAGCCCCAACCCCCCTGATGGGCCCTGCTCTGTGCATGACAGGGGGTGGCGCCACAACCTCCCCATCGACCCTGCCTTGAGTGTGACAGGGGGCAGTGCCCCAACCCCCCAATCGGCCCTACCCTGAGCGTGACTGAGGGTAGCATCGCAACCTGCCAATCCGCCCTGCTTTGTGCATGACAGGGGGTGGCGGCCCAACTCCCCAATCGGCCATGCTCTGAGCCTGACCAGGGGCTGCACCTAGGGATTGGGCCTGCCCTCTGCCACCTGGGAGTAGGCTTAAGCCAGCAGGTCGTTATCTCCCGAGGGGTCCCAGACTGCGAGAGGGCACAGGCAGGGCTGAGGGACTCCCCCTCCCCCCCAAGTGCACAAATTTTTGTGCACCAGGCCTCTAGTATATATATATAATACTTTCAACAATAAAGATTTTTTTAATGCCAAAAAAGAATGTTGCACAACAAAGGGCAACCTTTTGAGCTGGGACCAATGTAACAGTGAACTATGTTCCATGCACTTAATGTGCACATATGAGCACACACATAATTAGCATTTACAATTTTGAAAACCTGGAGCTTCCATTCTAGAAATCATTATTTATACCTGGAGGGAAAACACACTGTTAGTGAGTTTCAAGAGAAAGAGGAGAATTTGTGTAAGGAAACAATAATTTTCAAATTGAAGCATGGAATGAAATAATTTGAAGATCTTATTAAACATGCAGATGCCAAGGCCAAACCCCAGGGAGTCTAATCCGTTTTAAGGAACTCTCTTAGGTCACCAGGGTATACACTTTGAGAAGCATTTCCCAGGACCCTCCTATTATTGGGTAATTCAAGGTATGAAACTTTCTGTTTCCTCCAGTCTGCTGCTGAAACTCATCATCATGGCAATGCCAGTGGCCCATCTGAAGCGTGTTCAGTTGTGTGAAAGCAGGCTGATCACTGACTTTATAAGTCCATATAATTTGTTTCCTATTTTTTCTTCTTTACTCTGGAAGCCAAATATTTCCTTCAGAGGAACTGCTGAAAAGAACCTAACATTGTAAGATGAAAAAGAAAGACCCACTCTTTGTCTATAGCATTGCATCTTTTTCTTATACTAGACTAGAGGCCTGGTGCACAAAATTTGTGCACTAGAGGGTGTTGTCCCTCAGCCCAGCCTGCACCCTCTCCAATCTGGGACCCCTCAAGGGATGTCTGACTGTCCATTTAAGGATCAGGCCTAAATGGGCAGTCAGACATCCTCTCACAATCCAGGACTGCTGGCTCCCAACTGCTCACCTGCCTGATCACTCTCTAACCACTCCCCTGCCAGCCTGATCGACGTCTAACTGTTCCCCTTCTGGCCCAATTGCCCCCAACTGCTCTCCCCTGCTGGCCCGATCAGCCCTAACTTCCCTCCCTTGCCAGCCCAAACGCCCCCAATGGCCCTCCCCTGTTGGCCTGATTGCCCCCAACTGCCCTCCCCTGTTGGCCTGGTCATCCCTAACTGCCCTCCCCTGCTGGCCTGATCACCTACAACTGCTCTCCCATGCAGGCCATCTTGTGGTGGCCATCTTGTGGCCACATGGGGGTGGCCATCTTGTGTGTTGCAGTGATGGTCAATTTGCATACTTGTCGTGGCTAATTAGCATACCAGGGCTAATTAGCATATCCCTCTCTTATTATTATACTAGAGGCTAGGTGCACAAAAATTTGTGCACTGGGGGGAGGAGGGGTCCCTCAGCCCAGCTTGTGACCTCTCGTGGTCTGGGACTCCTTGGGGGATGTCCACCTGCTGGCTTAGGCCCAGTCCCCGGAGAATAGGGCCTAAGCTGGCAGTCAGACATCCCTTTGGCAGCCCAGGAGCCCTCGGGGGATGTCCACTTGCCAGCTCCTGCATTGAGCATCTGCCCCCTGGTGGTCAGTGTGTGTCATACTGACCAGTCATTCCCAGTCGTTCTGCTGTTAGGGTAAATTTGCATATTACTCTTTTATTATATAGGATAGAGGCCCATTGCAGGAAGATTCCTGGAAGAATAGGGCTTCCTGAGACCGCAGCAAAGTTGAGAAGGGAGCGAAGCCCACCGAAGCGGGCTTCACTTCCTTCTCCACTGCCTCGCTCCCTCCCTTCACTTCTTAGCCCTCGGCTCCCTCCCTCCTCTGCCACCTGGGTTCTCTCCCTTCTCTGCCACTTTTCTCCTTCTCCAGGTCACGGATCTGTGGCCCGGGTCCCATGGCAGCATCAGGCGCTGCCAGCCCCGCCTCGCTGGGTCAGGGGTCTGCAGCCTGGGTCCTGCGGGCAGCGTCAGGTGCTACCAGCCCCGCCTCGCCAAGTCAGGGGTCCAGGGCACGGGTCCCGCGGGCAGCATCGTGCGCTTCTGGCCCTGCCTCGCAGAGTCAAGGGTCTGGGGCCCAGATCCCATTGGCAGCTTCATGCGCTGCTGGCCCCACCTCAATGAGTCAGGGGTCTGGGGCCCGGGGCCCGCGGGCAGCATTGTGCACTTCTGGCCCCACCTCGCAGAATCAAGGGTCTGGGGCCCAGGTCCCATTGGCAGCTTCACGCGCTGCCGGCCCCGCCTGCAGTATGCAAATTAGCCGCCATCTTTGTTGGCGGTTAATTTGCATATCACGCTGATTAGCCAATGGGAGGCGTAGCGAAGTATGTTCAATTACCATGTTTGTCTGTTATTATATAGGATTGGAGTGATGGTCAATTTACATACTGGTCTGGACTAATTAGCAATATCCAGTAGTGACTGTGAGGGCATCGTGACCAATTTGCATGTTACCATTTTATTAGTATAGATATTTTTAAAATTTCTGCCAAAAGTAGTAAATATTTTTCAATGTATTTGAGTTTATCAGGTTAATTTTTGACAAATACAAAGAAGGGATCTCATCTGACATGTTTTGAGGAAAGATGATAGAACAGTTACAGAAACCAGGATTCCATTAGTGGCCAGGTGGTTAGGGATGGATAGCCATGCCTTGGGTAACCCCTCATCTACAGGTCACCAACAGAGTCAATAGCATGGTTCCCTCAATCTGTCATACAGAATAATGCTTGCTTCACAGGATATCATAGCAACCTAGCATATCTTAACTTTCCTCTCACAATCCAGGACTGTTGGCTCCCAACCGCTCACCTGCCTGCCTGCCTGATTGTCCCTAACCACTTCTGCCGGCCAGCCTGACCACCTCCTAACCACTCCCCTGCCAGCCTGATCGACACCTAACTTTTCTCCTGCTGGCCCGATTGCCCACAACAGCCCTCCCCTGCCAGCCTGGTCCCCCCCAACTGCCCTCCCCTGAAGTTAAGATATCCTGGAGGTCGGGCCTAAACCGGCAGTGGGACATCCCCCAAAGGGTCCCAAATTGGAAAGGGTGCAGATTGGGCTGAGGGACACCCTGCCCCCCCCCCCAGTGCACAAATTTCATGCACCAGGCCTGTAGTATGTTATATACACAAGTGAAAGGAGTGTTAGGGATAAAATAGGCAGGTTTAGGGAGATTTAGGAATAAAGAGTGTCCATGGGGGAGGACTAAATAGGTGGGAACTTGGAGCTGCCAAAGGCATACATTCACAGATAAGAAAAAAAAAAGATGCCACAGGATAAAGGGAGAGGAAGACATCCATTCACACAAGATCAGGAAAAGCCACAAGGTATGAGGAGAAAAAGGAAACAAACTTTCACAGGGGGTAGAGAATTCTACCACTGAAGGAGATAATAATGGGGACACCACATGGGGTTTGAGCTTTGAAGCTGATATAATGACAAATCAGAAGGAAATATGAAGAAACAAATAACTGCAGCCTTTATAAACCTTAGAAAAAGGGGTTTAGTGGGCTACCCCCTTAGGACTCCTTCTCTATGTAAGCATTTGTACTTGCTTCCAATAAATTTCCACCCTTTTCATCTACCACCTTTAGTTTGTGGCTTCATTCTTTGAATCCATGTGGACAGGAAGCTGGGAAAGAAATCGCCTTTGCATCCTGCTCAGAAAAACAACCAGACTGCCAAGCAGAACACATTTCTAAACCCTTGCCTGCCTATGCCATCCCTCTGCTCAAATTTTAATGGAGTTCTGCTTCCTAAAAGAGAAATACTAATCCTTCCACTTCATGCTCTCCAAATTCAGACCCTAACTTTGTCAATGCCTCAGCCTTTTTATCCAGACACCTTAATCCAACCCCAGACATATCTTACTCATACCTTACCTACATACTTTTTGGTTTGACAGGAGCTATAATTATTCTAGCTCCTTCCACCCTATTCTGACCAAATCTGGAGGCCTGTGTTCACAGTGGATTCCTCTCTAAATCAGGGCAATCTCATGAATCACCTTCAATAAATGGGAATTAGACCTCTCTCTGTTTCTGTCTTGTTGCTGGTTCTGGAAAGGAAGCTTCCCCTGGTTCTACAACTGATTGGATCCCAGTTCCCATTAACCATTCCAAACGGTTTATTCCTGTGGATGTCCTCCCCCCACTCGACCTCCCAGGTGGCAACTGGAGTCCTGATGCTGAGTACCAGCGCCTAACCTGAGACCATTTTACCTACTGTTTCCAGACTTTCCTGCCACGGACTTCCAGCCAGCCAGCCGGGGATGATGAATGCTCCTGGATTGTCATGAGTGCATCCTACCTAACTGCTGGGTCATCCATTACTGCAGGGAAGAACTGCTGCCCGCCATTTCTCTTGTTAATAATTCACCCCTGTAGCCTGCTATGTGGGTGGAAACAGCTGAAGGAGTTCTGCTCTAAGGCCAATATTTGGGGAGAGTAAGGGAGGGAAGAATTTCCTGGAAATGTTGTAAGCATGAGGTAAGGTCTAACAGCTCAGACCTAGGTCCTATTCCATGATAGGAGACAAGAATATGTAAAAGAACTGAATTCTAGATGCAAAACTATAGACAAAGCAGTGCAGAAATAACAATAGCTAACATTTACTGAAGTCACACTCAATAAGTGCCTTAAACTAGGCATTTCTAAGCTGTTTACATGCATTTATTCACTTAATAATCACCAACATTCAAGGAGGTAGGTTCCATTATCATGCACATTGTATAAGGGGAGAAAAGGATGCACAGAGGTTAAATAAATTGCCCAACGCCACATAGCTTATAAGTAGAAAACTAGTTTTATTCCAGAAAGTTTATTCTTGAACATTATGAAAGACTGCCAACATGCGGAGTGCAATTTCACAATTTTGTTGAGCATAAAACCTGGAAATATTATGACTATAATAAAAAGATTTCCACGATGTCTGTTCTTGTGTCGCCTATTAAATAGTAAATAACAATTAAGTGTTGGATATGTTAACATTTTAAAGCAAAGTTTCACTGTAGCTCTATTAAGTTGGATTTCTTTTGAAGGAGACATATTAATGACTCTCCTTAAGAAATTCTGTGATTACCCTAATCGACGATTTTATAACAAGAAATAATGGAGCATTTGAGAAGCTTCTCTCCCATGTTCAATCATGGTTCTATCCTGCCAGCAAAATAATAGGAAATTCCTGGAAGAGAGAATCTTGAAAGACAGAGAAAGTGAAAAGGGGAATGGTCCCAGGACAGGGGTGGGATCCAGTGGGGATCTTGGCCCTAATAGGACGTTGTTTGAGTCACATTCAAGTACTGTATCCATTAGTTTAATTCTTCAGCTGCACTGAGAATCTATGGGAGCCTGTTGAGCAGCTCTAAGAAATCAGCTACCTTTTCTTCTTAACACTGCTAAAGAAAGATTTTTTTTTGTATGAGCAAATGACATTAGACTTAACCAAGGCCAATTTAGATTGTAATGTCACTGATACGATGTCAGGCGCTTTGCATAACATGTCTCACTTAATCCAATACTGCAAAACAGAACTGATCATTTCTCCATTTTTAGCAGGGAGACCAAGGCTCAAAAAGCTGACTTAAAAAAAGCAACACCTTATTCTAACATTTCACATCTGGCATTAAGTTGCAGAGCACTTGAACTCAAGTCGATCTGTCCGAATCTTGTGTTCTTTCTGCTATCGCATGTTCCTTTTTACTTTGAGGGGAAAAAATATCCTTGTTTTCTGTATGCAAATCAAACTGCTCCTCTCTGCATAGGTGTTACTTGCGGTGGGGTGGAGAGGTAGATTTTAAGTAGAAAGTACCCTCGTCTGATTAAGGGTGGAAAATTGTAAGAAGTTACCTTCTCGGTTGGAAGGTCTTGTAGTTCTCAATTTCTACTGTCTTGGAGAGAGAAACAAAGGCAGTCATTACCTATCTATAAAGGCATTCCTGCCACAAATGCAAATGGTCTGGATAGTATTTATGAATAATGAGTGTGGGGTGCATGTGTCTGTGTGTGCATGCATTTCCCTAAAGTGAAAGAATAAAGAAAAGTACACACATACAGAAAGAGAGAGAGTAAAAGTGTGAAGGTGCAGAGTCACCTGAATACTGTACTAATCTCCTTAATTATTCTTATATGCAGGATTAATTTCAAAGCTTTTCATGGACTGAATCTTTGGCAAGGGTCAAATTACCTGGGTTATAAAAAATAAACTGTGATATGGTCGGTAAAGGGAAGAGAATTAAAATTTACTGAGCATCGATTCTGCTCTGTAGTATGTTAGACATTCTACAATTAAGTTTAATACCCATTACAGATGAAGAAACTGAAGTTCAGAAAAATTAAACTATTTCCCAAAGTTATATAGCCAGAAAGATTTAAATCCACATATGAAATATATATATGTATGTATGTATGTATGTATATATATATATATATATATATATCCTATCTAATAATAGACAAACAGGGTAATTGACCATACTTTCGCTATGCCTCCCATTGGCTAATCAGCACGATATGCAAATTAACCACCAACAAAGATGGCGGCTAATTTGCATACGTAGGTTCCAAGTGGCAGAGCGAACACTGAAGGCGAGCTGGAGCCGCGAAGAGGGAGGATGGAAGGCAGCTTTGGCCAGAGCGAAGGCCTGGGTCGCGGGTGTCAGAGGAAAACCGGTGCTGGCAGCCAGGAGAAGGGAAGACCTATTGCACGAATCTCTTCATGCAACAAGCCTCTAGTATATATATATCTTCCTCCAAAGTTTATCCACTAAAGATACTTTAAGTTAGATACTCATTCCAAGTAGACCTAACTATTGAATTAATTGCTAAATTACCAAAGCAACCTCCTATTTGCCTCTAATATTCTTATGCTTTATACATTTTACAGTTCCATATAAAATGTTCCAGTTTCCCAAAAGGTAAAATCCAAAGTTCCCAAACTGGTCCCATGGTTGCATTCTAATTGTATCTATGATTTCTTACCACCAGGGCTCTCCCATCCCAGCTGATCTCTTGAACTTGTCTGTTGAGCACAAAGCACACATTTTTTCCTCAAGACATTTGTTCTCGGTACACAGACAGTCTGGGTTAGCTTTTCCTCTGTCTCAGCTTTGAGTTCAGGTGATTGTCTCCAACCTTGGCACCTATTGCTTTTACTTTTTATAAGCACTTTACTTTGCTTGCTACTTCTTACATATGTTTATATTTTCTTCTACCATCTGACTGCCTGCTTAGAGAGACAGTAACTCTATTTTATGTTCGAAGTGAATTTAACAAACAACCTTTGAGGGCTAATTATGAGCCACGCCATATGCTTGAAGTTTTACACAGAAAGATACAAAGATGTGGTGTCTAGCTAAAATATTTACCCATATACTTATCACACGTAGTGTGTAGGGCCATGGTTGTCATACAATAAGTGCTCAGTAAACACACAAATTAATAACCTTGTGATTTCCCGATTAAGTTCTTTCACTTCAACTATTGAACACAGGCTTGACTTCAGGACTCCCCGGCAAAACTTTCAGATACCAGCACCACCACATGTTTAGAAAGGATATTTATACTCCTATATTTCAGGAAAATAAAATTTCTTTGGGAATAAACATTTGAGAGTCATTTCGAAGAAGACTAGCTTAATAAATGCACTTGTTAGTAAATCAATATATAATAACAACATCTAACATCTATATTTTCAGTGGTCCAGGACCTCCTTAAGAAAAAAATATGTTTGTGTATACACATATTCCTACACATACACATATACATATATATCACATATATTTATGTACATATATACATACACATGTGTACACAAACATACCCATGACTAAATTTATCAGAGTGTGGTATTTTTACTATATTGTATACATTGTGGTTTATTTAAGTTTAATATTTTTCTGCGATATTAATAGTGATTATCATTCATTGATCACTTGCAATTGCCAAACACTCTACTTGGATTTTACAAACACTGTCTTAGTATGTCGACAATGGGAGTTTATTATTTTCCATTTTTCAAACAAGGAAATTGAGGCTCACTGCAGCTAAATTTAATTTACCTAAGACAAATTTCAACTCTGGGTCTTCTATATGTCTTCTGCAATGATTCCCTGTTTTATTCTCTGTCCCAATCTGATTACTTGATTGTCCTTTAACTGTATCTCAATTTTCCCTTTGTCTCTCAGTTTGGCTTTCCTTTTGCATCTTCTCAAAGTCAACTGCATTCCCCTTATCAGAGTCAATTTCCAGGAGTGAGGGTTGATGCTGGGGTAGGAAAGAGTAAAATACGCGATTTAGTAGAATTATCAGCATTTTAATAGAAACAGCCACCTGCTGCATCACAGAGCTTCAGATCCTAAGGGTGGGCAGGTGTTTAATACTCAAGCACTGTGTGCTGATGATGCACAGGTGACAAAGGGCTTAACCGTGACAATGTGAGTATGATGTGTTTGTAAAGTAAATCCACAGGCATAAGGTGCACACAGCCTTAGTTTATTTTGTTTTGTTAAGATAAAATACACTTGGTATTTTAATCGTGCTCTTCATGGATATTTTATGACATCCCATGTCTTCTTCCTCACCATTAAAATTAATTTTATTTTAAAAAATTTAAATATATTTTTGTTGATTTCAGAGAGAAAGAGAGAGAGATAGAAACACCAATGATGAGAATCATTGATCAGTTGCCCCCTGCACAACCCTTACTGGGGATTGAGCCCACAACCTGAGCTTGTGCCCTGAAAGAGAATTGAACTAAGAACTCCTGATTCATAGGTTGACACTCAACCACTGAGCCACACTGGCTGGGCAAATTAATTTTATTTTGCCATTCATTTCAAAACTAACTTGTGAATTCTGCCCATGTGACTTCATCTTTTCAATGTCTATGACCGAGTTTTTCTTAAACTGCAATCTAGAAATACTCATTGAGCACAGAGAGTTCAAAGAATTATGATGATGTGAAGTAATTCCCTGCTATATTTTAATCTAGACATATTTCATTACTTATTTGAAAGAATCTTTAACAAGTTAAAGAAGTTTGGAAGAAAAAAAAAATCCCAAAGTTTGTTAGCCTGTTTGGCCGATGCATGAACTTGCCTCAATGAAGACACTGTCTCAGGAATGAGCACTCAGTATTTTAGTCAGAAATGCAACTTAGATTCAGGAGTTTCAGAGCAGGGCCAGATTACAGTGCCTCCACTCACCTCAGTCGCAAAATTAAGAGAGCCCCAACAAGTCCATAAGAAAGGTAAATGTAAATAATACTTTAGTATAATATTTATAATACACAAATGTATGCAAAAATCCATGGTGAACAAAACAGCCACAATGTAAGTAAAGACAGGGCCAGTAACAACAGCACACACAGAACAGAGACCTATCAGAGTGTGGGGCAAAGGAAACACCAGCAGCACCGATTCTGTCTTGATTGAAATGTTGACATTGGTCGTGTCCTAGGTCTCACTAGCTTCACCCTCATCCTGGCCCGGTTTCAAAGAGACAGGCTTACCTCCTAACCCAACTCACAGAGTCTGGGGCAATAGCCCAAACAAAACAACCACCGCCCGGTGACTGAGGAGAGAAACAAGTTACAATGGCTGGCCACTCTTGCTCTCAGATAATAACACCGTTACTTACAGATAAATCTACTAAAGGAACCATACCTCAACAGGAATACAGACTAAAGCTAGAAGTGATGAGTGTGGCTTCTGGTTCTCAGGCTCAGGAAATCGCTCTCCTGGAACACTTTCCATGATTCCTGTCGGACACACCCCACCACTGACTGTGCTCCCTGGCTCCCTTTGTCACTAGGAGACCTAAACTAGAAGTCTCTATCCTCAAAGAAACTATTTTTCAATCAATGTACAATCCCAACACTCTATGATGCTGGCATATGATAAGTGCTTAATAAATTATTACAGTTCTGTCTTACCTTGCATTTGTTTACCTCTCAGATATTGATTTTGTTGTATATATTTGTAACTCTAAAATCTTAAAAAATTCTGGGAATAACTAGGTACTTTTGATAAATGTTTTTGAATAAATAATATACCTGTGGACACAGATTCGATCTGTTGTTTTTGCAGAAAGTCAATAAATAAATATAGGACCTTATCTCCCCTCCATATTCCCCTTTTCTTCTTATCAGTAGCTGTGGGTTTTGGGGGGTTTTACTGAATAACTTAAGAAAAGCCAGACATCACTACAGATTTCAGAATCTTAGAAAAATTATAATTTTCTCATGAGGCAAGCCAGAAGTGTGACAGCAGGTGATGGAAACACTTAAGGAAAAAGCACACCTGAGTGATGTTTGGCTAAATTAGGTTATTGTAAATAATTATTAACTCTTGCCTCCCATGAGTGTTATATATGTATTCAGAGCAAATTCACAGTGGTATCACTTCCATGTTGCAACAGTTATGCAGTCTTTTCCCCCTTTCCCTTCTCTGTTCCCATCAGCAACTGTTCCATCAGCATAATAGGCAGCAAACTAACACAAAAAGAGTGAGGCAAACTACACTTGTCTTTTACCACAAATTGGAATTGTCTGTCCTTAGCAGTGTCAGAAGGCAATCTTGCCTTTCCTTTAATAGGCTGAGATAAAACTGAGTTCTGATCACATTTTGGTGCTAGTTGAATCAATTAAATACATATAGAACAAAAAAGCTTAAAATAAATCTCAAGACTTTCAGCTCAAACTACTTATCTATATCCCAGTGACAAAGAGACCATAAAATGCAGAATGATAAAACAGAACTAAAAATGATAGGATGATAAAGGGATATCTTTGAAATAAAATTACAGTAGAATTCTGGTCAAGGCAGGCCAATTATCATTTTAGACTGTGTAGCAAGTAAAACTTATCTGATTTTATTCATTTATCTGTTTAAAACTCCCACTATAATGCACTTTGTTTTTTTAATAACAAGGTTGAAAAGGAAATGGAAAACAGTAGTGCAAAAATTATATATGGTGAAAAGTACTGTAACATGCAAAAAAATAAAATTATAAAATCATCTAAATCTCTGTACCTCCTGAGATCAGTAAGAAGATCCTCTTTAGCCACATGGAAACAACTAATTAATTAGAAAGAATTCTCACTGATGTTAAGTCTGAAACTGTGAAGAAAGCTAGTACTGATTGTATAGATTACTCTTTGACACATAAATGATATTTATATTCTGAAAAAATGAGCACATTTATCACTCATGTTCCCACTTATAAAATCGTGTAAGATAACGTTAATATACATAGATTAACTACCTTCAATTTCCATAATTGCTTATTTCCCAATGCATTAAAATTTCATTTGTTTCTTTTTTCTTTGCTTGAATTCTTTAGATAACCTAAGATGAATGCATGCTTATTCTAGTGTATAAAAGCGAATTTCTTTTAAACTGCTTATTTCATAATTATACACTTGATCCATTTTTTTTCATTTTGATAACTATGGCTGTTTCTATCTCCTGTACATGTTCATAAGTCTTTTACTTGCCTTACCCAGGGGCAGTGTCTGCAGCTAGCCTCCATCCAAGGCTTTGGCAAACAGCACTTGGAAAATGTGTTTCAAAAGATGTTTCTGCGCCATCAAATCTGGTGTAGGGGTCATCTTCCTGTCTCTTAATTACCGCTGGGAAGAGGAGAAATGTTTTGGCAATAAGCAGCTCAGAAAGTTCAGCTCATGAGATCTAATTAAAATAATAACCTGACATGCATGTTCCTCTTGGATTACTGTCTTATGAGTTGGTTGTTCACGACTTTTTAATGCCAAATCGATGTTGTCAGAGCACAACTGCTAATTAGAATGAGAAACTGGCTAATTTGCAATCAGAAAACTGTTGACATAAAAACATAAATGTCAAGTGTCAAGTGTAATGATTTACTGAAACATAGAGTAGCATTAACTCCTGAAATATTAAAAAGAATATTTTACTATCATATAATAAAAATACGAATAGTATGATGAAGAAGCAGGAGGAGGAGGAGGAGGAGGAGGAGGAGGAGGAGGAGGAGGAGGAGAGAGGCCACATTATAAAAGCATGTAAATGATATTCACAACCAATATGCTTCAGGCCCTACGTGGAAACTCTTACCAAACTACATAAGAGACGGGCATTAGCAAAGCTAAAGGACTTGTTAGATGGCACAGTGAGAAAGTCAGAGAGTGATAGAATCAGAAATTGGCCTCATCAGTACTGACATAATTATTTGATATTTCAATATTGGTTTTTCTATACACAATTAAAAAGACAGTCATACATTTAGAAAACTGAAACATTGTTATCAATGAAAAACATTATAATAAGTTTTCACTTAATTGCCTTAATATTGAATATCTATAATATAATTTCTACTATGGAATATAGCATAAAGACATTAGGATAAGATGTATGTTTTGGAGTCAGACCATCATCCTAGATGTAAATATCAGCACGATTGCTTACTAATCAGTGAAGTCTTTGACTTCCTTAAATCCTTAAGTCTCAGTTTCTTCATCTGGTAAGAAAAAAAAACAACCTTCATAGATTATTTTTGTGTTAAATGTGATGTTTTTACTACTACTCAATAACCTACTTTTGAGTCTTATTTATTAGAGATATTCTACATTTGCTTTGCTACCCTCATGTCCTCACTTTCTCACTACAGTTGTCCAGGCTTCCACTTCTAGCATTTGGTTATACCAGAGTGTGATAAATTTTCTGGGATGAGTTATTTTTTAACATTTTCTTAATTTATTGAAGAGAGAGAGAGAGAGAGAGAGAGAGAGAGAGAGAGAGAGAGAGAGAGAGATTTGTTCCACTTATTCACTTATTTATGCATTCACTGGTTGATTCTTACATGGACCCCGTTTGGGGATTGAACATGCAACCATGGAGTATCTGGATGATGCTCTAACCAACTGAACAACCCAGCCAGAGCTGGGCTGAGTCCTTGCAGCTAGCTTTCATTTCCACTGTCAGTCCATCAGCAATACTTACTGATGGGTAATATTGAAACCAAAAATGTGGGGTATTGAGTCTGAGTTGTTGTCTCAAGAAGTCATGGACAAAAATGGTGAGCAGAAGCAGTTTACTGAGAGAAGCCTGTCCTGGAGAAGGTGAAGCTGGCATCCCAGGAGCAGGCCAGTGTCCAGAACTTCCTTTCCGTGTTACAGTGGGAGCTGCCAAGCTAATTAAAGTCGGTTAGTCCACGTGTGGAGGCCCACGTGGCCATAAGCCACATGGGCACAGGGGAGCGCAGCTTCTGCCATCAACCCAAGAACCTAACCAGCAAGGGAGAGAGAGAAGGTGAGCAGAAGCGTGAGTTTTGTTGTTTGTTTTTTTATGTATGCTTATCAGTTCCTGATTGGTCCTTTCAAAAAATTCTGCCTAAGCAACATCCTTGGGATTGGTTTATATGCCTCACTGCCTTGTGATTGGTTATTGGAAAGCTGCCTGTCTTAGCCACATTCATGTATTTTAAAGATCATACCTCTAGCACATGCCCTTCCCTCCTAGCCCAGCTGGGGTGACTTAGTAACTCCATCTAGCCGGATTTCTCAGTTTTATTCCCCGCCTCATCCCATGGTTTCTGTCCCTGTCTACCTAGCTTTTCTCAATATGACTTAACATGTCAGAAATTTGCAGAGGAAAAAGGACATGATTCATGTCTTTGAGCAAACCTCAAAACTAAACCAAACACATATGCACAATTTTGCACATACATGTACAAACACACATGCATATTAATAAATAAATAAAAATAATAGCATAATTTAGTGTTCAGAGAAGCCTGCTAACAGAAAATTTACTTAATATCAGAGTCTCAACATAATACCAAAATATTCAGGATTTTCAAAAAATTACCAGGTTTAGCATACCAAAAACTAGAAAAATTTCACCTTGAATGTGAAAATGCCAATATTATTATGGCACTAAAGTTGAAATTATCTGGCCATGTTTTTAAAGCAGCCATCACAAAGATGCTATAAGAAATTATAAACATGCTTAAATCAAATAAAAAAATATAAAGTCTAAGTTAAGAAAATAAAAATATTTAAAAAAAGAAATTTTAGAATTGAAAAGGATAATAACCAAAGTAAAACACCCAGTAGATGGGCTCAACATCAGAATAGAGAAGGTAGAAGATCATTGGGTTTAAATTAGAACAACAGACATTACCCAATGTGACTCTCATAGAGAAAATAGACATAAAAGTTTTGAGTGGAACCTCAGGGACCTGTGGGACCATAACAAAGAGCTACCATGTCTGCCATCAGAGTCCCAAGAGGAGAGGAGAATGATGGAATCTTAGAAGTACTGCACTGAAAGAAACAATGGCAAAAACACTCCAAATTTGTTAAAAGACACCAACCTGCTAATAAAGAATTTAAGAGAAACCAAAACAGAATTTTTTTTTCCAAGATACATCATAATCAAATGTCTGGAAGCTAAAAACAAAGAAAAAAATCTTAAAATCAATGAGAAAGAAAGAACACCTTACGTAGATGGGAAAACAATTCAAAGGATAACAGGTTCTCCACATGACAATGGTGGCCAGCAGTTAGCAGGACAACATTTTCAAGTGGTAAAAGACAGCTGTGAACCCCAATTCTATGTTTGGCAAAATCCACCTTCAGGAATGAAGAAGTAAAGACATTCACCAATGAAGGGAGGGTGACTTTGTAACCAACAGAGTGAACTGAAAGAATAACTGAATTAGGTTTTGAAATCAAAAGGAAATGAATTTTAAAAATCTTAGAACATCAAGAAGAATAATCAGTGAAAAGAACAAAAACACCCTTAAATAAAGAGTGGATTCTTTCTTTAGATTTCCTAAAACATGTTTGAAGGTAGAAGCAAAAATTATAGCAACATTAGATACTAGAGGCCCAGTGTACGAATTTGTGCATGGGTGGGGTCTGGCCAGCCTGCCCTGATTGGGGCCAATTGGGCCAGGCCGGCCAGAATGAGGGGCCGCTGGCGGTTGGCCAGCTGGCCTCACCCCCTGGTCAAACTCCTAGTCGAACTCCCAGTCCAGGGGACAATTTGCATATTAGCCTTTTATTATATAAGATGGTTCCTCAAAGTACATGGAGGGACTATTTAAGATAAGTATATTATATATGAGGAAAGGCAAAGGGATGAAAAGGGAGGGAAGGTTTCTGTGTTTTACCGGATCTGGTAAAGTATCTACACCAGTAAATTGTGGCCAACTACAACAATGTAAGGTAACACCTAGATCAACTACTAAAATCCTGTATTAAAAGATAGAACCCAAAATACTGTAAATAAGAGAAATGGAATTTTTTAAAAAATCAAATAACCCACATGGAAGATAGATAATTTTTAAAAAATGAGGAAACAAACAGAAAACAAAAAATTAAATGGTGATTTAAGCTCTAAGATGTCAGTAATTACTTTAAAACATCAATTAAAAGGCAGAAATAGGCAGAATGGATTTTAAAAATTATATGCAGGAGCACTAGTAAAAAAAAAAAAAAAGTCTATCTAAAAGGCCACATACTGTATGATTCAAGTTACATGCCATTTTTGAAATGAAAAAATATAGAGATGGAGAGAGAGTTGGTAGTGGTTGCCAGCAGTTAGGAACAGCTGGGAGGAGGGAGGCTGAGTGTACTGTAAAGGGGTAGCATGGGGACTATCTCTGGTGCTGGAGTGGTTATATACCTCGATTATATGGGTGGTTACATGAATCTACACATGAAGTAAAATGACATTGGGCCACACACACCATTGTCAATTGTCTGGTTTTAATATTGCGCTAAAATTACATTAAATGTAACCACTGAAAGAATTTGGACCTACAGTACAGGGGCCTCTGTCTATTATCCTTGCAAATCCCTGTGAGTCTGTATTGTTTAAAAATAAACAGTTTTTTAAAAGAGAAACATAAATATTTTTATTTTTAAGAATGTGGGGAAAGGATCATATAGCACAATAATGCTACAAAAAGCAATGAAAGTTCAAGATGATTAGTGAGGAAATGTGTTGCTTAGAAAGACCAGGGTTGCGATTTGTGGAGAAAGACAATTTTAGTGATACATATTGAAATATCTGTAAAGAGAAACGTAGGTGTGTGTCTGTTCGCGCGCGCGCGCGCGCGCGCGCGCGTGTGTGTGTGTGTGTGTGTATGCGTGCCTATGGAAAAGAGCAAAACGGAAATATTAAAGTAACTAATTCTTTAAAAACTAAAAATTAATTTGTCTTTGAAGTTTCATTTTTATGTAAGAGAATATATTGAAATATATCAACTGCATGACCTGTCACCTCCTGAGAATAAACAGTTTCTTCTCGAAAGGCTTTGAAACATTTTATAATCTATATCAAAGAGTTCAGCACAATTAATAGAATTTTGTAGTACTTCTCTGTTTATCCCTTGTGATAACTAAATCTGTAAAAAGCCTACTTCTAAGAGATATTCAGCCTTTGAATTTAAATTTTTATCTATCTTCACTTTGTTTGGTAAGAAAGTATCCTTATAACTCTGAGCTTACTTTATTGGCAATAAAAAATATCAGAGATAGAGAAGAAGTCTCAGGGTCATGGTAATTTTCTGCTTGCAT
Organism: Myotis daubentonii; assembly: GCF_963259705.1. Lineage (NCBI taxonomy): Eukaryota > Metazoa > Chordata > Mammalia > Chiroptera > Vespertilionidae > Myotis > Myotis daubentonii. Next base: position 74,054,331 of record NC_081846.1, read on the forward strand.
AAAGATCTAATATGACAACTGAACTGAATTAAGGAAATAACGCTAGCATTTCTTCAAAGTGGATCAGAGCTTATTTTGGTTTCATAAACAGGAGAGAATTGTTGCAATTCTATTGAGATAATTTCCAAAGAGCCACTCTTGGGGAAAAGTAGAGTGTCTCTTCAAAGAAAAAAGTCAACCACTTTTTTTCTTCATTGTCATCAAAAAACATTAGTATCCATCTGAGATCAACTTTTGCTGTGCAAAATAAAGAAACAATTAGAACATACTTTCTACAATAGAAAACTTAAGTATCCAATTCAGTTTAAAAACGACAGACAGACAATTAGGTGAAATAATGCCACTTAATGTAGTGACGGGGATTATAATTTTTTTTAAATGATGAGGGAGGAAAGAATAGCCATAGCCATTAGAATTCAACAAAATGGAAACCATGACTATTTTGAAAAATGAAATAACTGCTCAAACAATTAAAAATTCTAGGACTTTTTGTCTAAACTTCTGCTTTTATTCTGAATTACATTTCTACAGGACTTTGTGGATACTCTGGGCATATCTTACATTTTAAGCTTACCACTTCCTGAATTTCACTAAACATTTTTCTCCTATTAAGAAATGTTTTCCAGTACTTACTAAAAGATTTTTATGAATATTTTTATTTCCCTCTTTTTTTTTTTTATAACTATGGTGAACTCAAAAAAAATCTTAAAATTCAAAGAAAAAAAAAAGAACTATGGTGAACTCCTTTTCAGTACACAGTGTATATCCCAATCTTCTGTTCTCTGGAAATAAGCCTGTAATTTTCTTAGTCTTATTCCTTACATACTCAGCAATGTTTTTACAAGTACATTCATTAGTAACTGGTTTCTCCCCAGAAAATAACGAAATTTCAGAATGAAAATATGTTAAGGTAGATCAAACCTTTAAGTTTGGATCAGAATTAGTAGAGGCCTACTTTATTAAAAACAAACAAACAAACAAACAAACAAAAACCAAAGGGAAAGTTATATCAGATCCTTCTGATAATTTCTAACAAGATAAACTACACAGTAAGACAGTACATAGAGCACTAAGCTAAATTACAAAAGTTTTATATATTCATTTACAGCTAACAGAACTAAATTCAATTTTATTGAAGTATTAATATAGATTAATCAAATAACTAATATTTGTCATAAAGATAATGTATAACAAATTATTTGATTACTACAATGTTTTCAGATTAAGATAACATTTCTGAGATGCCAAAAAAAAGTATGTATAGGACTATCAATAATTAGGAGAAACAAAAAAATAACAATACGTAGTCAAGAACATGTGCTTTATTTCCAAACTAGTGGCTCAGTGCATGAAATTCATGCATGTTAAAAGGGAATTAATTAGAGGAAATATTTCAATATTGCTATTTGCCCTTTCTCTATAATAAAAGTGTCAGAGATGAAAGAAAATTAGTAAAATGTATAAGAAAATCTCCCTACTGTCAGAGTCTGGGGTGTACTGAGGGACCCAGAGTCAAGTCCCCCCCACCACCCACATGTGCTTTGAAAATGCAGGAGACCCAGACCCGGCTGGCCCCACCCCCATTGGGCAAGACCCAGACCCGGCTGGCCCCAGCTCCATCAAGCCCCTCCAGGTAGGGGGGACAGCCTGAGGTCCCCCATCAAGCCCCACTGGGCAGGGAGCGCAGCCTGAGATCCGCTGGCCCGGTCAGGCACATGGAGCCTCAGGTCCCTGCTGTTTGGTCATTACGAGATGGTGTCCTGGATAATTTGCATATTCTTCTATTATTAGTATAGACTAGAGGCCTGGTGCACAAAAATTTGTGCACTCGGGGGGGTCTCTCAGCCCAGCCTGTGCTCTCTCGCAGTCTGACCCCTCAGGGGATGTCCACCTGCTGGCTTAGGCCTGCTCCCCCGGAGATTGGGCCTAAGCTAGCAGTCAGACATCCCTCTGGCAGCCGGGGAGCCCTCGGGGGATGTCCATTTGCCAGCGGGGACCAGGCCTAAGCTGCTATTGGACATCCTTAGCATTTCTGAGGAGGCAGGAGAGGTTCCCACCACCACTGCTGTACTGGCAGCCGTCAGCCTGGCTTGTGGCTGAGCAGAGCTCCCCCTGTGGGAGCACACTGACCACCAGGGGGCAGCTTCTGCATTGAGTGTCTGCCCCCTAGTGGTCAGTGTGTGTCATAGTGACCAGTCATTCCCAGTGGTTCTGCTGTTAGGATCACTTTGCATATTACCCTTTTATTATATAGGATAGAGGCCTGGTGCACAGGTGGGGGCCCGCTGGTTTTCCCTGAAGGGTGTCCCGGGTCAAGGTGGGGGTCTTGCTGGGGTGCCTGGCCAGCCTGGGTGAGGGGCTGAGGGCCGTTTTCAGGCTGACCAAGCCTGCCAGCAGGGACCCTCACCCCATGAGGGAGTGGCCAGCCTGGGTGAGTGGCTGATGGCTGTTTTCAGGTTGGCCACAGCCCCTTCAGAGTGTGGGTCACCGCTGGGGTGCCTGGCCAGCTTGGGTGAGGGGCTGAGGTCCGTTTTCAGGATGGCCACACCCCCTTCAGGGTGGAGGGTACTGCTAGGGTGCCTGACCAGTCTGGGTGAGGGGCTGATGGCTGTTTGCAGCTGGCCAAGCCCCCCAGCAAGGAACCTCACCCCATGAGGGTGTGGCCATCCTGGGTGAGTGCCCTGATGGCTGTTTGCAGGCTGGCCATGGCCCTGAGCCTCCCAAGCTCCCAGTGGAGGCTGGCTGGAAGCAGGTATCTGGGCCACAGCCAGCCAGGACAGGCAGGAAGCTTGGCTTCCTCCATCGCCGGGGCAACCAAACATCTTGCTTGCTCCAACTCCGTGGCTGCTGGCCCCCATCTTGGTTGGGTTAATTTGCATATAGTCACTCTGATTGACTGGTGGGCATTGCTTGGGGCATAGCGGAGGTGTGGTCAATTTGCATGTTTCTCTTTTATTAGATTAGATGAGACCTTTGCTATACTTATAGTACCCAGCAGACTTTTTATAATTATTGCCCTGTTCTTACTAGAAAGTATCTTTTTATCTAGCCTTATCTTTCTAATGTTATAGAGCAAAAAAATTAGATTATAAATTGCTATGTCATCATATTTCTTATTTTAGAATATGTTTCAACAAATAAGTCTGTTATTTTTAATTTCTTTTCATTTTAACCAAGACTTATACAAGTTTGAATCTTTTAATTTTGACTTTATGATGTCATTCACTTGTAGATTTTTTCACAAACAAATAAAACTACGCATGGTAAATTATTCAAGAGGGAAATTAAGAAAACAATCTCTTTTATAATAGCACCAAAAAGTACTTAAAAATAAGGCTAACCAGAAAGGTAAAAGACATGTATTCCAAAAACTATAAAACATTCAGGAAAGAAATTATAGCAGACACTAATAAATGGAAAGATATTCTATGTTCATGAACTAGGAGAATTAATACTGTTACAATGTCCATACTATCCAAAGCAATCTACAGATTCAATGTAACCCCTATCAAAATCCCAGACATTTTTTTTACAGATAAAGAAAAGAAAACAATCCTAAATTTCATATGAATCCAGAAAAACACTCTGACAAGCACAATAATTTTGAGCAAATATAACAAATCTGAAGGCATCATTATATTGATCTCAAAAAATATTATATAGCTACAGTAATCAAAACAGTATAAAACTGGTATAAAATTAGATATATAGATCAAAGAAACAGAATAAAGAACTCAGAAATAAATCCACACATATACAGTAAATGGCTCTTCAACAATGGTGTTAAGAATACACAATGAGAAAATAATAATCGCTTTAATAAATGGTGTTGGGGAAACCGGATATCCCACCCCGAAATAAAATTGGACCTTTATCTTTGATCACACACAAAAGTTAACTCAAAATTGATTACAGATTTAAATGTAAAATCTGAAACTGTAAAATTTCTAAAGGAAAATATAGTGGAATAGCTTCTTTGCATTGGCCGTGGCAATGATTTCTTGAATATAGCACCAAAAACACAGGCAGTAAGTCAAACTACATCAAACTAAAAAGCTGCATAGCAAAGAAAACAACAGAGTGAAAAGGCACCCTACAATTAGAAAATATTTGCAAACCATATATCTAATAAGAGAAACTCAATAGCAAAAATAAACAAATAAATAATTCTAATAAAATATGTGCAAAGAACTTGCATAGACCTTTCTCCAAAGAAGACATGCAAATGGCCAACAGGTATCTAAAAAGGTGTTCAACATTGCTAATTATCAGAATTACAAATAAAAATAAGAGTAATATCACACACACACAACACACACACACACACACACACACACATGTCAAATGGCTGTGATAAAAAATAATAATAATCCCTAGCTGGTTTGGCTCAGTAGATAGAATTCCGGCCTATGAACTGAAGGGTACCAGGTTCGATTCTGGTCAAGGGCACATGATCCCCAGTGGGGAGCGTGCAGGAGACAGTCGATCAATGATTCTCTCCCATCATTATGTTTCTATCTCTCTCCCCCTCCCTTCCTCTCTGAAATCAATAAAGATATATTTTTAAAAAGAATAATAATAATAATAAACCCTAACTTGTTTGGCTCAGTGGATAGAGCATCAGCCTGCGGACTGAAAGGTCCCGGGTTCGATTCTGGTCAAGGGCATGTACTTTGGTTGCAGGCATATCCCCAGTGGGGGGTGTGCAGGAGGCAGCTGATCGATGTTTCTCTCTCATCAATGTTTCTAACTTTCTATCCCTCTTCCTTCCTCTCTGTAAAAAATCAATAAAATATATTTTTAAAATAATAATAATAAGTGTTGGCAAGGCTTTGGAAAAATTGGAACCCGTGTACAGTGTTGGTGGAAATGTTAAATGTTGTATTGGCTATTTAGAAAACAATATAAAGACATCACACAAAAACTAAATCTAGAGCTGCAATATGATCCAGCAATTAAACTTTTAGGTATATATACAAAAGAATTGATATTACAATTTCAAAGAGATATCTCCCTACCCATGATCATTGCAGCATTATTCACAAAAATCTAGATATGGAAACAACACGAATGTTCATCATGAAAATGTGAACAATATTTTTCAGCCTTTACAAGGAAGGACATTCTACCATTGTGCAACAACAGGCATAAAACAGGAAGACATTATGCTAAATAGAATGAGCCACTCTCAGAAGGACAAGTACTCTTATATGAGGCATTTAAATTAGTCAGAGGATAGAAGTAGAGGACAGAATGGTGGTTACCAGGGAATAGGATGAGATATAGGGAATTATTAAATGGGTATAAAGTTATACAAAGTAAGTTTCAGAGATCTGCTGTACAACAGAATGCCTGTAGTTAACAAAAAGATATCATGTATTTAAAAATTGCTAAGTTATATCTCAGGGTAACTGTTCTAAGCACAAGAAAAGATGGGAGAGGACAAAGAAACTTTTGGATATAATGAGAATATTTATTATCTGGATTGTGGTGATGTGAACACTATTGTACACATAGATCTGAACTTTCAAAATTGTGTACATTAGTTATGTGAAGTTTTTGTATACCAATTGTACCTAAATAAAGCTGAAACAAAGTTTTCCAACAACAAGAGCCCAATATAACATTTAAAAGATTAGTGGTATTTTGAAGATATTCTTAAGGCTGGGATTTCACAGACTCAGAAAGTCAGAGCAATTAGCCTTAACAACAAACAAAATACTGTGAATGCAGGCTGCTCATTTTGAGGTTGAATCTACTTCTTTATTTCACCAATATTTTTAGAGGCAAAACTATGCATGCCTCACATCTTTTCACAGCTAACTATAATTCGTTCCTATAGAATTAGTCAATCTTTTATTTATACTGGTAATTAAATACATTTATACTAATATTAGTTAAGATTTACTTTTTGTTTCTTTGTAAAAGAACTAGACTGTTTAAGTTTATTTTCACTATGTAAAATTATGGACAGCGAAAAATAATGGACATTGGAAAAAATTGAAGAATGGCACCAAACTTAACGTCAACAGAAAATTATATTCATAATTAATATAAATTATATACTAATTGATTTTTAAACTTTTAGCAAAATAATAAATCTAATATGCAACATTTTTAAAGCCCGACTTGAATAAATACATGATATGTCATTAAGTCAGACTGATCTCAAATAGTCTTAATAATTGAATTTTTTTAAAACTTCAACTACAAACTATCTGGTTTTCTTCTAGAATTCAAATGTTTTATTTATTTGTTTGTTTAATTTTTGGCAAATGAATCTATAAGACATATGGAGCATATTCTTGTGTGTGGTATAAGGTATAGACCTAATTTTCTGCTTCTCTAAATTCCCAGTTGTGCCTAAACATTGTTTAAAAAGCCTGCCATTTCCACAGTGATTTGAGAAGCCACCTTTATCCTATTCTCCAATTTTTTAGGTTTACATCTAGATTTATTGATTCAATGCTACCGTTATACTATCATGTCAGTGTATCATGTGCCAGTACCGTAGTGTTTTAACTATCCAGGCTTTATGATATACTTTAACATGTGGTTGGCACAGCCTCCTTCTAAGTTCCTCCTGTTTAGTGCTTTTCTCTGCTTATTGTTGCATACCATTTTTTTTCTATATAAACTTTAGTATCATCTTGTCCAAATTCATAAGAAACTTTGTTGGATTTATATTTAGGTTGAATTAAATATATAAATTAAATTTGACGGAACTGACATCTTTATAATGTTGACTCATCAGACATCAGTACACATTTTTCCTTTGGTTTAAATCTAGCATCAAGTCTGAAGAATGTTATAACAATTCCCTCCTATGAACTTTATACATAATTCTTAAGTTGAATCCTAAGTGTTTAATGCTTTTAGTGCTATTGTAAATAAGGTTTCTCTTCACCACTGTGTTTACTAACTGGCTACTCTCTGTCTATATGAACACTATTGACTTTTATATTGTAACTTTATAACCAGTTACTTAATTTTTTTATTGGTTGAGTTGTTTTATCATTAACCATCTGGAGTTTTCTAGGAATACATTCATGTCATCTGAAAACAGAAATAGTTAACTTCTTTACCCTTTTATATGCTTTAATTGATTTATCTAATTGTGTTTACTAAAACTATAACACAATGTTGAATACTAGAGAAAAAAAGTGAATATATTTTCCTTATTCCCTATCTTAGTGGAAATGCTTCCCAACTGCCATAGGATTTGTCTCTCTTTGTCCGTTTTTCTCCTACAGAAATTATACATTTCAAAATGTGCCCTGCAAATTAACGTTGTGGTTTTTTTTGTTTTTTTTATCTCTTTCTATACACCATGCTCTAATCTACCAGGACATTCCTTTTGTATTTTCAGACTCAGAATATCCTTACACATTTTGGGAGTGGTTTTAGATCAGTCTTAATCTAAAAGATCTCTTCTCTCATTTCATCAGTATTTCTTGACATAAAAATCATGCTTAAGAGATCACTTGCAATGATTTTGTGTTTTCTGTTGCTTTACTTATAGTTATATTGAAGTATATCTAGTCTCTGTCTTATATTTTGCTGTAGGAAGAGTTTTGTATGGTTTTAATTTTGCTCCTTGTTTTTCTCCATAATGTTTGAAGTAAGTATAGGGAGACGCTGATCTCAGCAACTGCCCTTGCTTTTAGCAACATCCATATTCAGAAAGGTTCTTACTTTTCTACTTTGCTGGATACTATCAAATTGACCTTCAAAATGCTAGAACCTATCCACATTCCTACCACCCGTGGAAGAGATTATTCTCACTGGAGTTTCTCATTCTAAAAAAATATATATTGATAACCTATTTTTGTTTTAATTTGCATTTCTGTGCTCCCTAGTAATCTAATAAGTTTCAAGACGCACCTCCAGATTTTATATCTCTTCTGTGACTCACCTGGGCAGAGACATCATCTTATTCTCTTGGGTTCTTAATTTCCTTTTGCTTCTTTTCTTCTTTTCAGTAGAGGTATACCAAGTAGGAGTTATTGATCCTGTTCATGTATATTGCAAATATATCCTCATTTAAAATATATCTTATCCTTAAAAATTAAAAATAATTGCAGTATTCAAAAATCTGTCTTACTTTTTATTCTATTTCATTTTATAACTGGCTTTAAAGCCCTTCACCCAACCCAAGCTTATAAACTATTCCCTATTATTTCCTGCTAAGATGTTAAAGTACTTATTTATTTATTATATCACTTTAAGTCATCTGGAGCTACCTTTTTATTGTAGTATAAAGTGGTATACATACAATTTAATACTTTTTTCTGTCCAAAGATTAGAGAAATATACAAAAATTCATTTGCCTATATGTATCTGACAATAATAGATGAGTGATGGTCATTTGAAGCAAATACTATATAATAAACACTATGGATAAGCTGTCTATTAACCAGTTATTCGGTAAAGTCCTTATAGTTTATATTTACGGCCACATAATAAATATCTGCAAGGATGTCACCATAGGTTCCATCTATGGCACCATACTAATCAGTAATAATATAACAAAGATTATAATAATTTTAATGCATTTGAATGTTTTGAAATTAAATTCATTTTATTATATTTCAAATCTTAAAAATGGCAACCTATTTTAAAATAGTGATATTTATTAAATTTCTTAATTATGCAGTATACTGAAATAGTGATTATGCTGAGCAAAGTCAAGTTTAGAACCTTGCAATAGAACCAAATGGAAGAAAACAGCCTTTTATCCAAGAAGACACAGTTTACATGGCCCATTGTTTGGTTATTTATAATCATCTCCCACATGATCTACTTCCTATATCCTTGCCATTCACTCTTTAACATAAGCATAAACTATCACATAGCATAATTTTGTGGAAGGGATCAAAGGCTATATAATATTGCCCTTACCACAAATAAATTAAGAGATAGCTTGAAGCACTGCTGCCCATGTTCTGAGAATTCATGATGGAAAGAGAAATTGGCTTACCATTTCTAAATGAATCAGGACATAGAATATTAACAATAAATGCATTTGCGAATTAAAAATTCCATTTGCATAACTAAACCTTCTTATAAGGCTGATGAAATCATGTTTCTAAAATGGCAAAATAAAAACTATTTTTTTTCATTCTCGAATTTCTTCCAATATTAGAATCACTAGCAACTTGACAGCGTAAAGCCTGGACTGCCAAAAAATAGTTAAAAATAAACATTACAGATAAGCTGTCTTTTTATCACTAAATAGAGTCTCACAATTTTGCTGCTTCTTTCTCTGTTCTGAACTTAGGAAAGTCTGTGTTACTTCTTTCCCAGAATAAGAGTTTAAATGGCTGACTTTATTTGAAAACAATTGTCAGTCTCATCGCCTTTCTCTCTTCCCTGAAATATTCCCTGAAAATCACATCCAATGATGCATCCTAAGTAGTTCTTTTTGCCAGAACTTAGGAAATAAGCCAACTTGAACAAAGAAAAGTGAAGTGTGCTATAAATTAATATGCAGTATTCTTTATGGTTGTGGAAAAATGTGCAGAATTCATGTAATTTTAGGCAAAGAAAATGTATCTGCCATTGAATTTGATGACAGTCTCTTTGGAAGAATATCATGTAAATTTTTGCAGCTGAATATTATCTCGGTTCTATTAATAATACATTCCTATTGTACATTTATTATACATTTGGAGGCTCTAAAATGTTACTGCAAAATAATAAACCAATTGGTATAATTTCAGATATAAATGTCTATATAGTTCAATATTGTCGTGCAATTTTCCAGAGGGACAGATTTCCAGGACTAAATGAGCTATTTCTGCATTCATATTGGATTTCCATTTAAAAAAAAAAAAAAAAACTAGTTGCAACTTCTCATTCCTCCTGCATTCAATCACATTAGAAGAGATAACAATTTGGTCCATAACAGGGACAGTGAACTTGGAAGTTCAGGACTACAATCCCAAGGGACAGATGAGACCGAATCAGTTAAAGGTCACACGTAGCAGATGCTTGCCACTATTCCCCACTGGCACTAACCACATAGTTTATAACTTGAACCTAAATTAACACAATGAGTGGAAAGATGCTGCCCTGGAATTAAGAAGGGGAGGTGGGAGGAGGCAGATCTAGGCAGGTGAATTAGCAGACATGTGCTTTTCCATCTGTACACCTGAACACAGGGGATCCCAGGCACAGGCATTTGGCTCTTTTTTTCATTTTTGGCTTTGAATAATTTATTCTACCTCTACTTATGGCTCTGGACAAATTTTGAAAAGTAACTGTTTCCCTCACTTATAGTTTTTGGATTCTCTCTCCGATTTACCCAATCAATACTACCACTATACTGAGGCAGTCGATCAATGATTCTCTCTCATCATTGCTGTTTCTATCTCTCCTCCCCCTTCTGAAATCAATAAAAAAAACATTTAAAAAAAGAAAAAAATATTATCACTATACCACTCTTGTTGTGTTTATTGTAAATGAACTGCTGCCTCACCTATCAGAACTAAGTTATCTTCCTGGAAGGTAACTAAAGATAACTAAATAATTACCTTCTTAATTATTTCGGTAAAGTAATAAGCTACTTTGAATCAAGGTATAAATTGCTGAGTTATCAAGAGGGCAAATCAATAAATATTTGTTATTATTATTATTGTTGCATGATGAGAGATTACAATTTTTCCAGGCCCCAATTTAATATGTATACCCATGATATTCTTATTTTTTAAATGCATAGAAAATTATACACTTTTAAATAGAAATGGTATGCCAAAACCGGTTTGACTCAGTGGATAGAGCGTCAGCCTGCGGACTGAAAGGTCCCAGGTTCGATTCCGGTCGAGGGCATGTACCTGGGTTGCGGGCACATCCCCAGTAGGAGATGTGCAGGAGGCAGCTGATCGATGTTTCTCTCCCATCGATGTTTCTAACTCTCTATCTCTCTCCCTTCCTCTCTGTAAAAAATCAATAAAATATATTTAAAAAAAATAAAATAAATAGAAATGGTAAAACATCTTTCTCTCACAGTGGGATTTCATACTTGACTAGTAATTACAATGACCTGGGGGGGAGGGAGGTTACAAACAAATAAGCCCCTCAAGACTTTTTGAATCACAGACATGATTTTGTAAAAGCCACACGTATGGTTCTGTTGCACATCCAGAACTGAGAGCCGAGGTTCTGCATTCTTGCCACGGAACGTGGCCCTGGGCCAGCCGCAACAGCAGCATTGCCTGAAAGTTTTCTGAGAATTTCAGCATCTCAGCTCTAGCCAGACCGACTGAGTCAGAAGGTGTCTTTCCACAAGATCCTCAGTGATTTGTCTGTGCGTTCAAATCTGAGGAACACTGAGACAGAAGCTGCAACAACACGCAGTATTTTACTGCTAGATCTGATGAAATAAGCAGCTTTGACGTAAGACAAACAGTCCTGAAAATATAACCACACGATGAATCCTTACAATGGCAGTTGAATCACCTTATCTCCTTGCTGAGTTAGTTCTAATCGAAGGTCTTCCGTTCATGGCTTTTTCTCTAAAAGTAGGGAGTTTCAATGTGAATATCATTGGATGAGTAAACTTACGTTATTGAGCTAATCAGCTCATTCAAACAGCTTATCTACTCCAAGAGACAGAGGGCCCTTCAGTTGGCAGCCTTGACTTCGCTTTTGAACTTTTCTATGTTTACCCAACTTTAAGTTCCAAAAAGTTTTATTTAATATGCAATGTGACTAAGCCACACAGGAATGCACACAATTAAAATATTCAGCACACTAGCATAGGTAACATATTGTACTATTAAATATTTATTAAGCACTAACAAGTGCTAATGCTACAAAACAGAATTACTTTCCGCCGCTTCCCAGGACAGTGCTAAAGACAATGCAAAACAACACCTGGGATAGAGCTCTCCGCTCCCGCTCACAAGACCCACAAATTCTAAACAAAATGCGTCATTTGGACCAGGGAATTCTTAAGCAATTAACTGAGTCTCTTTGGGAGTTAATGTTCACATAATGAAGAGTTTTTCTCTCTACAATTAGCACTTTTGATTGCATGTTGAATATATCTGAGAATAATCAAGTACTTAAAGATTATGTTTTCTAATCCTGGAATCATTTCCAGTTTCTCTCTCTGGAACTTAAATATTTGTTCTGCTTAGAAATCTTTTCAGAGAAACTCTCTTATGGCATAAAAAAGTTGTTTCATGACATTTTAATGATCATTATTCCAAGAATCTTTGCTTACTCCTAAATTAAAAAATAATAATAGTAATAATAGGATGCAGATAAGCTTTCAAGACACTACATTGTTAAAAAAGAAGAAAAGAAAGAAAAGCTCCCTGGAAGTTTGATCAAAAATAAATGATACAGGCTGAGAAATTATTTGTAATATATCTCATATTCTTGAAGATATTTTCATGGTTTGAAAATAAGTACAACAATGAAAGTTATATTGAAATGATACATTTGCTTTTCCAGACAAACATTGTAAGACTTCCCTTCTGGGCTGACTGGTCCATCTGCACCTTCTCTGTGGAATCCCATCTGTCTGTCAATCTTGATGTTTGCCAACACTCATTCAGAATACGATGCATCCATTTATTTCATTTGCTCTGCCACTAATTGGTGGCATTTCTCTGGGAACATGGCTGGGGCCTGGGGATATTATATTTCAGGAGTGTGGACAGGCGTGAGGAAATCAGAGTGAGACTTGCAGGCTTTGAAAAGAATGATGAGGGTGAGGATGCACTTCCAAATTGTACCATCTGCTGAAATGCATACAGAATTATATAAATGAGATTGCCATTCACTCATTCATCATTCATTTAGTAATCCATTTAGTAAAATGGTAGCCACTGTACTGGGTGCTGAAAATGCTAACTCAAACTATAGTTACCCCTTCAAGGAACTGTAGCACTGCTAGAGAACCATATGGAACTTGGATACTATGTTTACATGTATTCTAATCTTCTGGATTGCATTAATTCGTTCCCTAGCGTGACTCTGTTGTACTTATACATGTATATTTAGGACAATGTCTTTTCAATGGAACATAGGGCTCATGATTTAAATAAGATGCTTGCTGTTTGCTCTTCAGGAGAGAAGAATATTGAGGAAACCGGATAGGAGGATTAGAAAACAGTGCTGTCTACAACACATCTGCCACAAGAGGAAATTAAGAGGGTTTGCAACATCTTCCTATGGTTGTACTTTCTTTCATCTCTAATTTGTAGCTGCTTTCATCTCTAAATCTGAAGTTGCCCCCAGAATATGGGTTTCCTTAGTCATAGCATTACCATTTTCTATCATGCTTTAAAACCCCCTCTGCTTAGTGAAATTCTATTATACCCTTCACATCCCAGCTTCAACTATGCTTTCTCCATTAAGGTTTCCTTGGCTCTTGCCATTTGTACTGCTGTCCACTTCTGTTGTTCCTCAACTTGTGGTCACACTACATAAGAGATTGGGTCTTATCTGCATGTGGTCTTATAAATAATCAATCCAAATAGTTTTTTTTTTAATTCAACTGAGTTTAAACTCTAAGAAGAGCTAATATCATTACATCTATAGTGTTCTCTGTGCAAGTGAATGCTTACAGCAAATGCAGCAAAGATTCTAATTGATTGATTAGTTGCTAAGTAGTTCCCTTCCAGGTCTTGCTTCCTTATTCATCACATAAAAATAAATAGCCCTGGCTGATTTTTCTCAGTGGTTAGAGTGTTGGCCCACGGGCAAGGACCGAAGGGTCTCAGGTTCGATTCCTGGTCAAGAACATGTCCCTTGCAGGTTCAGTCCCTAGCCCTGGTCTGGGCATATGCTAGAGGCAACCAGTCATGTGTCTCTCTTGCATTGATGTTTCTTTGTCTCTGTTTCTCTCCCTCTACCTTTCTCACCCCACCCCCTTTCACTCTCTCTAAAAATCAATGGGAAAAATATACACATTCCCACTTTCACCTCCTAAAAATATCTATTGCTCCATATTTTAGATGCTTGGTTTTTGTCATTCCAGGAGACCCTTCTCTTATTATTTTTGTAATGTGAAATATTGTGTCTGAGAATAATAATTGCTCTGTATTTGTAAGGAGGAAATAATTTGTTCTTATCTGTTCAAATAAGCCTTCATGTTTTTTTAATCATAAAAGAGTTGTTTATTCTTAATTTATAAATAAAACTACGAATTTTGATACTTGCTTCAGGACTTGACTCATATGATTAAAACGCTGAAATGGCTCCTCATTCACTCTTCTTCACATTTTGGCTCATGTCACTTTCACTAACAGTCCTGCTTTGACTGAACTCCCCTAGTTAGTGTTCTATTGTGGTGCAACAAATTACCGCACACTCTGCAGCATGGCAGCATAAAACAACTCACATTGATTATTTCACCGTCACATCGGTTGGAGATCAGGCACTGCCTCCCTGGATCCTTTGCTCAGGTCTCACAAAGCTGTCATCAGGAGTTGGCCAGGGCTGAAGTTCTCATTTGTGCCCGGGGCCCTCTTCCAAGCTCATGGTTATTGGTAGAATTCATCTCTTCATGGTTGGAGGGTGAATCCCGCCCTCCCCCACATCCCACCCCACCCCACCCCAGTTTGTTATTGACTATCAATTACTGGCTGCTAACAAGTGTCAGGGACTGCCCTCAATTTCTCACCACATGCCCTTCTTCCCTCACATTGTATGGGCTTCATCTTCTAGGCCAGAGAACTTTTCTCTGATGCTTCATTACCTTTCAAAGGCCTCACATGATTAGGCAGGGCCTAGTTAGAATAATCTCTCATTAATTAATTCCCAATCAACTGATTAGGAACCTTATTCACATCTGTAAATTCCATTTTGCCTTATAATGGGAGTAATTTGTAATTATATTCCCAGGTCTTCTCCATACTCCAGGAGAGGGTATTGTACAAGCACAAGGGTCTTTGGAGGTCATTTTAGAATTCTGTCTGCCAAAGTCTTATCCTACTCTATTTCTCCTTTTTCTTCCATAATATGCATGCGATAGCATGCATATATTTCTCCCCACTGGAATATAAGCCTCTCAATAATAAGGCTCTCAATGACCTTTTTTTTTCTCTTTTTTTTTTAACATGTGTACTCCAACACAAAAGATATAGCTTGTTCCATTTGAGGTGCTCAATAAATAATAATAGGTGAATAAGTAAAGGATTATGAATGTGCTTCACCATTAATACAGAAGATATTTAGAGAAGATATTTTATTGAGATTAAAGACAGAAAGTTGTTTGTTTGTTTCCCAGCAAGCAATCGTTTAATCATTTTGTTTACACACAACATTTGAGAAACTATTAAATAAAAATTATACTACCCACAAAATTCTACAGACATAAGAAATAAATATTTAACTGGTTTTTCTGGGAGGGGTTAAGTAATTTGTTTTTAAGTTTTTGTCCTAGTTTTTCTTTTTCTAGTTCATTTTCTACAATTTTGCATTACTTTTAGAATTGTGAAAATGAAACATCATGTAATAATTCTGAAGTAATGCTTTGTCATAAAAATTTCTTCACAAATGTCTCTGGTAATTTGAAAATGATTGTGCTAACAGAGTACGACTTGTGGGGTTTTTTTTTTTGTTATATTAAGATGAGGTTGATTAGTTTCTCTTGAAGTAAATGTGTTCAGTGATAGGTTCTATACACAGAAATGAGAAAAGTCCTCCAAAATGGTGAAAACTGAAGAGCCAAAACATTCCATGCCTTGTAGAAGATGCCAGGTGATTTTCCATTTCTTCCTATTTTCCAATGTTATTCTGTGACCTAGCATTATATAACATTAAAGCAAATTTGTTAATTAAATCCGGAGAGTGCCTTTACCATCATTGCCTAAAGAAATCTTAGGAAAATAATGTGATTGGAACAAAGAAATCAACCTGCCAATAAAAAACAGTTGGAATTACCTTACTTGGATATGGACCAGTTGTGTGAATTAAAGCAACTTTCTTAACTTTGAATAACTGCTTCAATACTTAGTAGATGTGAATTCTTGTGAAATATTAAACTCTGCCTTGTTTTCACCATCAGTAAGACAAGCAAGCATAGGAATTGTACATCTCTTATGTACTGAGTATAGCATTAAAATGATAATTTATGTAATATACTAGGACAGAGCTAGATACAATATGTCTTATTTTATTATTATAATACTAAAATTATCAGCATTGTACTTTAGTGAACTTGTAAACTTCTGAGGAAACACTGACATATTTATATAAGAAATACTTTTTTTAATTAAAACAATATTGGGTTTACTTATTATTACAAGAAATAACTGTAATTAGCTTGCCTTAAGAATATTTTAAAAGCATTTATTCCACATTTTCAATAGAAATTAAACTGCTTTTGTGTTTTGTTCTGTGGTAACTATCTAATGGATGACTAGGGTTTTCTGACACTGATTTCTTTATTTTATCATAAATTCTCTGATAATTTCAAAATCTACTATTATATCATTGGCAAATAAATATAGTATATCTTATTTTTTCCAATTCTTATATTATTAATAGTTTGATCTCACTTTATTATTTGGTTATATTAATATAGTGATTCTCAACTGAGTGTAATTTTATATCCCAAGGAATATTTGGGAATGTCTGGAAACATTTTTGGTTGTCACAGATGGTGGTGTGAGGATTGATGTTGCTGACATCTCATGAATAGAGGCCAGTGATACCATGAAACGTCCTAAAATACACAGAAAAAAAAAACCACAATAAGGAATTATACAGCCCAGATGTTAATGGTACAAAGTTGAGAAACCATGCTCTAATATAGTATTAAACTATAGCAAAGATATTGAACATTTTATTTTATGCCTGACTCCGTGGGGATGTCTCTTGTGCTTCTCGTTTATGTAGAAATTTTGACTTTATTATTGTTTTTATTATTTTTGAAAGTTTTTTTTTTCCTTTTTCTATTATCTCTAAGATGATAAGTGGCACTGGGATTATCTGAAAATTGAAAGTTTAGTATAATTGCTCAGTGAAACCCTCTGGTCCCATATGAAGTAAATGTTATTACCTCTTAGAAATGTTGTCTCTGGAAATCAGAATTGGAGGGAAACAAGAAGAAACAACTTGCAATTTTCAACATTTAAAACAATTACTTTAGTTTAAAAAATGTGACCTGAAGTATATGTGTACATATATGTGTGTGTGTAAATGTGTTTGTATGCATATACAAACTTGTTTTGCAGAACTACTGTGACCAATGAATGCATGCGTAGATAGACATGTGTCTTCTGTGATTCATGGGTACTGGAGTTTCCTCGTTCAGGATAACGCCTAACAAATCTGTTCATTTATGCCTAAAATGTAACCCAGAAAACCCAAGTATCACTACTATCTTCACACATCAGATGACTACCCCTTTGTAATCATCAAATATAACCAGAATCATTATTCAGCTTGACTAGAGGAACTCTCTTTTTACCAAGAATTTCTGAGATGCCTCAAGATGTCCATCTATATCAAACTGCTGTTCTAAAGATTATACAAGTTTTTAAAGATATATACGTGTTTACACTTATATCATGTATAAACTTATACATGACTAGAGGCCTGGTGCATGAAATCGTACACTCAAGGAGTCTCTCAGCCCAGCCTGCACCCTCTCGCAGTCCAGGAGCCCTTGAGGGATGTCCAACTGCCGACTTAGGCCCGATTCCCTGGGGAGCAGGCCTAAGCTGGCGGTCTGACATCCTTAGCGCTGCCACAGAGGCGGGAGAGGCTCCCGCCACTGCTGCACTCACCAGCCATGAGCCTGACTCAGGGCTTCTGGCTAAGCAGAGCTCCCCCTGTGGGAGCACACTGACCACCAGGGGGAAGCTCCTGCGTTGTGTGTCTGCCCCCTGGTAGTCAGTGTGCACCATAGTGACCGGTCATTCTGCAGGCTGGTCGATTTGCATATTAGCCTTTTATTATATAGGATTATACATGTTTTTGAAGATAAAACCCATGAGTTTATTTCAGGTACCATTAATGTAAACTCAAGTATAGTACCTCATTATTACCAAAACTTTTAAAAACCTAGAATTAATTTCATCTAAATTTTGTATATTACCATAAAAATTGATAGAATGAAGACAATGGGATGTCTAAAATGTCTGCTAAGATATAAAATCAAGATTTAATTGTACTCAAAATAGTTTAGCATTTTATAGTAATCATTTTAACTGTTAGATATGGCAAGTTATATCTGAGGACTCCACACATAACCAATGAGCATCCTACTGTTAAATCAGGCTGAATAACTAAGGGTTTTGCTCAGTTTTTTAAAGGACAGTATGCATTTTACAATCGAGATTTTCAATGATTTTTAGTAGTCATATACTGTGAAAGTTAGTAGAAAAAATTGATGTGTAGCAATAATACAAATGCATAATAGATGCTATACTGTTTTATTTTTAACGTCTTTTTTGGCAGTTATGTGCCATATCTTGATAATGATGCAATATAGTGAGCCCAGGAAAATCTCCATCTCCATTTTATGTATTATTCATATTAATTTGAAAAGCCACTAGCTTTCAAAGAGTTAGCTCTAGAGAACAAAATTTTATGGTCACCTTTAAATTATATTAACATAGCCAGGAGCTAAGGACTTTAGTTGTATTAAACACAACCTAAAGCAATTCAAACTTGTGTTTGATAAATGCCTTGTTTTCTCAATAAAAGGCTTTTTTAAAATCTCTTATGATATTTTAGAATACAGATAGGGTTACTATGAGTGCCTGACTTCAAAATGGATAAAGGGGTGCCAATGTTCTTTTATAATTTTCCTCTGAACACCCAAAGAATGGATCAAATTCTAGTGCACTAAAAGTTTTAAGTGACCATATTATATAATAATTTAATAAATTGCAACTATTTAACTTACTTTGGGGTAGACTTTTTGAAAAATGTACTGTAGAAAATCATGTGTTAAGGAAATTTTTTTTTCATCTTAAATGGCATGCAAACATTGAATTGATAGTATTTCATCTGGTTGAGTCCTATTTCTCTAAAACAAATAATAGTTTAGCCAGCTAGAGATTTAAATATATGTGATGCATGTTATAGTCATGGAATGAATAGTTGCTCACTGATTAATGGTGACAGGCATGAGTGTGGTGTTTAGTTTATGGGTTTAAAACTTGGCACTAATATATCAGTTAAGTTTCTGGTTGCAGATGACAGAAAACGTTGCCAAAGAACAAGGCTTAAACCAAGAACAGGGTTAACTTCAAGGGCCTCAATTTAGTTTCAAGCAATATTTTCCATATCATTTCTCCTGTCTCTTCTGCTTTCTTTGTGTTGGCCCCGCTCTGAGAAAGGCGCTACCTTCATGCTGCCAAGATTTCAAAAGTGATGTCCCTTCTTTTTGCTGGTCTTTATTCATGAGAAGTGAGTCGGTAGGTCTCACAGCACATAAGGGAAGGTATTGCACAGGGGCAGGGATAGCAGAAGGCAGGGGCCTATGTAAGTCTTTAAGAAGCTAGCCTGCCACCAACCCACAGTAACCCAGAACAAACAGGGTCAAGCACAGAGCTCTCTGCGCTGACACATGCATCCGAAAATGAGTGGTGTGTGTTGCACAATAGTGTCTACCTCTTTGCATTTAAGTGTTAAAAAGAATTAATAAAGGAACACACCTTTAAGTTCTTTAATTGTATATCTGTTTGGCAACCATAGTGGTTGTTCCCAGGCAGAATAATGGTGATTTTTATCTTCATGTATTTGTACTCTACATTCTACAAAATATGTACTTTGGTTGAATTCTATTTGAAGAAAAAAACTATGCAAATCCTGAAAATGATATTTAGGTCCAGGAAACTTGTTCTGTGTGCCTCGCATTCTGAGAGGTGCTAATTTATCTGTAATAATTCTGTTATTTTTGTATTAACAGTTCCATCTTTCATTGTTGTTGGGTGATTTGAGAGCACCATGCCCGCTGCAGGTGAGAGGGCTTATTTCCCACATAACTTCCTTGCCGGGAGCCGGTCCATCCTTGCTGTTTCAAGGGACCTGGCATATATGGCATACGGTTCTTAATATGTTTGCTCACCTTCTTGGCGCTGTGTTTTAACCAAGGTCACCTCTCCGAGAAAGGATGAATCCCCAGGTAGGGATTTTCCCCTGAAGTTAGGGAGGGAATAAAACCCCTCAACTAAGTGCCAGGCGGGTAATTAATCACTTTAACTACGAACAATCATGCTTAAACTACATAATTTTTTCTCCCTGGAATGGAGATAAGAAACGCCCTAACCTTTGTAATAGAGATTGATAGGATTGAATCAACTGGTATAAATACAGTTGTAACAAGACAGAAACACTCAGAACTTAGAACACAGAACTCAGAACACAGAACTAAGGACACAGGGCTTGGAAGACAGGACCAAGAGAGACAGAGCCTAGGCACAGAACCTACACAGAACGTTCTCTAGAGACAGAAGAACTTCGCTGGAGAGAGCATGCCGGAGGATCCTGGAGAGGGACTGGCCTCGGAGCCTAGAGACAGAGCCTAGCGGGAGAACATGGCAAGGGATCCTGGACTGAACCTGACTGCGGAGATTGGCAGGAGAGCCTGACTAGAACCTGGTGACTGAACCTGACTGGAGAACCTGAGCAGAACCTCTCTGGAGATCAAGACCAGAACTTGGCTGGAGATCCTGGCTAGGCTGCTGATCAACTGAACCCTGTCTCCTTGTCCTTCCTTCTTCGCCGACTCCGTCCACGCCTTTGGGGACCCCTGGACCCGCTGGGGTTGGACCCTGGCACTTCCTCAATATTGGGAATTATCAATCAATATTTTAACAAAATCTGTTTTGTAAAACACTGAGGGATTTAAGAACCATGCCACATTGGCATTGAGAAGTAACATTGATGTCCAGCGAAAATATCTTTGCTGGGGTTGTAGTAGGGCAAGAGTTTCAGTATGAAAACACTGGAAGAGCCTTGGCATAGAACAAATGAGAGAAATTATTTCACCTCTATATCTAAGAACTTTTAGGGTTCTTTGTTGATTTTGACTTTTCCCTCTAACAGTCCTTTGAAACATTTCCCGTGATTACAGCACTCAACAGCAGTCCACAAAAATAACAGACATGGAGGCCTCAGTGTAAACAGAGAGCATCGCTGAACGTCACAGGCTATCCTGTGAGAACATATTACTGGACAAAAATTTGGTAATAAAAGAAGAGTTGCTGGATGAGGATAAATACTGGGACCAGCACATTGTGAGACCTAAGAGAATCAATCCTGCCCAGATAACTTCGATTTCTTTAATTATGCAAGTTAAGGAATAATTCTTTAATTATTTGAGGGTTCTCAAAAATTAATAATTAATTATGATATAACTAGAGGCCCGGTGCACAAAAATTTGTGCACTCGGCGGGGGGGGGTTCCTCAGCCCAGCCTGTGCCCTCTCTCAGTCTGGGACCCCTCAGGAGATAACGACCTGCTGGCTTAGGACTGCTCCTGGGTGGCAGAGGGCAGGCCCAATCCCTAGGTGCAGCCCCTGGTCGGGCTCAGAGCAGGGCCGATTGGGGAGTTGGGGCACCGCCTCCGGTCATGCACAGAGCAGGGCTGATTGGGAGGTCGCGATGCCACCCTCAGTCACGCTCAGGGTAGGGCCGATTGGGGGTTTGGGGCACCGCCCCCTGTCACACTCAAGGCAGGGTCGATGGGGAGGTTGTGGCGCCACCCCCTGTCATGCACAGAGCAGGCCCATCAGGGGGGTTGTGGTTCCGTACCCTGTCACGCACAGAGCAGGGCCCATCAGGGGGTTGAGGAGCTCCCCCCTGTCACTCACAGAGCAGGGCTGATCAGGGGGTTGGGGCACCGCCACGCTCACACTCAGGGCAGGGCCGATGGGGAGGTTATGGCCCTACCCCGTCACACACAGAGCAGGGCCCATGGGAGTGGAGGTTGGGGCGCCGCACCCTGTCACACACAGAGCCGCCAATCAGGGGGGTTGGGGAGCTCCCCCCTATCAGGCACAGAGCAGGGCTGATCAGGGGGTTGGGGCACCTTCCCCTGTCACGAACAGAGCAGGGCAGATAGGGAGGTTGTGGCCCTGCCCCCTATCACACATAGAGCTGCAGGGCGATCGGGGTGTTTGGGCGCTGCCCCCTGTCACGCTGATCCCGGTGCCAGGAGGCCTCGCGGCTCCACTGATCCTGGTGCTTGGAGGCATATTACCCTTTTACTATATAGAATAGAGGCCTGGTGCACAGGTGGGGGGTGGCTGGTTTGCCCTGAAGGGTGTCCTGGACCAGGGTGGGGGTCCCCATTGGGGTGCCTGGCCAGTCTGGGTGAGGGGCTGTTTTCATGCTGGTGGGTGACTGTAGCTCCCAACTGCTCCTTTTTTTCTTTTTCTTTTTATTCTGGGCCAGCTTTAGCTCTGGCTTCAGCTCTGAGGCCTCTGCTGCTGAAAGCAGGTATCTGGTTTGTTTGGGTTCTATAATATCGAAACACTGTATCAACTCCAGCTCTGAGATCCCGGCTGGCTGAAAGAGGGTTTCTGAGATTTTGTTTAGCTTCTATATTTGTTACAATGTTTCAAGCTGCAAGCTCAGAGGCCGGCAAGGCATGCGGGGAAATTTGGTTTCCTCCGTCACTGAAGCAAGCAAGCCTCATGTTAGCTTCCAGCTGCCTGGCTGCTGGCCGCCATCTTGGCTGGCAGTTAACTTGCATATCACCCTGATTAGCCAATGGGAAGGGTAGTGTCGTACGCTAATTACCATGTTTCTCTTTTATTAGATAGGATTAGGCATCTATACATGTATATGCTATATGCTATACTTCTCCATAGATTAAAGTGTTTAAAGTTGCCTAAGGTCAAACAAGTAGTAAATTTAAATTTGGATAATAGATTTTCCTCCTTATTTTCCTTATCTCTTATCATTATCTATCTACATAAAACCCTAATATGCAAATCGACCAAACGGCAGAACCACCAGCAGAATGGTCACTATGATGCACACTGACCACCAGGGGGCAGACGCTCAATGCCGGAGCTGCAGTGTCCCACCAGGGGGAAAGCTGTTCTTAAACCACTGAGACTTTTCTTTTCCTTTTTTCTGTTTTCCAGGTTCCTGAAATTCAAACTACTCTTTGCCTTTCGGCTGTGGTTGGAGGAGAGAATGAATTTGAAATAGGCTTATTACACAGTGGTGGGTGGCGGGGCCAGCAAGCAGGCAGCTCCAGGCCAGCCAAGGCAGGTGCAAGCAGGGGGCCCCCCTGATCTCCTTGCTGGTCGCCCCATAGAGGGAAGTGACCAGTGGGTGCAGCGGGGAGTGGGGCCGGTGAGCGGGCGGTGCCAGGCCATGGTGTTCGCGAGCAGGGGACCTGATCACCCCACTGGTCTCCCCGAAGATTGGTCCTCATCGCTGGCTAGGCCTAGGGACCCTACCTGTGCATGAATTCCATGCACCGGGCCTCTCGTAGACAATAAAGCAGAATGTTAAGACATAAACTCTGGACTTACAATGTAGGGGTCTAATTTCTGTCCCAACATGTATTACTTTTATGAATCTGGGCAACTTATTCTGTCTATTTTGGTTTCCTCATGTATAAAATGCAGCTAATAATAGTACCTAACATCTTGATTACAATAAAGACAAAACAAGACAGTACTTATAAAACATAAAGAATACTATCTGGTATCAACTAAATATGTAATAAAATACAGGCTTATTTTAGGATATTATACTAAGGGCATTTATTTTTTTCATTTAAAAAGTATGAAAAACACCTCTATGTTGGTGAAATTATTATTAGCATTTTAGAGGTGAGAAAAGAGGGTTTTAGAGAGATTGTGTAAATAAGTAAAAATTGTTCCACAGGAAAGTGGTTAGTTAAGACTTGGACTAAGCCAGCGGTTCTCAACCTGTGGGTCGCGACCCCTTTGGGGGTTGAACGACCCTTTCACAGGGATAGCCTAAGACCATCGGAAAACACATATTGAATATATAATTACATATTGTTTTTGTGATTAATCACTATGCTTGAATTATGTTCAATTTGTAACAATGAAAATACATCCCGCATATCAGATATTTACATTATGATTCATAACAGTAGCAAAATTACAGTTATGAAGTAGCAATGAAAATAGTTTTATGATTGGGGGTCACCACAACATGAGGAACTATATTAAAGGGTCACGGCATTAGGAAGGTTGAGAACCACTGGACTAAGCAGTCTAAGTTAGTAGCCTCTAAACCATTAAGCTCTACCTGCCTGATGTCAATGCTCCTACTATTTTTTACTGCATTATGTTGCTTTATTCTGGTACACTGCTTTTACTTTTCCAAGTATTTCATTATGTGTCTCATTTAACTTTCAAGATATTTTTTCTTAATTTTTCTTTATCATCGAAAATATTACAGATGTCCCCCCTTTTCCCTCATTGACCTCCTCCACCCCACTCCTGTCTCTTCCCCAGGCTTTCCCCTCACTATTGTTCTTCTGTGGGCTATGCATATATGCATATCAATTCTTTGGTTAATCTCTTCCTTCCCACCACCTCTGCCCCCTTCCTTCTGAAATTCTTCAGTCTGTTACATGCTTCTATGTCTCTGGATCTATTTTGTTCATAAGTTTATTCTGTTCATCAGATTACATATGTAATGAATTGTTAGTTTTCTTATCATCATGTAGCTAAAGAAACTGATTCAGTTAAATCAAATGCTTCCCTAGCTAATTGGGCATTTGCCAGTGTTGCAGGCTCGATCCCCAGTAGGGAGCATGCAGTAGGCAGCAGATCAATGATTCTTTCTCATCATTGATATTTCTATCTCTCCTTCCCCTTCTTCTCTGAAATCAATAAAAATATATTAAAAAACAAAACAAAACAAAAAAGATTCCTTAAATGTCTTTTGTTACTACTTTGTAGCTATGAAATCTTACTTGGATCACTTAAATTCTCTGTTCTTGAGTTTCCCACTTTATAAGATACTAATTATGTTTTATTTATAATAAATATGAGTAAATGTATTATAAAATAAAAAGAATTATACCACAACTTCATAGGGTAATCCAGGATTAAACAAACTAATGCAGATAGAATTATTTAGAGCATTACCTGGCAGATATTAAGCACTCAAGCCATGTTAATAATAATAATATGATAATCAGCATGCATTAAAAATAAATTATTACATTAGTTAAAATGAATTGTTATCATGCAAACAATCAAAAAGCAAAGATTCACTTATCTGAAAACATTAGGGCCCAGACATGGATTTGGCAGCATGGATATTATTTTGTCTCATTCTTTGTCTCACATATGTCCTAGATTATATTCTCCTCAAAAACATATATGTTTTTCTATATTTTCTGCACCAGTTAGCATGATGCCTTGTAAGCAGATATTCAGTAGATACTTCCTATTTAGTTCCTTAATCTGAAGTTGAATCTAAAGGTAAGTGATCAAAGAGACAACATTGTTAATATCCTAAATGGTGGTTGGCACCATATTAGGCATATGGTATGTTCTCAATATATTCTGACTCACTTCTTGAACTATCCCTATTTACATTTAATAAGAAGTCCCTTAGTTACATGAAGATGGAAGGGGCTAAGAATATGTTTACATTATTAAGTAATCAAAGGAATCTAGTTCATGATGAAGCTTGCTAAATATCAGTGGCCATACTGTTGGAAGTATAATGGGAAAGAATACCAACAGCCAATGACTCCAAACTGTAATTGATTAATGTTAAGGGAAATTAGTTTCCATGATCTCTGGAGAATAAAAAAAAAAAATTAGAACTGAAAATGGCAGTGGGCACCAAGCAAGCTCTTAAAGATAAAAGGTGCAGGGGCAACTGCGTCTTCCTTCAACATACAGTCTATAACACAAGGATTCCCATTACTCTATGCCATAATATTGATGAGAGTTAATACTACTAAACCATACATTTTTTGAAAATCCAGACTTTAAAACCTGAAAAAATGTTACCTCACAGTTTGATACAGTTCATTTGTAAGAAGGGATAATAAAGAATAATTAGGCTGTACCCAAATAATTAGTTTTTGCCCAAAGAAAAAGCTGTGTTTTTCTAAAGCTGTAGATACTTACATGTTTAATTTTAGCACACTCTGAACCTAACAACTTGATAGATCCTACATATTTTAGGTCCATTAATGTAGTCTATTGCAAACTGTTGTAAATGATTTTTTTTTCCCTGAATGTGTATCTGTGTGTGCTTCATTCTCAGTTCATGGTGGACTTATAAGTGGTTCAACTCTCCATGACTTCTTTATAGTTTGTACAAATGTAGCTCATTATTCAACAGCCAAACTAATCTATGCTCAGTTTAATGAGAAAAGTGCAAAGATCATACATTTGGATATCCAGCCAATGTCAAATTGTTATAAAAGTTTCTAAATGCTTTATTTCAATTTCTCTAATTATCTCAGTGATTCTCCTCAAGAAGCTTAAAATAGAGAATGAGAATAAAAACTATAGCAGTAAATGTTTAAATAATAGTACAAGAGATAAATGGTAATATTAAATAATCAAATGTATAAGAAATGACTGCATTCCATATGCCATTTAAGATTACTGTCTGTGGGAGCAATCAGGCATTTCAAGCAGAGATTGAAATAGGAAGCATAATCAGAGTAACAGAAATGTGTATAAAGTGATTGGCTGATCATAGTGATAATCACAACAATCATTTATTGAAAGCATCCTATATAATAAAGAGGTAATATGCAAATTAACCCTCATGCCCTCACAAGATGGCTGCCTACAACCAGGCCAGCAGGGGGGTTAGTGAGGGATGACCAAACGACTGAACAGCAGGCTGTGTGGGGCAACCAGGCTGGCAGGGGGGTTGTGAAGGGTGACCAGGCTGGCAGGGGGGGCAGCTGGGGGTGGCCAGGCCAGTGGGGGGTGCAGTTGGGGGTGATGACCAAATGACTGAACAGCAGGCTGCGTGGGGCAACTAGGCCAGCGAGGGGGCCGTGAGGGGTGACTAGACTGGCAGGGGGGACAGTTGGGGGCAACCAGGTCAGCAGGGGGGCAGTTAGGGGTGATCAGGCCAGCAGAGGTGGGAAGTTGGGGGTGACCAGGCTGGTCGGGGGGGGGGTGGCAGTTAGGGATGATCAGACTGGCACACAGAAGCAGTGAAGGGCAATCAGGCCAGCAGAGGGGGGCGGGGGAGGGGAAGTTAAGGGTGACCAAGCAGGCAGGCAGGTGAGCGATTAGGAGCCAGCGGTCCAGGATTGTGAGAAGGATGTCCAACTGTCGGTTTAGGCCCAATCCCCGGGATCGGGCCTAAACCGCCGGTCGGACATCCCCCAAAGGGTCCCAGATTAGAGAGGGTGCAGGCTTGGCTAAGGGGGGGTGGCCCTCAGCCCAGCCTGCACCCTCTCTAATTGAGTGTACTGGGCCTCTAGTATTACATAAGTATTGTTCAAAATACCTTAAAAGCATGATTTTACTTAATAGTGTAGTAGTCTAGAAAGATAAATGTTATTAGCCTCATTTTAAAATTGATGCTTAACTAAGTAATTTATTCTAGGCCATGCAGCTAATAAACAACACCAATAAAAATTGAACCTAGGTCTGTTTGCCTCCAGCTAAAACACCTCTGCTAAACAAGGAGTGATATAATCTACCATTTAGAAAGATTGACTTTAAGCTGTTATTAACTATTAACTATCATTCATTGCCTGCCTTATAAAATATTGGGTGCTATACAAATGTTAACTCTTATTATTATTGCTATGAAAATATTTCTATAGAAATCAAAATACATAGTCTTGCCGAAACTGGTTTGGCCCAGTGGATAGAGCGTCAGCCTGCGGACTGAAAGGTCCCAGGTTCGATTCCAGTCAAGGGCATGTACCTTGGTTGCGGGCACATCCCCAGTGGGGAGTGTGCAGGAGGCAGCTGGTCGATGTTTCTCTCTCATCGATGTTTCTAACTCTCTATCTCTCTCCTTTCCTCTCTGTAAAAACTCAATAAAATATATTTTAAAAAAAATACATAGTCTTATTGAGGATAAAAATTAGAGTTGTTAATTTCAAAAGCATTTATGTTTTTTATTTATATGTGAATATAAGTAGTTGTATATATAAATTGAAAACAGCAACACTAGTTATATCATGTTACAAAAATTAACTCAAATGAAAATGGCAAGTCAAAGAATTTAATTACACTTTCCCTTTCTTTTGATTTTCTATCATTTACAATCTAAAAATTACGATTTTCTATCAGTTACAATAAACATCCTTTAAATATTTATCTCACATAAAAAAGTCTGAGAGTAAACAGCTGAGTGGTAGTGTGGGGCTCTATAGTTATTGCTGATTTGTCAGTCCTCAAGATGACTTCCTGGGACAAGAGAGCTGCAAGAATTCCAGTCATCGTGTATGAATTCCAAGAGACACAAAGAGCTGAATCAGCTTCTGTTCAGATGCTTGTCCTAAAAAAAATACATCTTATATTCACTTTCATTTAACTTGTTTGAGCTAGCAACACAGATTCATACAACTACAGGGAGATGGGAAATGTGTTTGAGATGAGTATATTGCTGTTCTTTATACTGTTGTAATAACCTGGTTATTACTTAACAGGAAAGTAGTGAAAGGGGAGACCAAAACATATAGCCATGCCATTTACACAGCTTTGTCAAAAAGACACATTTAACATTCTCCAGGTCTGAGTGAAGGTGCGAGGCTAATTGCCTGTCAATCACACCTGGAAACAGGTAATTGGCCAGGATGGGCATGGCCGCTGCCACCTCAAGAAATCAAAACATATAAACTTCCAAACACAATACTCCTCCCCTGCCCTCCCCTTCTCTTCCCTCTCCCCCCTCCCTTCCCCTCCCTTTCTCTCACTCTCTCTCTCTCTCCTCCAGAGCATGAGGCCCTCTTGGAACTCCTGGTGCAGGGGCATGCTCCCCTGTGCCCCATGTGGCTCACAGCCATGTTGGGTTCCACACATGACTGAATGCTGAACACACTTGGCTGCACCTTGCTTCCAGCTTTGCTGAGCTCCCAGCTGCCTCTCTTTCAGGACTGGCTTGGGGTAAATGGAACATCGCAACCCGAGAAATATAACTTTATACAAATAAAGCCTGCTTGCACATTGCACTCTCCTGTGCGAGTCTTAGAAAATTCACTTTCTGAAGATATCACAAAAGCCTCATTCCCACTCAAGTCTGGAAAGTCTGGCCCATTCTCCAGCATCATTCTGAATAAGATCAGGATAAGTAAAGAAAATGTGATATGAGTAAGCAACCAGCATTTTTTGTTACAAACTTTGCCCTTATTTTCTATTTCATGGAGAGAGGAACGCCAAGCATTTATAAAATATCCAGGCTCACATGGACACTAGTGTATTTTTTAAAAAAAATGGAGTTCATAAGGATAGGATTTACTCTTCTAATTATGTTTATACAGGAGAAAAAGGTGAGATTAGCACAAGTTTATAATCTGTGCTGCCTTTCATCCCATGAGAAAAAATAAAATACTAGTAAGCTGATATAGTGAATTGTGTACCTCCTCAAAAGGAATAGTTATATATTAAGACTGCAACATTTTAGTTATATAGAAAGGTTTCTGACAATGATAGGAGAGGAATTTATTTGTAAGTTTAAGAAGATCAAAGAAGAAGCGTCTAATTTATAAGTCAAAGGCATAGCTGTTGTTATACATGTCATGGATGTCGACATGATAGAAAAAAGACTTGAGGCTTTGAAACAGTGCCTCTGAGTTTTTTAAAAAGCATTTTGGATTTAAAATGGTTTCAGAGTTGGATAGTCAAAGATCTACGGCAAAGATTTTCTCTGAACCATCACAGACAAATACTAGAGAAGAGACAGCCATCGCGTGCAAATGCAAACATACTAAAAGATCAAGACAGTTCCATAACAAACGCTTCCCTCAGACAACAGGTGGCTAACACTGCTGTATATCAAAGGAAAAACAAATTGTTGATCATGATAAAAAGTAATGCTGAGGCAAAAAATAATCTAGAAAGAAACTGTCTTTTAACTCCTTTGTTACTTATTATTCTCCTAATTCAATGTTTACGCATATAGAACTGGATTCCGCATTGCCATAAACAAATCTAAGAAAATGTATCTGGGTTTTTTTAAATGGAAAAAAGAGTAAAATAATACCTGAAAAGGGGAAATGTTATTGAAACATAATATTAAGATGAGAAGTGCTAAGTGAGAAAGGAAGTAAGCAAATCGTTTAAAAATAGTAAGATCGATTAATTATTCCTTTTCCAGGGGAAATTAGTGGGTCAATCAAAAAGAAAATTTTAATTTTAAGATAGGGTTCTATAATGGTTAAAATATCATCTATAAAGGACTGCTACCTAATAACAATAATGAACTGGACATAAGAAATAAAATTACCACATCATCTAATATATCTAAAGAATAGTACAATGCAACATTATTTAGAATTTTCTCTTGCCAAATAAAATACAAAAGAGCAGGAGCTGAGGCTTTGCACATAATTACAACTGACCAAAAAATATAAAAGTGTTTCTAAATCTGTCACGAGTTTGTATAGATAAGAGCATATAAAAATACCCACTTGCCAAAATTTAACATGAATTAGGGTGTATTTTTACAAATACGGTGCTAACTTTAAGAAAAAACAAACACGGTTATGAAAAGAGAATAAAACCCAAAGCCCAATAAAACATACATAAGTTTAGGGCATTTCAGAAGGCACCGCCTAGCACTGTGAGGCCTTAAAAACAGCTGAAAGTAAAGTAAGAAGTAAAGATAAATGAGGATAAAAAAGGAGAAAGACAGAAATAAGTTTCAAAGTTAAACCAATTGTGGAAGGGCAGCGTATTTTTATTAGCTAATGAAAGCTGGGCTTTGTGCAATGAAATATGAAAGGTACTTGGAAGATAATTAAAGATAATGAGCTGACATGCCCCAAGGTGGATTCTGAATCTGCTACAACGCAGATAGCAACCATTGAGTTTCAATTCAACAATAAATTAAACAATATGGTCAAAGTTCAACTGCCTGTGAATTTGGGGGCATCAGGTTTCCGATCGCGATGCAAAAGTTCCCCCAGATAAGGTACCCTGGCTCACTGAAGGACACATGACTCTGTTTTCTTCCCTGGCTGAAGAGAGGAAGACATATTGTTAACTTGGCTTATTTAGCACTTTTGAGATTTAAATCTTTAAGCAAGTTATCTCAAGATGATAGTTCAAGCACATTTTTCATCAGCTAAAAACATTTTTTTTTCAGTAAAATAAAAAAAAAAGTCAGCAGTTCTTTTGAATAGCAAATTCATTTTGCTTTTTAGAAAACATTATCATCCATTTGCAACATATATAAACATACTTTGAAAATAGCATCAGAAAGAATAGCATTATCCCTGGAGGGCTTAGAAGTTTCATTTCATCAATGAAATGTGGTCAGGTTACTGATGAGTGCTACAGAATCTCCATTAGTTAAAGAAACGCTCCCTTCCTGCATAAATAAAAAAGAGCAGGGAAAGGACAAAATACACCAAAGTCTATGTTGCCCAAGTGAAAAATTAAATGATACAGATGTAATATATGATTTCTATTTAACATGCAGCCCTGGCACCCAATTCAGCTTCTTCACAAGTTTGCCTGGGAAGCCTCAGTTCTTCCCCTTTCATTTATCAACCCCCACCCCAGGCAGCAAGAAAGGATGGCTGGGCCCTGACTAATGGCCACATGGTATGGGCGGTATGGGCTTCCTTAAGCTGAAGATCACATCATGCCCTAGCTTGTGTTTCAGCTCCTGAGCCTCACAGGGGAACAACCACCTGCCCACCTCCCTGGGAAACCAGACTGAGGGATGCTGAAACTGACCTCAAGACATTAAATCATGATCTACTATCCTTACCTCACTCTTTTCTTTTTAATATTTTATTTATTTTTTATTATTTTAGAGAGAGAGAGACAAAGGAAGAGAGAGAAAAAAACATCAACCAGTTGCTCCACTCACTCATGCACTCACTGGTTAACGCGTGTTCTGACCGGGGATCAACTCCCACAGCCTTGGCTCATCAGGCCGATGCTCCAACCAACTGAGCCACTGAGCCAGGGCACCTCACTCTTGGCCAACCAGTTTCACCCATGACCCCAAATCCCTTACTCATGATGACGTATGATTTTGTTCTATAAAAGCCCTTGACTGTAAACCATGGAAGTTTTCTGGTTTTTCTAGCACAAGCTGCCCATTCTCCATTGCATGGCGCTAACGATCAATGCCACTTTCTTTCACTGCACCGGTGTCAGCATCACGGGCTACCTACAGCCGTGGGTGGACAAACTCTTTGCTTGGTCACATGATGTTTAACCTGCATGCAAAATGTCTTAGTCTTTGCTGACAATTTGGACTCATCCTTTATTTTTCATCTAAATGTATGAAATCATGTAAAAATGGCCTATTCCTTTCAGACACTTAGCAATGTCAAGAGGAATTGTTCTGTTTGTTTTACTTTCTCTTTAATCTCCCCATTCTGTTCTATTCATTTCTCTTCTCGTCACGCCTTCTCTCTTCATTTTCTGTTCTTCTATCTGCGTTCTCCTTGCACTTCTTCTGCCTCAGAAAAGCCACTCCCCAGCTCCCATCTCTTAAAGCCATTCACTGCCCACTGATCTATCACAAGCTCCTTTTAGTTGCTGTACCTTTTGTTCTGCAATTCCACCAGTTACATTCATTCTTCTTTTCTGCTCATGTCTTGGACTTTTGTCAGGACAAGGCACTGTTTGGCATCCACTCTTGTCTTTGTGTGTGAGAATAACAGCTTCTAAGACAATAAGCCATTTGAATTTTTAAAGAAATTCTATTAAATACAGAGGAATCTATTAAATACAGAAAGAAATCTCTGGATCTCCAGCCTAGTTTAAATTATCTTCATTTATTTACATTTCTCATTTTATCCATCCCATCAAAATTCTATACTGACTGAATTAATGATAATTACTTAACAAAGCAACTTGATTAAAGTATCTTAGTGCGGAGTATGGGTTTTGTTTTTTGTTTGTCTTGTTTGTTTGTCTTGTCATGGAAACGTGGTAGTAGGAATTCATTCCTGTAAGACAACTGATAAATATTTTTGAAAGATAATGAGAGAGAAAAATGAGATGGTATGAAAAGGAGATCAAGAACATCTTTCCCCACTAAAAGTGGTAAATATATAATCCTTTTTGCTGACTCAAATGGTATTACTCTAGCAGGCTGCCAGTACTCAATTAATTATGAGA
The DNA here is from genome assembly GCF_963259705.1 of Myotis daubentonii. Lineage (NCBI taxonomy): Eukaryota > Metazoa > Chordata > Mammalia > Chiroptera > Vespertilionidae > Myotis > Myotis daubentonii. The sequence continues at coordinate 74,087,554 of NC_081846.1, forward strand.
AACATTCATAGCACTTGAAATCAAATCTATTGACTCCTTTATAGATAAACAGGCATAACACATTGGGCAAAGATTTTTCTAGCAACAGGAATGCTTTCATGTGAATATTCTTGGCATCAAAATTGTCAAATACTGTTTATAAGAAGCATGTATTTCTTGATAAAATACAATATAAGCCCAAAACAAAAGACTGTAATATCCTTAACTTAATTGCAGGCAGAGTTGCACAATGCTAACAGAGAAATGGGTTTGGAGAAAGAGCAATGGACTTGGTAGTTAACAGGAGAACATGGCTTCAGGACTGAGCATTGTTCTCTTGCTCATTTTATAAGTTTAGGCAAGTCACTCATCTCTGGCCTCAGTTTTCTCATCTATAAATTAGAGGATCAGCACTTCACTGACAATCCCACAGGATCAGTTTGAGAATCAAAAGTCAAAATAAATATGAAAATATGTACACCAGGGGTCCTCAAACTTTTTAAACAGGGGGCCAGTTCACTGTCCCTCAGACCATTGGAGGGCCAGACTATAGTTTAAAAAAAAAAAACTATGAACAAATTCCTATGCATACTGCACATATCTTATTTTTGAGTAAAAAAACAAAACAGGAACAAATACAATATTTGTATTTGCATGTGGCCCATGGGCCGTAGTTTGAGGACCCCTGATGTACACTAAAATGGATGATTTAAAGAGGATATAAACATAAAAAATGCAGAGACAAAGAAACAGGTCACAAATGACAGAAATGGAGGAAAGCAAACTACAGGATATAGAGTTCAAAACCACGGTTATAAGGTTTTTCAAGAATTTTCTAGAAACCGCCAATAAATTTAGTGAGACCCTGGAGGATGTGAAAAAGGACCAACTAGAAATTAAGCATACACTGACTGACATAAAGAATAATATACAGAGACCCAACAGCAGACAAGAGGATCCCAAGAATCAAGTCAAAGATTTGAAATACAAAGAAACAAAAAAACACCCAACTGGAAAAGCAAAAAGAAAAAAATAATCCAAAAATATGAAGATAGTGTAAGGAGCCTCTGGGACAACTTCAAGCGTACCAACATCTGAATTATAGGGGTGCCAGAAGAAGAGAGAGAGCAAGATATTGAAAACCTATTTGAAGAAATAATGACAGAAAACTTCCCCTACCTGGTGAAAGAAATAGACTTCCAAGTCCAGGAAGCGCAGAGAACCCCAAACAAAAGGAATCCAAAGAGGACCACACCAAGACACATCATAATTAAAATGCCAAGACCAAAAGACAAAGAGAGAATCTTAAAAGCAACAAGAGAAAAACAGTCAGTTACCTACAAGGGAGTACCCATACGACTGTCAGCTGATTTCTCAACAGAAACTTTGCAGGCCAGAAGGGAGTGGTAAGAAATATTCAAAGTGATGAATACCAAGAACCTACAACCAAGATTACTTTATCCAGCAAAGCTATCATTCAGAATAGAAGGTCAGATAAAGAGCTTCACAGATAAGAAAAAGCTAAAGGAGTTCATCACCACCAAACCAGTATTATATGAAATGCTGAAAGGTATCCTTTAAGAGGAGGAAGAATAAGAAAAAGGTAAAATACAAATTATGAACAACAAATACACATCTATCAACAAGTGAATCTAAAAATCAAGTGAATAAATAATCTGATGAACAGAATAAACTGGTGAATATAATAGAATCAGGGGCATAGAAAGGGAGTGGACTGACTATTCTCGGGGGGGGGGAAAGGGGTGTGGGGGGTGCGGGAAGAGACTGGACAAAAATCGTACACCTATGGATGAGGACACTGTGGGGAGGGTAAGGGCAGAGGATGGGGTGGGAACCTAGTGGGGCAGATATGGGGGGGGGGGAGGAACAACTGTAACAATCTGAACAATAAAGATTTAATTAAAAAATGAAATTAATAAAAATAGATAAAAACTCAGCATCGCCTGGCTGGCTTGGCTCAGTGGTTAAGTGTCAACCTATGAACCAGGAGGTCATGGTTTGATTCCCAGTCAGGGGACATGCCCGGGTTGCGGGCTGGATCCCCAGTCTAGGGCATGCAGGAGGCAGCTGATCAATGATTCCCTCTTATCATTGATGTTTCTACCTCTCTCTCCCTCTCTGAAATCAATAAAAATATTTTAAAAAATAAATAAAAATAAAAACTCAGCATCCTCAATTTCATTTGTATTTCTAACTGAGCCATAATATAGCCATAACCCTGTTTTAAGCAATAATATATTACTGAAAAGTTATAAGTCAACTACATTTTTACCAACTGAATAATTCTATATATATAAAACCCTAATATGCAAATAGAACAAATGGCGGAACAACCGAACAACTGGTCGTTATCACATGCACTGACCACCGAGGGGCGTGTGGGGGACGTGGAGGGCATCCACCTCAGCAGGATGGTGGAGCAGATAAGCAGAGGTGCCAGACCAAGGTGGGGCACTGGGTGCTGTCATCGGGGCGAGCCTCTGGTGGTTACTGAAAATTCTTTTCTCCTGCGTGCCGCGGTCTCACCCGGTGCTTGCACCTGCTGCCTGCACTGGCCCTGCTGGCACCTGCTGTCAGCACCAAAGCCACCTCTCGCACCCACTGCCAGCACGCGGCCCCGGTCCCGATCGTCAGCACCATCAGTGGGTGCAAGTGGCGGCTGCCGGACCTGATCACCCCTGAGGGCTTCTCCACCTCCCCCTGCTCCTGAGGGGCGATTGGGGCAGCAGCCGCTGCTCGCACCTACTGCTGGCGCTGGCCCCAATCGCTCAGTGCCATCAGTGGGTGCGAGCGGGACCAGTGCTGTCATCGTGTGGGAGCGGTGGCAGCGGGAGCGGGGCTGCCGGCAAACAGGGGACCAGGAGCCGCGGTGGGAGGGGCCGGGAAGGGGCACAGAGGATGGTCCAAGACCCGCCCCTGTGCCCATCGCAGCCTCTCGGCCCACAGTTCCTTTCAAGGTGCACGAATTCAAACACTGGGCCCCTAGTTTTAAAATAAAGGATAAATTTGCTATAGAAAAATGAATCCTCTTATAATTTATAGATGTACATTTTTATATCACACCATATTTTCTAAGAACGGGATAAAACTGCATTTAAAAAATAAAATAGCTTGGCTAGTGTGGCTCAGTGGTTGAACATCAACCTATGAACCAAGTGGTCAATGGTTTGATTCCTGGTCAGGGCATATGCCTGAGTCATGGGTTCAATCCCCAGTAGGGGGCATGCAGGAGGCAGCCAATCAATGATTCTCTGTCATCATTGATGTTTCTATCCCACTCTCTCTCTTCCTTCCACTCTCTGAAGTCAATAAAAACATATTTTAAAAAAGAAGAAGAGTACTTCAGGCAGACAGCATCAGCAGAGGCCCTGAGTTTAAAAAGGGCTTGATGTTTTCTAGCAGCACAAAGGAAGCTGAACCAAGAGAAAGAATGGTATGAGATGACGCTATTGAGATAAGCAAGAGCCAGATCATAGAAGGTCTTGATTACGACTTTGGCTTCTACTTTAAGAATGAAGGGATGCCAATGGAGCTGTGCTGTCCAATACACTATTAGCCAGGCTATCTGAGTTTATTTAAAATTAAAAATTCAGCTCTTCAGTTGCATCAACCATGTTTCAAGTGCTCAATGTCCACATATGGCTATTGGCTATCATATTGAACCTTGCATATATGAAACATTTCTATCTACACTGAAAGTTATACTGGGCAGCACTTACTGGTGAATTTTAAGCAGCAGAGTGACAAAATATGACTTACATTTCAAAAGCTATCAGTGAAGGACAAAGCTATCAATAGAAAGGCAGGGGCTAAATGTTCCTAAAGGACATGCCAAGTCCACAAAGCCACCACTGCCCCAAGTAGCTAACTGGATTTAGGAGTGATTTATGACCCACACCTGTATGATAAGGTCCTCATATGTAAACACCAATGTGTGGGCATCCCTAGCACCATCTCAACAACAAAAACAAAACTCTGAGTAAAGAATAGAGAATGGTTCAAAAAGGGAAAAGCATAAAAGCAAGGAACTGCAATAGATAAAGCAAGAATCATCTGGAACTGGAATGTGGATGGTCACATACATGGACACACTGAAGAGGAAGAGAGAGGAATGGGATGGATTGGTTAAAAGGCACCAAGGAGCCTCAGATAAAATGATTGGATGGTAGAGCCAAAAATGATGAAAGCAAATACCACCTCCAACTTCACAAGAACAATATAATAGTTAATGACAATGGAAGCTACAAAACCCAGGCAATATCAGGTCTTTGGATCATTAGTTTCTCTGCAAGGGGATCATTTGTTCCTCTAGCTTTAAAATGTTTTGTATAGTACTGGAGGCCTGATGAATGAAATTCATGCAAGAGTAGGCCTTCCTTTCCCCGGCTCCTTCCCCCGGCTTCCCTTTGGCACCCGGAACCTCGGCTTCCCTCCAGCCATGAGCAGGAACCTGGGATCTGGGCTTCCCTCACAGCCCCGGCTTCATCCGGAAGGCTGTCTGGAAGGACTTCCAGCCTAATTAGCATATTATATTTTTATTATTATATTTTATATAGTATTACTATTTTACCTTATTAATTCTTATGTCCTCCTTAATGAAATCTAATAATGGGTGTTTTAATGAGGGTGTCTATCTTACCCATATCGTTAGTAGTAAAAGATGATCCAAAAGTTTTTCTTAGATTATATATAGGGATGACTATAGCAATTAAGTTATTATGGAAATCTCAAGTATCATGTGGAAAGACAAAATATTGTAACCATACACCAGATGACCAGGGTTTACACTCATTGATCCTGCTCACTCCTTCTTTATTTATTAAGCACATCACTAATTCTCTAGGATTATAAACTCTACATTTATAATTTAGGTCAAGAAACTTTGAAGGAAAAGACAAATGGAAGCAAAAAGCACAAAATAAAAATAATAATTCAGGTGACAGAGAGTTATTCACACATGAAGGTAAAAATCCCTTCTCAAAGAAACCTAGTGCCAAGATAAAACTGAAGAGACACTTGAAAGTGCCCAGTGTTAAGTTATAGATAAATAACATTGAGAAAAGTAGAAGAGCCTGGAAGTAACAAAATTCTTTGAAAACATAATTTTTTAATGACATCTATTGTTTTGTAGTTTCTTTTATTTTTATTGAGATACTGGAGTTATATTGGTTTAAAAATATGTTTTAAGGATACAATTCTACAATGCATCATCTCTATTGTGTTCACCACCACAAGTGCAGTCTCTTTCCACCACTATTTATAATAGTGTGTTGGTGATAGCACTGGAAAATACTGCCCATGATTACATGGGGTAAGACTCAGAGGCAGGGCCTACTGGGCATAAGGAAGACTGAGAAGGCTAAGTCACAGCCAAGTTCTAATGTAACTGCTAAGTAAATACATATTGCTCTGAAGGGATGAGGCATATTCTGTGGTGGGTGGGATGTAGAATGGACTCTACAGAGTTCAAACCCTGTTTAGAGCCCAACTGTTTCCAGAAGATCTAGATGGGGGCCTAGAACAGAGCCTGGAAAATGAGACCTTCTAGCTTGACAAGAACAGGATTCATGACAAGGGCCAGAGGCTCCCGCTTTCTCCCAACCTCTGGGGACATGATAAGGAAAAGCATAGCCAAAGAGAAACTGGCTTGTTGTAAAAATGTATGAGACGATTCCCCATAGTGGGGGATACTCGATAAATGATAGAGTTGTATGGAATTTTCAAATCCACACATACTAGTATACACCAATACATACCTCACATATAACTCATGTTTATACATTAGTTAAATAGAACTGCCAATAGCATATACTACATAAAAATACCACTTTCTGTGAGACAGGCATGGTTCTAAGCCTACTTTTCTCAGGTATTGCTTAGCCTCACCACTGGGGAGAATTAGTAATGTGGTTATCCTAGACATATAAAATCATTTCCTTTGTTTCATTCAAGTCACCTATCCTCTCGTTTTGATATGAAGTAAACAATAAAAAATTCAATTTCATGGTAGTGTTTCCATTGGCTATAGGGATCACGCTGGCCAGTGGGTGTGGCAGCCTTGTAGTTCTGTGAATACTGGTTGGGTGGCTGGGGTGCACTGATGTCATGCACAGGTCATAGAACACCACTGAAACCATGGTGATGACGTGCATCATAACTGCCCTGGTGGTGTCCTAAGGACTGGTCAGAGTAGTGATTTGGTGAGAGGAGAGGTCTCTCAAGTGTCTTATTATTGATAGTAATTTGTTTATATTGATTTTATTTGTTAATTTTATTCTTTGTCATCACCAACTGACACTCTCCCCCAAACTCTGAGAGCAGAGTTTGGGGGAGAACCCCATTTGGGGGAGAACCCCAAACTCTGTTGGGGGAGAAAGGTATCTGATTTGAGTGATTCTTTAAAGAGTTCAACCATGAAGCATAAAAAGAAACAGAAACATCTGGAAGGCAGGCATTTCATCAAAACTGCGAGGATGTCTAAAGGTATGTGTTATGCACATTCTCGGGGCATATGGTAACCAGGTGCTGTTTTCTAAAGAAAGACATAGAGAATTCCTAGTTTTGATGGTGGAGAGGGAGAGTGAGAGAATGAGGAAAGAAGAGGGAGGATGGGAGAGAGGAGAGAGGAAAGGGAGCGAGTTGTGGGTGGGAAAGAGAAGAGAGAGAATGAAGAGAAGGGGATAAAGAAGATAAACCAGGGGAAGAAGGAGAGGGTGGTGGGAGGGAGGGAGAGAGACCTTGAGAGACTGAGATGGATGTGTGCCTGCTGATCTTTTTAGGGCCCAGGGAGTCTGAGAGTAAACTTAGATGTCCAGGGCCTCGTCACTGTGGTTTAGGATATGTGCTACCTGCAGCATGTCATTCTGGGTTGTTCTGTTAGAAACGTAGTGGTTGATTAGTATAATATTTCTTAGGAAATGTATTTCCCTGTATTTGATTTCTGCCTAAGGGCATTGGTAAGTAAATGTTGTTGTTACTAGTTTTTCAATAGTATATTCTCCTCTTAATCAAGAAGAAAGTCTGGCTCCTAGAGGTGAGCAATAAATTGGGGGTGGAGGGAGAAGGACTTTGAACACTGAAACTTACTGTGCAAGGATGAGTGTTTAATGTCAGATAGAATTTATTTACTCAGGGGTAAAAATGAATCGCTATGTTTTAGATTATGAAGATGTAATGTGGGCCTACTATGTGAAATGTAAGAAAAAATGGGTTACACACACACACACACAAACACACACACACACTCACAAAACAAACAAAAAAACAACCATTAACAATGATGGTTAAATTAAGGAGAAAGTTTGGCTCTTTCTGGAAACTGGAAAACTGGAATATTTTTGGTTACTATGGCGATTAAAAGTAAACAAGCAACCAGTATATGGAAGAACTGTTGGTCAGGGGTGGGAGGGAGACAGATTGGAGCCAACCCCAAAGTTCTAATGGGAGCTCACATTCCTCAAGGGAACTGGTATTTCCAACTTGTTTGGGATTTCTGCGTCTTCCAGGGGACCTTTGGCAACATCATATTTTAACTTTATTTTTATCATTGGTACTATTACAAGTGTTGTCATTGCCCAACCGCCTTAAGTCTTGCCCACCTCCCCCGCACCCATTCCCCCTTTCCTGTGGCCATCACAACACTGTTGTCTGTGTCTATCAATTATGTGCTCTTTGGCTAATCCCTTTACCTTCTCTCATCCCATCTCCTCTCTCCTCCTCTGTGAGAGGGGTCAGTCTATTCTATGTGTCCATGCCTCTGTTTCTACTTTGTTTGTGAAATTGGTATCCCTGCTTTTAAATTTTAGGTAAACAGAAGTGCAAAATACATACTTTGTGTCTGGTTCCTTTCTCTCTTCGTTATATTTGTGATATTCATTCGTGTAGCATTTGACCTTAGCTTTTTCATTCTTGGTATCTGTATGGCATTGCATGAATATAATTTCTCCATTGATTATACTTTTCTGAGCATTTCGGTTGCTTTGTGTCTGAACTGCATGAAAAGGTGATGTTCTGGGCATTCTATTACAAGTATCTTTCAGTATGGACACATTTTTACTTGGTGAATGCTGAAAAGCTAAACTGCTGGGCCTAAGGTGCCATATTCTCTCTTAACCCCTTCAGACCTCACTCTTTCATGCTTTTAACTTCTAAGGCAATTACATGTTAATGGCCTCCTAATTTACACACTCTTTTTTGTACTCTTTGCATCTTTTTTAAAGCAATGGTATTCTTTCTCTTATACACCTTCATTTTTACATCTTCACACTTTTTAATTAAGCCCTCACACATTTTGCAATTTCACTTGTCTCAAAGAGAATATTCTCAGTGATAAAATTCCCTGTCTAAACTGCATGATATGAAAAACACACAAATCCTTCATTATAGGAAATTCAATCTACACACACAAATATGTGCTGAACTAACACACAAAGAGCACATATACCCTTCTCAGTCACACAAAGCCCAACCCATATTCAGTTTTGCAAACACCCAATCAATCACACATTAAACCTTCATCTAGTTTTAACCAACACATTATAAACTTAAACACCATGCACATTACCTTCACCATAGCATTTTGCTACAACTATGAATAATATACATAGCATATACATTCATGAGATATGATGAGAATAATGAGCATTGAGCTTGGCTAACATTGAAACTGGGACAGTGACATAATAATATAATTTCTTCAAAAATAAAAATTCATCTTTTTGTATCTCTGTCTGTATATCAATATCACTATAGGTAGCAATATAAATATATGGATACATGCAGGATGCTTGATGAAACTCACACCACATACTTCCAAATTGTACACTTTTTCATGAGGAAATTGGGTTGATATCCAACTTTTGTACCTGCACACTGTCTTTCACACAAGACATTAAGTTGTTGATAATCTATATAGATCTTCAGAAATATCACATGCAGAAATACTCAATGCCACTGACACCCACAAACATACCATTTAATAAGTGCTTTCTTAGAGTTTGGAGTAAACGGAATTTTAAGTGTGATAGTCACCTTAATTTCTGTGAGAGCAAGTGTCATTTGAAGTCAGCATACCTGACATGTAATATTCACTCAACATGTAGTTTTTGAATTGACACAGACCTCAGAAAATGCCTCACATCAATGTTCTTTTTTATTCTATTGCCCAGGTCCATGTAACATCCCAGAGGACACACCTCAGCGTCAGACATCTGTGGAGGCCCCAGCCTGTAATCAGGCAGCAGGAGAAATTGACTTCTCTAAACCTTTCATCTGTGTCTTCTCCCCACCAAAGCATCCCTGTCTTGATAAGGATGGTAAGGAATACACAAAGGTGGGATCTGAGTTTGCTCATGAGATGAAGCTCAATTCTTCAGGCTATTCTCTACTTAGCTCACTTTCCTCTCAAAAACAGGAAAGGGCTTCAGGGTAGAAGAACGAGCACTAATGCTTCTGCAGAGGGACAAGTAGGGAGTGTACCTTCTAGAACTGGGCAAAGTCCTTCAGCACAAATCCCCAACATAGCAGCACTGGGACAGCTGTGGCTGAGGTAGAGGACCATGCCAATCGATATAATAAAGTTTAATTAGAACCTAAGACTCAAATGAGTACAAACAAAGATTCTTGCAGACTCACACTTCTGTCCTCTTTCATACCCAGTAAGGCTCTATTTCTCCTTCCTTTCCCTAGTTCCCTCATATACAGAGGCCTTCACCACGCATCTATCTTTCCCACTCTCCAGCAGCATTGCCTAGGTACACTCTTGTCTTCATTCCTTCACACAATCATTTTCAGACTCATCCATTTACACACTAATTCCATATATAATCCATACAGATAACCTAACATGCCCTGAAGGAAATGAAATTTCACCTGTTGTGTGTCTAACCATATGGCTCTTCAGCAGCCAGGCCTTCAGTCCTTCATGGAGTGGACATTCTGAGAGTGCACGCACATGTTCTCCAACAGGCTCCCTCTCAAAATCTCAAGTGGAACAGGTGCCACTCCTGCAGTTGTTCACAAGTGCTGTCACACTCATAGCAAAGATGCACACCCTCAGTCACCATCCCTTTTCACAGACATGGAAAACACACCCAGATAAGTCCCGGAATATGCATACCACTCAGCAAGAACTTGCACACAAAGTACATCCTCGTTCCCACATTGTTATACCATGTAATCACATCAAACAAAGTAGCCCACACACAGAATCCTGAAATACCGTATGTACATGAACTTTCACTCCACATGCTCATGTAGGTCATGGCCATCTTAACTCCTACCACCTTCACACACATCTTCTAGTTTTACATTTCATAGTGCTTTCCTGGGATTCCATCAATCACATCGAAATGTTTCCGGTCCTGGAACCTTTAACATGCCTGTATCCCAGTCAGCTAGGAAACAGAAGAGCCCGGAGGAGCACAAAGGAGGTTTGTATGGTGATGCCTGTAAGTAGCACCTATCATTTCCCTTCATTTCCTATTGTAGAAATGTAACCTCATGGTCAGAACTACCTGCAAGGGAAGCTAATAAATATAACATAGCAGTATGTCCAGGTTGAAAGGAGACAGCAGTCTCTGTCCATTTTCAAACAACATTCTTTGTGCAAACCCAGTCACCCATGACATATATTGACACAATAAATATTTCTGTGCATTTAATATTTTCATGAGAACCATATTACACTATCAATGAAGATGAAGGCCATGTGTGCTCACTGAACATGGCACATAGTAGACTCTTCTTGTTTGTTAAATGGACAGATATACTAACATAAACAGATAACAACATCAACTACATCTATTATTTTCATTTAATTTCTCAGCAAAGCTGAACATACATATGAGAAGGTGCTTTGCAGCACAGAACAAGGCAGTGGCCCTAACTCAAGGCTGGAAATATGCAAGGCTTCTTCTTCAGACAGTTTATCTTGCATCTCTCCTAAAGACAAGCTAAATGGTGCTGCTAAGGAGGGACTATCGAAAAGGCTGCAAAGGAAGGTTGGGATCTAGACAGAACCGAGGGTTGAGTTGAATGGTTCTGCCTAATAGTCAACACAAGGATGCCAAGGACAAAAACAGGAATGCTTCTGCATCATCTTTAATAGGATAAACAGTGGAAGCAATATATTCCAAGGGAAAAACAAGTAACAGGACTGGAACAAGCCCAAGGAGATCAGTGGAAAACAGCATTCTATTTGAGGAAATAATGGGAGAGCGCCTATCAGAGAAACATGGAAGAATATTTTTATATGAGCTGGACAAGGGCATGTTGTATTTACCAGAAACATGTGAAGCAATAATAACTTAACACAGGCCCAAAGTGGTAGGATCCTCAAGAGCTGAACTTGAGGTAGAGTGCAGAGATACCCAAGTGAAGATCCCATAACATCCGTATACTTTCATAGCCAATGTTTCCCATTCCCATTCATTACATATGAAATTCCTATGAACGCACTTTCCCTGTCATCTATTTCCTTTTAATATTCCACATGGATTAAAATTCCATATCATCCAAAGAGTTAGAATTTCTCTGACCCCTAGGACCCTAGATTAGTATCCCTGTTTTTAAATTTTATGGAAATGGAGAGGCACGATAATACTTTGTGTCTAGCTCCTTTCACTCATTACTATATTTGTGTAATTCATCCATGTTGTACATGATGTTAATTTTGTTCCTTTTTGGTATATGTATATCATTACACGAATATTATTTCTGCATTGATTATACTCTTCCGATCATTCAGGTTGCTTTGACGTCGAACTACTTGAAAATGTGATGTTATGGGCAATCTATTACATATATTTTTCAATATGACCATAATTCTATGTGGTGAATGCTGAAGAATTAGAATGCTAGGCCATAGGGGCCATATTCTATTTTAACCTCCTCAAAAGTCAATATTTCACACTTTGCTTTTAATGCAATTTCTTGTTATGGCATATCTAGTATTACAAAATATTCTCTGCATTCTCTGCCATTATTTTCAAAGCACAGGCATTCTTTCTCTTATACACCGTCATTTTCACATCCCCAGATTCTATAACTATTGTCTCACATTTGCGAAATATACTAACTGCTCTAGTCTCAAAGACAATATTCTTAGTGATAACATTCCTTATCTACACAACATAATATATAAAGCACGTAAGTCCATTATTATTGATAATGCAATCTACACATTATGCAATAAATATGTGCTGAACAAACACAGTGACGAAAAGCACACATACCCTCCTCAGTCACACAAAGCTCATTCCACATTTACATTTGCAAACACCAACTCAATAACACATTATACCTCATATCAGTTTTAACCAGCGCATTAGAAATGTAAACACTAAGTACATTACATTCACCATGGCATTTTGCTATAAATATGAATAATACTATGGTGCACGCATTCCAGAGGCATGAAGATAATCTTAAACAGTGAATTAAGCAGCAGTGAGCTTGCTAAGATTGAAACAGGGACAGTGACAAAATAGTGTATAATTTCTTCAAAAATAAAAATTTATCCTTTTACAGCTCTGTATATATATATATATATATATATATATATATATATATATATATCCAATATAATAAAAGAGAAACATGGTAATTAGTATACGACCGCTACCCTTCCCATTGGCTAATCAGGGAGATATGCAAACTAACTGCCAGCCAAGATGGCAGCCGGCAGCCAGGCACCTGATGCGAACAGGAAGGCTTGCTTGCTTCAGTGACAGAGGGAGCCAAGCTTCCCCGCCTGCCTTGCCGGCCTCTCAGCTGCACTCTAAGCAACATTGTAACAAAATATAGAAGCTAAACAAAACCCCGGGCTTCAGCCAGCAGGACTGCAACATTGTTTCAAATACAGAAGGGTAAACAAAGGCCAGAAACCTGCTTTCAGCAGCAGAGGTCTCATAGCTGGAGCCGAGCCTCAGAGCTAAAGCTGGCCCAGAATTAGAGAAAAGAAAAAAGGAAAAAAAGGACAGGTTGGGAGCTTCAGTCACCCGCCAGACTGAAAACGGCCCTCAGCCCCTCACCCAGGCTGGCCAGGCACCCCAGTGGGGACCCCCACACTAAAGAGTGTGTGACCAGCACCAAACAGCCATCATCCCCTCACCCAGGCTGGCCAGGCACCCAAGCGGGACCCCCACCCTGATCCAGGACTCCTTTCAGGACAAACCATCCAGCCCGCACCCGTGCACCAGGTTTCTATCCTATATAGTAAAAGGGTAATATGCCTCCCAGCAACGGGATCAACGGAGCCGCGAGGCCTCCCAGCACCAGGATCAGCAAGACAGGGGGCAGGGACCAAACCCCCTGATTGCTCTGAGGCTCTGTGTGTGACAGGGGGCATGGCCACAACCTCCCTATCCGCCCTGCTCTGTTCCTGACAGGGGGGAGCTCCCCAACCCCCTGATCGCACTGCATCTCTGTGTGTGACAGGGTGAGGCGCCCCAACCCCTCCCCCATCGGCCCTGCCCTGAGTGTGACAGTGGCAGCACCCCAACCTCCTGATCGGCCCTGCTCACTGTGTGACAGGGGGCGGTGCCCCAACTCACCTATCAGCCCTGCTCTGTGAGTGACAGGGGGGAGCTCCTCAACCCCCTGATTGGCCCTGCTCTGTGCATGACGGGGGGGCTCCCCAACACACTGATGGGCCCTGCTCTGTGCGTGAAAGGGGGGAGCTCCTCAACCCACTGATCGGCCCTGCTCTGTGTGTGACAGGGTATGGAGCACCAACCCCCTTGATGGGCCCTGCTCTGTGCGTGATAGGGGGCGGCACCCCAACTCCCCAATCGGGCCTGCTCTGAGCCCGACCAGGGGCTGCACCTAGGGATTGGGCCTGCCCTCTGCCACCTGGAAGCAGGCCCAAGCCAGCAGGTCGTTATCTCCAGAGGGGTCCCGGACTACAAGAGGGCACAGGCCTGGCTGAGGGACCTCCTCTCCCCTCCGAGTGCACAAATTTTTGTGCACCGGGCCTCTAGTATATATATATATATATATATATATATATATATATATATATATATATATATATATATATATGTATATATATATATATATGTATGTATGTATATGTGTATATATATATATATATATATATATATATATATATCCGTATAAAGAGCAATGTAAAACTATTGACATTCATTAAGAACTTCATAAAAATCACACCATATATCTGCTAAATGCACAATTTTTCATGAGGAATTTGAATTCATATCCACCTTTTAATCCCTGCATACTATCTTTCAGGCATGATTCGAAGTTGTTGATAATCTGTATAGAAAAATCTACAGAAATATCACATGCAGGATACTCAATCCAAATGACATCCACCAAACACACCATTTAATAAAAGTTTACTTATAGCTTCGAATAAATATAATTTTAAATGGGAAAGTCACCTTAATTGCTGTGAGAGCAAGTGTCACGTGAAATGATGATGCCTGACCTGTACTGTCCACTGAACATGAAGTTTCTGAATTGACAAAGACCCCAGAAAATGCCTCATCTTTGTGTTCTTTTTTATTCCATTGCCTAGGACCCTGCAATACCCTAGACAAGACACCTCTACCCAAGTCACCATTGGAGGCCCCAGCCTGTGATCAGGCAGAAGGGAAAAAGTCTGCCTTCAGTGAACCTATCAACGTTATTTGCTCACCATCTAAGGGGCGTATGCAGATACACATGTTCAGAAAAACACGTCGTGATGAGGATGGTAAGGAATAAAGAAAGGAGGGATCTGAACTTGATCAAGAGATGTAGCTTAATTGCTCAGCCTACTCTCTACTTAGTTCATTTTCCCCTCAAATGCAGAAAAGGACTTCAGGAAACAGGGACTAGGACTAAGGCTCCCACAGAGGGACAAGTAGGCAGTGTGCCTTCAAGGACAGGGCAAGGTTGCTCAGCACAAATTTCCAACATAGCGCCAGCTGAAACTGAGGCAATAGACAGTGCAGATGTGTGTGTAGGACATTTTACTCAGACCTTACTCTCTGGGAAGCACAGAGTCAGATCCTCACACACTCACTCACACATCTGTCATCCTCCATACCAAGTAAGGCTCTGTATGTCCTCCTTTTCCCTTGTTCTATCATATACACAGGCTTTCCCTCTTCATCTCTCTTTCCCATTCTCCATTCCCATTACAGAGATACACTCTTACCTTCACTTCACCACATAATAATTATCAGATTAACTAATTCCATAATATGCACACACTAATCTCATAAATAAGCCACATCCCCTCACACAGAAAACCTCTTTATGTCAAAGTCTAATAAACTTATATGCCCTGAAGAAAATTTACTTTCATCTGTTTCCTTTCTAATATATATGGCACTTCATCTACCATGCCTTCAGATCTTCACTGAACTGAACATTCTGAGATCTCATACACCCTTCCCCTAATACTCTCAGTCTCACTGTCTTACAGTAAGAACAAGGACCAGTCCTGCACCATTCACATGTGCTGCCATACCACATTGCAAACATGCACACACTCATCCCCATTCTCTTTACCAACATGGAAAACACTCACCAGAAATATTCTAATACGTACATACAATTCCAAAAATACTTGCATACAAAACTACATCCTCATTACCACATTGATATGCCATGTAAACAGCTCAAAGTATCCCACACATAGAATTCTGAAATAGAATATGCCTATGAACTTTCACTCCAAATTCTCGTGTGGGTCATGGACATCTTAACCCCTATAGATTTCACACACATCTTCTAGCTTGCTTATGTTAAAAATTTTCTTTCCCAGTATTCTATCAAACACATCAAAAAGAGTCCTGTACTGGAGCCTCTGAGATGTCAGCGTTCCAGCCAGTCAGGAAACGGAAGAGCACAGAGCAGCACATTCAAGGTTTGTATGGCGAAGCCTGAAATGGCACCTGTCATTTCCAATCATTTTCCACTGTGGTAATGTAATCTCATGGTCAGAACTACCTTCAAGGGAAGCTAACAAAGAGAACATAGTTTTATGTCCAGGCTGAGGGAAGACAGCAATCTCGGTTCCATTTTCAAAGAAGCCACTTTGAACAAACCCAGTCACCCAGGACATATATTAGCACCATAACTCCTCCGTGCATTTAATATTTTCATAGGAACCACATAACACTACCCTCCAGGCTGTGTGTGCTCAATGAATGTGGTCCATGGTAGACGCTTTGTTTAATGGACAGGTAAATACACAAATTACAGGAATGGGCTGTGTATCTATTATTATTATTTAATTTCTCAGCAAAGCTGAATTCAGGAGATGCTGTGCAGCGCAGGCACAAGGCTGAGGCCCCAACTCAATGCCAGAAAGCATGGAAGGCCTCCCCTTCAGCGAGTTTTCCCTCCATCTCTTCTAAAGACAAGCAAAATGATGCTGGTAAGGAGGGACTATTGAGTAGGATGCAAAGCGAGGTGGGATCTAGACAGAACCCATGGTTGAGCTGAGTGTTTCTGTCCATTAACTGACAACAAGCTGCCCAGGACAAACAGATACTCCAATGATTCTGCATCTTCTTAGTACAGTGATGGCGAGCCTATGATACGTGTGTCAGAGGTGAAATGCCAACTCATATTTTTGGTAGATTTTTCTTCATTAAATGGCATTTAAATAGCCGAAACCGGTTTTGCTCAGTGGATAGAGCGTCAGCCTGCGGACTGAGAGGTCCCGGGTTCGATTCCGGTCAAGGGCATGTACCTGGGTTGCGGGCACATCCCCGGTGGGGGATGTGCAAGAGGCAGCTGATCGATGTTTCTAACTCTCTCTATCTCTCTCCCTTCCTCTCTGTGAAAAATCAATAAAATATATGTAAAAAAAATGGCATTTAAATATATAAAATAAACATTAAATATATAAATCTTTGTTTTACTATGGTTGCAAATATCAAAAAATTTCTATATGTGACACGGCACCAGAGTTAAGTTAGGGTTTTTCAAAATGCTGACATGCCAATCTCAAAAATATTACCTTCACTGTCTTAGTAGGATTGCCAATGGAAGCAAGGGAAAACTCCCCAAAGAGCTGGAGGGAGCCCAAGGAGATCAGTGGAGAACAGTGTTCTATTTGAGGAAGTCATGGGATAGGGCCTAAGGGGATGAGAGTTTTATCAGAGAAACATGGAAGAATACATTCCTATGAGCTGGCCAAGCACATGTCATAGTACCAGGATCCTGGGTAGCACTAATAACTTAACATAGGCCCAACGTGGTAGGATCCTCAAGAACTGAACTTGAGGTAGAGTGCAGAGATACCCGGGCACAGACACCATCACATCCATACATTTACATAGCCAGTATTTCCCATTCACATTCATCTCATATAAGACCCCTTTGCTGTCACAGTCCCCATCATTCATTTCCCTAAAACATTCCACATGCATCTCAATTCTCCATGCTGGATTTTTGTCCATGCCATGCAAACCGTTATGATTTCTCTGACTCCTAAGAGGCTAGATTAGTATCCTTGTTTCTAAATTTATGGAAATACAAGGGCAAAGTATATACGTTGTGTCTAGCTCCTTTCACTCATTACTATATTTGTGTAATTCATCCATGTTGTACATGATGTTAATTCTGTTCCTTTTTGGTATATGTATATCATTTCACGAATATTATTTCTGCATTGATTATACTCTTCTGATCATCATTCAGGTTGCTTTGACGTCGAACCACTTGAAAATGTGATGTTCTGGGCAATCTATTACATATATTTTTCAATATGACCATAATTCTATGTGGTGAATGCTAAATAATTAGAATGGCAGGCCTCAGGGGCCATATTCTATTTTAACCTCCTCAAAAGTCACTATTTCACACTTTGCTTTCTAATGCAATTTCTTGTTATGGTATATCTAATATTACAACATATTCTATACATTCTCTGCCATTATTTTCAAAGCACAGGCATTCTTTCTCTTATAAACCTTCATTTTCACATCCCCAGATTCTATAACTATTTTCTCACATTTGCGAAATATACTAACTGCTCTAGTCTCAAAGACAATATTCTTAGTGATAACATTCCTTATCTAAACAACATAAGGTATAAAGCACGTAAGTCCATCATTATTGATAATGCAATCTACACATTATGCAATAAATATGTGCTGAACGAACACAGTGATGAAAAGCACACATACCCTCCTCAGTCACACAAAGCTCATTCCACATTTACATTTGCAAACACCAACTCAATAACACATTATACCTCATATCAGTTTTAACCAGCGCATTAGAAATGTAAACACTAAGTACATTACATTCACCATGGCATTTTGCTATAAATGTGAATAATACTATGGTGCACACATTCCAGAGGCATGAAGATAATGTTCAACAGTGAATTAAGCAGCAGTGAGCTTGCTAAGATTGAAACAGGGACAGTGACATATAATTTCTTCAAAAATAAAAATTTATCCATTCACATCATTGTATGTGTGTGTGTGTGTGTGTGTGTGTGTACATATATATATATATATATATATATATATATATATATATATATATATAATCAGTATAAAGAGCAATGTAAATATATTGATATTCATTAAGAACTTTCTAAAAGTCACACCATATATCTACTAAATGAACAATTTTTGATGAGGAATTTGAATTCATATCCATGTTTTAATCCCTGCATACTGTCTTTTAGGCATGGTTCAAAGTTTTTGATAATCTGTATAGATAGATCTCCAGAAATATCACATGCAAGATACCCAATCCAAATGACATCCACCAAACATACCATTTGAAAAGAGTTGCCTCAAACAGATTATAAAACTGCAGTGGGAAGGTCAGGGCGGGTTGTTGGGGGGGTGGCAGGAGGGAGGGGGGTAAGAGATCAACCGAAGGACTTGTAAGCATGCATATAATATAACCAATGGACATAAGACACTGGGGGTAGGGGAGGCCAGGAGATTGTCAAGGGCGGGGGAAAGGAGACATATGTAATACCCTTTGTAATACTTAAGCAATAAGACAATAAAAAAAAATAAAGTCAAGCAAGTATCAACAAAAACTTTTTAAAAAAAGAGTTTACGTATACCTTGAAATAAATATAATTTTAAATGGCAAAGTCACCTTAATTATTTTGAGAGCAAGTGTCAAGTGAAATGATGATGCCTGACCTGTAATGTCCACTGAACGTGCAGTTTTTGAATTGACAAAGACCCCAGAAAATGCTTCATCTCAGTGTTCTTTTTCATTCCATTGAATAGAACCCAGCAATACCCAAGACAAGACACCTCTACCCAAGTCACCATTGGAGGCCCCAGCCTGTGATCAGGCAGAAGGGAAAAAGTCTGCCTTCGGTGGACCTATCAACGTTATTTGCTCACCATCTAAGGGGCGTATGGAGATACACATGCTCAGAAAAACACGTCCTGATGAGGATGGTAAGGAATAAACAAAGGAGAGATCCGAACTTGATCAAGAGATGTAGCTTAATTGCTCAGCCTACTCTCTACTTAGTTCATTTTCCCCTCAAATGCAGAGAAGGACTTCAGGAAAGAGGGTCTAGGACTAAGGCTCCCGCAGAGGGACAAGTAGGCAGTGTGCCTTCAAGGACAGGGAAAGGTCGCTCAGCACAAATTTCCAACATAGCGCCAGCTGAAACTGAGGCAATAGACAGTGCTGATGTGTGTGTAGGACATTTTACTCAGACCTTACTCTCTGGGAAGCACAGAGTCAGATCCTCACACACTCACTCACACATCTGTCATCCTCCATACCAAGTAAGGCTCTGTATGTCCTCCTTTTCCCTTGTTCTATCATATACACAGGCTTTCCCTCTTCATCTCTCTTTCCCATTCTCCATTCCCATTACAGAGATACACTCTTACCTTCACTTCATCACAGAATCATTATCAGATTCACTAATTCCATAATATGCACACACTAATCCCATAAATAAGCCGCATCCCCTCACACAGAAAACCTCTTTATGTCAAAGTCTAATAAACTTATATGCCCTGAAGAAAATTTACTTTCATCTGTTTCCTTTCTAATCTATATGGCACTTCAGCTACCAAGCCTTCAGATCTTCACTGAACTGGACATTCTGAGATCTCATACACCCTTCCCCTAATACTCTCAGTCTCACTGTCTTACAGTAAGAACAAGGACCAGTCCTGCACCATTCACATGTGCTGCCATACCACATTGCAAACATGCACACACTCATCCACATCCTCTTTATCAACATGGAAAACACTCACCAGAAATATTCTAATACATACATACAATTCCAAAAATACTTGCATACAAAACTACATCCTCATTGCCACATTGATATGCCATGTAAACACCTCAAAGTATCCCACACATAGAATTCTGAAATAGAATATGTATATGAACTTTCACTCCAAATTCTCGTGTGGGTCATGGACATCTTAACTCCTAGAGATTTCACACACATCTTCTAGCTTGCTTATGTTAAAAATTTTCTTTCCCAGTATTCCATCCACCACATCAAAACGTGTCCTGTACTGGAGCATCTGAGATGCCAGCTTTCCAGCCAGTCAGGAAACGGAAGAGCACAGAGCAGCACATTCAAGGTTTGTATGGTGAAGCCTGAAATGGCACATGTCGTTTCCAATCATTTTCCATTGTGGTAATGTAATCTCATGGTCAGAACTACCTTCAAGGGAAGCTAACAAAGAGAACATAGTTTTATGTCCAGGTTGAAAGAAGGCAGCAATCTCGGTTCCATTTTCAAAGAAGCCGCTTTGAACAAACCCAGTCACCCAGGACATATATTAGCACCATAACTCCTCCGTGCATTTAATATTTTCATAGGAACCACATAACACTACCCTCCAGGCTGTGTGTGCTCAATGAATGTGGTACATGGTAGACGCTTTGTTTAATCGACAGGTAAATACACAAATTACAGGAATGGGCTGTGTATCTATTATTTTTATTTAATTTCTCAGCAAAGCTGAATTCAGGAGATGCTTTGCAGCAGAGGCACAAGGCAGAGGCCCCATCTCAACGCCAGAAGGCACGGAAGGCCTCCTCTTCAGCGTGTTTTCCTTCCATCTCTTCTAAAGGCAAGCAAAATGATGCTGGTTAGGAGGGACTATTGAGTAGGATGCAAAGGGAGGTGGGATCTAGACAGAACCCATGGTTGAGGTGAGTGTTTCTGTCCATTAACCGACAACAAGCTGCCCAGGACAAACAGATACTCCAATGATTCTGCATCTTCTTAGTACAGTGATGGCGAACCTATGACATGCGTGTAAGAGGTGACAAGGGAACTCATTTTTTTGGTAGATTTTTCTTTGTTAAATGGCATTTAATATATAAAATAAACGTTAAATATACAAATCTTTGTTTTACTATGGTGGCAAATATCAAAAAAATTCCATATATGACATGGCACCAGAGTTAAGTTAGGGTTTTTCAAAATGCTGACAGGCTGAGCACAAAAGGTTCACCTTCACTGTCTTAGTAGGATCAGCAGTGGAAGCCAGGGAAAACACCGCAAAGAGCTGGAGGGAGCCCAAGGCGATCAGTGGAGAACAGTGTTCTATTTGAGGAAATCATGGGAGAGGGCCTAAGGGGATCCGAGTTTTATCAGAGAAACATGGAAGAATTCGTTCCTATGAGCTGGCCAAGCACATGTCATATTACCAGGATCCTGGGAAGCACTAATAACTTAACGTAGGCCCAACGTGGTAGGATCCTCAAGAACTGAACTTGAGGTAGAGTGCAGAGATACCCGGGCACAGACACCATCACATCCATATATTTACATAGCCAGTATTTCCCATTCACATTCATCTCATATAAGACCCCTTTGCTTTCACTGTTCCCATCATTCATTTCCCTACAACATTCCACATGCATCTTAATTCTCCATGCTGGATTTTTGTCCATGCCATGCAAACCATTATGATTTCTCTGAATCCTAAGAGGCTAGATTAGTATCCTTGTTTGTAAATTTTATGGAAATACAAGGGCACAGTATATACTTTGTGTCTAGCTCCTTTCACTCATTACTATATTTGTGTAATTCATCCACGTTGTACATAATGTTAATTCTGTTCCTTTTTGGTATATGTATATCATTTCACGAATATTATTTCTGCATTGATTATACTCTTCCGATCATTCAGGTTGCTTTGACGTCGAACTACTTGAAAATTTGATGTTATGGGCAATCTATTACATATATTTTTCAATATGACCATAATTCTATGTGGTGAATGCTGAAGAATTAGAATGCTAGGCCACAGGGGCCATATTCTATTTTAACCTCCTCAAAAGTCACTATTTCCCACTTTGCTTTCTAATGCAATTTCTTGTTATGGCATATCTAGAATTACAAAATATTCTCTGCATTCTCTGCCATTATTTTCAAAGCATAGGCATTCTTTCTCTTATACACCTTCATTTTCACATCCTCAGATTCTATAACTATTGTCTCACATTTTGGAAATATACTAACTGCTCTAGTCTCAAAGACAATATCCTTAGTGATAACATTCCTTATCTACACAACATAATATATAAAGCACGTAAGTCCATTATTATTGATAATGCAATCTACACATTATGCAATAAATATGTGCTGAACGAACACAGTGACAAAAAGCACACATACCCTCCTCAGTCACACAAAGCTCATTCCACATTTACATTTGCAAACACCAACTCAATAACACATTATACCTCATATCAGTTTTAACCAGCGCATTAGAAATGTAAACACTAAGTACATTACATTCACCATGGCATTTTGCTATAAATGTGAATAATACTATGGTGCACACATTCCAGAGGCATGAAGATAATGTTCAACAGTGAATTAAGCAGCAGTGAGCTTGCTAAGATTGAAACAGGAACAGTGACAAAATAGTGTATAATTTCTTCAAAAATAAAAATTTATCCTTTTACATCATTGTATGTGTGTGTATATATATATATATATTTCTATATACATATATATCAGTATAAAGAGCAATGTAAATATATTGATATTCATTAAGAACTTTCTAAAAGTCACACCATATATCTGCTAAATCCACAATTTTTCATGAGGAATTTGAATTGATATCCACGTTTTAATCCCTGCATACTGTCTTTCAGGCATGATTCGAAGTTGTTGATAATCTGTATAGATATGTCTCCAGAAATATCACATGCAAGATACCCAATCGAAGTGACATCCACCAAACATACCATTTAATAAGAGCTGCCTCAAACAGATTGTCAAACTGCAGTGGGAAGGCCAGGGAGGGTTGGGGGGGGTGAGGAGGGAGAGGGGGAAGAGATCAAAGGAAGGACTTGTATGCATGCATATAAGCATAACAAATGGACATAATACACTGGGGGTAGGGGAGGCCAGGAGATTGTCAAGGGCGGGGTGGGGGGGGGGAGGAGACATAAGTAATACCCTTTGTAATACTTTAAGCAATAAGACAATAAAAAAAAATAAAGTCAAGCAAGTATCAACAAACATTTAAAAAAAAGAGTTTACTTATAGCTAGAAATAAGTATTATTTTAAATGGGAAAGTCACCTTAATTACTGTGAGAGCAATGTCAAGTGAAATGATGATGCCTGACCTGTACTGTCCACTGAACATGCAGTTTCTGAATTGACAAAGACCCCAGAAAATGCCTCATCTCAGTGTTCTTTTTTATTCCATTGCCTAGGACCCTGCAATACCCAAGACAAGACACCTCTACCCAAGTCACCATTGGAGGCCCCAGCCTGTGATCAGGCAGAAGGGAAAAAGTCTGCCTTCGGTGGACCTATCAACGTTATTTGCTCACCATCTAAGGAGCATATGCAGATACACATGTTCAGAAAAACACGTCATGATGAGGATGGTAAGGAATAAAGAAAGGAGAGATCCGAACTTGATCAAGAGATGTAGCTTAATTGCTCAGCCTACTCTCAACTTAGTTCATTTTCCCCTCAAATACAGAAAGGGACTTCAGGAAACAGGGACTAGGACTAAGGCTCCCACAGAGGGACAAGTAGGCAGTGTGCCTTCAAGGACAGGGCAAGGTTGCTCAGCACAAATTTCCAACATAGCGCCAGCTGAAACTGAGGCAATAGACAGTGCTGATGTGTGTGTAGGACATTTTACTCAGACCTCACTCTCTGGGAACCACAAAGTCAGATCCTCACACACTCACTCACACATCTGTCATCCTCCATACCAAGTAAGGCTCTGTATGTCCTCCTTTTCCCTTGTTCTATCATATACACAGGCTTTCCCTCTTCATCTCTCTTTCCCATTCTCCATTCCCATTACGGAGATACACTCTTACCTTCACTTCATCACATAATCATTATCAGATTCACTAATTCCACAATATGCACACACTAATCCCATAAATAAGCCACATCCCCTCACACAGAAAACCTCTTTACGTCAAAGTCTAATAAATTTATATGCCCTGAAGAAAATTTACTTTCATCTGTTTCCTTTCTAATCTATATGGCACTTAAGCTACCACGCCTTCAGATCTTCACTGAACTGAACATTCTGAGATCTCATACACCCTTCCCCTAATACTCTCAGTCTCACTGTCTTACAGTAAGAACAAGGACCAGTCCTGCACCATTCACATGTGCTGCCATACCACATTGCAAACATGCACACACTCATCCCCATTCTCTTTACCAACATGGAAAACACTCACCAGAAATATTCTAATACGTACATACAATTCCAAAAATACTTGCATACAAAACTACATCCTCATTACCACATTGATATGCCATGTAAACACCTCAAAGACCCCACACATAGAATTCTGAAATAGAATATGCCTATGAACTTTCACTCCAAATTCTCGTGTGGGTCATGGACATCTTAACCCCTATAGATTTCACACACATCTTCTAACTTGCTTATGTTAAAAATTTTCTTTCCCAGTATTCTATCAAACACATCAAAAAGAGTCCTGTTCTGGAGCCTCTGAGATGTCAGCGTTCCAGCCAGTCAGGAAACGGAAGAGCACAGAGCAGCACATTCAAGGTTTGTATGGCGAAGCCTGAAATGGCACCTGTCATTTCCAATCATTTTCCATTGTGGTAATGTAATCTCATGGTCAGAACTACCTTCAAGGGAAGCTAACAAAGATAACATAGTTTTATGTCCAGGCTGAGGGAAGACAGCAATCTCGGTTCCATTTTCAAAGAAGCCGCTTTGAACAAACCCAGTCACCCAGGACATATATTAGCACCATAACTCCTCCGTGCATTTAATATTTTCATAGGAACCACATAACACTACCCTCCAGGCTGTGTGTGCTCAGTGAATGTGGTCCATGGTAGACGCTTTGTTTAATGGACAGGTAAATACACAAATTACAAGAATGGGCTGTGTATCTATTATTTTTATTTAATTTCCCAGCAAAGCTGAATTCAGGAGATGCTTTGTAGCGCAGGCACAAGGCAGTGGCCCTAACTCAAGGCCAGAAATCATGGAAGGCCTCCTCTTCAGAGAGCTTTCCCTCCATCTCTTCTAAAGACAATCAAAATGATGCTGGTATGGAGGGACTCTTGAGTAGGATGCAAAGGGAGGTGGGATCTAGACAGAACCCATGGTTGAGCTGAGTGTTTCTGTCCATTAACCGACAACAAGCTGCCCAGGACAAACAGATACTCCAATGACTCTGCATCTTCTTAGTAGGATCAGCAGCGTAACCAACCGAAAACAGCTGGAGGGAGCCCGAGGAGATCAGTGGAGAACAGTGTTCTATTTGAGGAAGTCATGGGATAGGGCCTAAGGGGATGAGAGTTTTATCAGAGAAACATGGAAGAATACATTCCTATGAGCTGGCCAAGCACATGTCATAGTACCAGGATCCTGCGAAGCACTAATAACTTAACATAGGCCCATCGTGGTAGGATCCTCAAGAACTGAACTTGAGGTAGAGTGCAGAGATACCCAGGCAAAGACACCATCACATCCATACATTTACATAGCCAGTATTTCCCATTCACATTCATCTCATATAAGACCCCTTTGCTGTCACAGTCCCCATCATTCATTTCCCTACAACATTCCACATGCATCTAAAGTCTCCATGCTGGATTTTTGTCCATGCCATGCAAACTGTTATAATTTCTCTGGCTCCTTAGACGCTAGATTAGTATCCTTGTTTTTAAATTGTATGGAAATACAAGGGCACAGTATATACTTTTTGTCTATCTCCTTTCACTAATCAATATATTTGTGGAATTTATCCATGTTGTGTATGACATTAATTTGCTCCTTTTTGATACATGTATATCATTGCATGAATATTATATTTTCATTGACTATAATTATCTGGTCATTGGGGTTGCTTCCAGTCTGAGCTGCTTCAAAAGTGATATTGTGGGTAATATACTGCATGTATTTTTCACTATGGATACATTTCTGTTCAGTGAATGCTTAAGAGTTAGATTGCTAGGCCTTAGTTCCCATATTCTATCTTAATCCCTCCAGAACTCAATCTTTCATACTTTTAATTTCTAATGTTATACATCCTCCTCTGAACTCTGCTATTTTTTTTTCAAATCACAGGTATTTTTTATTTTATATAACTTCATTTCCACATCCCCTTTAATTATTCCCTCACATATTGCAAATACACTAACTGCTCTAGTCTCAGAGTATATTCTCAGTAATAACATGCCTTATCTAAACAATCCTATCTGATAATAGACAAACATGGTAATTGACCAT
Source organism: Myotis daubentonii (assembly GCF_963259705.1). Classification (NCBI taxonomy): domain Eukaryota; kingdom Metazoa; phylum Chordata; class Mammalia; order Chiroptera; family Vespertilionidae; genus Myotis; species Myotis daubentonii. The sequence goes on from NC_081846.1 coordinate 74,114,257, forward strand.
ACCTCCACTACGCTACCCATTGTCTAATCAGCAGCATATGCAAATTATCTGCCAACAAAGATGGCCGCCGGCATCCACGCAGCTGAAGTGAGCAGGAGGTTTGCTTGCTCCAGTGGTGGAGGAAGCCAAGGTTCCCCACCAGCCACGGCCCAGCTCCGAGCTCCAGAAGCAACAATGTTTCAATTATAGAAGCTAAACAAACCCCAGATACCTGCTTTCAGCCAGCTGGGGCCTCAGAGCTTAGAGCACCAGTGATGGCAACAGAGTTTCAATTATAGAAGGTAAACAAATCCTTTCAGCCAGCCAGGGCCTCAGAACTGGAGCTGGCTCTCAGCTCTAGTGATAGCCATAGAAGGTAAATATATCCCAAAATAAATAAATTAAAAAAAGAGGCCAGGAGCTTCAGTTGCCCACCAGCCTGAAAACGGCCCTCAGCCCCTCATCCAGGCTGGCCAGGCACCCCAGTGGGGACCCCCACCCTGAAGGGGGTGTGACCAGCTGCAAACAGCCATCATCCCCTCATCCAGGCTGGCCAGGCACCCCAGTGGGGACTCCCACCCCAATCCGGATCACCCTTCAGGACAAACCAGCCAGCCCCCACCCATGCACCAGGCCTCTATCCTATATAGTAACAGGGTAATATGCAAACTGACCCTAACAGCAGAAAGACTGGGAATGACTGGTCACTATGACACACACTGACCACCACGAGGCAGACGGTCAATGGAGGAACTGCCCTCTGGTGGTCAGTGCGCTCTCACAGGGGAAGCTCTGCTCAGCCACAAGCCAGGCTGATGGCTGCCAGTACAGCGGTGATGGTGGGAGCCTCTTCTGCCTCCTCAGCAGCGCTAAAGATGTCTGACTGCAGCTTAGGTCTGCTCCCCACTGGCAAATGGACATCCCCTGAGGGCTGCCGGGCTGCCAGAGGAATGTCTGATTGCCATCTTAGGTCCAATCCCCCGGGGAGCAGGCCTAAGCCAGCAAGTGGTCACCCCATAGGGTTCCCAGACTGGGAGAGGGCACAGGCCGGGCTGAGGGCCCCCTACCCCCGAGTGCACAAATTTTTGTGCACCAGGCCTCTAGTATAATATATAGAGCACATAAATACATCATTGTTGATAATGCATTCTACATACATAAATGTGTGCTGAACTAACACCAGACAGAAAGCACACATAACCTTAACCTTTTCAGTCACACAAAGTTCATCCCATATTCACATTAGCAAATACCAAATCAACCTCACATTAAACCTTAATCCAGTTTTAACCAACACATTATGCATTTAAACACCAAGCACATTACATTCAAATAACACTTTCATACCCAATCCCACTGATATTCACAAAACACACCATTTAGTACGTTTACTTATAGTTTGGAGTTAATGGAATTTTAAATGGAAAACTCATATTAATTTCTATGAGAAGAGGTGTCATGTGTAGCAATGATGTCTCACATGTCATGTCCACTCAACATGTACTTTTTGAGTTGACACAGACCTCAGGAAATGCCTCATCTCAATGTTCTATTTTATTCCATTGCCCAGTACGCCACATCAGCCAAGGCAATGTGCGTCAGCCCGAGTCACCCGTGGAAACCCTAGCCCGTAGTCCGGCTGCAGGAGAAAAGTCTTCCTTCTCACAACATCCTATCGGTGTCTCCACCCCATCCAAGCGTACCCGTCTTGATGAGGAGGGTAAGGAATATACAAAGGTGGGATCTGAGCTTGGTCATGAACTGTTAGTCAATTCCTCAGCCTGCTCCCTATTAGTTCACTTTCCCCTCAAAAACAGGAAAGGGCTTTAGGGCAGAAGGACTAGGACTAAGGCTTCTGTGGAGGGACAGGTAGAGAGTGCGCCTTCCAGAACTGGGCAAAGTCCTGCAGCACAAATCCCCAGCATACAGCACTGGGACAGCTGTGCCAGAGGTAGAGCTCAGTGCTGACATGGATATGAGAGTTTACTCAGAACCTTCCCCTCAGATGAGCACAAAATTCGATCCTCACCCACTCACACATCTGTCCTCCTCCAGACCAGGTAAGGCTCCATTTCTCCTTCTTTTCCCTTGTTCTCTTATATACACAGCCTTACTTCTTCATCTGTATTTCCCATTCTCTAGCAGCATCACCTAGATGCACTCTCACCCTCATTCCTTCACACAATCATTTCCAGACTCACCCATTTACACACAATTTCCATAAGTAATCTCCTTCCCCTCACACAGATAACCTCTTTAGGTCAAACTATAGAATACTCACATGCCCTGAAGGAAATGAACTTTCATCTGTTGTGTCCCTACTAATCATATGTCACTTCATCCACCAGGCCATAAGACCTTCATAGAGCTAAACATTCTGAAAGCACATAACACACTCAGTCTCCCTGTCTCACATTAAAACAGGTGCCACTCCTGCACTGTTCACATGCGCTGTCATACTACGTAACAAGCATGCATTCACCGATTTGCCATTCTCTTTTAGCAACACAGAAACACTTCTAAGATATGGCCAAGAATATACATACAACTCTACAAGAACATGTGACTCAACCCCAATCTTCATTCTGATATAGTTATACCATGTAAACACCTCAGATATAGCACACCACATAAAGAATTCTGAAATATCACATATATATCTATTTTTACTTCACATGGTCACATACTGCATGTGTAACCTTAACTCCTACAGTCCTTACATATATTTTCTAATCTTTTTATGTTTCAAATTTTCTTTCCTAGAAATCAAGGAGAAGCCTGTATCCCAGGACTCGGAGAAAACGGAGAACTCCTTTGACTATTCACATACCTACTTTCCTTCCCATACACCTAATCATAACGGGCCCTTTATGTCCCCAGTACATGGGACAGATGTAAGGCCCATGAAAATTTACTATATGCATGTACAATTGAAAAGGGGTGTGGCCGTCTTATACCATACAAAGGAAGGGTGGGAGCCCCCCTCAAAAAAAATCAAAATGGAAGAAATGACCTATATTGGAAAGATCCATAAAAATGTCCCCATCTCTCACATGTCTGAGAAGAAACACCTAATTGCCCATGAGCCCATGTTAGACAGCGGAGCCCAGGAGAACAGGGAGGAGGCTGACAGTCCAGCACAGCCTCCACCTCAGGGCGGGTATCCCAGCGCCAAGACGCCTGAGTGGCTGGTGGCCCTGGACAGCGGGTTCAGGTGCATGGCCTGCTGCAGGGTCTTCCCGAGCCTAAAAATCCTCCAGGACCATGTGGAGTATGGCATCAGGGAGGGCTTCAGCTGCCATGTTTTCCATAATGCCATGTCTCATCTAAAGTTCAAAGCACGTCAGAGGAGGAGGAAGGAGAAAAAAGAGAAGGCATTATTTAGACGCTAAATGACAAACATTTTGCCATGAAGACAAACTTGTACAACTAAAGAGACTGTTTTTCAGCCCCTAAAAGAGAGGATGTGAAGGTTAGACTCCACTAAGCAGGCTCATTCCCTTCAAGCAGACATAGTGTCCAACCTTTATACTCATATCTACCACCACCATCTCTACACCCTACCACCTATCTCAGCAGGCAGTCCCTTTTAATACCATCCACCATTTTCCTAACAGACAAGAAGTCAGACCACACTATTCCAGATACTGCCTTTCCTTTCTCCAACTTTATTATATACCCTCCATGAAAACACTCTTAATGCAAAAGACTGCAAACACTAAAAAATCTTGATAGTACAGATTGTAATTCTCCCTGTATTCACCCCCACATTTCTATGCAATTGGTCTTTGTTAACAAATTTACAAATTTACATATTTTTCTATATCTCTTTCTTTAAATGAAGATAAACCTTTTTTCAATATCTTCCTCTAGTGTATTCAGCTGCACCATTATGTGGCTGGAAGACAGACATTGTGGAAGTATAAAAAGGTACTGCATGGATGAAAGCAAAAGCAATTAAAATCCACCTCTAATCGTCTATGAACTTGTGGAAACACAGGTGTATGTACACTCCTTATACATATGTATCCATGGGGAAGGATGAGCACACAATGAACAATTACAAGATACTCTAATATTTAGATTAACGTGTATATATACAGGTTTCTAAAATGTCATAGTGCATATTTAAGTTTAATAACTTTAGAAGGGTGACAGCTACCAACTGTTGAAAAACACAATTTCCATTTTTATTTACATGCATGTCATTTATACTTAGTTGACTTTGTATATTTTTAACTACCAATGTTAATTTTTCTCTGCCATCTTCAGAGAATATGAAACAAAAAATTAAAATTCAAAAAGTATTATTTATAATTCTCAAAACTATACGGGAAAATGGAAAATAAAATAGATCCACTTTTAAATGATCTTTAGAATTTGTAGCTTTTACCCTTTTGAAATTATTAAAGCTTAAACCTGTACTATGGTATTTTGGACACCTTTATGTATACATATTAGATGATCTTGTAACTTTTCATTTTGTGCTGCATTCTTCCCCATAAAAACACATGTAAAAGAACTACATGTGCACCCGTGTGTCCACAAGTACCCAGAAGCTAAGAGATGGATTACAGCTGCTGTTGTTTTTATCTGAGTAATTTTTACTTCTTCTTTTGAAAAAAGGCTCTGTTTTCTGCCAAATATGTAGGCAAGTCAGACTAGTTAAGTAAAGTCATTACTTCTCTACCTTCCTGTCATCATCCGACCTAGTTATCCTGAGTAAACATCTATCCATGACCAATCTGTACTGATAACTTGGAAGAGTAAAACAGGAGAGCGAGAGATTGGAGATGGTGGTAGTGGTGAGTTATCCTTTGTCTGCAACTCAAATGAAGGTTTTTCCACTGCGAGGCTTGCTTCAATTCCTCTCCTTTGAAATACTGGGCTGTTTAAACTGAGAACACTAAGTCATTAGCCTTCCTTTACTAAGTTCAGTTAAGTTCTTGATTTTTTTCCTCAATTAGCCTAAGCCATTTCCTATAGTTTGTAACATAAAGTCCTTTAATTAATGCAAGTTAGCTTCAACAGAATAACTTCTTCCATTTTAATAGCTGAAATAGCATAACCTAGAAAGGAGGAACACATTATATTCCTCTGACTTTATATTGAAACAGTAAGGGATATACTGGTAGTCAGTACGTATACTATGTCCTTGATTAATTAGGAAAGTGCATTTGCAGATCTAGAGCCAACATTTTTATGCACCTCTACCACCACCATCTCTACAACCATCCCAGCAATATGAGCAGACGGCCCCTTTTAATACCACATAGCACAAGGCAGACCACACATCCCAGATACTGCCTTACCCTCTATGCAACTTACTATACCCCCTACATCTGCCATTCATGAGTATATGTGTGATGCAAAAGACTTTATAAACATTTCAGAATTTTTAGAATAGAAACTGCAATACCCTTCCCTTCTACTCAGCCCTAACATCTCTATGAAAGTGTTCTTTGTTAAGATAGCATGTACTGGAGCCTAGAATGTAATTGCAAAGTAATATATATTGATCTGTTCCAACAGGAATTTTGTTAAAAGGGGAAAGCAAATAAAATTTCTTACATGCTACCAATTCCATTGTTGGCATTTACTATTCTTATTTTTATATGATGTCTAATAAGTATTATTTGTATATATTATACTGTTATTTCCCCCATTTTCTAAAAAAAACACAAAAGATATATATATATATATATATATATATATATATATATATATATATATATCCTGTTGAGATTCAAAATCCTCTCTATGCTTGCCATCATTTTCTGCCTCATTCCAGTATACCTAATACTAAGTACACTATAAAATACTTTTTAAGAGGTCTAGCACTTTCTACATTGTCTACCCAAGAATGATTAAAGTATCTAAAATTATGTTTTGTATAATAAGGATAGCTTTCACGTTTTACATGTTAAAAATTCAGTGCACTCTAAAAACATTTTCTTTTATTATTGAGTTGTGCCTTTGTTTTAAATTCATAGTAATTTTATATTGTATGATTTTTATTTATTCATAGTATAGTAATGTTTTGAAAGTTTTCTCTTGAAGATACCACATGATCTCAGTCCTTTGTGGAATATAGTGAACAACATAGACTGATGAACAGGGACAGATCCAGAGACAGAGAAGCAATAGTCAGACTGTCAAACCTCAGAGGGAAGGTAGGGGAGGGTGGGGGTAAGGGGGAGAGATCAACCAAAGGACTTGTATGCATGCATATAAGCCTACCCAATGGACACAGACAACAGGGGGATGAGAGCATGAGTTGGGGGTGGGGGGGGGGGGTGAGTGGGGTTAAGGGGGCATGAGAACACATATGTAATACCTTAACCAATAAAGAAATTAAAGATTAAAAATTTAAAAAGAACAATACTGGCAATTAATTAAAAAGAACTATTAAAATGTCTCACTTGCATTTCACTATGCAATTCTTTTTATTAAAAAGTCTTATGTAGCCGAAACCGGTTTGGCTCAGTGGATAGAGCGTCGGCCTGCGGACTCAAAGGTCCCAGGTTCGATTCCGGTCAAGGGCATGTACCTGGGTTGCGGGGACATCCCCAGTACAAGATGTGCAGGAGGCAGTTGATTGATGTTTCTCTCTCATCGATGTTTCTAGCTCTCTAGCTCTCTCCCTTCCTCTCTGTAAAAAATCAATAAAATATATTTTTAAAAAACGTCTTATGGAAATAAAAAAAATCAAACTGCAACATTTTCCCAAAGAATAAACCATTTCAGAATGTGGTAGAATATTTTATATTACTCATGCAAAGAAGTCTACAACTTAAAACTTATTTTCTTGTTTAAAACATATAGATCTATAACTCAAAGTTTTTTCAATGAATATTATAAAGAACTACATCTATATGAACAATGAGAAGTGAACAACTGAATTTCACAAATTGAGAATATATTGACATACTGAGAAGCTACAATTTGACTCATAACTTGGTTTATGAACTATAACTTATTGGAAGGGTTTAACACAAATTATGAATTGATCCCTTTCATTTGTCTCATTATTGCTATATATGATATATTTCCTAGTGGCAGAGCAAACTGAGTTGTGTGTGATTAAAGCGGATACTACTCCCCACCTCCTCTGGCCTGCCAGACAAACTTATTTTCATCCTAAAAGACAACTCAAATAAGACCTCCTCAGTGAAGATTTCTGGGATTTTTTTCTTGCATACTCCATCTGTGCTTTAAGAACATTAGTACATAGATCTGCACTTGCTGCATTATTCTGGTGGTTTGCCTGCTTGTTGGTCTGTGCTCCTTGAGAGCACCTCTGCATTCAGCAATCTCTGTGAAATGCTTGTGCAATGAGTAGGAAGAAAAGTGAATAATACATTTTGATATGTTATGACCTGACAAATAAATAGTAAAGATCCAAGATTTTCAAAATGACATTATTCGATTTCTGATTGCAGACTCTTAACTTTCTAAATGAATAGGAACTGAAAGTGACTTCTTAAGAACTATACATCACACAGATTGTTCCTAAATATCATTCCCGATAGATTTTTCACGATAGATTTAAATGTATCATTCTATCTAATAATAGACAAACATGGTAATTAACCATACCTCTGACACGCTTCCCATTGGCTAATCAAGGCAATATGTAAATTAACTGCCAACCAAGACGGTGGCCGGCAGCCAGGCAGCTGAAGCGAACAGGAGGCTTGCTTGCTCCAGTGATGGAGGAAGCCAAGGTTCCCCGCCTCCCGCTGCCGGCCTCTGAGCTGCAGTCTAAGAAACAATGTTGCAATTATAGAAGCTAAACAATCCCCATGCTTTCAGCCAGCCAGCCCCAGCTGGAGTTGCAACAGTGTTTCAATTATAGAACCCAAACAAACCAGATACCTGCTTTCAGCAGCCGAGGCCTCAGAGCTAGAGCCAAGCCTCAGAGCTAAAGCCGGCTCTCAGCTCCAGTGACAGCCATTGAAGGTAAATAAATCCCAGAATAAAAAAAAAAAAAGAAAAGAAAAAAAGGAGAGTTTGGGAGCTTCAGTCACCCACCAGTCTGAAAACGGCCCTCAGCCGCTCACCCAGACTGGCCAGGCGCCCCAGAGGGGACCCCCACCCTGAAGGGGGCGTGACCAGCTGCAAACAGCCATCATCCCCTCACCCAGGCTGGCCAGGCACCCAAGCAAGACCCCCACCCTGATCCAGGACACTCTTCAGGGCAAACCAGCCGGCCTCCACCCATGCACCAGGCGTCTAGCCTATATAGTAAAAGGGTAATATGCCTCCCAGCACCGGGATCAGCGGAGCCGCGAGGCCTCAAGCCCCAGGATCAGTGGAGCAGTGAGGCCTCCTAGCACCGGGATCAGCTGAGCAGCGAGGCCTCACTGCCTGAGTGTCAAGCGGAGCCACGAGGCCTCCCAGCACCGGGATCAGTGGAGCCGCGAGGCCTCCTAGCCCCTGGAGCAGCATGACAGGGGGCAGCGCCCAAACCCCCTGATCGATCGCCCTGCGGCTGTGTGTGTGACAGGGGGCGGGGCCATAACCTCCCTATCTGCCCTGCTCTGTTCGTGAAAGGGGAAGGCACCCCAACCCCATGATCGGCCCTGCTCTGTGCCTGATAGGGGGGAGCTCCACAACCCCCTGATGGGCCCTGCTCTGTGCGTGACATGGGGCAGTGCCCCAACCCCCTGATGGGCCCTGTTCTGTGCGTGATGGGGTGGCACCGCAACCTCCCCATTGATCTTGCCTTGAGTGTGACAGGGGCCAGTGCCCCAACCCCCCAATCAGCCCTACCTTGAGCGTGACTGGGGGTGGCATCGCAACTTCCCAATCTGCCCTGCTCTGTGCATGATGGGGCGGCGCCCCAACTCCCCAATCGGCCCTGCTCTGAGCCCGACCAGGGGCTGCACCTAGGGATTAGGCCTGCCCTCTGCCACCTGGTAGCAGGACTAAGCCAGCAGGTTGTTATCTCCTGAGGGGTCCCAGACTGTGAGAGGGCACAGATGGGGCTGAGGGACACCTCCCCCCCACCAGCGAATAAATTTTTGTACACCGAGCCTCTAGTCTATTATAAAACACTAGAGGCCCGGTGCACAAAAATTTGTGCACTCGGGGGTGTCCTTCAGCCCAGCCTATGGCCTCTTGCAGTCTGGAACCCCTCAGAGGATGTCCACCTGCTGGCTTAGGCCCGCTCCCTGGGGGAACGGGCCCAAGCTGGCAATCAGACATCCCTCTGGCAGCCCGGCAGCCCTCGGCAGATGTCCACTTGCCAGCGGGGAGCAGGCCTAAGCTGCAGTCGGACATCCTTAGCACTGCTGAGGAGGCAGGAGAGGCTCCCACCACCCCCACTGTACTGGCAGCCATCAGCCTGGCTTGTTGCTGAGCAGATCTCCCCCGGTGGGAGCACACTGACCACCAGGGGGAAGCTCCTGCATTGAGCGTCTGCCCCCTGGTGGTCAGTGTGTGTCATAGTGACTAGTCATTCCCAGTCGTTCTGCTGTTAAGGTCAATTTGCATATTACTCTTTTATTACACAAAATAGAGGCCTGGTGCATGGTGTTGATGGTTTGCCCTGAAGGGTTCCTGGATCAGGGTGGGGGTACTGCTGGGGTGCCTGGCCAGCCTGGGTGAGGGGCTGATGGCTGTTTGCAGGCTGCCCAAACCCCCTTCAGGGTGGGGGTCCCCACTGGGGTGCCTGGCCAGCCTTGGTGATGGGCTCATGGCTGTTTTCAGGCTGCCCAAACCCCCTTCAGGGTTGGGGTCCCCACTGGAGTGCCTGACAAGCCTTGGTGAGGGGTTGATGGGTGTTTTCAGGCTGCACAAACCCCCTTCAGGGTGGGGGTCCCCACTGGGGTTCCTGGCCAGCCTGGGTGAGGGGCTGATGGCTGTTTTCAGACTGACCAAGCCCCCAGCGACTGAAGCTCCCAGCCTTTCCTTTTTTTGTTGTTGTTTTTTTATTCGCTCCAGCTTCGTGGCAATTGCACCTGGAAACAGGTATCTGGGGTTTATTTACCTTCTGTAATTGAAACTTTGTTGCTTTGAGTGTAGCTTAGAGCAGGCCGCAGCAGGCGGGGAACCTTGGCTTCCTCCATCACTGGAGCAAGCAAGCCTCCTGCTCACTCCAGCTCCGGGGCTGCCAGTCACCATCTTTGTTGGCAGTTAATTTGCATATATTGCTGATTAGCCACTGGAAGGCATAGCGAAGGTATGGTCAATTACCATGTTTTTCTATTATGAGGTAAGATTATTTGTTCCACTGCTTTATGGCATACCATGTATTTTTTTCACAGTATGATCTCCTTTATGAAATGCTTTTAAAAAAGCCTCTCATTTCTTTACCAACTAAATTTTGATATGCTAGAAGGACTTGGCTTCTCTCTCTCTCTATTTTACTGATTTCAGAGAAAGGAAGAGAGAAGTCGAGCTAGATAGAAACATCAATGATGAGAGAGAACCTTCCATTTGCTGCTTCCTCCACACCCCACACTAGGGATCAAGCCCTCACCCAGGCATGTGCCCTGATCAGGAATCAAACCATGACATCCTAGTTCATGGGAAGATGCTCTACCACTGAGAAGCACCAGCCTGATGAACTTGGCTTCTCTCTAAGAAAGAGTCCCACTTGCCCACAGGCTGTGCCCAATGCTTTACCCAGAACTCCTTAATTGTTGCTTGTTATTCATTTATATAAATGACCTATATATTTAGCATCCAGAAAAATCAGACAAAACTGTTTGAAAAGAAAACATTTGTACAAGAAACTCTCTTAAGAATATAAATATAGATACACACACACACACACACACACACACACACACACACTTCCTGACTTATAATAGGATTACAAATCAAGTTTAAAAAAGTTATAGTAAAAATGCATTTAATACTACAAGCTATAGTATCAAGTGTTTACCCTTCTAATCGCATGCATCACCACATAGTATCATACCACAGACTGCCAGCCCAGGAAAAGGTTAAAATTCAAAATTTGGAGTATGGTTTCCACACCATAGTAAAGTTAAAAAATTATCTATTAAAATTGTAAGTCATTCCCCAGCTCGTTTGGCTCAGTGGATCGAGTGTAGGCCTGTGAACTGAAGGGTCCTGGGTTCGATTAAGGTCAAGGGCACATCCACTCTTGTGCTGTTGGGCTGAATTATCTCTGCCTAAATCCTCACTTCTTATAGGAGACAGTGTTGCCAAAGCAGAGTGGCCAAGCTGGGAACTATTCAGGGCATTGTGATAACTCCTGTGTTTGAGAGACAGAGAATGCACTTCTGAAATGGAATGGGAACAATAACCAGGTTAATTAAGGAGAGCTCTACTAAAGAATCTGAAGGAAGAAATGATTCTCAAAGCTAGTCTTCACAAATACTAGCATATTACATCCTCAAATATTTGTGAGAACACTGTATTTACTTTGCATATAAATACATACTCTCTCACCAGAAACATTGCTTTCAATTTCACTTTGAGGAAGCATCTCATTTTGTTACTCCTACAAAATTACTCTTTTTATAACTTTCAAACCAATTTCTTACATTTAAAGATATATATAATATTATATATGATAAGATAATAGCATTAATTAATTTATTTATTGAAAAGATCTCTGCAGACTGCCAGGCACTCATTAGGAATTGCTGATTCTCTTGAAATGATGCAACCTCTACTTTCAAGGAGTTTATTTTGATGAGGAAGACAAACAGGTAAAGAGGTTTTACAATATGGCCTGGTAAGTGCTCTGATAATATTCTGGACAGTTTTGTGATTCATTTCATTTTAGTCTGTTATGCCCTCTATTCAGTTTCCACATAGTAGCAATAGACTTACCTGAATATTAAGGACATATGGATTGATATATAATGTTGGTTAGAAACCTTCTGATTAGAATAAACCATTATTGGAGAGGCTGGAACTTGCCCCATTGGATGCCACTAGGGACATTTGATCATGCCTATGACGCTGTCATAATGTTTCTACTAGAAAGTAAAAGTAAAATTGGAGTGAACAGAAATGGTGATGCAAGATGGGTAAAGCACAGAATAATCCAGATGCTTTTCAAGTCTCACTAGGTTAACAATGGAACTGGAGAGACTGGGGAATGTATCTGAAGTAAAGCAAACGTGACTTGCTGATGGAGTACCTGTGGAAAATGAGGGTAATGGGAAATCAAGATGTACATTTACAGCAATGAGATAATGCAAGTTACTGAGATATTAAAGACTAAGGAAGAAATGGATTCAGGAAAACAAAAATTAATAGATCTTTTAGAAATATAAAAAGTTAGAAAAGGCTATAAAATATGAAATGCAAATGCCAAATAGGTTTGGAAATAAATACATCTGAAGAACAAAGAACAAAGCTGGATGTGTGTTATTTGGGAGTAGACATGAGATAGTCATGGGGCCACTCAACATCTGGGTCCCCTCCTATGTTTAGAAATGTCCTCACATTTCAAATCTGAATGGGAATCAGATATCACCTCCCAATAAAAAAGCTGGCAATACCAGATTCTTGCATTCCCAGCCTGCCTTATAGCTATTAGGTTTTCTAATCAGATAGACCCATTCTAGACTTTAATCCAGAAAGTCAAAACTCAAAGGAGCAGGGATTAAGTGAAACACATTCTGGCAAGAGTGGCAACAGCAGAAAGAGCCATGCCCACTTTCTATAAGTAATAGCAGCTAAGAAGCACTTCTCAGGGTCAAGGGTATGAGGGGTGCCAGGCTTTAGTGTGGAAAAACTGGCCAAAAGCTAAAAAAAATTTTAAAAAAACACATTATATAGTCTATTATCTTTGCTTTTTTCTACAATGCAAAAAATTCTAACAAAAACTCCAAGAAAAAAAAAATCTGCTACATTGAGGTCACATTAGAACTTATATGATTTATTCTATAAGGACTGAATTAGTCACTATATTTATAAAGATAAACAATGAAAATAAAGCCACTTCTTTTTAAGCTTTAGGAGTTAATTCTTTTTATATATTCAAGGGAAACAGTTTTTTAAAAAATATTTTTTTTTTATTTTTTACAGAGAGGGAAGGGAGAGGGATAGAGAGCTAGAAACATTGATGAGAGAGGAGCATTGACCAGCTGCCTCCTGCACGCCCCACACTGGGGATGTGCCTGCAACCAAGGTACATGCCCTTGACCGGAATCGAACCCGGGACCCTTCAGTCCCCAGGCCAACGCTCTATCCAGTGAGCCAAATCGGCTAGGGCTAAAGCCACTTTTATAAAAAAAAATTGTTTTAATAGAATGGGGAATGGAGGAGAGTAGGGCAGTGGAGAATAGAGAGCAACTGTTAATGAATACTGGGTTTCTTTTTAGAGTGATGAAAAATTTCTAAAATTAGATCATGATGATGATCCCACAACTCTGAGTATATCAAAACCCACAAAATTGTGAAATGATTAAATTCTATGGTATAGGAATTATATCTCAATAACACTGTTAAGAAATTTATTGTGGAAAAACTCAATCAATGTAATTCTCAACAATAACAAAGTAATGTGCATGGACATTGGACTGGGGCAAGGGACATTGGATAAAGTTCAAAATCCATTCACAGCAAAAGCTCTCTGACAGAGAAAAAATAGAAAATTTCCTTCATATGATGAAAGATTTTTACCAACCCCCTGCCCCACCCATCATCATACTTAAAGTAAACTGTTGAAAGCTTTCCATGCAAGGTCAGACAATACAAAAAATGTCTACTACCTCATATTTTATTTAAAAGTGGAATCAGATCTGTTGAATAAGCAAAAGGAAAAGGAGAAAGAAAAGGTGTATATAATTAACAGATGATATAACAGAATCATTTATATAGAATAAAAACAACCTATAGAAAATTAATCTACACTAATAAAAGACAAACATGCAAATTGACCATACCTTCATTATGCCTTAAGCCACACCCACCAGCCAATCAAAGCAACTATATGCAAATTAACCCAACCAAGCTGGAGCAAGCAGTAGGCTTGGTTTCCCCAATGATGGAGGAAGCCAACTTCCCACCTGCCAGGGCTGGCTCTGAGCTCCACTCAAAGCAACAAAGTTTCAATTATAGAAGGTAAATAAACCCCAGATACCTGCTTTCAGCTGGCTGTGGCCATGGAGCTGGAGTGAGCAGGAGGCTTTCCCTCCTGCCCTGCCCTGGCCGGCAAGCTCTGAGCTCCTCTCAAGGCAACAAAGTTTCAATTATAGAAGGTAAATAAATCCCAGAATTTAAAAAAAAGAAAAGAAATAAAGGAGAGGCTGAGAGCTTCTGTCGCGGGGGGATGGAGGTACAGGGGGGGGACTTGGCAGCCTGAAAACAGCCCTCAGCCCCTCACCTGGACTGGCCAGGCACCCCAGTGGGGACCCCCACTCTGATCTGGGGTACCCTTCAGGGCAAACCAGCTGGCCCCACCTGTGCACCAGGCCTCTATCCTATATAATAAAAGGGTAATATGCAAACTGACTCTAACAGCAGAAAGACTGGGAATGACTGGTCACTATGACACACACTGACCACCAGGGGTCAGACGCTCAATGCAGGAGCTTCCCCCTGGTGGTCAGTGCGCTCCCACAGGGGGAGTTCTGCTCAGCCACAAGCCAGGCTGAGGGCCGCCAGTACAGTGGTGGTGGTGGGAGCTTCTCCAGCCTCCTCAGCAGCGCTAAGGATGTCAGACTGCAGCTTAGGCCTGCTCCCCGCTGTCAAGTGGACATCCCCCGAGGCCTCTCGGGCTGCCAGAGGGATGTCTGACTGCCAGCTAAGGCCCAAACTCCCGAGGAGTGGGCCTAAGCCAGCAGGTGGTCATCCCCCGAGTGGTCCCTGCGAGAGGGCACAGGCCAGGCTGAGGGATTCCCCCCTCGAGTGCACAAATTTTTGTGCATTGGGCCTCTAGTCCTATATAATAAAACCCTAATATGTAAATAGACCGAATGGTGGAACGACTGGTGGAACGACCGGTCACTATGATATTCACGGACCACCAGGGGGCAGACACTCAACACAGGAGTGTCTGCATTGAGAGTCTTCCTCCCCCCAACCCCCGCTCCCCTCGCCCCCGAAAGTGAGGCAACCGGCAGTGGTGATCGGTGGGGGGCGGGGCCGGCATTGTCCTATGCACTAAAAGGTCGCTGGTTCAATTCCTGGTTAGGACATATGACCAGCTTGTAGGCTTCATTCTCCTGTAGGGGATATGCCTCCTAGTACTACACTAGGAAATTTTAGAAAATCTGTAATTCTCAAAAACACTCACAAAAACAAATATTATTATTCTCATGTTAGGGACAAAAAAAATATTGGTGATATTTAGCCTGGAATTTAGATTGGCCTAATTTAAAAGTCTGATCTTTTTTTCCCATTATGCAATACTGCCTCTTAAAATCGCTCATTCAACAAATAATTATTGAGTGGCTATTATGTACCACATTGCGGCAGGTACCAGATATACAAAGATAAATTTATGTCATTGTATCCTCACCTCCCAGCCCACTCTAGGACAGAAATAAGAATTATTAACAAATAACTGCAACATAATGTAATAAGCACTATGAAAGGAGTATATTAAAAATAGCATATATAAGTAGCAATGTTGACTCTGTGTAACATAGCAAACAATCAAAGAAGGCTTCATTTAGCAGAAAAAAATGCTAGCACATAGTACAGCTTGTTTAATTATTTGATGTACTCTTAAATTGAAGCTACAGGAAAAGTAGAATTTGCAGATGGAGAATCAAGATAAAATATTGCCCAGCTGGTGTGGTTCAGTGGTTGAGCATTGACCTATGAACCAGGAGGTCCACAGTTCAATTCCCGGTCAGGGCACATGCCTGGGTTGCAGGCTCAACCCCCAGTCAAGGTCGTGCAGGAGGCAGCTGATCGATGATTCTCTCTCATCATTGATGTTTCTATGTCTCTCTCTCTCCCTTCCTCTCTGAAATCAATATTTAATTTTTTTAAATGTTCTAGAGAGAAAGAAGCCATATTTGCAAAAGCATAAAGTTTCAGAAAATCCTTAGCAGTGTAACATAGCTAAGAAATAAGATGCTTGTGATAAGTGGTAAAGAAGCAAAAACAGGCCAGATCAGGGAGGCTCTCATATGCAATGCTAAAACTGAGCTTTATTCTGCAAGAAATTGAGAGCTATTCTTGGAGTTTAATCAGGCCACTATTTTACAAACATTATCTTGTCAAAACTGGAAGAATGGATCTGGAGACAGGGACAACCTTTAGAAGGCCACCACAAATAGTCCAGTTAATATAATTCATAATCTCTTAGCTTCAGACTCCTATATTTAATTACCTACCTGACATTTTTGGTATCTTATAAATATTTCTAGCCTAAATGTCCAAAAAAAATATCTTGATTTCTCCACCAAATTTGTGTGCTCCCTGCCCAATCTCTCAGTAATAATACAATCAAGCAAGCTACTCAGACCAGCAACCTTGGTTCATTCTTGATTTCTCCCTCTCCCTTAACCACCATATTAAATCCAATTATTATTGATTATTCCCCAAATATATCTCAAATTAATTCATTTATTTCCAGTTCCATTGCCATCACTTATCCCAAGGCATCACTGCTCAACTGGAATACTGCAATATCTCCCAACTGGACAGCTGATATTTTCTTTAATATCATTGACTAGAGGCCCAGTGCATGAAAATTGTGCACTCGGGTGTGGGGGGGCGATGTTCTCCCTCAGCCCAGCCTGCGCCCGCTCACAGTCTGGGAGCCCTCAGGGGATGTCAGACATCCTTAGCGCTGCTGCAGAGGCAGGAGAGGCTCCCACCACCACTACCACTGCAGCTTCTGGCTCAATGGTGCTCCCCCTGTGGGAGCACACTGACCACCAGGTGGCAGCTCCTGCATTGAGCATCTGCCCCCTCGTGGTCAGTGCATGCAATAGAGACCGGTCATTCCACCGTTCTGTCAATTTGCATATTAGCCTTTTATTATGTAGGATTTCCTCAAAGCACTTATTATAACTGGCAATTTTTAAAAATTTGTTTGCTAGAAAATTGTCTCACTCTCCTATTAGAATGCTTTCATAAAGTCAAGAACCATCAACTGTCTTGTTTATTGTTGTTTTACTTCGGTACTCTAGCATCAACCACGTCAATAAAAATTATATTAACAAAGCTCAGCACACATTTACTATGTACCAGGCACTACTTTATGTGTTTTACATATATTAAGTCATTTAATCCTCACACAGCCTGTGACATGGGTACCCTATTATCTCAATTTTACAGGAAAAAACTAAGGTACACATAGTTATCTAATCTGCCCAAGGACACCCAAAAAGTAACTGGCAGAACCAAGAATCAAGCCTAGGCAACCCAGAGACCCTCCTCTTGACCCTTCGTATCTCTTTTGGTAGAAGCTCAATAAATGTTTCTTGACCAAATAAACAAGTGAGATAAAAGAGGAACAGATTTAGGGAAAATGTTGAATTTGAAGTACTTAGAGAAGGCTGTAAACTACAGTGTGATAAGTAGTTATAAATTGAGATAATCATTCAAAGAAGTTATCAGGCTCTACCAGAAGCCACCTATCACATGCAAGCTGCTGTATAAAAGGCGATTATATAATTTTAAAAGTTAGATGTGCTCTTAAACTGCAACCATTTTGATCCAACTCTGTAATAAAAACATGTTTTAACAGAGCACAGAATGCCCCATTGAGCCTTGCTGGTATCTATGAAAAATTCTGATTGCTAACACTAATTGAAATACTTTCCTTCCTTTATGTAGTATTCAATATCTATATAAATGTCAAGCTTCTATTTTGTTAAAATACAAAAGTACAGAAATTTATTTTTAATTTGAAAAATGAAACCAAAAATCCATCTAATAAACCATGAGAATGACAAGAAAATATCTTAAAAAGAAGAGTGGAAGCACACTTTTCCTACTAGCTATCAAAACAAGTTACCGAAATTAATAGGAGATACAAGTAAAAAAAAAAAAAAGAAGACAGAACAATGAAAGAGAACAGAGTCCAAAAAAAAACCCTAAGTATATGTAAATTTCAAAATTAAATGTAAAAACAAATGAAAATTTGATTAAACAATAATGGACAACATAGACATAAAAGATGCTTAGCATCAACAGACTTCTGTTAAATATAAAATTAATTAATGAGAGATCACTTTTTACAATCGGATTGGATAGAATAAAAGATGGGAAATGGGTGCTCTCAAACACTGTAAGTAAGAAAGAAAATGGGCACAACCTTTTGAAAAGAGTAATTGAGGAATTAGAGTATTTATGACTAAGTAACCCTATTTCTAAAAAGTTAGATTTAAGGGATAATTGGATAAGCATACTAACATGGAGATGACAACAGTATTATTTTTAAAAGTTACTAAATGACCCAACAATCCAACTTTTGGGTATTATATATCCAAAAGAATTAATAATCTTTTTTAAAATTATATATATTTTATTGATTTTTTACAGAGAGGAAGGGAGAGAGATAGAGTTTTAGAAACATCGATGAGAGAGAAACATCAATCAGCTGCCTCTTGCACGCCCCCAACTGGGGATGCCTGCAACCAAGGTACATGCCCTTGACCAGAATCAAACCTGGGACCTTTCAGTCTGCAGGCCAATGCTCTATCTATTGAGCCAAACCAGGTAGGGCAGAATTAATAATCTTAAAGAGATATTTGCACATCCATGCTCACTGAAGTCTCCTCTATAATAAAAGGATAATATGCAAATTGACCCTACCAGCAGAACGACCGGGAATGACTGGTTGCTATGACATGCACTGACCACCAGGGAACAGATGCTCAATGCAGGAGCTCCCCCTGGTTGTCAGTGTGCTTCCACAGGGGGAGCGCTGCTCAGCCAGAAGCAGGCTCATGGCTGGCCAGCGCAGCGGCGGTGATGGGAGCCTCTCCCACCTCCGTGGCCAGCCTTAAGGATGTCTGTGGCCAGACATCCCCTGAGGGATCCTGGGCTGCCAGAGGGATGCCTGATGCCAGCTTAGGCCCAATCTCTGGGAAGTGGGCCTAAGCTGGCAGGTGGACATCCCCCAAGTGCTCCCAGACTACTAGAGGGCGCAGGCTGTGCTGAGGGATGCCCCACCCCCCGAAGTGCACAAATTTTTATGCACCAGGCCTCTAGTTATTCATAATAACAAGGGTGGAAAAAATCTAAATTTCCATTGGCAGATGAATGGATAAATAAAATACAATGGACTATTATTCAGTCTTAAAAAAAAATTCTGTCATATGTTACAACATGGATGAACCTTGAGTACATGATACTAAGTAAAATAAGACAGTTACAGGACAAATACTGCATGATTCCATATGAGGTATCTAAAGTAGTCAAAATCTTAGAAACAAAGTAGAATAGTGGTTTCCAGGAGCTGTAGGAGAGTAAAAGGGGAGTTGTTGTTCAATGAGCAGTTTCAGTTTTGTAAGATGAAAAAGTTCCAGAAATCTGTTGCCTGACAGGTGCATACACTTAACACAACTGTATTATATACACTGGGGAGAGCAGAGTTGGTGGGGCAAAGTGGAGGTGGAGGTTAGGGGGAAGGGGGGACATCTGTAACAATATTACATGGTTAAGATGGTAAATTTTATGTTTTTTACAATGAAAAAAATCAATAAAAATATAAATATCCATCAGCTGGGAACTGATCATATTAGAAACATACACTGAAATACCAGCTAGCCATAAAAAATTATAATATCAATATTTATTCAGTCATATCCACAGCCCATTGTAAGTTAAAAAAAGTTTACAGGTCAGCATTTGAGATCTTGCTTTCTAGCATATGTTGTCAGTTTGGCTCAAATAAACTCTTACAAAGTTTAAAAAAAAAATTTTTTACAAAAAAGCAAAGTAGTATGATACCATACATACATGGCTGCACCTATAGGAGGAAGATATCTGTAAGGATATTCACCAAAATAACAGTGATATCTCTGGGTACTAAGATCACAGATTACCTTTATTTTCCTTTGTTTTTAAGTACAATGAATATGCATTTTATGAGTGGCAAAGGATAGTTCAAGAGAAGAAGGGACTGCCACCATTGGTTTCAGAATCCTGGAGTGGAATTTTACATTTCTCTAATTATGTGTCTGGCATATCTTGGGAGATTAATAATTATTTGAGAGGCAGGATGAGCAGTGGTCAAGAGCTCAGGAATGAGACAGACCTGGATTTGAATCTCAGCTCCAAAATTTACTGGTCAAGGACTTCAAGTCTTATTGAACTTCACTGAGCCCCAATTTCTTCAACTATAAATATCACGTAACAATACTTATAGAATTGCAGGGAAAATTTACATAAAGCACTTTAACATCATTCCTGGCTCAGAGGAAACTCTCAATAAAATGCTGGCTGTCATTACCACTTATTAACTTGATTTACACTGGAAGAGCTCACAAAACAAGAACTAATCATCTATAGAAGTCTATACTGCTAAATATACTGAAAATTCCAACTGAATTAAAAAACAAGAGAGAGTCTGAGGAATAGCAGCTGTGTGTGAAGCCTCCCCCCACCAGTCAGAGGAGCCACCACAGCGGTGAACAGCACCCATCACAGGAGCTGCTGCCAACTGAGGAGCAGCTGCTACCACAACTGCCCGAGGAGCAACTGCAGCCCGAGGAGCCACTGCCGCACAGGGAGCAGCCACTGAAGGACTCAACATCTAGATATGTCGGTGATATCTAACATGTGTAGACAAAGAAACCCCCAAAGGAAAGAAAAGGAGGACTCGCCAGAAAAGCAGCTAAGGGAAACCAAGGTATGCATCATGACAGAAAAAGAATTCAGATTAAGGGTCCTAGAATGCCTAAACCGGATGAAGGAAAAAATCAACAACTTATGCAAGAAGCAAGAAGAAACAGATGAAAAAATCAATAAATTATGTAAGAGCCAAGAAGAAATGAAAAGTGATATAGCTGCAATAAAAAACACCATTGAAAGTTTCAATAGTAGACTAGGAGAAGCGGAGGACCGAATTAGCAAATTAGAAGACAGGGAAACAAAACACACCCAAACTGAACAGCAATTGGAGAAAAAAATTTAAAGACAGGAGGAGAGCCTAAGGGAGATATGGGACAACATGAAACGAAACAACATATGAATAATAGGGGTTCCAGAACAACAGAAAGAGGAACAAGACTTAGAAAACCTATTTGAAGAAATAATATTAGAAAACTTACCTGAGGTGGGGAAGAAAAAAATCACACAAGCACAGAGAGTCCCAAAAAAGGTGAACCCGAAAAGACCCACACCAAGACACATCATAATTACCATGGCAAATGTTCAGGACAAAGAGAGAATCTTAAAGGCTGCAAGAGAGAGACGGAAAGTTACATTCAAGGGATCTCCCATTAGATTATCAAATGATTTCTGAACAGAAACACATCAGGCCAGAAAAGAATGGACGGAAATTTACAAAGTGATGCAAAGCAAAGGACTGAATCCAAGAATACTCTATCCAGCAAGGCTATCATTCAAAATTGAAGGGGAAATAAGAAGCTTCACAGACAAAAAAAAAACGGCTAAGGGAGTTTATTACCACCAAGCCAGCAATGCAAGAAATGCTAAAGGGATTGGTGTAAAAAGAAGAAATAAAAAGCTCAGAAAGAAAACAGCCACACAAAAAAAGAAATGACTACAAAAAAGTACCTTTCAATAAAAACTTTAAACGTAAATGGACTAAATGCTCCAACCAAAAGACATCGAGTGGCTGAATGGATAAAAAAACATGACCCATACATTTGCTGTCTACAAGAGACCCACCTCAGAAGAAGGGACTCACACAGACTGAAAGTGAAGGGATGGAAAAATATCTTTCAGGAAAGTGGAAATGAAAAAAAAGCTGGTGTAGTAATACTTATATCGGACAAAATAGACCTCAAAGTGAAGGCCATAACAAGAGATAAGGGAGGCCACTTCATAATATTAAAGGGATCAATACAACAAGAGGATATAACCCTGATAAACATATATGCACCCAATGCAGGAGCACCCAAATACATAAAAAAAACTCCTGGAAGATATCAAGGGAGAGATCGACAACAATACAATCATAGTAGGGGACTTTAATACACCACTGACATCACTGGATAAATCCTCTAGACAAAAAATTGGCAATCAGACAAAAAACAGCAATCCTAAATGACTCACTAGATCAGATGGAATTGACATCTTCAGAACACTTCATCCCAAAGCCACAAAATATATGTTCTTCTCAAGTGCTCATGGGACAGCTTCAAAAATAGACCACATATTGGGTCACAAAGTCTCCCCAAATTCAAGAAGATTGAAATCATACCAAGCATCTTCTCAGACCACAAGGGCATAATATTAGAAAAAAACTATAATAAAAATAACTCAAAATACTCAAACACTTGGAAGCTGAATAGCATGTTATTAAACATTGATTGGGTTACCAATGAGATCAAAGAAGACATTAAAAACATCCTGGAAACTAATGACAATGAAAACACAACAATCCAAAACCTTTGGGACACAATGAAAGCAGTCCTGAGAGGAAGTTTATAGCTCTACAGGCCTATCTCAAAAAACAAGAAAAAATGGTAGTAAACCATCTAACTCTACAACTCAAAGAATTAGAAAGAGAGCAACAAGAAAACCCCAGAGTGAGCAGAAGGAAGGAGATAATAAAGATTAGAGCAGAAATAAATGACATAAATACAGAAATACAGAAAATCAATGAAACCAAGAGCTGGTTCTTTGAAAGGATAAACAAAATTGACAAACCTCTAGCCAGGCTCACCAAGAAGCAAAGAGAGAAGACCCAAATAAACAAAATCAGAAACGATAGAGGTGAAATAACAACAGACCCCACAGAAATACAAATGATTGTTAAAAAATACTATGGACAAACTAATAATAATAAAAAAAATATATTAAAAAAAATACTATGGACAGCTCTACTCCAACAAACTAGACAACCTGGAGGAAATGGACAAATTCCTAGAAAAATAAAACATTCCAAAACTCAATCAGGAAGAATCTAAGAATCTCAATAGGCCAATAACTATGGAAGAAATTGAAGCAGTCATCAAAAAGCTTCCATCAAACAAAAGCCCAGGACCAGACGGCTTCACAGGGGAGTTTTACCAAACATTCAAGGAAGAACTAAAACCTATCCTCCTCAGACTACTACAAAAATTCAAGAGGAAGGAACACTTCCAAGCTCATCTATGAAGCCAGCATCATCCTAATACCAAAACCAGGTAAAGACAACACAATGAAAGAGAATTACAAGCCAATATCCCTCATGAACATAGATGCCAAAATCCTCAACAAAATCTTAGCAAATCGGATCCAGCAGTACATCAGAAAGATCATACACCATGACCAAGTAGGATTTATCCCAGGGATGCAAGGATGGTACAATATCTGAAAATCAATAAATGTGATACATCACATAAACAAATTGAAAGAAAAATAAATAAATGCTCACATTTTACAGAGGCCATGAACCATTCACAATACACAACCCCCGGAGAGGGTTATCAGCACTGGCGCCAGGCCAGGCCTTTAGGTGTGGTCTCACGGCCCCCATCCCAACACATGGGGCTTTTTGCAAAGCCTGCGAAAGGGCCAGAAGTCCCACCCATATTTGGGGGACAAAGAAACCAAAGGGTACACTGTAAAGGGAGAGCTTCCTCCATATTGGTTTGCTCAGGATTTAGAGAGAAACAGTCTCCCTTGAGTCACTGTCCTAATACATGGGAAACATCTGAAAATAAATGTTTTTTTCCTGCATTTCCAAGTACTCCTGTGAATTTTTCGGTTGCCTGGTAAATTCTGTAACAGTGCTGGCACTTACTAATGATGATGGAGGAGACTCACTGCTTTAGTTATGTTCCATAAATTTTGATACATTGTATTTCTATTTTTATTCAATTTTATGTATTTTTAAATTTCTTTTGAGACCTCTTATTTGGCCTCTGAACTATTTAGAAGTGTATTGTTTAATTTCTACATGTTTAGAGATTTTCCTCCTTTTTTCTTGTTATTGATTGCTAGTTTGATCTCATATTCTGATCAGATGCCATATTCTATATAATTTCAATTCTTTTAAATTGTTGAAGTTTGTTATATAGCCCAGAATATTATAAAAGCTTCATGATCATTTGATTAAAAAATATATAGTCTTGGTATTGGATGAGATGTTTAATATATGTTAATTAGTTCCGATTGGTTGATTATGTTATTCATATTTTCTATATCCTTGCTAATTTTCTGTCTGGTGGTCTTATCACTTCCTGAGAGGAGAGGGCTGAAATCCACAACTACAATTGTGCTTTTATCACTTTCATCTTTCAGCTCTCTTAGTTTTTATTTCATATAGTTTGAATCTCTGTTGTTTAATATACACAAATTTAGGATTATTATGTCTTGAAGAATGATCATGTAATATTCTGCTATATCTCCAGTAACTTTCTTTTGCTTTAAAGTCTACTTCATTGAATAGTAATATATCATGCATGGCTTATTTTTGTCACTGTTGTTTTATTAATGTGTGCTTGTTACACATTTTTCAATCTCTGGCTTTCAATCTACTGATATCTTTATATTTGCAATGAGTTTTATGTAGAAAACAGAGTTGAGTTATTTTTTTAACTATACTTCACTAATCTTAGTCGCTTGGTTGGTCGGTTGGTGTATTTAAACTATTTCAATGTAAATAACTATTGATATGTGAACACAACACACGTTATTTTTGTTGTTGTTTTCTACTTGTTTCCTGAGATTCTTGTACTTATTTCTATTTTCTTGCATTTCAAAAGATGATTAGACCTATTTTTAGTATTGCACCTTGATTTATTCTTAGTGTTTTGTATAGTTGCATTTTTGTGTATTACAATGTACTTTTGTAACAAAATTGTCTACTGGTATCAGCTTTTTACTACTTTGAACAAAGTGTAGAAATTACATTTTTTTACAAGTGATTTTTTATGGTACTTGGACATATTACTTATTATTCTTTGATTTTAGCAGCAAGTCACTCTGTATCAGTTATCACATGGGTCTTGGTCTAGTTTGTCTGCTGTGGTTGCAATCACAGTTTAATTTTCAGATCTCTCACAGTGTTATTTTTGTCTGCTTATTTTATCAGAAACTGTGGGAGCTCCTATTGGTCCCTGCAATGCTGCACAGGGGGTCAGAGAGGTTTTCCCAGGCCAGCCCACCAGTTGTCTGTCCATCGGTACAAATGTGCTGGAATGCAGACTCTACCATGTTGAACCAGTTCCCATGAGACCACAGAGATTCTAAGCTTGGATTGAGGAGAAAGACTCCTGCTCTTTCGTTTCCCTCAACTTAACTGAATATTTCTACCACCTACTAGGTTAAACCCTAGGGGAGGAGGTAAGGAATACAACAAAGACAAATTGCCAGAGGCTGTGAACTCTGCCTTGCTTACTTCCTCCTATCACTCCTTTCTGTTACTCCTTCCACCCTTAAACAAGAAAGGCTCCTTAGCTTTCCTTCCTTTTATAATAGGAATCATGATTGTAGTGTGCAGTTGTCCCTGAGTAGCTAATAGCAAAAAGTAAATAATAATAATAATAATAATAATAATAATAATAAGACTTGACTCTTTATTTTCAGCTTGTTAAAGTTCGGCATGAGATTGCTTTATAGAACTTTTTCTCCCAGCAAAACATTATTTTTGCAAACCAAAAGCTTCAGACTGCATAAATGCTTAAATCTGAGAAGACTACTTTGAAAGGCAAAGCTAAATATTAGATTTCTTGTTCCAACCTATATCCAGCATTTTTCTGGAGATATAAAAAAAAATGTATTTTAATGGGTGTGGAGCAGAATGACACTAGGAATAATTAGTGGGTTACTGAAAATGAAAATAATTTCATTTTAAGAATTCCTATTACCTTTGTGGCATACTAATGGGTGTTGTAGGATCATTTTCCATTCATCCTTACTTATTAAAATGTGCAAGACAAACAAGAATGGAGATTGTGTTTAAACTTTATTTTTATGACACAAACCAGACCTCTCAAAAACTCCAGAACTGAATCACATTGATTTCTCATATAACGATGCAGGGCCCTGAGCATAGCTGGTCAGTGTGGCGTGGACGTGTTGATTGATTGTGTATTTCTCCCAACACCAATGGGCAGAGGATGAAGCATGTCTTCTACAGGACAGATTGGCAAATATTCTGCAAAGGGTCAGAGAGTCAATAATTTAGAGCTGTGGGCCATGCTTTCTCTGCGCTCAGCCCGGTCACTATAGCACAGCAGCACTTCAAACAACATATCAAGGAATGGCCAATGCTGTGTTCCAACCTAACTTTACTTAAACATGCTGAAAGTTGAAATTTATATAATTTCTACATGCCATGAAATATTGTTATTCTTTTGATTTTTAAAAAACATTTAAATATTTTAAAATTATTCTTAACTCAGAAATTGTACAAAACTAGGCGATGGGCTGGATTTGGCCTACAGCCCTAGTATGCCCAGCCCTGTCTAGAGCCATAGAGCTATGAATCTTTATTATATCTCCCTAAATACATTAAAGGTGTATTTCAAAGGAAGCGATATATATTTTCTGTGAGTACTCTAGCCAACTTTTTTACCCACATTAACATACAAAGAAACATATACAGAAAAAAATAGTATCTCTTGCTAGTTAAAACATTTTGTTAACTGACTAGATAAGAACACTGCCTATATCAATAAATTCTGCAATTCAGTTATAATAGTTTTATCATTTATATACTATCTTAGTAATTTTCTTCCTCTTAAGTTCCTAAAATAATAAGCCATAAAATTTTGTTATTAAGAAATCGGCAACAAAAATTAGATTTTGCCTTAATAAAAAATAACTGTAAAACCCCTTCAATATTCCAGCTTTCACATTAAAATATGAATATTCAATAATCAACTTCCTTGAAAAGCACATTTTTCTCTTTAGTGAATGAAACCCAGCAGAATCTCTTAAAGTAATTTCATAATATAATTCTGAAATTTAGACGGTTTAATATTAATTGGTAAACCTACCTGGTGACTACTAAGCATTATACATTGTGCTTGGTTCTTGGATTCGGAGAGGAAGGAGTGGCTTCTGCTTATACCAAAGTGTGCCAAACTAATTCCTTGGTATATAGATTCATGAGTACATACACTCAGAAATACACAGGCTCGACTCACCATCGGGTGGGGATAGAATCCAAAACCGACATACGATAAAGAAAGTGGAAGAGTGATCAGGGAAGTAGTACCTCTGCAGGACTGTGAAGAAGGAATATGGCCTCAGTGAACATGGCCAGAGCGATGTGGTTGGACATAAGTGCACTAATGTGGTTTAAACATGCTCAAGTGACAAAATCCAAGTCCATCCAAAATTTTAGGAAACAAGGTTTAAAAACGTTTCTGAGACAGTCAGGAAAATGTCTTCACTCCCCTCAGACCACAAATAGTAACACTGGTATCTGAGGGGAGATATAAGGAGAGTTAAGGAGACTGACTTTCTAAGTGAAATTTATTTTGCATTCTGGTACAGGAAATTTCAGCACTAATCAAACAACTCAGTTAGGGTGTAAAATTAAAAATGGTGCCTGGCCGGTGTGGCTCAGTGATTGAGCATCAACAAAGGAACCAAGAGGTCCCAGTTCGATGCCCAGTCAGGGTAAATGCTTGGGTTTCAGGCTCATGATCTTCAGTAGGAGGTGGGCAGGAGGCAGCTGATGAATATTTCTCGCTCATCAATATTTTCATCTCTCTATCCCTTTCCTTTCCTCTCTTTCTAAAAAAATCAATAAAAACTTTTTAAAATGGTAGTGTATAGGTTTGGGTCTCACTGGACTTCTGGATTGAAATTGGAGGTATTAAATTAGCTTAAACTCGAGAAGAGAATGCAAACATGAGGCTTGACATGAACATATCCACTCAGACTAAAACATTTTAGCAAAGATATAAAATATGGTGTTTATTAGTAAAGTGTGAGTAGCAAACAGTTACATGTTGCTTCAATTGGGGGGAAAAAGATAAGAGAACTGTGGAAGAAAGTTAGTTTTCTGGAAACTAAGTTTATTCAAGCAGCATAATATGACAGAGCATGTCTTTCCAGTGAGACAAACCTAGGCTGGAAACCCAGATTTATAATTTATATAAGATGTGATAAACAACAAACATGATTTTTAGTTTCTCTGCACCATAGCCTCCTTATCTGTAAAAATATCTATCTCATAAGCATGTCGCAAACATTAACCACATGGTATTGTGGGATTGTGTTAATTAAATATTTAGCACAGGAGGTGCTTAATAAATGGCATTTGTTACCATTTACATCCCTAAAACTGTACAATGCAGAAACTCCAAGAACACAGACTCTGCTAGGACTGCTGGCCTCCTTCTAGTCATGTGAGCTGAACTGAAAAGAAGGCACTATCTTTGCTCATTAGGAGGGTCTGTATTAGAATTCAACAGTGGAAAATTGCTTAGGAAACTTGACAATGCTCTCTTACAACTCAAGATTCCACTGCATTCCAGTGCCAGAAAATGAGGGAGCCTGGCACATTTTTTCCTCACAGGCACATCTTTGCTACATTCCATGCTTTTGCTGCATCAAAGATAGAGAGGTTAAAGGCCTGGCAACACAAGTCAGATTGATGGCCAGCCCAGGGGCAGGGATGATACTCTCTCACCCTTCCTACTGAGATCAAACTCAAATCTCAATGTCTTGATTTAGCAAAAAATCAATAGTACCTATTGTTAGGTAGGCAGCTAGGCGTTCACAAAGGACAGGAGAGCTAGACTGGCTGGGCCCTATTGAATCTGGAATGTACATTTAATCAGGCTTAAAGTCTGGAAGTTACAAACCTCCTTTGTCGGCTCCCTACCCCCCATGTAGAGAGGAAGGTCAGGCTTTTCAACCTCCCTGGGGGCAACCAGCATTGTATCCAAGATAATTCGGGGGAGGAATAAACCACAAAGGGGAAAATTCCTCTGCTGGGTGCATGTGCACTAGGAGCCAAGAGGGAGACCAAAAAGGGGAGGTACCTAGCTTGAGAAAAGGATCGGATTGGATGAGAGCATGAAACCCCAGAAGATTTAGGAAACAAACTGGATAGGAGGAGGATCCAGAAGAGAGACTGGTTAGTTTGAAAGAAAGCTTACACCTTCCCAAGCCCAAGGGAATATAATCAAAGCTTAACAAAGGCCCCTCTGGGTAGCACCTTTGGCCTGTTTGTTCACCTGTTCTTGCACGTTTTCTCTCTGTAACAGCGGGGTGGGTCCAAGATTGGGTGAGCTCCAAGCGCGGGCCTGTGTGCTGCCCTGCAGCATGTAGCTGGGAACACAGACTAAGCTAGCAGGATGGGAGCAGGGAGTATGTTGGACCACCAGTGCCCAGGGTGATGGCATTACAGTTCTGGACCCTGACCTTCCTGATGGGCACTTATGCTCACCAGGCCCAGGACTTATTCTACAGCAAGATGGAGCTAAGCTGTCTTGTGGATGAGACACCAGGTACCTGGAGACAGTCCTTGATTTTTATTTCGATAAATCATACCATTACATCTCATCCTCCTATTCATGGGTTCCCAAAAGGTTTTTCTTGGGACTCCATGGGAGAACTCCATTTCCACTGACAACACAGTGAAGGCAGAATAGAAACTTATTTCTCTTCAAGATTCTTCTTGCTTTTCTGGAGTTACTGGATTTTCATTTTTGGTACATTTCTCTGTTGCCAAAATATTTCTACAAAACACAAAGCTGCTGAGTAAAAAAAGCAACAATCTCTTGGAGATTTCTCCAGGGGGGCAGCCTCTGAAACAAACTGTCCATAGTTGAGTAAAAGACTATTCAAATAAGTGTACTGCCTCCTCTCAGAGGCCATAGCCCTCATCAGCACCAGCTAGCACTATGTAGGTACCCAGAGAAGACCTGATGCATTGGTCAGGGTGCTGTAAACCAGCAGTGTCACATGCCTTTCACTTTCAGCAAGGATCAGATGACGATCTCAGAGAAATTCCAAAAACGCTTTTAAAATTCCAACACCCAAGAACTATGAAATTGACAACCTATGGTGTAGAGTAATGCTTCTGGGTAAACTCAGAGAGTGTTAGCATCAGTCTAGTGGACACAGCTTTTAGTCCACTTCCCAGCTTCACTAAATGACCTTGGCCAAACAAATTAAAAATTGAAGTGTCAGTTTTCTCAACTGTGAAGCACACAGACACCATGTTCCTACCAAGTGAATACAAACTACAAACTATAAAAAAAAAATATTAGGATTGATATTGACTCATGAAATGTAAAGGGCAGTAAAGCAAGAATTTGTACTCAGCAGAAAACGCTTGTTTATTTCTCTATTTTATTTTTTTTATATATTTTATTGATTTTTTACAGAGAGGAAGGGAGAGAGATAGAGAGTTAGAAACATCGATGAGAGAGAAACATCGATCTGCTGCCTCCTGCACATCTCCCACTGGGGATATGCCCGCAACCCAGGTACATGCTCTTGACCAGAATCGAACCTGGGACCTTTCAGTCCGCAGGCCGACACTCTATCCACTGAGCCAAACCGGTTTCGGCTATTTCTCTATTTTAATACACACGCAAGTTAAAGTTAAAAGTAATCATATAAAATGAAATAAAAATGAAAGGAGGGGTAGTGTTAATGTTTGCACACAAAAAAAACCATATACAAGTTATGCAAAATCAACTGCTAGGTTGCAAAGAAGTGAATTACAATGGATGAAATTGGGCATTATTTTAAAGCTTTATTTGGCAAATCAGTATTTCTGTGCATATGACTAATGGTAGGCATTGAGTAAAACAACAGAAAACTCTGTTGAACCAAAATGCTGTCTCCTAGAACTAATAAAACCCCCAAAGAAGTTGTGTCTGCATTACAATAAGATGTATTCAGATGAAGAACAAAAACTCTTAATCATTTAGATTTTCCTTAAATAACATTTGATCTCTCAGTAATACTATTGAAAATACTCAGCTTTTTGCAGTTATTGGAGGGTAGAAGTATACAAAAAATACATTAAAATCAAATGAATTGCCAGAAATGTCCACAGACATTCCAAGATATTTCACATACTGGAGTGTTTTATTAAACACTCCTGATTCTTTAATAAGACCAACAGTGTCATGGGTCTGTCAAATAACCATCTGATCAATTAATATTTTCCAAGTATCTACTACACACCTAGTATATATAGGATGAATATATTAATTCTTGCTAACAAAATGTATAGGTTCCAGAGGACAAACAAATGTCTAGCATGTTTCACAGGCTACTCAAGTAAAACCTGAAGAGCTGATCATCTTTATGTCTATCAAGTCACCAAAGTAAAGTGAATACTGAGAAATATGCGTCTAGACCTCTAATTATAAGTACAGGCAAACAGAGCTGGCTGCCTTATTCCCATCACGACATGGGATTAGGGGGGTTCAATTAATCCTGAACCTCAGATGTATTATTATTCTTACTTTCCCCACAAAATAGCCACAGGAGTCTCCTGTGACCTTGTGAAAATTTCTTGTTAAATTAATGGAATCATCCTTCCCAATGAAAGCCATGTGATGCCTGCTTGCGAGGAAAGAGAAATGTGATCCGCCAGCTACCTATCATGTCCCATCCACATGCTGAGTAAGCACATAAAAGGAGCCAGCCCTTGCTATCTGACACAAGTAACAGAGCCCAGACTCCTGCTGCCATGTCTGGCTGATTAGATTTATCCGTCTACAACAGTGAGCCTGAGTCCCAGGTGTGGGCCTCCTCTCCACAGTTTAATTATATCCTAGTTGGTTAGAAACCAAAGTGTGCTGTGGAGATAACTGGAAGAAAAGAGATGCCAAAAAATTATGGTTTTTGTTGGGGAGGATAAAGCATGGTTAGTATGACCTAAGTGCCCTATGGGATCATAAAAACACTTTAACATTGAAAGATTGCATAGATAAACCATAGACAAAGGGGAGGCTTAATAAAGGTAGCAGAGGAAGGAGGCTTTGCTTTAATGAGAGACTATTAGCTGAAAGGCATACGCTGCAGATTTCCTTCCCAAATGGAAACCGATGTGTGTCATTGTGCTGTCATTGCCAGAGTGCTAGAACTTGGTCCATTTCCTTCTGCATTTTAAGCGCTGCTGTCACACATGCCCAAACTGGCTTGTTAGCTTTGAATTTGCTTTAGAGACCATCCGCTACCTTGACCACTTTAACGACATGCTATATCACAGGCATGGTTTTCCAATTAGCCGGATGCTGACTATGATTCAAGCCACCCCCCCCCCACAATCAATTTTATAACTGTCAAAGCCAATTGTGAGGACAAGGAGAATCTGTAGGATTTAAATGTCTTATAGTGTGTAAACTCTAGAATGTTGACAGCTTCATTTAATTGGCCAATCTATACAGAAAACACTCTTTTCACAAACCTATAATGATACATTTAAAACATGAAAAGGGGCATTTTCCTCTAAAATCTAACAAAAATTAGTATAGGAATGGATTGAACACATATGCATTTTTTAAAATTCTGATTGTGAACATAATAGCCGAAAACTGTGTAGAATGTTAGTGCTACAACAAGCAAGTATTCTTTCATATGACAAGTTTCTATGATTTAAATTCACTATGTTTATTGCATTTACAGAGACTATAGCACCTATAGAATATTAGTATATTGTAATAATTTATATTGTAATTATATTGAATTTGACTTATGTACTCAAATTTAAGATGCTCCAAGTATTTCAGTGCTAGAAAAGTAAGATAAAACTTTTATACCAATTTTTTTTTTCAATTAGTAACATAACCGGTGGCCTAACTCTTACCTACAATGACCTTAACTTTTTTATTCCATTTCCTGTCTCTCAAAATTTCTCCCCAAATTTAATGTCCCACTACCACAATTTTCATTTTGACCCATGGAAGTCCCACTGAAATTCAATGCTAGGTTTAAATTTTTAAAGTATTTTTAAAAGAAAACTTGCCAAAGTAAGTATCATAGTATTGTCCACATGGTATTATTAATAACCATTGGAAAAGGAAGTTATATATCTACTAGAGGCCTGGTGCATGAAATTCATGCAATGGGGGGGGGGTGTTCCTCAGCCCTGCCTGCACCCTCTCCAATCTGAGACCCCACTGGAATCGGGCCTAAATGAGCAGTCAGACATCCCTCTCACAATCAAGGACTGCTGGCTCCCAACCACTCACCTGCCTGCCTGACTGATTGCCCCTAACTGCTTCTGCCTGCCAGCCTGATCACCCCCTAACCACTCCCCTGCCTGCCTGATCAACATCTAACTGTTCCCCTGCTGGCCCTATTGCCTCCAACTGCCCTCCCCTGCTAGGTTGGTCACCCCTAAGTGCCCTCTCCTGAAGGCCTGGTTGCCTCCAACTGTCCTCCCCTGCTGGCCCAGTCACCCCTAACTACCCTCCCCTGCCAGCCTGGTAGCCCCCAACTGCCCTTCCCTGCAGGCCATCTTGTGTGTTAGAGTGATGGTCAATTTGCATATTACATCTTTATTATAAAGGATAATATCAAATGTAAGGCTTTTTTATTGTTTACAAATGATTTACATTATTATTTTGTGTAAATTTAAGGTATACATGTGATAGCTTGATAATACATATATAGTTAAACAAATACCACAATAAGGTTAAAACCTCCATCACCTAATTTATAAATACTTTTTATGTGTGTGGTGAGGACATTTAAGGCATACACTACTAGCAAGTTTTAAGTATATTATACAATGTTATTAATCATTGACACCATGTTGTACATTAGGTCCCCAGACCAATTCTTCTTCTTGCTGGAAGTTGGCCTTTGACCAATATCTTCACATTTCCTCCAACCCTTGGCCCCTGGTGACCACTATTCTCCATTTTTAGATTCCACAAAAAGCTGATATGACATAGCATTTGTCTTTCTGTGTCTGGCTTATTTCACTTAATATATACTTTCAAGATCCATCCATGTTGTCACAATGGCAAAATTTCCTTCTTTCTCATGGATGAATCATATTTAAGTTTAATGTAGTCTTACTTGCTTATTTTTGCTTCTGGTGCTTTTGCTTTTGGTATTATATCCAAAAATCTACTGCCAAAACCAATGTCAAGGAGTTTTTCCTATGATTGCTTCTAGGAGTTTTATGGTTTCAGGTTTTATATTTGTCTTTAATTCACTTTGGGTTAATTTATGTGAGTGATGTAACATAGGAATCCAATTCATTTTTGCATATGATTATCCAGTTTTCCCAACACTATTGGAGAGTCTGTTCCCCACTGAGTATTCTTGGCTCCTTTGTCTAATATTAGTTGATTGCACATGAGAGAGATTGTTTCTGGGTTCCCTTTCCATTCCATTGTTCTGTGTCAGTCTGTCTTTATACCACTACAGTATTATTTTGATTAATATAGTTTTGTAATGCAATTTGAAATTAGGAAGTGTGATGCCTCTAGCTTTGTTCTTGCTCAGGAATGCTGTGGTTATTCAAGGTCTTCTGTGGTTCCATATGAATTTTAAAATTGTTTTTTTTTACTATTTCTATAAAAATGCCATTGAATTTTTATATGGGTTGCATTGAACCTGTAAATGGCTTTGGTAGTCTGGACATTTTACCAATATTAATTCTTTTGATCTATGAACATGAGCTATCTTCCCATTAATTTGTATCTTTAATTTCTTTCATTAAAGTCATATAGTTATCAGCATACATATCTTTCACATCTGTTAAATTTTATTCTTTTTGATACTATTGTAATGGGACTTTTTTTAACCCTTTTATATAGTTTGTTGTTAGTATACAGAAATGCAATTGATTTCTATATGTTGATTTTGTATCCTGAAACTTTTCCCAATTACTTATTAGTCTGAACAGATCTATTTGGTGGAGACCTTAGGGGTTTTTGTATGTAAGATTATGTGATCTGCAAACAGAGATGATTTTGTCTCTCTGGAGCCATGTCCATGAAGATGAAGGCATCATCTAAGTCTATTATACAGTTTTTTGCAGGCTAATTATTTTAGTGTTTTATTTCTAATTTACATGCTTTGCATTTCTTTTTGTTGTTTATTTGTGCTGGCTAGGACTCCCAATGCATGCTGAGTAGAAATGGTGGACACCCTTATCTCATTTTAAGAGGAAAAGCTTGCAACCTTTCACCAATGAGTATGATTTCAGATGTACACTTATCACATGAGGCCTTCATTAAGTTTAGCAACATTCCTTCTATATCCAATTTGTTGTGAGTTTTTATCGTGAAACGGTTTTGAATTTTCAATTGCCTTCTCTGGATCTATTGAGATGATTATGTAATTTTATTTTTTTATGCCATTAATGTGGTATATCACATAGATTGACTTGCCTTTGTTGAAACATATGCATCCTTGCATCTCAGGCATAAATCACACTTGATCGTGGTATATGGTTCTTTTAATGTACTATTGAATTTAGTTTGTTAATATTTTGTTGAAAATATTTTCATCTGTATTCTTAAAAGATATTAGCCTGTAGTTTTCTTTTTCTGTAGTATCCTTATCATACTTTGGTATCAGGCTAATGCTGGCTTGGTGAAAAGGTTTGGGAGTGTTCCATCCTCTTTGATTTTTGGAAAGAGTTTGAGAAGAATTGAAATTCAATTTTTTTAGTGTTTTACTTAGTTCATCAAAAATATGGAAATGTGTGATGTCTCTAAGTGTGGAATTGAAAATAGCTTACAGATTTCCCCATAACTGTTTTTTTTTTGGTTGTTGTTGTTGTTGTCATCCTCACCTGGGGATATTTGCCCATTGATTTTTAGAGAGAGTGGAAGGGAGGGAGAGAGACAGAGAGGAATATCAATGTGAGAGAGACACATCGATTGATTGCCTCCCACACGTGCCCCAACCAGGGCCAGGGATTGAGCTTGCAACCAATGTATGTGCCCTTGACCAGAATCGAACCTGGGACACTTCAGGGCTGATGCTCTATTACACTGAGCCAAACCAGCTAGGGCTGGAATTCAATTTTTTAATATTAGTAGAATTTACCAGTGAAATACTCTGGTCGTGGGCTTTTCTGTGTTTGTAAGTTTAATCTCAGTACTTGTTATTGTCGTCTCTGATTTTTTTCATTTGTTCATGTTTCCCACTAGATAGGTTGTATGTTTCTAGGCATTTAACCATTTCTTCTGAATATAATTTTTGTAGTCTCTTAGGAGTCTTTTTATTCCTGTGGTACACTTGTAATGCATCCTTTTATTTTTATGATTTTATGATTCTTCTCTCTTATTCTTAGTTAATATAACTAAAGTTTTGCCATTTTTATTTATCTTTTTGAAAAATTAGTCTTTTTTTGTTTTTGGTAATCCTCACCTGAGTATATTTTCCCATTGATTTTTTTTTTTTTTTTTTTTTTTTTTTAGAGAATGGAAGGGAGTGAAAGAGACACACACAGAGAAACATTGATGTGAGAGACACATTTTTGGTTGCTTCCCACACATGCCGGGACGGGAGCCAAGGACCGAGCCTGCAATCGAAGTACCTGTCCTTGATCGGAACTGAACCTGACGCCCTTCAGTCCACAGGCTAGCGCTCTAACTACTGAGTAAAACTGGCTAAGCCCTAGGGTGAAAAACTAGTTCTTTTTTTTATGTTTTCTACTTTTTAGTCTCTGTTTTAGTTATTTCTGCTCTAATCTTTGTTGTTTCCTTTCTTCTGCTAAATGCGGGCTTAGTTTTGTTGTTATGTTGTTGTTTTAGTTCCTTGAAGTGTAAATTTATGTTGTTTATTTGAGACATTTGTTTTCTTCATGCAGGCATTTATCACCATAAACTTTCCTCTTAGAACTGTTTCTATTGCATCCATAAATTCTAATATGTAGTGGTTTCATTTTTTTCAAGATATTTTAATTCTATTTTTGATTTATTATTTGACCCACTGGATGTTCAAAAGTGTGTTTTAAAATTTCTACATCCTTGTGAATATTTCACTTTTTAATCTGTTTCATATTTTCTGTTTTGTACTATTGCAGTCAGAAAAGATACTTGATATAATTTCAGTCTTCTTGAATTTGCTCAGACTTGTTTGGTGGCCTATCAGATGGTTTACCATGTTCAGGGGAGAAAAATGTGTACTTTGCTGCTGTTGGATGGAATGCTCTGCATATGTTTGTTACGTCCATTCAGTCTAGAGCAGAGCTCACATCCAATGTTTTCTTACAGATTTTCTGTCTAGATGATTATTCCAATGTTGAAAGTAAAGTAATAATACTATTATTATTGTATTTCCCATTTCTCCCTTAGATTTGTTATTATTTTTTATTATTTGTTTAATATTTGCTTCCATGTTGGATGCATAAATATTTACATTGTTATAACCTCTTGATGAATTGACCTTTATCATTCATTATATCATTTAACATATAACAAATTAAAGTCTATTTTGTCTGGTATAAACATAACTACCACTGCTCTCTTTTGGTCTCCACTTGCATGGGATATCTCTTTATATCCCTTCACTTTGCGCCTATGTATGTCCTTAAAGTTGAAGTAAGTCTCTTGGAGATAGCATATTTTTGAGTCTTCCTTTTTATCCATTCAGCCACTCTCTCCCTTAATTGTAGAATTTAATCTGTATGTTTAAAGTAATTATTGATTGGTAAAGATTTACTAATGTCATTTAATTAATTATCCCATCTGTTTTATAGTTCCTTTGTTCCTCTCTTGCTATCTTCCTTTATGAATAAATAATTTTCTGTAATGAAATGCTTTGATTCTCTTCTTTTTATCTTTTCTGCAGCACTGTAGGTTTTTGCTTTGTAGTTACCATGAGGCTGGTATAAAACACCTGATAGATAAAACAGCCTGAGTTTTAACTGATATCAACTTAACTTTGATCACATACAAAAACTTTACCCTTCATTTCCCTTTTTCTGTTTCTGATGTCACAATTTATTTCTTTTTATATTGTATTTATTTAAAATTATTGTAGGTATCATTACTTTTAATACTTTTGTTTTTTTAATCTTTAAACTAGAGTTAAGTAATAAACATATCTCTATATTACAGTATTAGAGTATTCTGAATTTGTTTCTATACTAACCTTTAACACTGTGTTGTGTATTATATATGCTTTCCTATCACTAACTAACATCCTTTCCTTTCAGCTTGAAGAAGTTCTTTCAGCATTTTTTGTAAGGCAAGTTTAGCAGTGATGAACTTCTTCAACTTTTGTTTATCTTGCCTTCAATTCTGAAGGCCAATTAGCCAGGTAATATATGCTTAGTAGGTAAGCGTAGGTAAGCATCTCTCTCTCTCTCTCTCTCTCTCTCTCTCTCTCTCTCTCTCTCTCTCTCTCTCTCCTTCGAGTATATCATGTGACTTCCTTCTGGCCTGCAAGGTTTCTGATGAGAAATCCATTGATAGTCTTACAGAGGATCTGCTATTACATAATTTCTTTCCTATTCCTGCTTTAAAGAATTATTTTTGTCTCTTTTTTTAGACACTGTTATTACACTGTATCTTGAAGATCATTTCAGGTTGACATTTGAAGTGCCCTGTTAGCTTCATGAATGAGGATGTGCAAAACTCTTCACATGTGGGAAGTCTTCACCCATTGTTCCTCCTATCTTTCTATTTATTACATTTAATTTAACTTAATTTTCCAGCACCATGTATCCCCTCTATGTCATTTACTTCTTTAAATAGGCTTTCCCCCCTTTTCCTCTCTTCTCCTCCTGGGACTCCAATAACCTGCAGGTTATTTCTCTCAATGATATCCCAAAATTCACACTTGCTTTTTTTTTTTTTTTACTCTATTTTTATTATTATTTTTATCTTGGTTCTCCAACTGGATGACTTCAAGTTCTTGTCTTGTAGTTCACAGATTCTTCTGTGTAACCCATCCTGCTGCTAATGTTCTTTAATGCATTTTTAAATTCCATTCATTGTATTTTTAGCTCCAGAATCTATTGGTACTTTCTTATGAATTCTATCCCTATTAAACTTTTATTTTGTCCATGGATTTTTTTCTGACTTGATTAAATTTTATTTTTGTGTTTTCTTGTAGTTCATTGAGCTACCTTAAAAAATATTTTGAAATCTCTGTCAGGTAAATTATAAATATTCATGTCTTTGGAGTCAGTTACTGAAAAATTACTGTGTTCCTTTGATGGTATCATATTTTCATGATTGTTTTTATGTTCCTTGAAGTCCTATATTGCTGTCTTTGCATCTAACATTTCAATTATTTCTTTCAGGCTCTACTGACTTATTAAATCTCTGATTTCTGTTTCTCCAACAGTATAATGGTACTTCTCAGCTGTGTTCTTGGATTTCCACAAAGGCTCTCTTATCCATTGGTAATTTTCTAATCCAGTGTTCTCCAGGGACTTCTGGACCATGGCTGACAGGGACTGGAGACCATGGGCTACTTAAGGGTCCACAGTCAGGATCAAAGTCTGTATGCTATTACCCCATACACTAATGGTGAGACTCCACTGGGTCCCTTTGTGTATAGTGCTGGTGACAGAACCAAAGCCAGATAGGCTATTGCTGAGTCCTCAGGGGTACAGAGATGTTTCCAAGTTCATAGATAAAACAATGGTCAGTGTGTCAGCTGCCTGGGTACAGATCTTTTCAAAATAGCCCTCTTCATTCCGGGATCACACCAGGGTTCTTCCAAAATCTACTGCCTCACAGCTCCTACAAAGGCACTGCTATCTATGGATGGATGCCAAGTTATAATTGTTGATGGGGGGATATGAGCAAAGATGCTTTATTTGGCTATCTGACTTACATCAGTCTTCAGATGCAATGCTTTTAAATTCGACCTCCAATGATATAAAACTGCATTAATATCATCTGAGGGCCTTGGTATTAAATTGTTAAGCTATTACAACAAGATGTCGATGAGGGTTATACATAAAACCAGACCAAAGTGTTCGTAGGAGTTACAAGTCACTTCCCAGGCTCCCCATCCGTTCATTCTGTATTGTGTTAATATAAAACACTCTGCCACTGTCAATACTACCATCTCTACTTATTTCAGCTTAACTCACCTTAGTTAAGTCTATAAATAAATATTAAACAGATTTTTTATAATCAAACTGAATCACTGTCTATTATCAGAGACATAACTATATAAGTTGAAAAGAATCATCATAGTTATTAAATAAATAAATCAATCATATGGTGAGTTATACAAAGATTGATTGTGAAGTTATGTATATTTTTATGTAACATTGCATAGTTTAGATATGCATATGACAACCTTTAAAAGAGTACCTTGTAGAATAATATTATTATTCCTGTGTAATTTCATTGTTCAAAATTCAT
This sequence comes from Myotis daubentonii, assembly GCF_963259705.1. Taxonomy (NCBI): domain Eukaryota; kingdom Metazoa; phylum Chordata; class Mammalia; order Chiroptera; family Vespertilionidae; genus Myotis; species Myotis daubentonii. Next base: position 74,154,543 of record NC_081846.1, read on the forward strand.
TCGTAATTCTCCTTTGGATTTTTCCTACAAAATAATTTTAAATCCAATATAAGAAATGCAGTCCCATTATATTTTAATCACATCTAGATATTCAGTCACCTGGCTATTTCCCAATTTGATCTCTCATTTTATTAGAAGGATTAATCTTAAAGCTGTGAGCAGTTTTCTATAACCAAATTATCTCTTAATTATTAAAATAAAATAACTCGGCATCCTTGGTTGTGTGTAAAATGCTCTTTGCTATATATCTGCTTCCCTCTGGCAGGCGGTGTGTGAAATTAAGGACTAAGAGGATGGAGAAAAAATAGATAGATAACAGTGTGTCAACTCATCCTCAGTTGGGCCCAGTAAGCCTGGAATGCAAGAAAGAAAGACTCAATCAACACTGATTTCTATATCAAGGACACTACCGAAGAAAGCTCCGGCTCTGACTTGTCATTTAGAAAATAAAGAGTAGGAGGAATTTCCTTTTCTGTCTCCCAGATCTTTTACAGCCCTGGGCAAGAAAAAGAGTTCAGCTCAAAAGCTCTTGAGGGTGTCCTCCTCCGAATCCCCATGAGTGCAGGAAATCCTTATTCTACACTGAATTAAAGACTGGGGGTTTAAATGAGAGAGAGAACCTCAGGACTCTGCCGTTTCCTGGTTTCTATTATAACATTTCACAGGGTTTAAGAACATAAAATGAGAAAATAAACTGATGAACAAATTAGGTCCAGAGACATAGCAGCATGGGACAGACTGTCCAATATCAGAGGGAAGGTGAAGGGTGGGTGAGAGGGTGGGAAGAAATCAACCAAAGAACTTGTATGCACATACGCATGACCCATGGACAAACAATAGGGTGGTGAGGCATGACGTGGGGGACAGGGGCAGGCTGGAAGGGGTCAACGGGGGGAAAGGAGGACATCTATAATACTTTCAACAATAAAGATTTAAAAAAAAAGAACATAAAATGATTCATGAATTCCAACACACGTAGCTGTTTCTTTAATCTCTACTAAGAAGGCCCTTTATCCCAAGCTAAAAGGTCTTCCTCTTTAAGTGCAAACTGATCATTGATTATTCAGAGATAACTCTTCCACACAGAGGACTGTTTTTGAAGAGTGTTCAAATTTAGCATAACATCTTAGTTTTATCATTGAACACTTTCTGGCGCCCAAAATATGAAATCCCAACATCATCAAGTACACAGTTTTTCCAAAAGTGGAAAGGATCTTGAGCAGTAACTGTGAAAAAATATGTGCAATTAGAAGCATTTTCAAAATGTTTAGAAAAGCATCCCCATGGGTCTAAAGTGATTTCTGAGATGACTTTTACTGGCAATGAGCAAGTTAGAGGACAGTTGTTAGGAGATATATCATATGACCTCATACTGCAGCTTTAATAACATGTAAAGAAACTGTTTCTGGAATCTCAGTCAGTGGCAGGGGATCATTTTGTGGCTTCCTATTTGGCATTGAACATGGTCATGCTCTGAATGAAAGTGGTCACTGACTATCTCCCAGCATCAGCTGGGGACACACAAAACCAAAATAAACTGCTTCTAGTGCTACACTTGTACAAAATTACAATATTGAAATGTAAAATTTATTAAAGAGATACAAAACAAATTTTGAAAGAGATGAGTTTATTCCCATCATCTCCCCTGCAAGCAAGATAGATAGGCAGTAGGTAAAAGTAGATAATCCATCGATACTAGTGCTTCACTGTATTTACATTATACAGTATTTCCAGTGTTCCCACTCCATGATGTTCTTTTTCTCCATAACCACTAATTCATTGCTTATAGTCCACATTCATGCTGGAAATAATTTTGTTACATAAAATATAAAGAAGTGCATTAGACAAAGATGTTACTGAAAAAATAATGTGAATTTGCACAAAATTCTGGCAAACACGTGAATAAGAGCTTGAGGCTTAAGTAAAGAGAACAACTGCCAAAGACAAGTGTAGTCTTAAGGGAGAAGATATCAAATCACTATTGGAGTTAACCTGATACCCCAGTGAAAGAAGGTCAGAGTGAGAATTTGGAAAGCTTTGGCTACTGTGTAAAGTAATTTCAATACCTAAATCAGTTACCAAACTCACCCCCCATATGGATATTTGCATGTGAATAGAAGACCATACTTAATTCTTCCTAAAAGCTGCCTATTGAGTAGGTTTTATAAAATATGAAACTGAAGAGGGACTATTTGGGAAGAGAAGTGTCTCTCTGAACTTTCAAAAGTATTTTCATTTCAGAAATGCAAATTCAAACACAAAAAATAAAAATTCAGAAAAGAGTACCTGCTGTGAATTGGGCACTTTTGCAACTTATATAAGGCTCATAAGAAGAATAGAATACACTTCTGGGCTGATCTCTTTAAAAGAGAAACCCAAGCATGAAACATCATAAATGTGCAACACTGTGCACGTTACTAAACCTATTCATTATTTTCTCGTCTGCAAAACAGGAGTAATATCATTGCCTATCACAAATATTTGTGTTGAAGACCCAGTGAGTGAATCCATGTAGGGTGCTTTGTCTGGCAGGTAGTAAGGACTCAATATGTGACAAAGTGGGGGAAAAATGAGGAAGGTGCTAGCAGGAGGCAGGGAAGGAGAAGGAACAGGTAATTGTTCCTGGCAACTCTGCCAGCAAAGAATGAGGCCATTAATACTTGCACAAGATCCTGCCTATCCTATTCTTGCTCAATGCGCTCTTCTCTCTCAATTCTGATTCCAGTGATTCACAGCCTTAGCTGGACAGCAGAATCACCTGAAAAGCCTTAAAATCCTGGTGCCCAGGCTGCAATTCAAAGCAGTTGAATCAGGAACACTGGGAATACAACCCAGCCGCAGGATTTGCAAATCTCATGTAGGTGATTCCAAAATGAGCTCAGTTTGAGAAAAATGACTCAGTTCCATCCCTCATCATCATAGTCCTCGCCATCACCAGCTGAGTGTTTGTAGGCTCTGGATGAACACTTTTCACCCAGTAAATCTAAAACATGCTGGAAACATTGTTTTAAATGAGCATATTCTTTTAGCAAAGAAGAAGATGTATTAAAACACATGATTTTAGACTTCTTGGCATTGTTCTCTGTTAGCCTGACTGTTTTAAAAGAGGAGACAAGTTATCCCATTACATATTGACTCACAAATAAAAATTGTCCTGACCTGCTTGGAGGACAATATATAATATGATGTGTACCCTGAAGTCCATCTAATCTTGATGGCTTATATGCATTTCCAGAAGGAGAAGTTTCAGAGTCTACATCCATAGGGATTTTTTTTTAATGCCGCTTCAATAAGCCTTGCTCTGGATCACTTAAATGCTTGAATGGAAAATGGCTGTTTATGATAAAATTATGTGCCATAAAAGGCACTTGTAAAATTCCATGACCAAACAGGAGTCTCGGAATCTCCTCTCAGAAATACCATATGCAAATTTTTGTTTTGCTTGATGCTGACTTGAGTAAAATGTATTTCTCTCATCAATTAGAGAAATGCAACTAAATCTGTTTTTGAAGGATGCTCAGAAAGGAAAAAAAAATACCTACCTGAGCATAAAAAAAAAAAAAAAGATCTACATTTCCTTACCACAATGGGGAAATAGTTACAATTATAAACAAGCCCTTTAAGGTAATAAATGAATTTTTCATAAGATGTCATTTTTTTTACTAGCTGTTATAATCATTTTCTTCTTATTGTGTTCTCCAACTTGCCAATAACATCATTTTAACATTCTTATGCAACAAGCTCTGCTCCGCTATGTGGTCTAATATTTCACTTTAATATCCATTCATTTTCAGCAGCTCGGGCTCTCCGAGGCCTTGCAGAAGCACTCTGTCCCTGGTGAGGTGTCAGTGTAAGTGTGATGTATTATTCAGCTTGGTGAAGGAGGTGTAACCATTCATTGGCAATCACGGGAATCACGGCGGAAAAGTGTACAAACATCTGGGACCCGAATGTCATTTCACCGGCTAATAGTGTCTGGGCTTTGCTAATGGATCTTATTTAAAGTGCAGGGCATTATTTATACATTTTTTAAAACCCTACATAACACAACAAAAAAGACATTCTATTTCAATTACAGTGTTTTACATAGGACAGAAAGCAAAGTCCCCAATATGACCTACAGATACTTCTGAGGCTGGCTTCTCAGCGAGGCAGCCAGGAGCCTCCTGCATGACCCAGATCCCAGGTCTCTCATCTGCACAGTCATGCTCAGTATTCATGCAGACTGACATAGGTGAATGTCCAGGCTCTCTCATCTCCACATAAAAAGAAGTCAGAATAGGAGAGTTAAAAACACAGGCTGTAGGCTTAGAATACTGGTCAAAATCTTACTATGTGACCATGGGTAAATCCCTTAGCTGCTCAATACCTCAGGTTCCTCATTGGGTACCTGCATGGCATTATTGCTCAAAATATTTGCAATTCTATTACTGGGGAGAATTTTACTTTCCTATTCCATTGTCTTCAGACGTGGATGTGTGTTCTGCTTTGGCCAGTGGCATGTGAGTGAAGTAGGAAAATTGGATTTAAAATTTTTAAGATGTCTTTTAGTTTAAAAATCTTCAAATAAATATTTTCAATAAAAAATTTCTATTAAATCATAGGAGTTCTCCTAAAACTTTCTAAGTAGAAGTATATATGACCATGCCTATTAAGTCTTAGAACATATGATCTGTTTTCTTTCCCTATTTATTATAATTAACCACCGCTTATATGGGCTTTCTCCACACCAGGCATTTTTGAAATATCAACTGATTTAAACTTCATGATCACTCCATGAGGAATATATTATTAATATCTCCATCTTATAGATAAAATTGAGACCAGAGAAATTAAATAACTTGTTAGGATCATACAACATGTGTATAATAAGCTCAGAATGTGAATGCCAGTAATTGGGCTTTAACTTCTCTGCGGGGAAACATCACATACCCTCCACTTAAGCATAAAACTAGACTAATAAGTAATAAGGGCAAGCCTTTAACAATAATTAGTTTGATGGAAGGAAGGGTGGATAGATTCTAATTTAAACAACCAACCTTCAGTATAATTGAGTAGCTTTGAGTGACAAAAAATACCTGGAGTGGTGCTCTGGGATTGGCTTTAAATAAATGCTGGCAGATGAGCATGTCAATCAGTTAGTAAGAACGTGTATAACCCAGGTTGATTTCTCCCTCTGTTTTCAATTTTTTTACTAAATTGAGTAGAAATCTTGAAATTCTGCAGGAAACTTTGCATTAAAATTAGAGTGTATCATAGGCAATGATGGTATTAATGAGTGTTTGAAATGTCTCAAAGGGGCACCTAGGTAGACTCAGTGCCCATCTTGAGTTGCATTTGAGCCATGAGCAACCCCAACAGTGGCCACTAGTAAATAGTTTTGTTTTCTGCCTTGGCCTATTAGACCAGTGAAAGAGACCCTTAGTATCAATGCTTAGCTATGCTAGGCAGCAAAAGTCCAAACATACAGTGAGGCTGTGGTATAATGCACACATAAATATGAGAACACACTTAGAACAGTGAAGCTGGAATACAGAATTTAGAAAAACTACTGGAGAGTACATGAATGCAGCAGATGAGGGTGCATTAGTGTAAGTCAGCATTACTTTGGAAATGAAATTAACTCTAAATATCTCATTTTATCTCATAGGATATGTATTGTTCTCTAAGGAGGTGCATAGAGGGTTGTTAAGCTGTAAGAGTTTACAGCAAAGAATCTGCAATCCATTTATTCATCAAGGATTATCTGTATCATGAATATGTCGCTCATACACATTGTTACAAATGCCAATTTATTTGAATGCTGTGTGATTAATAAAACTAAAAGTAAAGTACTTAGAGAGTTCGGGGAAGTTATTTTTCATTCGGTTATTTCCCCCCTCAACGAATGGATACTAGTATCATGCGGAGATCTGACAATTCTCTCACTCCTGAAAAGATTAAAAGGCAGAACTCAAAAGTACTTGATGTTAAAGCTATTTTCTACATGGTCTGTTTTGAAACACCTGAAGTAGGACCTTTGTTCAAAGATAGCCCCCAACACAGGTGTTTGAAATTTCACCATCAGAAAGCTCCTGTTGCTTTAAGCAACCCTGACATTTTGGGGACAATCAGATTTAACAGGTTGTACATTTTCTTTAAAGAGTCAGGACATACACACATAAAGTATAGATTTTGTTGTTTCCTAACAACTTGGGCTGTTATTATATGACCCATTTCATGTGTGTGTGTGTGTGTGTGTGTGTTATTTTCTTCAGAATGTGATTTCCAAATATCCCAGTATTTATTGGCAATCTCACATTTTATAAGAAATGAGGAACTGATACTTTCTCAAGTGGTTAACAAACAGATTCCATAAATCTTATTAAATTCTTTAACATCCTTGAATGGATATCTGTTAATACTCTCAGTGTACAAATAAGAAAAAAGAAGCAAAAGATGTGTCTGGCTCAAGTTTCTTTTGGCTAAGAGGCAGTTAATATTTGACCCTAGAAAAAATAAAAAGAAAATAAAACACCTAAGTATACTTCAATTTATAATAAAGCATAGAATATACATTAAATATAATAAGATATATTCAAGCCCAACCCATGTGGCTCAGTGGTTGACCATTGACCCATGAGCCAGGAGGTCATGGTTCGATTCTTGGTCAGGTCACATGCCCGAGTTGTGGGCCTGATTCCAAGTAGGAGGCATGCAGGAAGCAGCTGATCGATTTTTCTCCCTCATTGATGTTTCTATATCTTTTCCCCCTCTCTCTCCCTCTCTAAAATTAATAAAAATATATTTTTAAAAATATTTAAGAATATATCCTAATAAACCTGAAACACCAATCAGAAAGAATGTATGTACCCCTGTGTTCATTGCAGCACAATTTACAATAGCTAAGATCTGAAAACAGCCCTAGTGCCCATCAGTAGACAAGTGAATAAAAAAGTTGTGGTATTTTTACACCATCGGATACTATATATATACAGCAGTAAAAAAAAAAAAAAAAAAAAAAGGATCTCTTATGCTTTGAGACAGCATGGAGGGACATAGAATGTATTATACTAAGCAAAATAAGCCAGGCAGAGAAAGACAAGTATAACACAATCTCACTCATGTGCGGACTCTAAAGGACAAAATAAATTAATGAACCCTAGTGTGGTTTACTCGATCATCAATTTGGGTAAAACCTGGGCTCATTGAACATGAATGGAGAAAACTTTGAAAGGAAAGAAAAAAATTGACATTGACAGATGTTTGCCTGCACAATTTTTTTAGATCTAACTAGCAAAGTAAGTTACTAAAGTAAAAAATTCTAAAAATAACATTGTTCTCTCATTTTTTACAAACTTCTGGCACCTATTTTTAATTAGATTAACAGTATTTTCTACCACCAGTTCCTTCAGTAGAAGAGCAGGTGAGTGAAGAAAGAGTTCTATTTTTTTAGTTTATTACATTCACCAGCTATTTCTCTAAAATTTCTGCCAGCACTACATGGTAGTTAGACTAGCAAAACGGAAGTTACATTTCAAAGCCCAGGAGAAAAGCCTTGAGAAAACTTCACAAAACAAAAACTTTAGTTTTCATTATATCCACTGGCCTGCAGGTTCACCTAAGATTCCCTAACATCCTTGGAGACCTTTTAAATGCAGTGAAATGACTGCCTCAGGTAAAATTGGCAACGCTTTAGAACAAAGGTTTCATATATGGTGGTTTATAACACATGTAGGATTTGAAAAGTACATTTTTCCTTGTCTTGAAGATATTCTTATTAAGATGGTATAACCCCTTGGAGGCAATATTACTTTTTCAACAGTTCAAGATTGCAATAAAACTATTTCTTGCAAGGAAGTCTGGAGTATTTTTATCTAGAATAGAGTGATACTATTGGAACAAATATTATTTCAGGAGATTGTAGATTTGCAGATAGAAAGAGCTGGTCAGGTTTTTATAATAACAGCTAGGATAAAAAGTGGGGTAAGAGAAAGAAAAGTGTGAGCCCATAGACAGCAACTCTATTGTGAAATGCTGGGACTGACCAGCAGACCCCTGAGCAAAGGATGAATGATTACTCTGACACAAGTTTCTGTAAAAGAGAGGGCTAAGGGGTTGCTTGGCAGGAGGCACCAACCAGCCCTGTTTGCCTGTCTTCTTAGGCTTTTATTGTAACAACAGCTTGAATTAAAATTAACCTCTAGATATAATTAGCAGGGTAAGTATTCTTGAGAAAGTACATGCTTCTACAAGGTCAGGTTTAAAGACTAACCATAGAGATTCCAGCAAAATACCCGGGGGCTTGGACTTATCTGGAAAAGTCAAGGAAGGGGCTGCTGCCTTCGGCAAGGTCCCCCTTAGAGGCCCCCAATCTTTCAGAGAATCCTCCTTATAGACTTTCCAACCAAGTCCCGTACTTTCCCACAGTGAAAGTCTCTTAAAAGTGATGCTCACAACAATGCTAAACCTCCTTATTTTAACATTTCCTTTAGGATTCAACTCGCTGTAATACAAATCATATAGTAAGTACAAATTACCTAGTGGGTAGTCAGTTCATCCAGATGCTCACAGATTCACTCTATCTAAACAAGCAGAGTTATTTTTAAGAATCTGTGAATCCAAATTTTACATATATTTTTGATAGCATATATTTATGATAATATATCATAAATTTTATGTATATGAAAGTGTTTTTTCATCTAAGCTTTTATCATAATAAATTGAAAATTTGACTACTGAATCACAGTTAATCAGTGCATATATGTATATTTATATATACGCTAGAGGCCCAGTGCACAAATTCGTGCTCAGGTGGGGTCTGGCCAGCCCGGCCCCAATCAGAGGGGATCAGGGCTGGGACTGTCAGGAAGAGGAGATGGCTGGAGATTGGCCAGCAGCCCACCCTGATTGGAGCCCGATCAGGGCTGGGCCTGGCTGGGGGGAGGGGCCACCGGGCAATTGACCAGTGGGCCCCACCCCCGATTGGGGTTGGGAGGCCGGTTTGGGGTGGGGCGGCCATGGGAGGGGCTGTGGGCTGTAGGCTGGCTGGCCCCGCCCACGAATGGGGTGGGGGGGTGCTGATTGGGGGCCAGCAGCCTGGGGAGTGGCCATGGGTGGTTGGCCAGCCAGCCTTGCCCCTGATCAGGTTGAGGGACCAATCAGGGGCAGGGCAGCCAGTCGGAAGGGGCTGGAGGTTGGCTGGCCAGCCCTGCCCCCTATTGGGGTGGGGGGGGGTGATCAGGGGCGGGTTCGGCAGGGTGGAGGGGCTGAGGGCCTATCATGTGGGGGAGGCCAATTGGGGGCGGGTCTGGCTGGGGGAAAGGGGTGGAATTTGGATAGCCAGCCCTGCCCTTGATCGAGGTGGGAGAGTCCTATCAGGGGTGGCCTGGCTGGGAGGGAGGGGCTGCAGGAGATTGGCCGATGGCCCCACCCTCATAGGGCCGGGAGTGTCATAGCGGGGGTGTCATAGCTGGCCACAGTGGGTGTCATAGCGACCAGTCATTCCAATCATGATGGCCTTACAGTCACTGGCTTTTTATATATATAGATAAACAGAACAATACTAAATATATATATGAAGGAAGAAATGTGAATACATCTAAGCACAAGTAAAAAAATAAAAACACTCACAAAATTTTAGTTATAATGTTGTAAGCTTTTAGGAAACATACATGAATGAAATATTCAGGTGCAATAACCACTATACAGGCATTTAGAAATGTTTTCTTTACATTGTAAAGCACCACTGCTGCTGCTGAGCACTTTCTAGATGTAGAAGTGATTGGTTTCTGAGTACCCCATGGTCTTTTAAACTCCCAAGTCAATTCACATGTATTATACATCCTGTATTCAGGCTCTCAGGCCTTTAACGTGCTTAGTTCCAATAAATATCTCCACTCTACTCCAGTGACACCTTCAAGCACTAGAAATATTCCATCTTAAAACCTCAATTAAAAAAAATTTAATATATGAAAATAATTAGAAGGCATGCTATTCCTTAAAAACTGTATCATTAAGTTCTTAATTTCATCAGCACTAATCTGGTTTTGTTTTATGTCCTCTCAAATGAGGAGCCTAAGGTAAACCCTGTTTTGCCAGCACCTTCCACCCCCTCATACCTCTCTCCTCCTATTAATTAGGACCTAAAAACCAAGGGAAATCATCCATCTACTCACCCTCCTGCTACAGCTATACTGGCAATCTCGGCATAGCCAGAAGAAAGCACAAAAATTGGGCAATTTGCTCCACTGAGACTTTTGATATCGAAAACCATCTGGGTGCCTGTGTGGTTGACCAGTCCAAGTTGTATATGACCAACTTGATTTACAATGATCTCAACAGCCACTCCAATCATTCACCTCATTCCTTTAAGTCCCTTGCCTGCCATTCTTACTCTTAGCATTATGCTCTCTAAATTACGAGAGAATAGAGACCAACACATAAATGCTTCCAACTTCCAGCCCCTCATTTAAAAATTTTTTCCATTTGAATTACTTTTTACATCTTTACCTCTGATATTTTATATGCAAAGTGAATTGCTTTACCTATGTGCTGAGATAATCCTTTTTTATTTCTAGGACACTATTTTATGTCTCTCTCTTTCCCCTCCCCATTCCATTGGCCCCATATCCTTTAACATATAAACGTGTTCATGCCTCTTTTAGCATTTCACTGCAATTCTGTCTTATTCTTGCTTAGAGTCTAGGTATTCATTTGTTTTTTCAACAAATACTTATTGAGAAGCTATTATGAGCTAAACATTGGACTCTTACCAACCTTTCCTCCAACCATGCTTTTAAAGAGTGGTCTATCTTGAATATCTTCCTTGTATCTAGTCATTTGTACATCAACCAGCTATACTTTGGTCTCCACTACATTTATGAAATTGTTGTGGAGAAAGATGATCAATATGTTGAACACCTTTTGATTTATCTGTTGTATATATTTTTTGAATTTGACAGTATGAATCACTCACTTTTTAATATCAAGAATAATTATCTCTTCTTCATTATAATTATCTGTTCACTCCTTAAGTTCTTTAAACCTTCTTAAGTTCATAGATGCTGACGTTTATGATCTTTGTCTTTCTTTTGTTTTTTTAAATACATTTTATTGATTTTTTTACAGGGAGGAAGGGAGAGAGATAGAGAGCCAGAAACATTGATGAGAGAGAAACATCAATCAGCTGCCTCCTGCACGCCCCCAACTGGGGATGTGCCTGCAACCAAGGTACAAGCCCTTGACCGGAATCGAACCTGGGACCTTTCAGTCCGCAGGCCAACACTCTTATCTACTGAGCCAAACCGGTTCTGGCTATGATGTTTGTCTTTCATACTGTTTCTCTTCATTTGCCATTCACTATAGGTAAAACTTTTGACTACTGTACCATAAGTGATTAGGAATTCCAAAGTTGTGGGTCCACTCAGGACCTGTGTCCTGAGTTTCAGGTGTGTATTTCAGCATTCAAACTTAAACAAACATCTTCCACCTTCCCCCCCTATTTTGTCCAATGGATACCTTACCCATTGAGTGACCGAGCCAGAAATCTGGAACTTCTATTTCTACAAAGAATCAGTCAACAAGTTCTGTGATTGTAGTAACTAATTTGCCTCTTGAATCCTTCCTTTCATCTACACTCACTTCCTTGTTTCAGACCTGCTCAGCATTTGGCTTCTCGGCTCCTGAAACAGCCTGCTAAATGGTCTCTCTGCCTCCAGTTTGCTCCTCTTAATCCACTTCCTTATTTATAAAGCAAGTCTTTCTTCAGTTCTCTTGAGTCCTAAATATTTCTTAAAGCCAACAAAAGTTATGATTAGCATAGTGTCTGAATGAATAAAAATATTCTTTAGTTCAAGTGGTCTTAGAATTCTCTTTTAAAGTTTTTTCCGTATTCAAAGGAAGACCCACAATTCTTATTTGACATATGGATATTTCAAAGAAGGAGTCTCTATTATTCAGTTTCCTCATCCAGGTGCGATGAGGGACACAGAAAGTATATGTATGTAATCCATAGAGAACTTGACAAGCAGAAGAATGAAAAATCCAGCTTATCAGAAAGAACCATTGAAAGCAGGTCCATTGTTATTTGATAACCATGATGTTTATAGTAATCAAGGAGATTTGATTCTTATATCATGGTTTTCCTACCTCAGATCTGAGTTCTCACTGCAGGCAGAATTAATCTTCTCTGTTGATATCCCACCAGACCAAGTAACCAGACAAAAATATTGTGAAATGAAAGAGGAAAATTATTTAAATCTACAGTACATAAAGACCTAGTCAAAAGATAAGAACCTAAAATTCTATAAAAACAAACATGTAATTGAGAACAATGGGCAAAGATTTAAATAGGCAATTCACAAAAGAGGATGTTCAATATTTCTGGGAAAACTAATATTATAATTGAAAGTACATCGACTCTTTACCTCAGCAATTTTATTCTTGGATTACCTTCTTCGTTAAATAAGAGAGTAAATTAATAAGCATGTGAGTATACAAGATTTATTGCAGTATTATTTTTAACAAAAAATACACACTAAATAATTATTAATAAGAAAGTAAATAAATAAATTATAGGTCCATTGAAAATGAGATATAAATTTAAAACTGAGTTAACTCATCTCTCAGATGACACAGAATAATTTCTTACATTTGTTGCTCAATGAGAAAAGCATGATGCAGTCAAATGTTTAGAATCTGATCCAAATTTTATAAATGAAATTAGGTATAAAGTGAGATAAATATCTATGAAAACATGTGTAAGGATATCAGGTAATCTCAGGTGCGATGGGGAAGAATACAAGGAGGGGAAATGATGGCAAACTCAGCCACAGCATAGGCTGAACAAGAAAATCATCTTACAAATGAAATCCTAATAGTGTACATTTGTGTATGTGTTCATAGAAAGATGTATGAAAGAGAGTTAAACAATGTGTTCATTCTGGTATACTTACCAGAATTTCAGGGAAATTGTATCCTCTGTATTGGTCTGGCTATTTTTTGCTTCTTGGATTTTTACATTGAACATATGTGCAAGCAAAAGTACTAATAAATGAATTAAAACAGAAGATGGGTGTACCCATATATGGATACACAAAAATCCTTGCCTGGCCAGCTTAGTGGTTAAGCGTGGACCTAGGAACCAGGAGGTCATGGTTCGATTCCCAGTCAGGGCACATGCCTGGGCTGTGGACTTGATCCCCAGTGTGGAGCATGTGGGAGGCAGCTGATCCATGATATCCTTTCATCGTGGATGTTTCTATCTCTCTCTCCCTCTCCCTTCCTCTCTGAAATCAATATAAAAAATTTCTTTAATCCTTACTATCTGTGTGAGATGAATCAAAATAAAGTAATATATTGAAAGTATTCTCTTCATTGCCTAAAGATGAGCTACCTTTCTTGACAATGACAAATGAGTACAAGTGCTTTATAAATGCAACAGTGGGAAAGAAGGCAGTCTGGACCACTAGAGACAGTCCAAGCATGAGTTGAGTCGTTGAACCTCATGGGAATTAAAGCAAGTAGCCAGAGGAATTAATCACATTTGCCAATGGCAAAAGGTAGGATGTTCATAGAACAGATGGAATTATGTGAAGGTGAAGATGCTAAGACCACATTAAATCTATGACTTTGTTTCTTTTTTTCTTTTTAAGATCTGTTACCATTTAAACTTTGTGTTTGAATTCCTCAGAATTAATGACATGCTTTTGTATCAGAATGAGTTCCTATAAGTGTACTTTTAAGCCTAGAATGTGGTCACAAAATCCAACCCCACATATATTTTACCATATGTTTAATCATTCTTTTTCTCTTTGTGAGAGTGAAAAACTATCTTGAATAAAACATTAAACTGATAAGTCTTTCAAGGAGTTCCTATTTAAATCTTTCTTTCAAAAACTGCAGGACCTGTCTCACCATCATAAAATCCAAGTTAGAGCAAAGAAATATTCAGGGAGCAATCTTTCCAGCCTTAAAAAACTATGTTTGTATCAATTACTGACATAAGTCACCTTCAACACTTCATTACAGGAGGTATTTATTTCTGTGCATACTGATCTCTGTCAAAGGGTTCAGTTCTTCCTTTAGGATAAAATACAAATGATACTGGATCTCTTGCAAGTCCCAAAGCTCATTCATTATGTCTGAAGGACCAGGGGACTAGTCTTGGGGCGGGGAGGGGGGAGGGAAAGCAGCCTTAGAAAGAAATGTATGCTGTTATGGCTGGAATTTACAATATTCATCTTCCCTTGTGATACATCTAATGTCATGGTGTGGGGCCTTCTCCAGGATTGTCCACATAAATGGATGAGAGCTATCTTATTATAGAGAAAGAGAATGATTAGATAGATAGATGATTAGATAGATAGATAGATAGATAGATAGATAGATAGATAGATAGATAGATAGATAGAAGAAAGGGAGAGTAAAATTAAAACTATCAATTTTTCTCCTGTAGGAGCTTATAATAGCATTACCACTTTTTGTAGTTTTTATTTACATATTTAACACAACCTTGTAGTTTGCAATAAGGCTATAAACTCCCTGCTCAGTTTTCCAAGTGTCTTTGTTTTAAAATGGGTCATTAAAAATTTACTCTTGCTTTAATTAAATAAACAAAGTTGTCATTTTATTCTTACATGAACTTCCAGGATTTTCCGTTAGTTATTTCTGTATTAAGCTTGACTGACTATTATGCTAATGTGCTTTTATCATTTTGCTAAAGATAACCATGTGACTGATTTACAGCAGGACAGGCTGCCTCTGACTTTCATATGCCTCCTGTCATTGGAATTCTAAGTTCTACTGATCAGTAAACACCATTAATCTGCAACTTATGCAAATCAGAAACCTATTATATTAACTGTTCTAATAAGCAATGGAATCAGGGCTATTGTTAGTCCACTTATCTTGAAGAGAAGTGCTCTGTAAGTGCAAAATATTACTCCACTGTTATCAATTGCATTGTCACTCTATTCATAAAACATTACATGAGATAGAGAGATTTCTGTATAAAGTAGGATTACATTTCAGACAATGTTCTTTTTAACAGCAATGGTAAAGAGGTTACTGTGATAATGCCACAACATCTTGTGTATTTATTTAATGCCATACTGTTGGTGGTTTATAAACACATTTTATTTGTTTTTCTTTTCTTCCTCATTACTTCTGATTTATTTCATTTTTGGCGTGGACAGGAAAAGAAAAGATGGAAGGAAAAGCTCTGGTTAATTGTTCCAGAGAGGATAATAGAAGAGAAATATTGCATACAGTTGAGACATTGGGCCATAAGAGATTTCAACTACTGTATTACAACGGCAATTTATTGTCTGAGCCTTAAAACATCACTACCTTTTCCTTGATGAAGAATGCAACCGCAAGTGATACGCTGAAGATGCCGGCGTGGGGTTCACAGATCCACAAGCCTCAGAACACTGAATACATTATAGCCATTGAAACCAAAATCATTCGTCTTATTCAGAATAACATAGTGGATATTTTATTTATGAAAGTCCATGACTATGTGTATTTCATCCCTGGTTTTACGTGAGATGGTCAGTCCCACTGTCCTGACATCTCTAAGTGTCTCGCCATATCTACTGTGTCTGGAAAGAGGTGGGTTTACTGAAAAGCTAATTCATGCGAAGGTTTAGGTTCTCTGAATGATAGGGGCCCCTCCCAAGGCTCTTATCTAACTTTGCCTTGCAATTATATATTTGTAATTTTTTAATTCTTTTCCTTAGTAACAAAATTGTTTATGCTGCAGGCCCAACAAAATATGGATCTACTTTTAGAGACAATATATCTTTGGTAGCTAATTAAATGGAAGGATGAATGACTGAACAAGCTAAGCAATCATTGTTTAAAGGTAGTATTTCATGCCTGCCCTACCTCACACACAGTGATCATCAATACATCACATTTGGGAGCTGTATTTTTCCCTGAAAAATGTTGATGTCTAAAATCCTCTAACTCTAAACTTCTCCAACTTATCTATGACCTTCTGGATATTACTTCCCCCATCTTTGGCTCAATCTGAAAAATCCTCTTTCCTCTTTTCTATGTCCCTAGGTGTCTGTTTGTTTGTTTTTAAATCCATTGTCTCCCTTCTCAGCCTAGTTCCTATGGTCAGCAATTTAAGAAACATTAAGAAGACACTCTTTGCCCCTCTATTCACTCAACCCTAGGTGGCTGAGTCCTGCTGAAGAAAACTATTAAGTGATATTGAGAGCCTATCTTAAACTTTAATATATTATTTTATCCATATCTTACTGATCCCCTAGTTAATATCCAACACTACTATTCTAAATTGAGACCCCATTGTATTCCACTGACCCCCACTCATTCTCAGCTATTCATTCCCCCTCTCACTTTCCAATAGGTACTGTAGTGCTTTAAATAGAGGAGGACCAAATATCGGTAAATGAAGTTGGAATTACTGAGTCTGTATGTTCTTGATGGGAAAGCCTTTAATATGGAAATCTTCAGATGGCATTGGCTATGTAAAAAGTATCTAGCTAGCTAGCTATTATCTATAGACAGATAGATAGGTGATGATAGATAGATTGATAAATAAATAAATAGATGATAGATAGATAGATAGATAGATAGATAGATAGATAGATAGATAGATAGAATTACCATTTTAGATAGGTATATAGATATATACCTACTATAGATAAGTAGATAGATAGATATAATATTTTCATTTTACTAGATTTATACCATCCCCAGGAAAATGATTTTTAGTTAAATGAAAAAGAAATGTTAAGGAGACTGGTCACTGAAACATTATCAGAGATTATATATTTAGAACTTAATTGCAAGTGAGTATTTAAAATATATTTTATTGATTTTTTTACAGAGAGGAAGAGAGAAGGATAGAGAGTTAGGAACATCAATGAGAGAGAAATATTGATCAGCTGCCTCCTGCACACCCTCTACTGGGGATGTGCTCGCAACCAAGGTACATGCCCCTGACCGGAATCGAACCTGGGATCCTTCAGTCCGCAGGCCGAAGTTCTATCCACTGAGCCAAACTGGTCAGGGCACAAGTGAGTATTTAAATACTCTTCATAGAAAGATATAAATTATTACTAACTTCTATGACTTTGAATTTCAGAGTACATGTCACATAGTACTGTTATTAGGTGTGTTTATGCAGTCATGGCATTCCAACATATAAATTAAATTCCACAGTAAGAGGTACAGTGCTGATGTCAGTAAAAGGTTGGGTAAGAGTGAAACACAGCACTAAAATTCTAATGGAAACTTCAATTTTAGAAAAATAGAGGAATAATTTTTATTTCATTTAAGTAGACAGGAACCTCATTAAAACTGTCACACGCTTCTTAGCTTTTCACAAATTGAAAGGTATAAAAATATTTTGCTATATTAAAAAGCACAGCTACTATAAATTGTACTGGTATGAACATGGGATGTATATATTCTTTCTGATTGTTATTTCAGATTTCTTCGGGATCACTGGATCAAATGGCAGTTCCATTTCTAATTTATTGAGGGAACTCCATACTGTTTTCCACAATGGCTGCACCAGCCTGCATTTCCACCAGTAGTGAACTAGGGTTCCCTTTTCTCCACATCGTCATCATTTATTGACTACTTTTTGGATTTTGCATATAGAGGTAAGCTATACAAATAAAATGGTGTTATCTGATCCCTCATAACCTGAACGCAGATAAAGAATTATTCACAATCAAATCTATAAAGGAAGTGAGAAATAATACCCCCTGAAGGAAAGACAGCAAAAATGAATGTATGTTTTTTGAGTCTTGATCTGTGAAAATAATTTTTAAATGTGTCATGATTTGTGGTAGTTAATACTATTCAATTGATAAATATGCCTATATTAGTAAGTTTTCCAGAGGAAAAGAAACTATAGGATATATGTAAACAGAAAGAAATTTCTTATAAAGCATTGATTGGCTCGCATGATTAAGGAGGCTGAGAAGTCCCACCATCTGTTGTCTGCAAGTTGGAGACCCAGGAAGGGCAGTGGTGTCTGAAAGCTGATGGCTTAGGTTCTAGTCCGAGCCTGAAGGCTTGAGAACCAGAAGCACCGAGGGCAGAATTTTAATGCCCCACTCTCAGCAGAGAGTGGGCGGATCTTGCTTCCCTCGCCTTTTTGTCTATTGAATGATGCTCGCCCGTTTTGGAGAGGGTAACCACTTTGATTAGCCTGCCAATTGAAACACTAATCAACTCGGGAAACACTCTCAGGAAGACACCCAGAACTCATGTTTGGCCAGATAGTTGGGCATCCTTTGATCCACTTAAGTTCACACTAAAATTAATGTTCACAGTGTATGGGCTTACCAATCTGAATGTTCTTTGATTCTCAGGAATACTGGTTTCTGTAAAAAAAAAAAAAAAAAAAAAAGTGATGATTTCAGAGATATAACTAAAAATAAGATAAAACTAAAAAATAGGAAATACTATGGTACTTTTATGGTCAATATAGTTAATTAATAGTATCTATAAAATTTTCCAAGTCATTACATTCAATCAATAATATCACTTGCTTCCCCTATGTCTCATATTCATAAGAACATGAATCTAATTCCACATAAAATAATTTTGTAAATAACATTTTAAAACAGAATGTGCATTCTACTATTGACATTTCAAAAAGCTCAAGCATTCTTATCTGGTTTAAAATGACAATGTGGAATATTGACTCTTCAAGAGATCAGAATGTCTATCTCCGAACCGATCAGCCAACATTTACCAAAATGTTCCCCAGGACATTTGAATGGGATGGACTTTAGGATACATTGTCCTGTACTGTTTCAATTTCTCTTCACATTATGTTAGTTCTAAAGAAAGCAATTCTCTGAGTTACACAATGACCTCACAAAAATGAGATTTAATGACAAATCGCCAGTTTTTATAGTGTAACACTATCATAAATGATCACTAAGAATAGCTGCATCTTTTGAAAACTGATAGTTCAACATGTTGCTCTTTATGTTGGTCTTGGTCTCTTGTTCAAAAAGTCACATGAAAAACCTAGAGTGACATGATAGGAGAGAGATCATCCCTTCAGATAAACCAAGGTGTTTGTTTGCTAAATTTCAGTATACTCATTTTTTTTTCAATTGTACTTTTTAAGTTTTCATACTAATTCTTTCATAAATCATAACTTTATGTGATTTGACTAATAGCCTCCACACTGAAGAGCTCTTTTCTTCTGAAGAGAATTAAATTTCTTCACCACAGAAAAAAGCACAGTGTCATTAAAGTCAAACTTTTTTTAAAAAAAACTACTCCTCATAACTAGAATCCTATCAAAATATCTATATATTCCTTTTGCTAAAACAAATTTGCATACGTGGTATACAGCCAGAATGTAGAAATTCAAATTGTGGAACTCAAATCCTTCAAAACAGAAATAAAACACCATTCATGAGTGGCATCTACAGGCCCACCCCCTCCTATGTGTTATCAGCATGCCAGGATCTTTCATCAGACTATAATTCAACGGGGATGCAGAAGGAGGAGGACACAGATAGATTAATCTCTGACAGTTCCCGTCCGTGTTATATTCTTTTAATAGAGCTTCAGAAGGCAGCAGGCACACACAATGCATGCCATGTGTGATTGATAGAAAGTCTAGGTTTGCTTACTCTAATTTACAATGAGAAGCAGCATCTACTCGGGCATTACATATCTGAGCACTGACAGCCAAGGCAGGTACAGTCTGCCTGCAGACTTTCAAACCAAGCACAGATTTAATTCCCATCCATCATCAGAAACATAGGTTTATCTGAAAAACCTTAATGCATCTCATTTTGTTAACAAATGATGACTTTGATAGCATCTATTTTTTCTCAAATAGGAAAGCTGGTTGTCAATTTAATTCAACAACTACTGTGGGTACCCCTGACTTGCGAGACACTGCTTCAAGGACGAAAGATGTACATTAATGAGCCCCTACCTTCCCAGAACTTTTAATCTGGGCATAGGTTCAGGTTGGAAATAAAACAAGTGTAAAAAATTACTAAATGCTACACAGAATATAATGGTGTTTCAAAGGACCGTGGTTTCATCTCTAATGATGACAACTAGGCAAGTCCTAATGGCGGTTAGCACAGAGCAATACCTTTACATCTAAAATCAATAATCATTTTACACTCATATATTTGTGTTTCTCACAAAAAAAAATGCACTTAAGAAAAGTAACTGCCTCCATTTTACAAATGAAGAAGTCATAGTCGAAGAAATAAGGCTAGAAACTTCTACAACTTAGATGAAAGCTGTGACTTCAGATTATGTACTGCTTGAAAAATTCATTGGTTGATCTAATATGTATTGGGAACCTGGATCTGGGTGCTGATGATAGAAACTAGAATATGAATGGGAAACTGAAGGGAGGCTAATTATTGAAATGTGCAAGTGGTATGATATATAAAAAAAGAAAATATAAAAAGAACAGAAAGAAACTGTGAAAATAAACAGGAGAAAAACTACATTCAAAGAAATTGAGAACTGGGGAGGAGAGTCACAAAAACAAAGGAGAGAAAGAATTTGGGGAGAGAAATAGGAAAGTGTCACAATTACTGAAAAAGAGAGAATATGACCAGAAAAACTGGTAAGCCATAAATTAAAACTGCTGTATCCCCAAGGTCCCTGCATATATTCTCAATCATTAGTAGTTAAGTGAAAGAATGGTTTTCTTTTCTTTAAGTCTTCCTATTTGGACTTAAAACTCTGAATATAAAACATAAACTTTTGTCCTTAATTTTATCTTTTTTACTCGTGGACGCATGGTAACTGTATTTTCTTTATACACAAAATGCCACTCATTTCAAATTATAATCTCAAGCCATAGCTACATTTTTAAGATATATTTTTATTGATTTCAGAGAGGAAGGGAGAGGGAGAGAGAGAGAGAAACAGCAATGATGAGAGAGAATCAACGATCAGCTGCCTCCTGTACGCCCCCTACTGGGGATAGAGCCCACAACCCAGGCATGTGCCCTTGACCGGAATCAAACTCAGGACCCTTCAGTCCACAGGGGGATGCTCTATCCACTGAGCCAAACCTGCTAAGGCCATAGCTATATTTTTACAATAGCCCTGACCCTACTCCTAATCTTGACATATCTTGACCTTACTTGCCATTATCTAACCTTATCCTAACTAACAGGGTAACAAAGGATATTTAATGAAGGGAAATATATTGTGTATTTAGAAATAGAAATGTTACAGAATTATGAATCTAAACTTCCAACTCACATAGTTGGAATGAAAACTATGTGAGCTAATCAAGTTAGTTATTTAATAACAAAATTGAAGTGGAAAAATATTTTAAACCAAATATTTAAATTTTATTTTCTTTGTATATAAACAGTCAAACCCAACTATTTAATTTTTCACTTTTAATTTTTTTGAAAAGCACTTTTCTCATGTTAGTATTAAAGGAGACTTAGACTTAAATCTACTAAATTGGTCTTCCCTACACTATCTTTTACTTTAGTTCCCTTTTTAGTTGAAATCAACAATACCATATTATCTTATATTATAGCTAGAAGTTACAGTGAGACAAGTTACAATTGCATGAGTTTTATTTTAAGTGTTATAGGCAGTAAATATATTGAAAATTCAAAACAAGATTAATTTTCTTATGTTTTAGGCTGTCTTTACTTACATACCTAAAGGAACTATTTACTAGTATGAATGTGTATTCAATAATATCATAGTTCAATTTGACCAAGTTATTTGTTGTTTCAAATGAGGTGAGTCAAATATATTGATTTTTAATCACTGGAATTGAATGAACATCACATCTTTTAAAATTTAGGTTCAAGATGGTGATTTTTTAGGATACTTGTGAAAAGTGGACAGTCTTGCCTTAAAAATAAAATATACATAATAGACAACTAGAAAAGGTAAAACCAGCAAGCTTAAAAGAACACCTTTAGAACATGTAACAGAAATCAATACACTATGCATGAAATTAACAATCCAGATACATTCTCAGAGGCAAATACAGATGGGCTATTAGTGAATGTTGAGCTATTGAATATTGTAGAAGTGTCATGCAGTTTCCACAGTGTAGTGGAAATATGGAAATCAGAGTTTAAGGGTCAACAAATAGTTTTAAAAATGAATTGATTAATAACTAAAGGAGAAGTCTCATTTTATAAAATAAACACAGATGGTACGGCTAATAGCATCCATGTAGTGGAGAAAAGTAAACTCTCAAATCTTAATATGTAAATACATATTTTTAATCATTCCCTGACAATATATGATTATACCTCTAATAACTGTGGAAATTTTTTCTAATTTATTAAAAAATAAATATGTATAAATCAAGCAACCTTCTGATTTGTTATTTGGTTTGCTGAGTGAACCTACTCCCTAAGAAAGTAGAAATGTATGAACTGTACCTTCAAGAATTAAGTAACTTGGATAGCTCACTCTCAATTAATAATTTAACTTCTCATTTTTATATTGTTATTAAGATCATGTATGGACTAAATGTTTGTCCTCAAATTCATATGTTGAAATCCTAACCACTAATAATATGATGGTACTAGGGGCCCGGTGCACGAAATTCGTGCACTGGGTGGGGGGGGGGGGATGTCCCTCAGCCCAGCCTGCCCCCTCTCACATACTGGGAGCCCTCAGGCGTTGACCCCCATCACCCTCCAATCGCAGGATCGGCCCCTTGCCCAGGCCTGACGCCTCTGGCCTAGGCGTTGGGCCCAGGCAGCAGGGACCTGCAGTGGCAGCGGGAGGTGCCGCGATCGTGCAGGCTCCGCCCCTGCCCCTGCAGGAAGCCTCTGGCTGAGGCGTCCGGCCCGGGCAGCGGAGACCCGCAGCTGCAGCGGCCCCACGATCGTGGGCTTCGCTTTAGGCCCAGGCAAGGGACCCCTAGCTCCTGGGACTGCCAGCTTCGACCGTGCCCAGCTCCCATCGCTGGCTCCACCCCTACTTCCTGCAATCACTGGCCAGGGCGGAAAAGGTGCCTGATTCTCCGATCATGGCTGGGGGGCAGGGCAAAGGCGGCCCCAGGGCCGCCTTTGCCCTGCCCCCCAGCTCTTAGCTCCCCCCTGGGTTTCCAATCACTGTCAGTGGCAGGGGGCTTCTTCCTGCTTTCCCTTTCGCCTCCCTGCATTGTGCCTACATATGCAAATTAACCGCCATCTTGTTGGCAGTTAACTGCCAATCTTAGTTGGCAGTTAATTTGCATATAGCCCTGATTAGCCAATGAAAAGGGTAGCTCGTACGCCAATTACCATTTTTCTCTTTTATTAGTGTTGATAGGAGGTGAGATCTTTAGGAGGTAGTTAGGTTTTAGATTCGGTCCTGAGGGTGAGGTCTTCATGAATTGAATTTGTGCCTTTGTAATCAGGACTGCTTATTTCCACTCTCTCCCTCTCTCCTATTTCTTTTTCTCCCCACCCTCTCTGACATGTGAAGATCGATAAGCAGATGACTGTCTGCGAACTGGAAAAAGCGTACTCATCAGACACCAGGTCTGCCAGTGCCTTGATCTCAGACTTCAGGGCCTCTATAGTTGCGGGAGAAAACACATTTGGTGTTTCACCCACTCCAGTCTGTGGCATTTTTATTGTAGCAGTCTAAACTAAGACAGATGAGAGCCTTTTATTCTTTCTTTCGTTGGTATATAATCATCCCAGTATAAAATCACAGCCACAGTTCAAAGATCAATCTTCCCTGGTAACCTACCAAGGGTCAGTTATCTCACAAGGGAGTTTATAACATTATATATTTTGATGATGTTCTTAGAGAAGTTGTGACCCATCAGAAATATAATATCAAATGTTAACATTTACTATGCTAATATTTTTTTAAATATATTTTATTGATTTTTTACCGAGAGGAAGGGAGAGAGATAGAGAGTTAGAGACATCAATGAGAGAGAAACATCGATCAGCTGCCTTCTGCACACCTCCTACTGGGGATGTGTCCGCAACCGAGGTATATGCCCGCAACCGAGGTATATGCCCTTGACTGGAATCGAACCTGGGACCCTTCAGTCCGCAGGCCGACGCTCTATCCACTGAGCCAAACCGGTTTTGGCAACTATGCTAATATTTTTAGCCTACAAAATAAATTACAAACTAAGAACCCAAAACTTAACAACTCTCATTCTCTTACTCAGAACTACATTTCCAGCATGGCCCTTGCTCTGCCTGCACAGTAAGAACTCAACTTTCTTGCCATGTGGAAAGGTCCTCAGAAATGCATCCCCTGTAATGGCAACTATCCCTCAAGCGTGTCTGGGACTGAAGGTGCTAACAGAATGTGGGAATTTCAGTGCTAAATAGTGTGTGTCCCTGGTAAACCAAGAGGGATTACTCACCCACATTCAAGGATTATTTTATTTTTCTATTTTCTTACTGAATTTATTGGTGTGACATTGGTTCACAAAACCATACAAACTTCAAGTGTACAACTCAATAAAACATCATCTGCACACTGCATCATGTGCCCATCACCCCAAGCAAAGTCTTTTTCCATCCCCATTTTCCCCCCCTTTGCCCACCTAAATGTCACTTTCTTGATGAGTCCTATATCTCATCATACATCATCACTACCATCTTCTAACCTCTTCTGATGGCACAACATAAACTTTTTCTCTGCCATGTGGTTCTCTTTGCTGTTACCTAAAAACCAGATGACTGACCAGACACACAGATGTATCTTCCGATCTTTCTAAAGACTCACTTACATACAACCAAAGACATGTCCAGAAGAAAGATACATCCCCAACAACACTGGATAAATGGAGCCGTTTTCAGCAGCATCAGTGAGACACTGAGAAATACTCTATGCCAGATAAAGAGAAAGTTCCTGTGAAAATGCAGGAACCCTTTACTTGTGAAATTGGAGACCACTGGAAACAAGAGAAAAGCCCATGATTATAGAAAACAAGTTCTGGAAACAGAATGGCCCTCATCAAGCTGCTATATGATAGTTAATTAAAACACTAAAGAAGTGTTGGACTTGTCAAAGCAGCTAAACCTAGTATTTGCCTTCAGGCTAAAGGCAGAAGAAAACGTCCTAAATCATTAGATAGATGAGATGAGACCTGAGGGACAGAGAAAAGTGATGTGTAAGGAAGCTAGGTATCCTTCAAGGAGGTGGAATCTGGCACATTCACCATAATTTCCCTGCAATCTAGGGAAATAGTGACTGTCAATGGTATGAGAGTTGCAATTTATTGTTCAAAATGAATAAGTTCTGTTCTTTATTTATAAATAGAATATAAATATAAGCAGTAACCAAGAATCACCAGACATTAGAAGAATATCATTAGTATGAGTAAGATGCACAATACTCTTTTAATAGCAAAAAAATAATAGTAAATAAACCCTGATTAAAACAATTAATACATAAATCATAAAATAACTTAAAATAACGAATCAGTATCTCCAGAAATCTTTTACAAACTATTATATTTATAAAACAAAATCACATTGCTATGATAAAAGAATAATGATTGAATAAGAAAAGATCTTAAAAATTAACAAAAGTTATTAATGTTATTAATAGAATATCTAAATGAACAGAATTGAAGACTAAATCAATCTATATGATTAAATTATGGAATTCTCAAAGACTATAATGTAAAGGTACAAAAAGTAAGGTGAGAAAGACTAATTAAAAGGCATAAAGGATAAATTCAGAAAATTAAATGATTATTTAATAGCAAGAAGGAGAGGAAAATATAAAGACATAATAAAAGAAAAGATTTTGAGCTGGAAAAAAAAGAATATTTAGATTCAAAAACCTATTAAGTCCCAGAACCATATATTCTTTTATTTATTTTAATCCTCATTAGAAGATATGTTTTTATTGATATTAGAAAGAGGGGGAGGAAGAGGAAGAAAGACAGAGAGAGAAATAATGATTGTTTGCCTCCTGTATAGACCTGACTGGGTATCAAATCTGCAACCTTGGTATGTGCCCTGAGTGGGCATTGAACCTGTGACCTTTTAGTGCATGGGATGATGCTGCAACCAACTTAGCCACACTGGCCAGGACCCCGGAATTATATCCTATATAATAAAAGCCTAGGCACCGTCACACCCTCGCACAATGTTGTCACAAGATGGCCGCCACAAGATGGTTGCACACACCTTGGAGGTGGGGCCCGGTGGCCTCTCTGTGTGGTGAGGCTTGGGGGTCCCATGGCTCTGCCCAGCATGGAGGAGGCTGGTCCTGGCGTCTCTGCTGCCTCGTGCAGAAGAGGGTCCCAGCGGAGAAGGTAGGTCACAGCAGGGGAGGGCAGTTGTGGGCAATCAGGCCAACAGGGGAGAGTAGTTGGGAGCAATCAGGCTGATAGGGGAGCAGTTAGGTGTCAATCAGGCCTGCAGAGGAGTAGTTAGGGGGTTATCAGGCTGGCAGGCAGAAGCGGTTAGAGGCAATCAGGCAGGCAGACAGGCAAGCAGTTAGGAGCCAGCGGCCCCAGATTGTGAGAGGGATGTCTGACTGCTGGTTTAGGCCCGAGGGGTCCCAGATTGGAGAGGGTGCAAGCCAGGTTGAGGGAAACACCCTGTGCATGCATTTCGTGCACCAGGTCTCTAGTTTTTTAATAAACATTGACAAAGATACTTTCATTTGGCTATTACTTTCCATTTTCCTTTTTTACATAACAAGGGTCCCTTATTTTCCAGATAGATGTTGTCCTAAGCTAACAAGCTATCTTTCTCAGCACCCCTGAAGCTATATGAATCAATAGTGACTAATAAAATAAAACCAGAAATTATTATTTTTTAGAGAATAAACCAACTTTATTTTATAATAGTATTACAGAAAACAAAATATAATTTAGTACCACTTGAAGCTATCAATCTAATCTGGTGTCATAACTATACATAGGGTTAAAAGCAAAGAAAAGATGTTCAATACAGTTAATAAGTCCCTAATAGGTCTCTGGTGTCAGCTTTAAATAGTCTAGCTTTCTTACAGCCATCTAAAAACTACCACAGTCCCTACCAACTCCTCTACCCAGTGTCCTCAAACCTGTGTGAACCATCAAGCCATCTGACAGAGACAGACCTGCTCAGTAACAAAAGGCCAGTTTTACATGTAGACAAGAAATTTAATGCAAAGCAAGTGTTCTACACAAATCTACACTAATAAAAGAGAAAAATGGTAATTGGCGTACAGCGATACCCTTTTCATTGGCTAATCAGGGCTATATGCAAATTAATTGCCAACTAAGATTGGCAGTTAACTACCAACAAGATGGCAGTTAATTTGCATATGTAGGCACAATGCAGGGAGGCGAAAGGGAAAGCAGGAAGAAGCCCCCTGCCACTGACAGTGATCGGAAACCCAGGGGGGAGCTAAGAGCTGGGGGGCAGGGCAAAGGCAGCCCTGGGGCTGCCTTTGCCCTGCCCTCCAGCCATGATCGGAGAATCAGGTGCCTTTTCCGCCCTGGCCAGTGATAGCAGGAAGTAGGGGTGGAGCCAGCGATGAGAGCTGGGCACGGTCGAAGCTGGCAGTCCCAGGAGCTAGGGGTCCCTTGCCTGGGCCTAAAGCGAAGCCCACGATCGTGGGGCCGCTGCAGCTGCGGGTCTCCGCTGCCCGGGCCGGACGCCTAGGCCAGAGGCATTAGGCCTGGGCAGGGGTGGAGCCTGAAAACGCAGGGAGCTGGGGGTCCCCTGCCCAGGCCTGACACCTCTGCCGGAGGCCTCAGGCCTGGTCAAGGGGCCGATCCGGTGATTGGTGATCGGAGGGTGATGAGGGTCAACTCCTCTGGCCGAGGCATCAGGCCTGGGTGGGGGCCAGAGCCAGTGATCAGGGGGAGATGGGGGTCCCCTGTACAAGCCTGACACCTCTGGCGGAGGCGTCAGGCCTGGGCAAGGGGCAGAGCCAGCAATCGGAGGGGTCTGGGGGTCCCCTGCCCAGGCCTGACGCCTGGGCCAGAGGCATCAGGCCTGGGCTGGGGGCAGAACCAATGATGGGGGGAAATGAGGGTCCCCTGCCCAGGCCTGATGCCTCTGGCCCAGGCGTCAGGCTGGGCAAGGGGCTGATCCTGTGATTGGAAGGTGATGGGGGTCAACGCCTGAGGGCTCCCAGTATGTGAGAGGGGGCAGGCTGGGCTGAGGAACACTCCCCCCCACACACACACCCAGTGCACGAATTTTGTGCACTGGGCCCCTAGTGTTCAAATAATAGAAAGTATTGAAAGTTGGACATGTTAAGACAGAAAGCACTAAGGTTTTGATCTGCCTGAATGTTTCAGTAGAAGGGAAGAAAGCATTGCCTCTTGCTCCTCCCTCCTGTTTCTGGAATGCTGCCAAAGAGCATGAGTTCGAGAAGCATTGGCACTGGTGTGGTGGGGTCTCTACACACAGTGCGTGGTCAGTAAGCTTCATCATTCTCCAGGCTGGAGATTCTTGTTTCCACTAAAAATGGTTTACTTTTCTACTAAAAGTAAAAAGTCACAGGACTGGAAAGTCAAAAGGGTTCAGTGTCAAAAATATATTTAAAAAATGCAATATAATTAATTTCTCAAACATTAGAAAATTTTCAAGATGTAAGAAATGCTTTTAATTCCTATTAAGATTTTCTCACAGAGTGTATTTACTGTAATTTGAAAACTCTTTTCTTTTCCAGAAAGTTTTAATTTTATTTTATTGAATTAATTGGGGTGACCTTAGTTAATAAAATTATATAGGTTTCAGGTGTACAATTCTATAATATGTCATCTGTATATTGTATTGTATGCTCATCACCCCAAGTCTCCTTCCATCACCATTTTCCTCCTTTACACTCTTTTATCTATCCCCATTCCCCTTTCCTGCTGGTAACCACCATACTATTGCCTGTATCCTCTCTGTTTTTGCTTATGTGGTTTCTGATGAAAATAATAATAATATCTTTTTTCCTCTATAGGTTTCCCCTTCTGGTGATTTCAAGATTGCCTCTTGTCTTGTTTTTCTATAATTTGAATAGGGCAGGCCTATGTATGTTGGGGTGGGGGGTTGTTTTGGTATTCATTTGTTTGTGT
This sequence comes from Myotis daubentonii, assembly GCF_963259705.1. Classification (NCBI taxonomy): domain Eukaryota; kingdom Metazoa; phylum Chordata; class Mammalia; order Chiroptera; family Vespertilionidae; genus Myotis; species Myotis daubentonii. The sequence goes on from NC_081846.1 coordinate 74,183,542, forward strand.
TTTTAAAGTTTCTGGAACTGTGGTTTTGTGTCTGTCGTCAATTTGGGGAAATCCTCACCCACTATGGCTTCAAATATTTCTTTGGCTCCGTGCTCTCTTCTCCTTCTGACATTCCAGTTACACATAAGTTATTCCTTTTAATATTGTCCCAAAGATCTTGGTTTTTATATTATTTCTTTAAAGAAATTCTTCCTTATCTTTGAATTTAGCTTGGGAAGTTTCTATTGACCTATCCTTGGGTTCACTGATTGGCTTTTTTTCTTTGCCATGTTGAGTCTACTGATAAACTGTAACACTCCTGGTTTAGATTATAGTGGTTTTGATCTAGCCATTTGTTTGGATTCTCTTTTAATTTCCTTCCTTTTGTTTATATTTCCTATGTTTGCATATTGTTTACTTTTTCCAATATAGGACCTAACATATAAAATATATCTATTTTAAATTCTCTGCTTAATAATTCCAATATCTGTGTAAAATCTAAGCCCAGTTCTGACAAAATCTTTGCCTCTTCAGGGTGAGTTTTTTCTTGCTTTTAACATGTCATAAATGTTTGTTTAAAGCTTGGCAAGATTTATCAGGTAATAGGATCTGAGATAAATAGCACTTTAGATGGAGGACTCATGATACACCTGCTAGGAGTTAGACAATTTTTAATTTTACCAGAGGCTTCCAGTTCCTCTAGTGTCCTCACTTTTGTCTCTCATATTATCTTTGGGATCACGTAAGAAGTGCTCCCTAAATAAACCTATGCCTTAAAATGCTGTAAGATGTCATCCACTGTTATTATGTTGGATCCCTGTTGGTGTGGTACAGTGAGTTTTCCATAACTTCCAATTAAGTTCAACTAAACTTCAGAGGCCTGGTGGGGTCGAAGGGGTCAATGAGTGGGAAAGAGGGATACCTGTAATACTTTCAACAATAAAAACAAATTAAAAATAAAATTTAGTGGCCTGTGCCTCAGCTGTGGGGCCATTACAAGTGTTTCTCTGCTGGTACAGTATTTTCTCCCTGCTCCTCCCTCCCTCCCTCCCTCCCTCCCTTCCTTCCTTCCTTCCTTCCTTCCTTCCTTCCTTCCTTCCTTCCTTCCTTCCTTCCTTCCTTCCTTCCTCCCTTCCTTCCTTCCTTCCGTGGCTGCAGATTATCAATCTATTTCTACTGCCCCTTGTTGGGCTTGTGTGAGGAGGGATTTATTCTCTCCAGCTGAGGTGCGTTGTCAGAACTGACTTTGGCTGAAATTTTTTTCTCGGAAAGCAGACCTTTGTTATCTAGAGAGGACTGGTTCCTCTTCCCTTTTCCCAGGAGAGACTTTGCCCCAGGTCCCCGCAGAAAGTGTACAGACCCTCTTAAGACCACAGCTCCTCCGGGGTTCTCTCTCACACTCGTCCACAGTGAGCCTCTACCAGTTCACCAACACTGTCATTTAAATGTTTCAAACAGTTTACAGTTCCAGTAAATTCTGATCCAAGTAAGCAGAAACAGATCTTGCTTTCTCTTTTCACACATGTCTAACTCTCTATCTTTGAATGCGTCTACCTTTCCAGATTTCTCGGTGGCAGATAGCCCTGTGACCTCAGTTCTCACAGGGGTCCTGATTTTCAAGTTGTCCACATTTTTCTCGCTGTAAAATTGAAGAGCAACAGCTCTAAAGCTCTTCATGTCAGATCTAAAGCTAGAAGTCCCAATGGTGAGATTTTTAACAACTGTGTTTTTATTTTTTATCTTATTCTCTATTACTTTTATAATAAATTTTAAAAATCATACTTGTAAATGGAATTGGTGCTTGAGGAGGAAAGCAACAGTTTTCTGGAAGATTTATGTACACACAAATACTTGTTCTCTAACAATGCTGAAATGAGTAATGGCGTGCTTAAAATTTAAAGATTTCAAGCATATACCAGATTACCTTCTCTGAAATTATTTATCACTTTCACACTTAGGAGAGTCACTTTAAGTGAAGAATGCTCCTCTGAGCTTTCCACGTGCTGTTTTTACTCCTATAATTAAAATACACATTCTCGTCTGATTTGTAACATAGTTCACAGTATTTGAGTCTAACTGCTCCTTGAGATAGTCTGAAATGGTATCTTTGTACTAAATAGAGCTTCAAATTTGCACATAATAGGCACTTAATAAATGTTTCTTTAATTGAGTTGAAGCCAAAGACAAAAATGTACCATTTTCTTGCATAAGTAATATATTTAATAAAATGTAAAATAATTAGTGCCTTTATACCCCAAATTTTCTATTTGTAATATGCAGGATAACCTCTATAAATAAGGGCCTATTAGCCTAATTTTTGGAAATACCTAAAAACTTGACCCCCATTTGGTTACAATGCTCAGGCCAGCAATGACAATAGGTCATTATTTTGTCCTGGGACAGTTGAGAGTAATGAAAACTTGGTTCATATCGGAGTACACTGTGATCTTACTTCTAATTGTATTAATACTGTATGGTTCTGAAATGAATGGAATATCCCTGGCCTGGATATAGTGTTTGTCACTTACTCAGAAAACCTATATGCCAAAGTGTATAACTTGACCAAAGATTTGGCCATTATTTTTCCATGTCTAATAAGACCCTCAGTCACTCAGATGTTATCATCTCCACCCATGTGACACCAAGATGCCAGCACAAGGAAGCTTCAAACATATGAATTTAGGAGGACATAACCACTCAGTTTATAACATGGGGAAAACCTTATTTCAAAACTCTCTCTTATAAGTGGCATTTTTTCCAACTTCTTCCTATACATCTTAAGAGTACACAAAATGAATCAGCTTCCAGTACATGAAAAATCCAATTTCTCTCTAACTCTTATACATAGACCATCGTTTCTCAGTCTCAAAACAAGTCTCAGTCTTAAAACACCGTGCTTTAGAGTAACTGAGGTACTTGTTAAAAATATAGATTTTTGCCCAACAGGTATGCTCAGTGGATAGAATGTTGGCCTGCCGACTGAAGGATCCCAGGTTCAATTCCAGCCAAGGGCATATGTGGGCACATGCCCGGGTTGCAGGCTTGATCCCTAGTGTGGGGTGTGCATGAGGCAACCAATCAATGATTCTCTCATCATTGATGCCTCTCTCTCTCTCTCTCTCTCTCTCTCTCTCTCTCTCTCTCCCTTCCTCTATGAAATCAATAAAAATATTGGGGGGAAATTGTAATTTTTTTTTTTTTGCCAAACTCAGAACCATTGGATTGGAATAGATGAGAAAATATCACAATCCAAGAGATTAGCATATCACCTAATTCTCCATTTGAATCTTACATTAAATATTACATTAAATCTTATAAACTACAATTTAGATTTTAGAAATAAATATAATCAAAATGATTTCTAGAATATCATAACTTTTTTCAAAATTATATTTTGTTTCCATTTAATTTTTTTTATTTTTCATGCATTTATCTATCCTCATCAGTTCCTAGCAGCCCTGAACTCAGACTCCATTCATTTTAAATTTTGTATAAATATATTTTTATTGTTAAAGGTATCATCCTCGTGATGTATCTGACTGTCCTTTCGTTGTTGATGGTCTCTTTTGTCTCATTTTGTGTTAAAGGTCACTTAAGTGGATTTTTTTTCTCACTTCAAAAATATATGTAGTGTGGCCCAGGTGGTCTGACTCAGTCGTTGAGAGTTGACCTATGAACCAGGAGGTGACAGTTTGATTCCTGGTCAGAGCACATGCTCAGGTTGCAGGCTCCATTGCCAGTAAGGGGAGTGGAGGAGGCAGCTGAGCAATGATTCTCTCTCATCACTGATGTTTCTATCTCTCCTTCTCCCTTCCTCTCTCTGAAATCAATAAAAACGTGTGTGTGTGTGTGTGTGTGTGTGTGTGTGTGTGTGTGTGGTGTAGTGTACCAATCAGGGGCTATGCTCGTCATGCTTCATATTTGGGTGGGGTTCAAAGCAACTAAGATCACTTCAAACAACAAGAAAAATAAAGTCCCTTGGAGACAGCATTCTTTCTGGATTTGTATAAAACAGTCTATATATTTCATCCGTGCTCTGGCAAACTATGAGCTGTCATTTGCCAGCAGCAGTCACCCTAAGTTTCAATGTCTCAGGTGCTAAAAGGTGTATATTTTGAAACAAATCTTCACTTTAACATTCTCCTAGTCCTGTAAGTTATCAGCATTAGAGCTGTGACTTTATGTTACTGCCAGTTATCTTCAAACCACACTGCTGAAAACTCCAATATGCCTCTCAGGATGATTTGACATGGATGTTCATCACCAAAGACAAACATGTCATTATCCTGCCACTTATGCCAAAGTCTGGCCCCAGGCTCCGTTTATACCAGCACTGATAGCATATCCCCATTCTGTCCTCCTGATCACAGACTTCCTCCAGGCTTCACTGCATTCCATTAAAATTGCTATTAATCAAAACATAGTTTAAGGCAATATGAAAAAAGACTAGCCTCCATGAAGCCTAGTCTTAATAAAACTAAATATATATCCATTACCATTTTCCCAGAGGAGTCCACCTACTCTAAATTTCATAGGAGTAAAAATGACTGACTGGTAGTATATGGAGGATACTGAATATTACAGCATAGTATGCATATGTTGGGGGGCTAGAGAGATAACTACTCAATTTAGCTGGGATCAAGTTCCTGTGTCTAAACTTCATGCTTTCCAAAATAATTAGCATCCTTTGGTTGGTAAAAGAAGCAAGAATCATAGAACTATGGAGATATAACAGATTTTTGATGGGACCTTTTCAGATTTTTTAAAACTTCATTAAATTTGATGAAAAAAGTAGGTATTTACCAAGTATGATTATACTTTAAGTGTCCTATGTAATTGTTGATTCTTTAAAAATTAGAAGGAAGAACATTTTTATCTCCAGTTATGTTGAATTTTTAATATCAAAACTATACTTGCATTTTAATACATTTCATGAACTGTTTTCCCTAAGTGGACACATTTGATCCCAAATGCAATCATGTATATACATAAGTATATAGAGCATCTTTAGAAATAAATAACAAGAAGTGAACAGTAAAAGTATTAACTTAAGAATATGTAAATTGAATTAGATTTGTTTTCTGTATTTCAGGGACAAAAAATATAATAAAAACTTGTATGATAATATCCATTACATTCATGTTCTGTTTTGTTCACCAATATTTAATCATCATCATTTAATTTAAATAAGCCATGCCATTTAAAATACATCATGGGCACACACAAAAAAAAGTGTCTAATTGCCTGTTAGATTTTATTAGATTACAAAAGTTTTCTCTCTAGTATAACCACTTTGAAAAATTTTTACTTAAAGAAAATTTTATAAAAATTAAAAATTTTAAACTTGGTTATTTTCCTACTACTAAGCTACAGTGGACACTAATATATTCGGTTTCTGACCCAATATCTGTTCTATCCTGACTCCCTCTTACCTAATTCAATTCACAGAGCCACCTATTTCCACAAAGACATATGAGTCAAAAGAACCTGATATTGTTTCTGGTATTATAGTCTATCTAAGCTAATTATAATAATTTACTCCCCCTGCTAGTGATTAGTGTGAAAATGATCATGTGAACCAATGCCAGCTAATGAGGCATTTGAACTAGTCTCCTGGGGGGCTTCTATAAGTGACACAGAAAGAGATGACTTTTACTGGGCTTTGGTATGACTGGATGGGATTACTGGAACTATTACGGTGACCTATACATGAATCTTGGGATAAGAGGATAACATGGAGTAGGAAATATCCAACAAAACCTAGAACCCATGTTACCTCTATACTTCAGCTTAAGTTTCTTTTTTTTTTATGCAAGAAGATTTTTCATTTTATTTTTTTTAATATATTTTTTATTGATTAAGATATTACATATGTGTCCTTGTCCCCACGTTACCCTCTACCCCTCCCACCCCCGCTCATGCCCTCACCCCCCCCCCCCCCCCCGTTGTCCGTGTCCATTGGTTAGGCCTATATGCTTGCATATAAGTCCTTTGGTTGATCTTTCCCCCTTACCCCTACCCTCCCCTACCTTCCCTCCAAGGCCCGACAGTCCAATCAATGCCTCCCCGTCTCTGGATCAGCCCTTTTTCATCAGTTTATATTCTTCATTATATTACACAAATGAGTGAGATCCTGTGGTATTTATCTGCTCTCCAGTTCCATCCATGCTGTGGCAAATGGTAAGAGTTCCTTTTTCTTCTTCCTCTTCTTAAAGAATACCTTTCAGCATTTCATATAATGCTGGTTTGGTGGTGATGAACCCCTTTAGCTTTTTCTTATCCGTGAAGCTCTTTATCTGACCTTCTATTCTGAATGATAGCTTGCTGGATAAAGTAATCTTGGTTGCAGGTTTTTGCTATTCATCACTTTGAATATTTCTTGCCACTCTCTTCTGGCCTGCATGGTTTCTGTTGAGAAATCAGCTGACAGTCGTATGGGTACTCCCTTGTAGGTAACTGACTGTCTTTCTCTTGCTGCTTTTAAGATTCTCTCATGCCAAAACCGGAGCGTCGGCCTGCGGACTGAAGGGTCCCAGGTTCGATTCCGGTCAAGGGCATGTACCTGGGTTGCGGGCACATCCCCAGTGGGGGATGTGCAGGAGGCAGCTGATCGATGTTTCTCTCTCATCGATGTTTCTGACTCTCTGTCTCTCTCCCTTCCTCTCTGTAAAAAATCAATAAAATATATTAAAAAAAAAAAGATTCTCTCTTTATCTTTTGCTCTTGGCATTTTAATTATGATGTGTCTTGGTGTGGTCCTCTTTGGATTCCTTTAGTTTGGGGTTCTCTGCGCTTCCTGGACTTGTAAGTCCATTTCTTTCACCAAGTAGGGGAAGTTTTCTGTCATTATTTCTTCAAAAAGGTTTTCAATATCTTGCCCTCTCTCTCCTTCTGGTACCCCTATAATTCTGATGTTGGTATGCTTGAAGTTGTCCCAGAGGTTCCTTACACTATTTTCATATTTTTGGAATCTCTTTTCTTTTTTCTTTTTCAGTTGGGTATTTTTTGTTTCTTTGTATTTCAAATCTTTGACTTGATTCTTGGGATCCTCTTGTCTGCTGTTGGATCTCTGTAAATTATTCTTTATTTCAGTCAGTGTATGCTTAATTTCTAGTTGGTCCTTTTTCATGTCCTCCATGGTCTCACTATACTTATTGAGGGATTCATTAAATTTATCGGCGGTTTCCATAAAATTCTTGAAAAACCTTATAAACGTGGCCTTGAACTCTATATCCAGTCATTTGCTTTCCTCCATTTCTGCCATTTGTGACCTGTTTCTTTGTCTCCACATTTTGGCTGCTTCCCTGTGTTTATAGAGTGGCCCTGCGCGCCAAGTGTCCTGTAGGGCCCAGTGGCTCAGCCTCCCCAGTTACCTGAGGTGGACACTCTTGGTGCACTCTTGGTGCCTTGGTTGTTGTAGGAGCACTGGGAGGAATTGACCTCCAGGCCAATTGGCTGTGAGAATCAGCTGTGTCTGAAGTGGGAGAACGTCTGTGCTGAAGACACCCTTCTGGGGCAAGACTTGCTTCAGTGGGGCTTTGGTGCTCACTGAGTCTGCTCCCTGAGTGTGTCCCTTATGGATCTGAGGAGTTGCAATCTGGATGGTCCCCTTCTGACCACTGGGTACAGTGGCTCCTGGATCTAAGGAGGTGCTAATTCAGCCTCTGTCTGAGGCCACACAGCAGGAGCCATGAAGAGGCTCAGCTGTGAAGCAATGCAAGCCGCTGCGGGGCCTTGGGCCTTCTCTTGGAAGTTCCAGGTCTGCCTAGCTTGGCTGCAGTTAGGTACATTCACATGCAAAAGCCTCTGCAGCAGCCTGGGTGGGGCGGGGTCTCAGTGAATCAAAGGGCGGAGCAAGCAGCTATGGCTGATTCTCCGCCCAGCCCTAAGGAGTCGCGGGTCTCAGTGACCCGATAATTTCTGCAAGCACCTCTGAGGGAAAGCCGCCCTCAAGTTCGCCCACTGCCCGACAGTCCAGCTTCCCGTATGAGTCCTGGGTCCCCAGAGACTTCCCGGAACTGGAGTTCAGAGCAGTCGGGAGCTTGTGATTCAAAAAGACAGCCGCGTCCTCAGGTGCCACCCCCTTTCCGCGCGTGCTCGAGCCGCCGTACCTCTGCACTTCACCTCCGCAGCTCCTCTGGCTCTCAGTGTGCTTTTCTTTCCTTCTAGTTGTAGAATTTACACTCAGCCAGCCTTCCTGGTGTTCTGGATGATGTCCGCTCTGTCCTTTGTGGTATTTTTCAATTGTTGTGGGAGGCGGCAATTTCCCGGTGTTTATCTATGCCGCCATCTTAGTTTCTCCCTTAAGTTTCTTTGTTACTTAAATTGAACATAGTGAAACATCAATCCTCCTTAAAAACAATCAGACAATGATTGTGCAATATTTCAAAACATAGATGAGATTCCATCACTTTCAGAGATCAGGAACCATTTACAAATTCTTCCTTGCCTTTAGCCTAATCTTGCCTAATGTCACCGGTTAGGTTACTAGCATTATTTTTTACAAGATGAAGACTAAAATTCCATTGGTGGTAATGCTGTTTGATTTTCATAATATATTAATTGGGCAACAAGCAAATAAAAGTAAAAACCCAGGAGATTATGACTTTAAATAAGGCATAAAATAAAACAAAAATGTTACTGGACTTAAATACAAAAAGACATGTCTGCCTCCTTGGAGAGCAAGTTCTTTTGAGCAGATTCCTTTTGTGCTGTTTACAGCTTATTGATACAGAGGATGCCTTAGTTGACTTGCAGTTCTATGAATTCAATAATTTTTAGAGATGATCACACTGATGTGTCATAGTAAATAAAAAGTACCTCAAAAAATGTTTTTCACTCGTAATCTTATAATCAAGATATTTTGCCTTCATAGACTGTGTTTATATTAAATGTTGCAATGTGGATGAGATAAAATAAGGATCTTTGCTAAAACAACTAAAAATAAAGTAAGGTCATAGAAAGGCAAAATTAATAATGGTAGGCTTAGACTCTCTTTGAAATTCTGACACAGAAGAAATATAATCTCATGGTTTTCATATCTTATTTCTCTGCTGTTCCCCTCTGCTGTGTTCTGGTAACTTTTACTTTTTAAATACTGATTTTAAAGCTCGCCCTGTGCTTACAAATACCAGGAAATAACATACTAGATTATAAAAAGAGAAGAAAATCAATAAGAGGAGGGCAAAACAACAAAAAGAGCCATCAACAGAACAGAAATCTTTTGAAAAATTGTTGAAAGATAGAATCCATCGAGAAACAAATACTTCAAAAAACCATGATTAAAATGTCTAAAAGTATTTTACAAAAATAGAAGAGGCTCAGGGGCTTCTAATCTCAGAGTATATTCAATGAATGCAAGAAAAAAGAGTGACTGAGATATCTATCATGATGATTCATTTGGAAACTGCCTTTGAAGCAGCCGGGCCAGGTAGCCTTGCCCCTTTACACATGTGCTGTGCAGTAGGGAGCAGTAGCCTTTGCCCTTAGGCGGGACCACTGGGAGTGAGGATGCAGAGGCAGGGTTGTGGCTATGGTACCAACAGACCATGGGGAGGTTGGAAAGTCCCCCCACACACACACACTGGTAACTGGCAGAGGCACATTTCTGGAAACAGTGCAACTAGACCTACTAGGATCTGGAAAGCAAAATATACAGAGGATAACAAGTATTCCAAAACCATCACCTTAAAAGAAGTGGATCACACTCAACAAACAAAATCTTGATTCCCCAGAGAAAAGAGAAATACTATGATAACATTTAAAATCACTAAGAATAAAAAGAATACCCATAATGTTTTCAGATATTAAATAAAGAAAATCAAACTGGCATCAAACATTTTTATTATTAATTAACAGAATGGCACATCATAATGCTAACCAGAAAAACACACCCTAAAATCCTCAAGTACAAATCCTATCCCACAGTTCACATACAAAGAGGAGGAAAAAAATAAGAAAATTTTAGAAGATGCAAAGACTATGAATGAAGAAATTGCTTGAGACCATATACAAACATATAAAGCATTGCTCAAGATAAACAGTACAAAATAAACAAATTATTAGTGAAAAAAATGGATCCTCCAATTAATGCATGCTTAAATGTTTCTTAATAAATAATGTAAAGAAGTAATAACTGGGAAATAAAGCAAGTAGTAAGAAAAATGAAATGGAAAGACAAGTGCGTGTATAGAAACCCTGTGGAGGCTCATGAATGCTTCTAGTTGTGTGACCCTGAGGAAAATTGCTGCAGGTGCTCATACATTTTCAAATACAGATCAAATGTGTGATATCCTAGAGAAAATAAAAATCATCAAAATTGCCTAAAAACAAAAAAGGAAATATAAATAAAATGTACCTAGAGGAAAGTGAAGGAGATATGGATAAAAATCCATGCCTAAAATAGGCTTCAGGCTGAGTCAGTTTTATTTGTTATAGCTAACAAAAGAAGATTCCTTTGTTATACAACCTGCTTCAGAGAATGAGGAATTAAAAAAATGAAATAAATAAAAAAGGGAAGTGCCCTGGCTGAGTGGTTCAGTCCGTTGGGGCATCTTCCTGTACACCATAAGGCTGCAGGTTTATCCCCTGTCAGGGCAGGTTGTAGGAGGCAAACAACCAATGTTTCACTCTCATAATGATCTGTCTCTCACGCTCTTTCTCTCCCTCTCTCCCTCTTCCTTCCTCTCTCTCTAAATTTAAAAAAATTATGTCTTCGGGTGAGGACTACAAAAAAAAAAAAAGATGGAAACCATTCCAGCATAATCTCTGAACCTTACTTTACAATGACTCCAAAAGCAGACAAGAAAAGCACAAATACACAGCTACTGCTCTTAGTTCCAAACACAGTATAAAAACCTAAATAAAATATTAGAAATCAGACCAACAAATTTCTTAAAAATCTCAAGGTTCATTTAACATTAAAGAACTAACAAATAAATTTTCATTAAGATATTTTTTTAAACTTTTTTTCTCAATAGATGCAGAATATCTTTTTAGCCAAATAACCATATGAAGAGAAATAGATGAGACCATCCTTAAACTTATTTAATACCTATCAAAAACTATGGTAAGTATAAATCTTAACATTGGTATGCTAGACATAAAAATTAAAAGCGGAATGTATAAGAGCATTATAATTTAAAAAAAGGAAAAGTATCAGAATATATGGTAAGCACTATCACTAATGTAATATTTTCATTTTGTGTTTAGAGCGGTAAATAAGTAAAAGAATAAAATAAAACGTGTCACCTTGGCAGGTGTTGCTCAGTTGGTTGAGCATCATCCTGTGCACTGAAAGGTGGCAGGGGACATACCCAGGTTGTGGGTTTGATCCCTGGTTGGGTAATCCGTGTTTCTTCTCTGTCACATAGATGTTTCTCTCTTGAGATCTCTCTTTCCTTCCTCTCTCTATAAAATCAATAAAAACATATTTAAATAAACAAACAAATAAATAAAAATATCTATGTTGATAAAAGATAAGGGTCTCGCTATTTTAGATGCTATTAACTTTTCTGTCGGAAATATAAGGAAGGAATTGAATATAGTTTAAGATAAGGAGACTGTAAATGACTGAAAGGATAAACTATTTACTCTGTGATTTTGGTACAAGGGGATACATTTTGAAAGACAATACTAAATTAGATCTCAGCTTCATGCCTATTATAACAAAACTACAGGCCCGATGCATGAAGATTCGTGCAAGAACGGGCCTTCCTTCCCCTGGCTGCTGGCACCGCCTTTGCTCCAGCCCAGAGCCACCTTTCTGCCTTCCCGTGCTGCTGAGGCCCAGAGCGACTGGGGTGGTACAGAATGCCTGCCTCATCACCATGGCGATGACACAAGCATCCCACCCCACCCCCAGCCGCTCGAGGCCTGCATATGTAAATTAGCCCATCATCTTTGTTGGGTTAATTTGCATACTCATTCTTGATTGGCTGGTGGGTATCACAAAGTTATGGTCAATTTGCATCTTTCTCTTTTATTAGTGTAGACTAGAGGCCCGAAGCACAAAAATTTGTGCACTCGGGGGGGAGGGGGGTCCCTCAGCCTGGCCTGTGCCCTCTTGCAGTCTGGGACCCCTCGGGAGATAACGACCTGCTGGCTCAGGCCTGCTCCCGGGTGGCAGAGGGCAGGCCCAATCTCTAGGTGCAGCCCCTGGTTGGGCTCAGAGCAGGGCCAATTGGGGAGTTGGAGTGCCGCCCCCTGTCATGCACAGAGCAGGGCGGATCACGAGGTTGCGATACCACCCTCAGTCACGCTCAGGGTAGGGCCGATTAGGGGGTTGGGACACCACCCCCTGTTCACTCAAGGCAGGGTCGATGGGGAGGTTGCGGCGCCACTCCCTGTCACATACAGAGCAGGGCCCATCAGGGGGGTCGGGGCTCCATACCCTGTCACGCACAGAGCAGGGTTGATCAGGGGGTTGGGGAGCTCCCCCCTGTCACGCACAGAGCGTGGTGCCTGGCCATTCTGGGTGAGGGGCTCAGGGCTGTTTTCAGGCTGGCGGGTGATTGAAGCTCCCAACCGCTCCTTTTTTTCTTTTTTCTTTTTTATTCTGGGCCAACTTTAGCTCTGAGGCTTGGCTCCAGCTCTTAGGCCTCCACTGCTGAAAGCAGGTATCTGGTTTGTTTGGGTTCTATAATCAAACTCCAGCTCTGAGATCCCGGCTGGCTGAAAGCAGGTTTCTGGGGTTTTGTTTAGCTTCTATATTTGTTACAATGTTTCAAACTGCAAGCTCAGAGGCCGGCAGCGGCAGGCAGGGAACGTTAGCTTCCTTCGTCACTGAAGCAAGCAAGCCTCATGTTCGCTTCAAGCTGCCTGGCTGCCAGCTGCCATCTTGGCTGGCAGTTAATTTGCATATCACCCTGATTAGCCAATGGAAAGGGTAGCGGACGTATGGCTAATTACCATGTTTCTCTTTTATTAGATAGGATATATTCTAAAGTTAAAAATATGTGTCACACACAAAAATATTTGGAAATATTGAACATTAGATAAAATTACACAAGAACTAATCTTAAAGTAGAAAAAAATTAGCAGAAGAAAATCATTAGAGGATATGAGTAAGTAAAGTAAAGAGAAGTATTTAAAACAGCCAACAAATATGCAACAAAATGGTAAACGTAAATTTGCTGTGTTGAAGTTTCCATTGAAACTTATTAAACCAAGACAAAACAATGGGCATTGAGTACTCTCATTCAAACAAAATTGCCATGAAGAGATTTGCAAAGGTGCTGGCCACAAATGGTTCTGCCACAATAGCCAAGCATCCATCTGCAGTCCGTCCATGTGAAAGCTGAGCTCAGCGAGGCTTTCGGGGGAATTTCTCTGGGGAGAGTAGCGAGTGTGCCTGACTGGCTCTCAGTGAGCGATGACAGGGTGCCTCATCACCTCAAATATGGTTGGGGCTCAGAGAGTTCAATAGTAGAGGATGATGGGGAAGAGAATAAGGCTGAGATTGTCTTAAAAGAGAATTTGTATGCTTTTACTTAGGATAGATTAGACCAGCCGTGGGCAAACTACAGCCCACGGGCTGGATCCGGCCCGTTTGAAATAAATAAAACTAAAAAAAAAAAAAAAAAAAAAAAAGACCGTACCCTTTTATGTAATGATGTTTACTTTGAATTTATATTAGTTCACACAAACACTCCATCCATGCTTTTGTTCCGGCCCTCTGGTCCAGTTTAAGAACCCATTGTGGCCCTCGAGTCAAAAAGTTTGCCCACCCCTGGATTAGACTGTAGTGGACACTGAACTCATCAAACATAAGTCAAATTAAAGGTATCAGAGAAATGTAAAGGCCATACAATGTGAGGGGTTGACATCCTGGATTAAAACAAAACACAAACTGAAGTGGACCACACATCTAAGGCATTTTTCACTTGCATCGGCAGTGAGGGTAGAAAGACTAAGGGTTTAAAAAAAAAAAGTGAGTGAGAGGGAAGCAGCTGTTTTAAGGTAGGAAATCTTTGCAGAGCTGTTAGAAATGTTATAGAGCAGCAAAAACAAAAAATGAAGGTCAGGGATGCCAATAAACTTGTATGTCCATAATCCAGGAGTGAAGGGATATCCAGAAGAGGAATTCTGACAGTCCATTCCTCTTTCTCCTCAAGGCATCACTGATTCTTTTTTTATTTTCCTTCTTCTGCTGCTGCTTCTTTCTTTTCTTTTTTTTCTCACTCATGGAGAATCTACTAATGATTTTAGGATCACACCTCAGAGATTCTGAATGGGACTCTGAACCAAGACCCAAGCAAAAGGAAGTGACTTATGCAAGGATTCACCTCTCCAGACTACCATCCAGTGGTCTTTTTTATATATCTGTAGATTTTAGGGAGAGGGGAAGGACGAGGGTGAGAGAGACAGAAACTTCAACATCAATCGGTTGCCTCCTACACGTCCCCTGCTGGGGATCAAGTCTGAAACCCAAGCATGTGCCCTGACCAGCAATTGAACTGGTAACCTCCTGGTGCATGGCCAACACTCAACAAATGAGCCACACCAGCTGGGCTAGTGGTCTTTCCACTACACTTCCCTGGCACTCTGTTTGGGCTCTCTTGTTTTATAGTTGCATTAACACTAAGCAAAACAACAACAACACACCATTTCTTTCAAAAGTTACTTGGTTATAAATCATCATTGCCAATAATAATAGCTTATTAGAAGCCAAAAGCAATGCAGACTTTTGGGGTAGGTGGGTTTTTAAAGGGCTTGTTGAGGGGAAATTGCCAGTGGAGCCTGACCTCAGAGCTGGGTTTTCCATGTGGCCTTCCCAGCATCTCTAAGGTGAGCGCTCAGCCACTGGGGCCAGAAGGACTCCATCTAGGCTGAAGGCAGAGGCATGAGAGGTGCCAAGCTGTGCTTCTTTTGCCCTGAAGCCCACTCTTGTTCTATATGGCCTTTTATTAGTACAGATGAGAGCCCCTCCTCTTAAGCAGCTCAAGTTGAGAAGCAGAGAGGCTGAAAACACAGCTGCTAAGAGGCTGAGAAGGTAGCAGATTTATGGCCAGTCTCCTCTGGTGGAAGACATCAAAACTGAATGGAGAGCCCTAACCGGTTTGGCTCAGTGGATAGAGTGTTGGCCTGTGGACTTAAGGGTCCCAGGTTTGATTCGGGTCAAAGGCATGTATCTTGGTTGCAGGCACATCCCCAGTAAGGAGTGTGCAAAAGGCAGCTGATCGATGTTTCTCTCTCATCGATGTTTCTAACTCTCTATCCCTCTCCCTTCCTCTCTGTAAGAAATCAATAAAATATATTTAAAAAAACTGAATGGAGATAACCTTGGGAAATGTTAGGTTTTCAGTTGGGATCACTTACGGATGACCCTCTAAGACTAAAACTAATCTAAAAATAGACAAGTTTTTTATAGAGTTTAAAAACTAACTCCAAAAAACACTTTATCATTGCCTGTATTAAGGAGATCTGATCTTGTTCTAACTACCTAGCAGAAAAATTATCTGATAGAATAAAGCATAACTTTGGCCCTTTATAATTATTAATTTGTAGTGCCTGACATTGAAAGGGCTTGTTGGGGGGAAATTGTCAGTGGGGGCTGACCCCATAGATGGGTAAAAAAAATAAAAATAAAGAACGAGTATATCAAAAGACAGCATGAGACAAAATAAAAATAAAAATAGAAGACATGTTCAGGTGACTCAGAGTCTTCACTTTCCTGATATGGACTCAAAGAATGAAAAATGTATTCAAAAAAGTGAACTAAGCCAGTCAGAGGAAAGGCAAATATCACATTATCTCAGTCATATGTGGAGTCTAATGAACAAAATAAACTGATGAACAAAATAGATCCAGAGACATAGAAGCATGGAATAAACTGTTGAATCTCAGAAGGAAGGTGGGGGAAAGGTGGGTGGGTGGGAAGAGATCAATCAAAAGACTTGTATGCATATATGCGTGACCCATGGGCAGAGTCAATAGAGTGGTAAGGCCTGGGCTGGGGGTGAGGGCTGGCTAGAAGAAGTCAATGGGGTAAAAAGAATTATATATGTAATACTTTCAACAATAAATATTTTTTTTGGAAAAGAGAGAGAAATCCAGGACACTTTACAATGCCTAGTAAAAATTACTACTTATTAAGCAAAAAAAAAAAAAAAGAAAGAAAAAAAAGAAAGAAGAAAACATGGTAATATAGAAAATTTCTCAAAAGCAATGAGAACTATAAGAGGGAATTAAAGTCACATAAGCAGTGAAAAACACTTGAGTGAAATTAAAATTGCAATTGATGAGATTAATTAATAACTGTAAAGAGGATTGATGCTCTAACAGGGGTGGGCAAACTTTTTGACTCAAGGGCCACAATGGGTTCTTAAACTGGACCGGAGGGCTGGAACAAAAGCATGGATGGAGTGTTTGTGTGAACTAATATAAATTCAAAGTAAACATCATTACATAAAAGGGTACGGTCTTTTTTTTTTTTTAGTTTTATTCATTTCAAACGGGCCGGATCCGGCCCGCGGGCCGTAGTTTGCCCACGGCTGTTCTAAAAGGTAGACCAATGGAAAATATCCACACTGAAGTACAAAGAGGAAAAAATTATGGAATATAGAAAAAGGTCAAAGATCTTAAAATCATATAAGACAAAATAAAAACATCTTGCATGCATATCATTTGAGCCTCAGAAAAATTCAAGAGAGAGGATGATGCAGAAGTAATATTGGAAATATAATAGCTAAGAATTTGCCGAATTGATGTAAGAGATCAAGCCAGAGATTCAAGAAGTATCATGCAACCCTAGCCGGTTTGGCTCAGTGGATAGAGTGTGGGCCTGTGGAAGAAAGGGTCAAGGGTTCGATTCCAGTCAATGGCATGTATCTCGGTTGCAGGCTCCTCCCTGGCTCAGGCCGCTGTTGGAGCTTGTGCAGGAGGCAACCAACCAATGTGTTTCTCTCACATCAATATTTATCTCTGCTTTTCCCTCTCTCTCCCACTCTCTCTAAAAATAAATTGGAAAAATATCCTTGGGTGAGGATTAAAATAAAATAAAAAGAAGTATCATGGCCGAACCGGTTTGGCTCAGTGGATAGAGCGTCGGCCTGCGGACTCGAGGGTCCCAGATTCGATTCTGGTCAAGGGCATGTGCCTTGGTTGCAGGCACAGCCCCACTGGGGGGCGTGCAGGAGGCAGCCGGTCGATGTTTCTCTCTCATCGATGTTTCTGACTATCCCTCTCCCTTCTTCTCTGTGGAAAATCAATAAAATATATTTTTAAAAAAAGAAGTATCATGTACTCCAAGGAGTATAAAAACAAAAATCTATACTAAACAAATCATAGTAAAACCACACAAAACCAAAGGAAAAATATGAGAGAAAATATTTGTCTTAAAAGACACAATTTTACAACAAAATCTAACTTCTTGAAATAAATGAGAGATACCAGAAAACAAACCAAAATAATAATAATAATAATAATAATAATAATAATAATACTTCACTAAAGGCTGAATTAAAGCCAAATAAAAATATTTTCACATAATAAAATGGAAATAAATGTTCTTGCCAGCTAATCAAACAAAAAAAGGAAGAAAGGACAAATGTGTGTTTGTTTGTTTTTTCAGTCAGAAGGAATACAATCCTGGGTAGAGCATGGAAATTTAGGAAAGAATGATGTAACTGTGTAATGAAAATGGTGAATATATGGGTAAGTGCAGGTGAATATCAATTCCATAAAATAATAATATGAGCCTGGCCGATGTGGCTCAGTAATTGAGCGACTGCCCATATACCAAGAGGTCACTGGTTCAACTCCTGGTCAGGGCTCATGCCCATGTTGTGGGGCTTGCAGGAGACAGCCAATCAATGCTGGTATTTCTCTCTCATTGATGCTTCTATCTTTCTCTCCCTCTCCCTTCCTCTCTTTCTATAATCAATAGAAACATATTAAGAATAATAACAAATATGAAATATTTAAAATAGAAGTAAAATATCTGAAACCAAAAACATAAAACAGGAGGGCTTAAATGGAACTAAAATGTTTTAAGATATGATATTGTAATTTACAAAACACTTGAAGAAGTCAAGTTATGTTTATTGTAATCTCAAAGTTAACCAGTTTTTAAAAATGGTAGTAAAAGAATATGAAACTAACAACATGATAGAAGTTGAAAATGCAATACTAAATATATTTGAATAACCAAAAGTTAGAAAAGGGAGAGGAGAGACAAAAGAACTAGGATAGTTTTAAACAAATAATAAGAAGATAGATTTAAACTCAATATATGAACACTTACATTACAAAATAACATTCTGAATTATAATTGGAAAAACAATAATAGCAAAACTTAAAATATGACTATATGCTAATTTGGAAACAGACATGTTGAATATAGGGCACAAAAGTTTAAGTTAAAGGATAGAGAAAGATGTGTAATGTTAATACTAACCAAAAAGAGAGTCGTTGACCCTATACTAAATGAGATAAAGTAGACACTCAGATGAAAGTGTTATTAGAGATAAATAGGCAATTGAAGAGGCAGTGATTACTTCGAGGATTGGTTGCCTCTGGAAAGGGGCACGGAGCAATCTTCTTGTTCGGGGAAAAGGTTCCATTTCCTGATCTGAGTGATTATGTGACATGACCAGTTTGGTGAAAATCCTGAAACTGTGCATTGAAGTACATACTGTCCTGTATGTGCCTTAGACTTTAATGGAATGTTACTTATAAGGAGGATCCTTCTCCTCAAAAATGACCTGAAGACATAAAAAAACTCTAAAGAAGATGTGGGCCACTGGGAACCAGGAGCTGGAGAAGAGGCGTCGCTGGAGTTCTAGCGGCTGGAGCAGGGACCCTCGTATGGAATATCAAGGATCTGAGAAAAGGCTCCTACAGAGGAAAGAAAAAGATAAAAGTGTCCTGGGGATCTACCAGAGATCATAACTCTACCAAGAGATCATACCTCTACCAAGAGGTCATAACTCTACCAAGTCCAAAGAACTGTGATTTTCCTAATACTATTTTCTCCCTAAACCCAACTGTCCAAGGGTTAGAAAAGTAGGGAAAGCATGGGGAAGACAGAGAATGGAAAGGCTATTTCATAAAATATGTCCCTCTTCACTGCTGAAGATTTCCAGCTGTGAGAGAGAAAGTTTTAAATTGGATAACAAGCATTAATGTTAGTATTATAAACTACATAGAAACTCTGAAACTACTGAGATGAGAATGTTCTAAAGACTGAACTGATTTCATCCTGGTGCAGGAAAGAATTATTGGCAGGAGCAGTTTTGAAGGGTTGGCAGGAAAAAGGACTATAATTGGTTCTTGTATTGCATCATCTTTACTTCAGTTCCTTCAGTAAATTTTTTATGTTTGAAAAGGTGAGATTGCATATGAAGTTATCAGGAAAGTGTGAATTAATGCATGGACATTATTTTGCACACTTCAGATTGGCAAAATTTAGAAGACTGGTAAAATCTTTTTTTTTTTTTGTAAGGATGAAGGGAAATGAGAACTCTCCTACAGTATCAATAGCAATGTCAATTGGCGAAATATTTTTGGAAGGCAATTTGGCATTTTTTATACATTATAAATGCAAGTTATTTGACTTCATACTTTCAGTACCAAAAGATTTATCTTAAAAACGCTCCCTGGAATCAATCAAACTTTCACCAGTAGTGAAATAAATTCAAGTACATATACTGAAGAAATATTATGGAGTCATTAAACAGAATAAGGAATGCTCAGATAGAAATGGAGATGAAGACAGAGATATAGAGATAGGGATTGAAACATATGAAAAAGTCTTCAAAACAAGTTTTGTTAACTTAAAAATGAGATAACAATGCAAGTTTAGAACAATACAAGGATGTCTGCTTTATGAAATCAGATACTCTAAAAACTGTTTAGAACATGCTAGGCAGTCTATAAAGGGTTTCTGAATGAATATGTCCTATTTATGTAAAGAAAATCGGGGGAAAGGGAGAGTTATTAAATGTTTCACTTTATACAATTCTACAGTGTGTGATGTTTTTAAAGAAAAAGTTTAATCATGTGGTACTCAGAGTAAAGCAAAATATATCTTTCAAGTTAAAAGTATATGCTTTATGTATACTAGTTCTGACACTCTAACTTATTGACCTTGGGAAAACCTACTAATCTACCAATTTACTAACATCTCTGGACATCTGTAAAACCACGATAATAAAATATAACCGATGGGATGTTGTGAGAATATACATGTAAATAACATTTAGCCAGCTGCCAGATGCATTGTACATAGCCATGAAACCTTAGTGGGATATTACTTGTCACTCTCCTCACCTCCAGTATAACCTAAAGTCTTATGGTGACCTTTTAAAATTTAAATTTCTCAAACATAGAACCCCCCAGGTCTGACATGACAGCTATGCCAACCCATTAAAATACCCTCCTATTCACTGCCCTGGCTTGTGTTCCTCAGTGGTTAAGCACATTGAAGGGTCGCAGGTTCAGTTCCAAGTCAAGGGCACATACCTGTGCTGCATGTTTGATTCTCGCCACTGTTGGGGCTTGTGCGGGATGCAACCTGTCAATGTTGTCTCTCTCACATTGATGTTTTTCTCTTTCTCTGCCCCTCCCTCCCTCCCTTCCACTCCGTCTAAAAATAATCAATGAAAAAAAATATCCTCAGGTGATGAGATGATTAACAATAATAATAATAATAATAATAATAGTAAATAAGTTTTTAAAAATAACCCCTACTCATAAGAACTCTTTATTACAAGCCTACTTTATAGAGCAAAAACAAAATACAGAAAGATTTAGACGCTCACTGCTTACCTCAAACCATACAATCAAAGGTTAAATGTAAATATGTTAATGATAAAAAGATATTAAAATATAGTCAATATTAATATATATTCTAGGTGTAAATATTTTTAAATGTTTTATCCTCCTCCCTTCCCCCCTTTTCCCCCCATATCACAAATTATGCAGTCAAGTTTTCCACATTTGGGGAAATTGCAGGGGACAGCACATTGGGAGTGCAATGGATAAGCCTCACCCTGGACAAACCACCTTCATGATGATGGTATCTTCCCTGCCAGGTCAGTAGCCCCCCCCCCTTTTTTTAATCCTCACCCAAGGATATGTTTAGAGAGAGAGAGAGAGAGAGAAACATTGATATGGGAGAGAAACATTGATTGGTTGCCTCTCACACACCGTTGTCAGGGATCAAACTCACAACCCAGGAATGTACCTTGACCAGAAATTGAACTCACAACTTTTCGGTGTGGGGGACAACACTCAACCAACTGAGCCACCTGGCCAGAGCTAAGTGTGAATATATTTTTTTAAATTAACCACAATCAGATTAATAACAAGGCAAATGATAGAATTCATTATACAAGATTAAAAAAACTGTTAATAGTAATGGCATAAACAAAATTTACAACAAACATCAGGCATAAAAATTTTTCAACAAAAATGGCAAACACAAATGAATATAGTTTTTTTTTAATAGTCCTGTACATCTATTACAAAACATAAAAAAACCTCTTGAAGATATTTGCACAAAAGATAATATAATTGACCTCTCCCCCAAAATTCCATCTAACAGTTTTTTAAAAGTATAAATTAATTTTAATATTAAAAAATTTGCATACCTCCCTAACAGGTTTGGTTCAGTGGATAGAGCCTCGGCCTGCGGACTGCAGGGTCTCAAGTTCAATTCCAATTCCGGTCAAGGGCATGTACCTTGGTTGCAGGCACATTCCCCAGTAGGAGGTGTGCAGGAGGCAGCTGATCAATGTTTCTCTCTCATCAATGTTTCTAATTCTCTATTCCTCTCCCTTCTTCTCTGTAAAAAAATCAATAAAATATATATATTTTTAAATTACATACCATATTTTCCCAATGAAATTAGCCAATGTATTAAAATGAAAATACTCAATGTACCATCATTAATTCTTGGTATTTTGCTACATTCCTTTGAATGACAATTTGGCAATGTGTGTCAAAATTATTACAGTTATAATGTATGATTGTATCATTTCACCTTTAGTAATTTATTCTAAAGAAATCTTCTTAAGGTCATCAAAACATTTACAAACAACAACAAAAAATAACTTATGAGGTATGATTTGTAATAGTGAAAGCCAGAGATATAGCATAAATTTCAACCAGTAGTGAAGTGGTAAAATAATACTACAGAGCTATTATTAAGGATGTGGATTTGGCAGCTATGATATAACTTTAAGAAAATAAAAGGCTGCAATATTGAGTGGACAGCTGCATATATCTATTATGTATGGGTCAAAATATTTATAATGTTTCCCACTGAGTTAGGACAAGGACTGAGTGACCGACAGTGATGGAAGGCTGTATCCCAGAATGAGAAAGTATGAACTTTGGAGACAGAATTAAGAACCTTGCCTCCTAGTTCTGGTTCTTTGAGGAAGTTACCTAATATTTATGAATATTAATTTATCATTTTTTAAATTTAAAAAAAATTGATATATAATTTGTATTTTTTGGAGCACGTGGGATCTAGAATATGTTCAAGAACCTAGTCTAATTCCTGGCACATAGAAGAAGAAGAATAGGACTTTTATTTTCTTTATCAATTTTTATATTTTCCTCATTTCCTATCAGTGAGTTTTGTAATTTCTTTTTGGAATTAGAAAAATTTTTGAATGCTATTTATCCTATTCCTATCTGCTTCCTATTGTGCCTAACCTAAAAATAAAACTTCTATACCCTGACTCCACTAGTCTTCATTAACAGCCCAGTAAGGGGATAAAAACCACAAAAGCCAATTTATATGATTGCTTGTATGTTGACTAAATCTATTAACTCTCTGGAAGTATATATTTCAAAAGACTTTGCTTATAAGTTTCTGCCCTGCAAGCCTGGAAGAAAAAAAAAACATTATTATTCTATTTTACCTCCCAGAATAAGTACAAAGCCAGCACATAGATATTCATAAATATCTATGAAATTAAATGAGTCTGAAGATATGAAATGCCAGGCATTTATAGCGAATAATGGGAAATATTTCAAGGACAAGGATCTTTCTGGTATGCCATATATTAAACCAAGCAGGAAGCCACTTACTCAACTGTATCAGTCAGGATCTAATCAGAAGACCGAAATCTCACAGTGATTTAATCAAAGAAAACTAAATATAGACATTAATAACTTTAAAAGGTGAATAATACAACAAAGGATTTTTCAAGTAATAAATAAAAAAACTCTTTAAAATATAGAAATGGCATATATAAGTAGACTATCTAAGGCAGGGAGGGGCACACACCAAACACCATAGGGTTTGACGGTAAAGTTCACTAAGTTGCCACATTCTCAGAACTTGAAATGCCAGGTGAAGTCCTCCACAGGGAAAGATTGAGCCTCAGAACTTGCTGCTAAGATGTTGAAAGGATTGGTAGGGGAAACTGCTTGCTAATGGGCACTGATGGTCACCGTCTTTGGCTGGAGCCATGTCCTAGAAAAACCACTGCATTACAGAAGCCTAAGACTGTTGAATCTCCCAACAGTTCAAACCATGAGAAATTATTCATAAGTTAATGAAAACCCTTACCTCTTGCTATCCTTCATTACAGATATGGTAGAGAGCCACATGCATTACCTGAAGCTTTTCCACTGGGAGAAATCTCCTTCAATAGTGTTATTCAGAGAGCACCCCTCAGAAGAGTTATGATACTGCAGCTGCCCACTTTTGAGTGACACCAGCATATAGCAAGCACTCATGCCTTTAAGACCTACCTGAGTTCAATCTCTTATAGACCATTTTCATTTTATTATATAGGGGTGGGCAAATGGTTTACAGTTGTTCTTATGGAAAAAGACATGCAGATCATGATTATTACAGTAGCTTTATTAATCCAAAAGAATGTCACAATGGCACAGTGCACTTAGGTACCTTCTCATGAGTGTTCCAGTGGCTGGCCTTCATGATTTACACATTCTTGCAGACTTTGAAAATCAGTAAACAAACCTGAATTTCAGTGACCTGCCTGGGTAGCCCCACTGCCTCCTAAGGTGGTTGAGTTCACACCTTTTTTGCCCATATTTGTATATTTCTGCTGAGCATCCCCAAATCAATCTATGGACAAGTGTGTCCCACAACTCGCAGCTTATGATGGAAAGCTCAAGCTACATGGTAACCTGATGTTGGGAATTCAATCTCGTTCAAGGCCCAATACTAATTTAGTCGCTCTTTCTCAAAACAGCATAGTGTTTTTTTCACCCAAAAGATCCTAGAGTTCTGATTCTCCTGTTCGTGCTGCCCAGAGATTCCATACAGCATCTCCATTTGCCATAATGTTCCCAGTGCCTTTATGTCTGTTAGAACCTAAGATGTAAATGGTAATGTGGTCTTTACTACAGCTGACGTTGCTGCAGAGAAGCTGGTTTTTCAGACTGTGACTTGAACTTAAAGTTAAAGGACTTGACCTCATTATTTTATTTCATACATACTTAAGAACATGGACAAAGATCCATCTTTCACCACAGTCGTTACAGATATCATTTCTGCAGTAATGGTCATAACTGGCACATCGGCCAAAAACAAACAAAAAAAAGCATTTTAATGTATTTATTTTCCCCTGATAGGTAAAATCTTTATTAGAAAACTTCAAATTGAATCCTTGATTTAATATCAATTTTATATTTTTGAGAAGGCCTAAATCAACTTAGGATGATCAGGATGTCCTTGCAACTATTGTGTATATTAAATATGGTTATTATAGTATTGGTACTTCAAAAGCATTGAGACCTGGAAGTCATTGTGTGTATCCAGAACTTTTAAAAAGTAATTTTTTCTCACATCATGAAAACAAAAACAAAAACAAAAAAAGTATCCTATCTAATAAAAGAGAAAAAATGGTAATTAGCCATAGCTCCACTACACTTCCCATTGGCTAATCAGGGTGATATGCAAATTAACTGTAAGCCAAGATGGCGGCTGGCAGCCAGGCAGCTTGAAGCAAACATGAGGCTTGCTTGCTTCAGTGACAGAGGACTCTAACATTCCCCACCTGCCGCTGCCAGCCTCTGAGCTTGCAGTTTGAAACATTGTTACAAATATAGAATCTAAACAAACTCCAGAAACCTGCTTTCAGCCAGCCGGGACCTCAGAGCTGGAGTTGAAACAGTGTTTCGATTATAGAACCCAAACAAACCAGATACCTGCTTTCAGCAGCCAAGGCCTAAGAGCTGAAGCCAAGCCTCAGAGCTAAAGCTGGCCCAAAATAAAAGAAAAAAGAAAAAAAGGAGGGGTTGGGAGCTTCAGTCACCCACCAGCCTGAAGACAGCCCTCAGCCCCTCACCCAGACTGGCCAGGCACCCCAGTGGGGAGCCCCACCTTGAAGGGTGTGTGACCAGCTGCAAACAGCCATCATCCCCTCACCCAGGCTGGCCAGGCACCCCAGTGGGACCCCCACCCTGATCCAGGACACCCTTCAGGGCAAACCAGCCGGCCCCCACCCATGCACCAGGCCTCTATCCTATATAGTAAAAGGGTAATATGCCTCCCAGCACTGGGATCAGCGATGCCATGAGGCCTCCCGGCACCGGGATCAGCGTGACAGGGGGCAGCGCCCAAACCCCCTGATCACCCTGCGGCTCTGTGTGTGACAGGGGGCGGGGCCACAATCTCCCTATCTGCCCTGCTCTGTTCGTGACAGGGGAAGGCATCCCAACCCCCTGATCAGCACTGCTCTGTGCCTGATAGGGGGGAGCTCCCCAACCCCCTGATCGCCCTGTGGCTCTGTGTGTGACAGGGTGCGGCGCCCCAACCCCTCCCCCCCAATGGGCCCTGCTCTGTGTGTGACGGGGTAGAGCCATACCCTCCACATTAGCCCTGCCCTGAGTGTGACAGGTGCAGCGCCCCAACCCCCTGATCCACCCTGCTCTGTGTGTGACAGGGGGCAGTGCCCCAACTCCCCTATCGACCCTACTCTGTGAGTGACATGGGGGAGCTCATCAACCCCCTGATGGGCCCTGCTCTGTGCATGACAGGGGGGAGCTCCCCAACCCCCTGATCGAGCCTGCTCTGTGCGTGACAGGGTACGGAGACCTAACCCCCCTGATAGGGCCTGCTGTGTGCGTGACATGGGGCAGCGCCCCAACCCCCTGATTGGCCCTGCTCTGTATGTGACAGGGGGTAGTGCCGCAACCTCCCCATCGACCCTGGCTTGAGTGTGACGAGGGCGGTGCCACAACCCCCCAATCAGCCCTACCCTGAGCGTGACTGAGGGTGGCATTGCAACCTCCCAATCCGCCCTGCTCTGTGCATGACAGGGGGCAGCGCCCCAACTCCCCAATCAGCCCTGCTCTGAGCCCGACCAGGGGCTGCACCTAGAGATTGGGCCTGCCCTCTGCCACCCGGGAGCAGGCCTAACCCAGCAGGTCGTTATCTCCCGAGGGGTCCCAGACTGAAAGAGGGCACATGCCGGGCTGAGGAACTCCCCCTCCCCCCCACCCCGAGTACACAAATTTTTGTGCACAGGGCCTCTAGTTTATTATAATACCCCAGATGTCCTGCCTCATATTCTTGGGAAGTATTTTTCACTCAGTGAATGTGCAGATATTGCTGGCTATTAATAAGGCAGAGTGACTGGCTTTACTCTGAACTAACATAGTCAACAAGAATAATATTTCTTTCCCTTTCTTTACCCTTTAAATGAAAACAAAAACACTTCCACTTGACAAAGAGAAATCAGGATGCAAGATGAAGGTGTGGCGTTGTTGCCAGTTGAGAACAGGTACATCCATTTTCACTCATCTTCTCACTGAAGTGAAGACCAACAGAAAGAAAATGATTACAGCTCTATCTGGGCCACTGAGGAAATGGAACCATTAATAACAAGGCAATGTAGCAGGAGGCTCAACTCTAAATCTGACTCCTGGGAAGCACCAGAGGAAGAGGAAAAATATTGGAATTAAGAGAAGTGTCTTCTCTTCATCTGTTTTTATGGCATTGGAGAAAAACACTCACTGCAGCTTTATTTTACAACAAAAACTCCTAAATGGTATCCCCTCTAAAATAACATGTGCCTGCGCTGACAGAGCATTCATTACATGTTTCTCTTTACCCCAGTAACATTTCCTCTTTAGGGTGTGGATTTTTTAAAAAACTTCAAAAATGTTTGAACTCTCCCACTTTACTATATCTAAAGCACGAGGTTGCAAGTAATCTATGTTATTGCTAACTCTGAGCCAAAAGGACTGCAAAAGCAAAAACTACCCAAGTGGCAGCTCTTTACTCAACAGCTTCTAGTTGGAATAAGTATGTAACTCAGAATCACACTGGGAAGGGATAGCTTAATAATGAGGGAAGTAAAAATCAATCATGAAAATTGATTCTCTTTTATGATTATTATTTAGCAAGTAATCATAAAACCTCACTATTTAATAACAACTTTTGCATTTAAATTTATTTTTTCAAAAATGTAAAAAAAATTCTATCCTAGCATTGTTTAAATGTTGCAAATAAGCTGAGTTGAACACAACCACTGTTTAGAAAAATAATTGTGCTGGACAACCAAACATGGGGAAATTAATATAACCAAAGGCCAAGTGGAGTTTTACTTTATTTCTTCACATAAGACAGTGATGGCGAACCTATGACACGCGTGTCAGAGGTGACACGTGAACTCATTTTTTGGTTGATTTTTCTTTGTTAAATGGCATTTAAATATATAAAATAAATATCAAAAATATAAGTCTTTGTTTTACTATGGTTGCAAATATCAAAATTTTTTTATATGTGACACGGCACCAGAATTAAGTTAGGGTTTTTCAAAATGCTGACATGCCGAGCTCAAAAGGTTCGCCATCACTGACATAGATAATTTAATTTAGAAGCAGAATTTCATATCTGAGAAAAAGAGACAGAGCAGAAAGAATAAGGCATACATTCATTTCTTTGTAAAAAATTTGGAGGGAAATATTTTGTTGGAATTGGATTTACCTTGATTTGATTTTGTCAAGATAATAAAAAATAGAACAAATCACCTTTATAACTCTGAGTTAAAATCACATATAGAAATATATAGCTTTGATCATTTTTATTCATCTCTACAATGGGATTTCCTATTTCTGAACGTGACATAGAAGTCTTTAGCATCCATGTACCTAGTGCACAATCCCAGTCACATAGACTTTTTGTCTGGGAAGGCATTATTTTCCATTCCAGAAGGCAGACAATTTCCAAAAGTATTCTTATTGGTATGTCTATCAAACTGCCTTTCATTCTCTTTTCTTCTTAATGCCTCTCTCTTTTTTCTCCTTTCTTATTAACCACACAAAAGTGATTATTCCATGGGTAATACCACTAGGAATGACAGAGGAAGATATGCCAAAACTGTTTCTCTCCAATAAAGCAATGATTAAGCTGGCAAAAACTGTCAAATTTGGGGGGATCTGGAACCTAATAAAAAAATTAAAAGAGTCAAGGGAATGCTTAATGTAAAAGCAATCTACTGAAATTATTTAAGAAAGTATTATGGCATGTAAACTTACCTGTGTACCACTCCTCACTCCCTAGCTTGGTAGTGAGAATAAAGGGGCAACCTACATTTCTCACAGTTTGTTGATGCCAGAGGGAACAAGACAAACTTTGTTCTCAAAGAATTGTGGTTGCATATTTTGGCCTGTCTGGTTGCACTCCCAGGAATCAGCTCAGGAACTTGTGTATTTTACACACCACAGAGCTTGTTCAGGGCTAAGAGGTACATCTGGGAAGTGTTTGTTAAAAGCATCGAGAGCCATATGCACTAGTCACAAATCCCTTGAGCGAGGGATAAAAGTCAGAACAAGCAGTAAACAGACTAAAAAGTATGGAAAGGAAAAGGCTAAGGAAGGGGATACAGAGGAAATAAAATATTTTAAAATGTCTTGCATATACTGTAAAAATCTAGAAAGCTATACACAATGCCCAGGTATAAACACAAGTTTAAAAAAAAAAAAAACCTGAGAATAAAAAATCACCGCAAGAATTGAAACTAAGGCAGAGTAAACAGGGTGGCTAAGCCCTGAAGGAGTGCCACAACACAGAACCAATCTGAAAAGACCAGGAAATGTTACTGTTGTTTTGTCTACAGGCACTTAAGGAATTGCTATATAATAACTAGCTAACTATTAAGCTCATAGAAAAGAAAACTGAGTGACTACACATGACAAAGAATTCAGTCTTTACAAAGAGAATTTAGAAAAGTCACTATGTAAACAAACTACAACCTACAACAATTAGAATAAAAAAGCTGTAGAGACAGAAAAAGCTGGGTTGAGTTCTAGGCTTACCAAATTAAAATATTGAAAATTATCAGTTTTTATTAAAAATATTAAGAGATGCAATGAAACAAGAAAACATGGTTTGTACACAAATGCATGTGCGCGTGCACACACACACACACACACACACACATCAACAGAAGCTATGCTGAAGGGAACCCAGACATTGGACATTCTAGAGAAAGACTTTAAATAAAATGTCTCAAGTATGCCCAATAAGTTAAACATATTGCACAAAATCTAAAGGAAACAAGAAAAATGACTGACCAAATGTAGAATATCAATAGATAGAAATTATAAAGGAAATTCTAGAGTTAGAGTGTATAACAACTGATGTGAATAAATTGCTAGAGCACTGCAATCGCATAGTAGACAATTCAAAATTAAGGAACTGACAAATAGGTCAATTTAAGCTATCCAGTTGGAGGAGCAGAGGAAGATTAAATAATGACTAATGATCAGAGCCTAAGAAAAATTCTGGGATGCTCTCAGATGTAACAAAAAGAAAGAAAAGGGACAGGGAAAATATTTGAAGAAATAATGGCCAAACTCCCCAAGTTTGAAGAAATACATGAATCTGAAAATCCAAGAAGTTCAATGAACTCAAAATAAAATAAAGAGATGCACACCTAAACACATAATAATAAAACTGTCAAAAGCCAAAGATAGAAAATCTTGAAAGCAGAAAAAAAGAAGTGGTAAAGTTAAAGGCTATTTTTTCATCTGAAACAATTAAAGCTAGAAGGTATTTTGATGACATATTTAAAATGCTGAAAGAATAAATATGTATATAAAAGATTCAATATTCAACAAAACAACTCATCCCAAAATAGAAGTCAGCACAGTGGTAGAACAGGCAACCTCAGGCTTACATTCCCCCTGCAGAATTAAAAAAGAGGCAGAAACTGTCAGAGCTAACTTTGTCAGACTCTGGGAAATTGTCAAAGGTTTACAGCAACTGAGATAACACTGAATCAAGAAAAAAGCAACTAAGGGACTGTTTTAAAATCTCTGTCAAATATTATCTGAACATAAGTTAAAGGAAGAAAGAATTCACTCAACACAAACAAGTAATATACAGTCCTTGCAAAAATAGTTTGAAAAATATGCTAAATAAATGGACTTCAAAATTAAAATAAAATAAAAAAACAGCACATCCTGGAGAAGTTGTAAATTGAATTTCCAAAGTAACTAAGTTACAACATATAAAGGCTTAGTTTTCAATAACAACCAGAAAATCATAAGGCATATAAAGAAATTTGGAAAGTATGGCCCATTCAAAGGAACAAAATAAATCTATAGAAACCATCCCTCGGTAAGCCCAGATATTAAACTTAGCAGAAAAGACTTTAAAACAACTGTCTTAAGTACAGACAAGTAAGTAAGATAAAACATGAGCAAAACTAAAATGAAAAGTAGTTAAATCATGTATGAAAAACAGAGGAAATATCAATAAAGGAAAAGTGTTTTAAAATACAGCAGAACGTTTAGAGCTGAAAAGCACAATAACTGAATGGAAATTTTCCTAGAGGAGATCAACAACAGATTTAAGCAGGCAGAAGAAAGAATAACTGTATTTGAATATAGGACAATTGAAATTTCCAATGTGAGGAAAAGGAACAGAAAAGAATGCAGAATAAATAATGAGCATAAGGGAATTTTGAGACAGTATCAAGATAACCAACATAGCCATTACGGAAATGCTAAAAGAAGAAGAAGAAGAAGAAGAAGAAGAAGAAGAAGAAGAAGAAGAAGAAGAAGAAGAAGGAGGAGGAGGAGGAGGAGGAGGAGGAGGAGGAGGAGGAGGAGGAGGAGGAGGAGGAGGAGGAGGGGAAGGGAGAAAGGGGCAGAAAAATATTTTAAGAAATTACCCAAAATACTCTAAAATTGATGAAAGCCATGAATTTATACAAACCCTAGAAACTCAATAAAGCTCAAGTAGGATAAACTCAAAAAGATCCATACCTAGACACATTATCACCAAACTGTTGAAAAAAAAAATGAAGAAAGAATCTTGAAAGTTGAGAGAAGCAACTCATCATGAATGAGATTTCTCATTAGAAAACCACAGTGGCCAGAAGGTAGTAGAATTACCCAAGCCATTACACTCAATTAATATTTTATAAAGAAGGCAAGAGCAAATAATGGAGTCAAGACAGTCTCTTCAACAAATGGTGCTTGGAAAATTGGACTGGTATCTGCAAAATAATAAAAATAGACCACTAAATTACCCCATACACAAGAATAAACTCAAAATGGATAAAAGACCTAAATGTAAGTCGTGAAACCATAAAAATCTTAGAAGAAACCATAGGCAGAAAAATCTCAGACATCTCTCATAGCAATGTTTACCGATGCATCTCCTAGAGCAAAGAAAACTAAGGAGAGAATAAACAAATGGAACTACATCAAAATAAAAAGTTTGTGCACAGGAAAAAAAAAAAAAAAACATCAGCAAAGTGAAAAGAGAGGGGAGAACATATTTGCCAATTATATATCTGATAAGGGGTTAATTTCCAAAATACATAAGAAACTCATACAACGTAACAAAAGGAAGACAAACAATCCAATTTAAAAATGGGCAAAGGACCTAAATAGACACTTCAACCTCATTCTCAAAAATGCATTATTTATGAAAAATAGAAAGCTTTTCTTTCTCTTTGAATTACATATTACTTGCAAACTGTGTCTTGAATATGTCTCACAATTTAAAGGAGGTCATCTAAGCAGAGGAAATATGTCAGTAGGCATATGTGTATTTATGCATATACAAATACATGTGAGAGTGTATGTACATATATAGTACCATATTATGTATATGTTAATACTAGAGGCCTGGTGCACAAATTCGTGCACCAATGGGGTCCCTCAGCCTGGCCTGTGGGATCAGGCTGAAACCAGCTCTCCAACATCCTGATAGGGGTCCCAGATTGTGAGAGGGTGCAGGCCAGGCTGAGGGACCCCACCAGTGCACGATCAGGGCCAGGGAGGGATGTGGGAGGTTGGCCAGCAGGGGAGGGACTGCGAGAGGGCTCCAAGGCATGTCCTGCCCATCTCGCTCAGCCCCAATCGGCCGGACCCCAGCAGCAAGCTAACCTACCGGTCAGAACGTCTGCCCCTGGTGGTCAGTGCACATCATAGAAAGCGGTTGAGGGGCCTTAGCATATCATTAGTATATTACACTTTGATTGGTTGAACCAGGCAACCAGATGACTGGAAACTTAGCATATTAGGTTTTTATTATATAGGATACAGTATATATACATACTAGGGGCCCGGTGCATGAAATTCGTGCACTGGGTGTGTGTGGGGGGGAGTGTCCCTCAGCCCAGCCTGCCCCCTCTCACATACTGGGAGCCCTCAGGCGTTGACCCCCATCACCCTCCAATCACAGGATCGGCCCCTTGCCCAGGCCTGATGCCTCGGCCAGAGGTGTAGACCCCCATCACCCTCCGATCGCCTGATTGGCCCCTTGCCCAGGCCTGACGCCTCTGACAGAGGTGTCAGGCTTGGACAGGGGACCCCCATCTCCCCCCTGATCACTGGCTCTGGCCCCCGCCCAGGCCTGAGGCCTCTGGCCCAGGAATCATGCCTGGGCAGGGGACCCCCATCTCCCTCTGATTGCTTGCTCCACCCCCCACCCAAGCCTGACGCCTCTGACCCAGGCTTCAGGCCTGGGCAAGGGGACCATCATATCCCCCCAATCCCCGGCTCCGCCCCCCACCCAGGCCTGATGCCTCGGCCAGAGGAGTTGACCCTCATCACCCTCTGATCACCAATCACCGGATCGGCCCTGCGATCGTGGACTTCGCTTTCGGCCCAGGCAAGGGACCCCTAGCTCCTGGGACTGCCAGCTTCGACCGTGTCCAGCTCCCATCGCTGGCTCCACCCCTACTTCCTGCTATCACTGGCCAGGGCGGCAAAGGCACCTGATTCTCCGATCATGGCTGGGGGGCAGGGCAAAGGTGGCCCCAGGGCCGCCTTTGCCCTGCCCCCCAGCTCTTAGCTCCCCCCTGGGTTTCTGATCACTCTCAGTGGCAGGGGGCTTCTTCCTGCTTTCCCTTTCGCCTCCCTGCATTGTGCCTACATATGCAAATTAACCGCCATCTTGTTGGCAGTTAACTGCCAATCTTAGTTGGCAGTTAACTGTCAATCATAGTTGGCAGTTAACTGCCAATCATAGTTGGCAGTTAATTTGCATATAGCCCTGATTAGCCAATGAAAAGGGTATCGTCGTACGCCAATTACCATTTTTCTCTTTTATTAGATAGGATGTGTGTATGTCTGCATGTTTACATATGCATATACACATTTATTTATTTTCTTTCTTTATTGATTAAGGTATTACATATGTGTCCTTATTCCCCCATTGCACCTCCCCCTCCTCCACCCCCCTCCCCGCTCATGCCCTCATCCCCCTGGTGTCTGTGTCCATTGGTTATGCTTATATGCATGCATACAAGTCCTTTGGTTGATCTCTCTCCCTTACCCTGACCCTCTCCTGCCTTTCCTCTGAGGTTTGAGCATCTGATCGATGCTTCTCTGTCTCAGGATCTGTTTGTGTTCATCAGTTTATGTTGTTCATTATATTCCACAAATGAGTGAGATCATGTGATATTTATATTTCTCTGACTGGCTTATTTCGCTTAGCATGATGCTGTCCAGGACCATCCATGTTGTCACACATTCATTTTTCACATGAAATAGTAAGTGCTCATTAAATGTTTGTCAAGGATGCAGGTAGAGTTTGATAAATTGAAAATATGTTCATACGGCATGGTACAGTCTAATTCAATGGATTTTGATAAGAAAAATGCTGTATTCAAAACTCTGTGATACAATCTCTAGAAACACAAAAAAATAATGAGACTACGTCTTTTTTTAAGGAACATAGAACCAGGGGATATTATGAAAACTTTGGTAAGGGTGATAGCATTTGAGCTAGATATTGAAGGAAATTAGCATTTCACCAGGTAAAATCTCAGTCTAGGTAAAGGAAAAAATAAAAGGCCTCAGAGAAATTAAAACATATGCTAGTGGCAACCCTTCATTCCCAGAGAGGAGACTGAACGCCAGCCATGTAAGATGGAAGTAGAATTTTGATAAAGAAAAATCCCAAAGTTTTTGCAAAGTAACAGCTCTTTAAATGTGAAAGCCAGAGTTTGAAACTGTTTATGATACATCATATGTTTTGTATGTAAGCTGCAATGACACTGGGGTGTGTGTTTATAATCACCAGGGATGTTCAAGTTCGAAGAGTCAAAGTAAAAGTCATGCTCTCCCTC
The DNA here is from genome assembly GCF_963259705.1 of Myotis daubentonii. Taxonomy (NCBI): domain Eukaryota; kingdom Metazoa; phylum Chordata; class Mammalia; order Chiroptera; family Vespertilionidae; genus Myotis; species Myotis daubentonii. The sequence goes on from NC_081846.1 coordinate 74,218,050, forward strand.
AGGGATGCTAAGGTCTATGCTCAGCATGGCTAATTTAAGTGCTTAACTTTTAATCGTTCACTGAGTAGAAGTTGCTGTTAGAAAGTAGAAAAACAAAACCAAAAAACAAAAAAAAACAAAACTGCATCTCAATTATTATTTGACCTTTTGGGGATTTAAAAGACAGTTTTGTCACCGGATTCAAAAGCATCCTTGCCCTTTTAAGAAACGTTTCTTCAGAGCAGAAAAGGCCTCCTTCTCTCTACTCAGAGCCTGTGTTCTCTAATAAGGGCGCCTTTCCCTTAGGGCTGCCCTGCTTTCACTTTGGTGCATGTTGTTTTCAAAGAGCCATTTGATGTACTAGGAACTTTTTGCTTAAAAATAAAAAGGGAAGCCGGAAGAGTGAAATAGAAAGGGATGGAGGGAAAGAAAAAGCTGTTTCGTCGTGTTTGTTTTTGTATTTGGGGGTGGTAGAGAATCAAAAATGAATGTAAAATTTGCACTCATGATGCTAATTTGCCATTTGCCCTAAAATACTTCAATTTTCAATGAAATTGCAAACTTTAGACATGTATTATTTCATTCTTAATTCTGTGCCTCACTTTGTCCAAACCAAAAAGACATAAACAAATTCCAAAGAAGCTACTTAAATGTAATGAGATAATTAGAGAAAATATTTTCTTATTGTCTATTTATAGAACTCAAACGCTTTCATATGACCTTTAGAAATCCCTAAGTATCTGTGCTTCACCCAAATATATTCCCTTTATCTTCTCTGAATCTCAGTAACTTTGATTTCCGGGATTTCTCTTTCAGCACTTGATATATTTATTGTTGTACATGCATGATATGCTTTTGGTCTTATAATGACTGTTGCATACACCATTCTCAATTTCAAAAATATTTCCTTCATTCCTTTCTATCCATCTACCTAATTTATCTACTCAAGACCTATCTAGTCCAGGACACCTTCCTTTTCTTACTTTTTCTCTATATACTAACTATATTTTCCTCCCTAATAAAGTGTATAAGCTCTAGATTTTATATTCTGTATACTATAAAGCAGCAGTTCTCAACCTGTGGGTCGCGACCCCTTTGGGGGTCAAACGACCCTTTCACAGGGGTCGCCTAAAACCAACCTGCACATCAGATATTTACATCACGATTCATAACAGTAGCAACATTACAGTTATGAAGTAGCAACGAAAATAATTTTATGGTTGGGTGTCACAACATGAGGACCTGTATTTAAAGGGCCAGAAGGTTGAGAACCACTGCTAAAGCATATTGATTATTTTTAATTTGTATTACATACTTGGTTCATTTCTTTAATTATATAATTTCCTTAAGAGCAGAAATAATGTAATATCCCTCGTCAATGCCCCTTTCCCTGGCACCTATTAGTTTTTAATTGTAATTTTACATCAGTGGCCTTCCATACAACTAACAGAAGAGAAACTGGTGTATATACTTTTGAAAAGGCTTACTATCAACCAGACATAATTCCTAGATTAAACACACCACATGGACCACAGAGACTATACAAGCCCCTATTTCCTATTTGTTTTCTAATTCTTCACTCAGTATGTGAGTTTCAAGCATTAATTCTTGCAAATCATAATCAGGATTCACTTATATAAACATTAATATCTCCTACGAAAGATAAAAAATTCCTCCTGCTACTTTGCCTATTGCTGTTTAATCACTGTATTTATTGTCAAGAATTAAACACACACACACACACACACACACACACACACACACACCGAAAAGTAACAATTAATATTTGACAAAGAAGGCAAGAGCATACAATGGAGTTGAAACAGTCTCTTCAATAAATGGTGTTAGGAAAATTGGACAGATACATGCAAAAAAAATAAAAATAGACCACCAATTTACACCATACACAAAAATAAACTCAAAATGGATAAAGGACTTAAACATAAGATGGGAAACCATAAAAATTTTAGAGGGATCCACAGGCAGCAAAATCTCAGACATATGCCAAAGCAACATCTTCACCAAGCAACATCTTCACCAATACCTAGGGCAATGGAAACTAAAGAGAAACTAAACAAATGGGACCACATCAAAATAAAAGCTTCTGCACAGAAAAAGAAACCATCAACAAAACAACAAGAAAGTCCACTGCATGGGAGAACATATTTGCCAATGTTATCTCCAATAAGGATTTAATCTCCAACATTTATAGGGAACTCATACAACTTAACAAAAGAAAGATAAATAACCCAATCAAAAACTGTGCAATGGACCTAAATAGATACTTTTAGAAAGAGGACATACAGATTGCCAAGAGACTATAAAAACATGCTCAAAGTCACTAGTCATCCGAGAGATGCAAATCAAAATGACAATGAGATACCATCTCACACCTGTCAGAATGGCTATCATCAACAAATCAACAAATGACAAGTGCTGGAGAGGATGCGGAGGAAAAAGGAACCCTCGTGCACTGCTGGTGGGAATGCAGACTGGTGCAGCCACTATGGAGAACAGTATGGAATTTCCTCAAAAAACTAAAAATGGAACTTCCATTTGACCCAGTGATCCCACTTCTAGGAATATATCCCAAGAAACTAGAAACACCAATCAGAAAGGATATATGCACCCCTATGTTTATAGCAGCACAATCTACAATAGCTAAGATTTGGAAACGGCCTAAGTGCCCATCAGCAAATGAGTGGATTAGAAAACGGTGGTACATCTACACAATGGAATACTAAGCTGCTGAAAAAAGAAAGGAACTCCTACTGTTTGCAATAGCATGGATCGACCTGGAGAGCATTATGCTGAGCAAAATAAGTCAGTTGGAGAAAGATAAATATCACATGATCTCACTCATTTGTGGAATATGATGAACAACATAAACTGATGAACAAAAACAGATCCAGAGACAGAGAAGCATCGATCAGGCTCAAACCTCAGAGGAAAGGCAGGGGAGGGGGGCAGGTAAGAAATCAACCAAAGGACTTGTATGCATGCATATAAGCATAACCAATGGACATGGACACGAGGCGGGTGAGGGCATGAGCAGAGGAAGGGGGTGGGTAGCAATGGGGGATAAGGACACATATGTAATAACTTAATCAATAAAATAAATAAATTTGTAAAAAGTAACTTATAGGCAGCCTCAGAATCATTCTCAACAAAGCAAAGTAAATTATATGCAGACACTAAAAATAAATTGAAACTGATTTGAAAAAGAGAATCTATTTTTAATTTCTGAAACACTGCAGACTTGCTGAGAGCAAACATTGTATGTATTTTATTCACTGTATCAGCACTGATTGTATTATTAAGCAAAGAAAAGCTTCTTTTTCTCAGTCAACAAAAAACCTGGAAGTCAGTAGCCGGGCATAGTCCAGATACTCTCTAGGAAGTAATAAAGGACTAGGCTCCTTCTGTCCATCAGCTTAGCTCTCTTGCCATTTGTCCTAATTATCACAGCATGGTTGCTGCAGCTCCGGGCATTGCATGCCAGCTCTAGGTAGAAAGAATGGAGAAAAGATAAAGGTCAAAGGAATGAGCCAGCTAAATCTAAACTTTTAAACAAAAATGATAATTTTCCTGGAAAATTGATCCTGCAGACACTCATTTCCATCCTATTCATCAAAGCTGCCATTAGACTTTCTTCTGTCTCTAATTAATTTAAGTAGACCCCCTCACTCGCTGCACCAATATACCCATACACTAAAAAAACGTAGAAATAATACACTTTATAGGATGATAAAGATACCACACAGACAACCCTAGGTGTTAGAAATCTTAAGAAATCAAGTTTTTCTTTGTTTTGTTATTTAAGCACATTGCCCCAAAAACTTTAGTTTTCTATTAGTGGAATTTTAAAAAAAAAAATGAAAAATCCATATTGGGTAGATAACCAATGGTCTACTCCACAAAGCTGAATTTTGAGTGCTTAGCACAGTGTCTGTTGCAGAGTACACACTCAATAAGAATACAATGATTAAATTATTTAGTGAATTATTGAACACTGACAGTGGGATTTTAAATGCCTTCATCTATGGTATCTCAAAAGATCCCAAATGACAAATACTTAAAAAGTTAAGACTTTATTTTTAATACGCGTAGCATAGTGCCACATAGGACTAGCCATTTAACAAAAGTTTTCTAAATGACAACAATAATGAAAATTTCAAAAGAAATTATTTATTTTTGTTTTGTTTTTCTCTTCAAACTTATCTTATTAGTTCTCGATCCTATCTGCAAGGAAAAGCACATTTTATTTTTCTGTCCAGGGTCATAGATTAGTTTCCAGTTAAAAGGACATGCTTTATTGTTCACAGAAGTGTTTCAATCTATGTAATGATTATTTGTTTCTCCAGAAAGGACACACTCACTATCTAAACATAAGAGTATTGTTTGCTGTAGCTTTTACCACAGAAAACTAGTAAAAATCTATTTGCTGATATCACACAGGAAGATTCTTTAGTCTTGAACAGTTACATTAGTTTATGTTATCTTTGCAACCAGGAATTTTTCCCATTGAAGGAAACTATATCCCTACTACTGAGGACAGACTGATTTAATTTAGATTATTCTTTTTCAATCGTTTTTTAAAAAAATAAAATGAAAAAAATGACATTTGAAAAATTATTATACAGAAAACACACACACACACACACAGTCACCCACTTACTCACTCATAGCATAGGAAGTTAGAATCAGAAATAAAGCATGAGAAAAATCGAAGACCTGTGGGAACAGGTCCAGAAGGGGGTAAGCCAAAATGAGTAGCTTTTATACAACAGTAAGAATAGGCAGTGGATGCCGAATTTACTGAGTACGGTAAAATATAAAAGATGAAATGAAGTCACTTCCCATGTCTGAGCTTTCTAGCAGGACCTCAGGACACCAAAACTGCTGCTGGTGTGTCATTAGCTTATCATTTTCTCATATGCATTATCCAATAAATGTTGAGGTCCCTGGGTTTCATGGGTCTCAAACTCTCTGTCCCGTTTGAATACATAATTTCAGGCGATTCACATATATCTCCAGGCCCTGTTTCACGTGATTACTTCTATCACCTCACTTAACCCCTATAGCCCTGCGAGGTAGGCACTACTGTCATCACTATTTTACAGCTAAAGAACCGAGGCTTACATTGCATGACCTTACATTACATTACATCAAAAGACAAGCTCGGATGCACACTCAGGTGTCTAGCTCTAGAACCAGGACTCCTAACCACCATATATGCCTGCAAGGATGCAATGTGTTGAGGCACCATGTTAGAGAAGTCACACCTTGGGAATCATTATAATACTTTGTGATAAGAACAAGGATAAGCAAGAGGAAAAACAAGTCAAAAGCAACAACAAAAACAGGTGTGGGCAGTAGACTGTTTCCCGAGGACAGCCAGAGAGGATATCTTGACTCCCAGGAAGGAGGAACTCTTAGAAAGTACCTTAATCATTTTGCCAGTCTGTACCATCTACATTTTCTATCAAGTAGTAACCAATTCCATTTACTGCATAATTAAAACTGGCATCCCTGCCAGTGTGTAAGTTTATAAAGCTTGAAAACACTGTTATATTATTGGACTTTTAAGAAAATATAATGGATATTAGAAAGTTTAGAAAGTACATCATCTAAAAAGGAATTGAGAGTGTGAATATTGGTATTAGGAGATACAAAAGGGTCTTTAGCAATCACATTCCAGCTCTGAAATTCTAAACTCATCCTAAATTCTGAATTCTAACTTGTGCTACACCCAGATAAGAGAGTAAGGGAAGTATCTTTATCACCCCACTAAGTGTATAACTTCTACTTTTTTTAGTGTTTGGGTATGTTGGTGCAGTGACTGGGGGTTCTAATCAAATTAATTAGAGACTGAGGAAAATCTAATGACAGCAAACTTCAGGCCACCCTTCCTGGCCATTAATGGTGAAGTATTGGCCTGGATTGAACAAGGTCCTCTCCACTCCTTAGTGTGGAGAATTGATTGGCAATCGGTAGAATGGACTGGCACAGGCCCTGGGTGGAAATGCTGAACTATTGTTCTGTGAATCTGATGTGTCAGGGCAAACACTCAGCTGCCCAGAATCCCAATGGACACTCAACATAGCTCCCAGCAATAAGTTCACCTTCTAGATCTCCTGAACAGCATTCCCTCTCCTTCCTTCAACAGATATTCTAGAATAAATTGCAATTTGGGCACTGAGTATAGAAATCTTCCATACTTGCTAAGAATGTTTTATTACAGTAAAAAGAAATGGATTCTAGGACCAGAAGAATCCAAGGCAGTTTGGGAATTGCCAGGAATCAGAAATTACAAGTTTCCTAGGAAAAACAGTCTGGTCACAAATCCAGCAGGGAGAAGAATAGAACTCTAGTTACCGGGAGTCCTTGTTCTTCTCTCCAATTATGTGAATGGGCATTTAATTTTCTAATAGAGAATGTGCTGGGAGCTCCTGGCCACTCCCACCAGAGATGTCCATGTGAGAAGCAATGGCCTCGAAGGTAAATCCGGCTGCATATAAGGAAGAGAAATGGTTGTAGGATAGTTAGAGAAACCAACTTTGTGCTAATTTGCCTGGAATTTTTCTGTTTTCAGGATAGCATGTCTCACATACCCGAAAACCCAATCTCAGCCCAACTGAGATGGTTGGTCATCATAGGGCTAGTGTATAGACACTAATACACACACATACGTATACATACACATATCACACACACACACACACACACACACACACACACACATCAGAATCTTTCCTTTTCTCCCATCCTGTTTCAGTGGTCATTATCCATCACATATAATTTCTCTATAAGGCCATATTCTCTTTTTTGCTTTTATGATAAGTCCTGATGGGTTATAAAATGAAAAGCCTGTATCACTAGCAGTTCTCCACCCCCACAAAAAAAAGGCTTTCTTTTCTAAAGAATAAAGGGATGATCATTGCTATCCTGTCATACACAATGGAGGGTCCCCAAAAAGATATGGAAATATTCACACACACACACACACCCACAACTGTAGCATTAGATGACTTCCTATTAAAGACTATAAAGTATTAAAATATTTAAAATTATGCTGCCAATCAGAAAAGGCACCACTATTCTGAACTATGCATCCAAATGTGCCAGAGAGTTCTCCGAGGCACATGAAACCCAGGGGTCTCTATATTCATTAGTTGACTGACATGAGAAAATGATGGAGTAACGATACACTGGCAGCAATTCTGATATCTTCTAGATCCTGCTCGAAAGCTCCAGTGTGGAGGAACACAGGAAGTGATCTTTATCTTATCTTCCAAATTGATATTCTAAAATTTAAAAATTTAAAATAATAGTACATGAACAGACTTTTCAAGGGATCATGTGACAGGATCAAATGGAGCACAGCACCTGGTGTCAAATTATGGGCAACAGTGAGGAGTCATATAAGAAAATACCTGGAACACAAGCCCTGGGCTCTACTCTTGGCAGAGGTTGTTGTCCTCTGTAAGCCAGGAGCTGAAAACTAAAAAAGAGACTATGGGGACGAAGAGGGCAGCATGAATATACCAGGACCAGGGCCAAGTGGGGACTCCGTGACATATCTAAAAGAAGTCCCTGCCAAGCCCCAGCTGATCATGGCCATAGTCATTTGTCAGATTTTCTGATATTCCCAGTGTATCTAAGACTCTAACTTTCATGTGAATTACTCTGATTTGTTCATTTTAGCAACTAATTTAATACTTTCAAAAATATTGTAAATGTCAAAATACACCTACAGGCTGGGTCAGGCCCAAAGGTCATACCTTTGCTATTTTCTGCTGCTAAGGATCTATTAACTTTGATTAAATAGAATGGAGGAGAAAGAAACATATTGTAGCATCTAACACCATCCAGGCGGTCTCAGGGGCTCATGAAAAGTGATGGGGAAGCTGGAGAGATATTCTCCACCACCAGCACTCTCCTCCAGATACTCACGGTGATTCCAAACAAACGTGTCTACAGGTTACACATAATTTTTATTATTAAACAATAGCTTACAACTTTTTTAAGAATTTAAGTAATGATTGATTTTAACACTTTGTTCTACTTAAAACAAAAACACTCAAAGTTAGTGTCACACCTTGGATTATAACTTGGGTCTCTTGTCTCTCATTCCAGTACCATTTCCAATAAACTACACAAAATTGGGATCATAACCTTTCAATACCAGAGTCTTGTTGGAGGGCTAGAGTGACATATATATCGAAAATGTATATAAACTGTCTAGCGCTATGAAAATGTAACTTACTGTGGTAGCATAAAGACCAGGAAGAATGAACCTTGATAGCTAGAGCATTCTCGTGGAAAAGCTGAAAGTTTCAAGAGAAAAGTCCTCAGAGTAACCTGTAAAGTCAGGTGCTAAGGTAGCCAAGATGTAGCCAAAAAAGAACCACTTTGAAAATCTCTGCAAATATAGACAATGACAATAATAAGAAAAAGAAAAGCACATAACTTTTAAAGGAGAAATAACAAAGGAGCATTTTTAATAAGAAACTGAATAATTAAAAATCATTGTTGTCAGAAGGCAACCACACAGAAATTGAATTAGTCAGACTTAAATATGAGACAAGGACTCTAATGGGATCATTTAATTCTCAGCTATGCCTCCTTTCATTCCGGTGACAAGACAAGACATTGCAACATTTCTAGCTTGTGGGAGGGAAACAATGGAGGAATAAGAGCCTTTTAAACAAGGCCAGGGTAGTCAAGCTACACTGCAGCTGAACTATTTTCTTAGAATACATATTTCTTATTAAATGAAATTACTGTTTTTCAATTTCTTTTTCTTATGAAACTTCACACTTTCTAAAACACAAGTGCAGCCCTAGAACAAAATAATTACTTGAATTTTATTTCTTTGAGTGAATTTGAATCATAGAGGTGGATAATTTTTTTTCACAATTTACACCTAAATAACTATCATGCCTCTTTTGTTTCAAAGAGGACCCTGCATCCACATTTAATTAGAAAAGCAAGAAAAAAGCATCTGTAGAGGATCAGGTCGGCCTATTCTTTGAAATATCTATATATATAAAAAGCCAGCAGCCAAAACACCATAACGACCAGTCGCTATGATGCCCACTGTGGCCAGCAAACCGGCCCAATGAGGGGTGGGGCCGGTGGGTCAACCTCCCTCGGCCCATCCCCACAGCTGACCCTGCCCCTGATTGGCCTCTCCCACCCTGATCAAAGGCAGGGCAGCCAGCCAACCCCCCCATGGCCCTTCCCCCAGGCAGTCCTCGCCCCTGATCACCCCCCTACCCCAATAGAGGGTGGGGCAGGCCGGCCAACCTCCTGAAGCCCTTCCCCCCAGCTGCCCACTGCCCACCCCTGATCAGCCCCCACCACCCTGATTGGCCCACAGCCCCTCCCCCCAGCCAGGTCTGCCCCCAGTCACCCCCACACACACCAATTGGGGGTGGGGCTGGCCAACCAACCTCCCACGGCCACTCCCCCAGCAGTTGACCCCCTCACACCATTTGGGGATGGAGCCAGCCATCCCAACACCCACCGACCCTTCCCATGGCCAGCCCCACCCCCAATCGCCCCCCTATTCCAATTGGGGGCAGGGTTCACCAGCCAATCACCCACGATCCCTCCCCCCAGCCAGCCGGCCCTGATCAGGACCCAATCAGGGCAGGCTGGCTGGCCAACCTCCTGCCATCTCCTCCTCCTGACAGGCCCACCCTAATCTGTGCATGAATTTGTGCACTGGGCCTCTAGTTAGAAATATTAAAAGTGAAAATTCCCTCTAGGCCAATGCCCTACTTCAGAAACAGGGCCTTCTAAATGAAGTTATAAAATGTTTCACTCCAGCTAATATGACATTAATATCTTCCAACAATGGATATCAGACCCCATAAAAACTCAATTATGAGTTGCTTTATAATTCTGTTTAAATGTTCAGAAATTTCTTCCTTTGAAATCCAAGTCTGTAGTCATGACAGGGCCAATGCTGCTGCCCAAGGACTGAAATGAACATGGGCCACTCCAGGACCAAGCCCAATCCTGCCCAGCTCCCAGGCCTGCCCTCCATCCCTAGCGTTCTCTTCACCAATGATCGTCTTTTCCTTCTATCAGCAGCTTCCCCATCTCATTTGTTTCAAAACATGGTATGTCATTGTTTTCAAATACTTGCCATTTGTAAAATTTCCATCTCCCCCTCCTGTATCTTACCACCATCTTTCTCCTGTCTTTAGTGGAGAAATTGCAAGAAAAATCAGTCAACACTCAATGTCTTTATTTCCCCACCTCTGTCCTCAGCCTATTGTATCTGACTTCTACTGTCACCAAGCTTCTCCCCTAATATGGCTAATGATATATGTATTGGTCAAATTCAACAGGTAGTTTTCTGAGGATTTTTAAAAATCTTTGTGGCATTTCACACTGTTTTTCTTGATAATCTTGCAAAAGATAACATTATTTTGATTTTTCTCCCATTCGCCTTTATGTTTTCTTCCTCACACCAGTACCTAGTTATTGATATTCCTTAATGTTCCATCCTTAGCCTTCTGTTCTTGTCACTTCAGATATCTCCCTGGGTGAATGTCTATACTCTATAAAGTTTTCTCTAATTAATATTTCAACTTCTAACTAAATATTTTCACCTGGAGGCATCTAAAGCATATTCCCAAAACTTTCTTTCCCATTTTTCTTTCCCTCCCCTCTTCCTTCTCTTTCCTAAGGGTGAGGTGGGGATGTGGAGGGGAAACATCACAGCATGCTCTCAGAAAAGAAATATGAGCATTAGGATGTATTCTTCATCTTCCTGGTTATTGATACCGAATTATTTTCTAACTCTTAGTTCTGTTCCTTCTCTGTTTAATTTTCTTCACAATGCCCATCATATAAATTGAAACATGCCATTTCCCACACTAACATTTTTCAATGGGTCACTTTATTTGAAGGATGAAGTTCAAATACCTTGCCATTATATAAAAGCCCATTATAATTGGGCACCAGTTCCCTTCATGTGCCCTAAAATCTAAGCACAAGAAACTATTTGAAGGTTCCTGACCATAGATAGGTTTCCCATGTCTCCTGGCTTCAATGTTCTGGCTTACTCATGGACTGTTCTTACTCTCTTCTTCATCTATGTTATCAACTCAAGACTCAATGCAAAGCTTTCCCCTTCAGAGAAGTATTTTCTGAAGCTCCACTCATCCTCCTCCATGTTCTCTTGTCACCATGTAGTCTTAGAGTTTTCCTGTAAGCATTCTGACATCAGTTATTAAAAGTATTTTTATGATACTACTACTCCTGAGATCCACAAATCTGGTGTAGTCGCTATCTTTGTAGTGTCCTTGTTGTCCAGCTCTCTTTGACTACATGAGCTACCTTGTCTCCTTGCAATAAATTGATTTTTGCTTAGTATCGGTGAATGGCAGAGGCTGTGTAGTATGATTGCATGATTGCATTAATGTCACTAGTGTGATCTTGAGCCGCTTATTCAACCTCTTTAAGATTTAAGTATAAGATAATTAGTTTAGTTCCTGGTCAATGCCCAATAAAGGAGATCGCTGTGCTTCTCCTGGCAGAGCAGTTAGCATTTTAATCGCATTGCTTCTCATTATAGGTTTTGTTGCCTATATTCCATGTACCCTGACCTCCTACTTGCTAACGGTAGGTTATATAATACATACTCAGTAAATGTTTGATGAGAAAAAGTAATTTAAAGAAACATTATTTTCTTAGAGTTTATCTGATTTTTACTTTTCTGTATCTATTCCCCCCCCCCTTTTTTTGGGGGGGGAGTTTTCCTAAGTTTCCTTCTGACAATCACTTCTCCTTTCTCTCATTCCTAGTCAATGTGGTTTGACCTCATAGCCCACACCAACATGGGCCCTGATTGGATTAAATATATCAAGTATCTCTTTTCCTTGATTGCAATGATTGGTTCATAGAGCAACACATAACTGAAATAAAACAAATTAAATTAGAAGAGACATTTATCAAAGAATTCCGAGATAGTTCACTTTCATAATGCTACTATTTTATCCTGGCTCTTTTGGTGTGAAATAGGAAATTTTGAATTCAAAATCCATTGTCTTAACATCAAAACAGAGTATCTAGGGCACTCAAGGCCAAGGAAAAATAGGAAGATAAATCAGATCATTTCTTAAATCTTTAGAACTCTAAGATCAAATCTCACCTTACACCAGACCAACTGAGAAACTTTTCAGTTTGTGGGTCAATGAATTTCTTCTGTTATTTAAGCCACCGGAAATTTTTTCCTCTTTATTTTCAACATAAGAAACTTAATTGATATATTTTACTAGCTTTGTAATTTGGGGTAGAATCGTTTTCTCTAGCAGATGCCTTTGCCTTTGGTAAGTCACTAAACTCTGATCCTCAGTTTCCACATTAATTCATGCAATGGCCTGTGTTTAATTCATATAAACAACACTTTAGTAAAAACTCTATATGTTGATATTTAGAGTTTCATTGCTACTTTCACATGGTTGTATGCAGATGCATTTTTTGGTTACAGAATCATATTTTCAAAGCTCAAAGGGTTATTAGAGATTACTTTAGAGCAGTGGTCGGCAAACTGGCCCCTTGAGTGTGGCTCTTCCACAAAATACCACGTGTGGGCGCACATGTACAGTGCGATTGAAACTTTATGGCCCATGCCACAGGGCCAAAGAGCCGCATGTGGCTCGGGAGCCGCGGTTTGCCGACCACTGCTTTAGAGTTACCTTATTTAGAATACAAGGAAACTGAAACCCAGAAAGAGAAATATTTTTTCCAAAGCCAGGCAAAATGCATCAGTTAAAAGAAAATCTATGCCTTATATCTATGCTAATTAACTATTTGACTTGAGTAAACAGATCATTTCTTACAAACAAAAAATTTATGTTCTGTACATAATTACAAAGATTCTGATGACACATTTTCTATCTACAACACTGTTACTTCTTTAAAGACAGTAAAGTAATATTTTATATTTGTAACAAGATGGTTATGAAAACACAGCATAGAATTTGGAAGGGTTGAGAATCTCTTCTAACTCTTAATTCACTCACTCATTTATTCATTCATCATATATATATATATATGATTACCTGTGCTCCAGGCTCTCCAGTTATTAAAGAATTTTTATGTATCAGGTTAAAATTGAACTGGATCTTTAAAAGTGATTTTATTTAAGCAACTAGGATTAAAAGAGCCTCTGTTAGCAAAGGTTCAGAGAGAAAAAAATCAGTCATATTCAGAGAAAAGAAAGCAATGCCATTTATCTGGAGGTTATAATAGAAAATAAACAACAACAAAACAAACATGGAGCCAGGTGATAAAAGCATAGAAAGAGGTAATTTTAATCAGATGTTTCCAATAATAATACAGAACAGGAGCACCATAGCTGCATATCTTGTCCTTTATCTTGACCATGAACAATGAGCATTACAGACTGTGCCATGTGCCACTCAGCCAGGTCCTTTTCATATATTATCCCATAAACACTCACAGCTATGCTATGAAATAAACATAAATATCACATGTAAACAACACCCAAATGGAATGAGAGAAATACCCACGCATGTTTGAACTGTGATGTGTTCTAAAAGCTCAAACTCTACTAAACCTGGATTTGACAAAGAAAAACTAGGTAATAACTAAGTCTTATTTTTTGAAAAGCTAGGCTTAGGGAATGAGGCTTCCCACCACTAGAGAAGATCAGACTTTCCTGTGACATGATGAGTCAAATTAACAATATTGATGGGCTGTCACCTTTATGCACAATGAACTGAATGCACTAGATGTTACGCCATAGAGGCAGTTCTGGACCATTCAATAGTGGTGTCTATATTTCTTCCAACTGTCTTTCACTCAGAGTGCTGGCTAATATATTTTTTAGGGAATATTGAACATTATACCAAGGCTACCATTAATTAGAGCCATAATCATCATTATGCAAAACTCTGCTTGTAATTTCAGAGACTGTTTCATATGTATTGCCTTTTCACGGAGTCAGTGCTAACATGCTGCCTGGCCTTCATTAGAACACTGGCAGAGAAACATCACATTACTGCAGGCTTGAGGAAAGCAAAGCACTGTGTCAAAAGTTCACTGAAAAGGATGAGCTTTCCTGTCGTTTAAAGCTGTTAAAATGGTAGGGAACTTAAAAACAGAAAATAGTTCTATACGATGATAGTCACCAGTGCTATAATATACCAAATTCACATCCCTGCTGTTTTCAAAACCAGTTGAAAGACATTGACTGTTAAAGATCTGAAGGTGTACAAATGATGCCTCGGAGGATGTGACCAACAGATTGCACCGACACACAGAAATTCACATGGACCAACCCACAGATTTGTCTAGAGAGACATACGATTCAAAATGTATTATGGCTTTTCCACTCTCTCCATAAACCCTTCCTCACTTTACAATCCAGTCCCATTTATAATTTCAACAAAATAATATTAACCTCAGCCCTCTGAAAAACAAAACTCTTAAATCAAAGAAGGAACCTTAAGGTCTTCGTGAACATTTTGAAATGTTTGGGTTCTAAGTTTGGATCTCAATGACATACCGAAGATCTTTCAAAAATGTATCCCAAGACTTAAAGAGAAATTATAACAATCTTCTGTGTGTACCCACTACATAAAACAGCCTGCTCAAGAAGAGGGCTCTATAATTGCTTTAACAATTAAAAACATGCAAATACCAAGCTGCTGAAAGAAGATTATCTCTAAGTCCAGTAATTTACTGTTCTACTTAGCAGTCAGGCTACTTAAGGGCATCACACAAGAACATACATGGTGTGGTGTAACGGTTGTGACATTTTTTAGCCATCATTATTGGTGTAGATAAAAGTCAACCAAATGTATTATGTCGAACACTAAGGTGGTGTTGGCCTGAATTTTAAAAGCATATTTAAACAAGAACTGGTGAAATGATCATAAAGGAATTCAATCTTGCCCCTTGTTTTAATAGCATTGCATTTGAATTAACAAGCCAAGCTTAACATTTCACAGGTACTAACCTGTGAGTTTATTTCCCATTGATGGCTAATATAAAATGTTTTCATTTCACAGTTATTGCACATCTATATTATTATACTATATGCTAAGCTTTTACATTATATGAAAAATAAATTTTAACACAACATTATCAGTACTTCTCTGAGTTCATGCTGGAAATATTTTATAAAACTTGATGGGTTTTTCTATCATCTTTGTTAATGTCAAAATCTTGGGACTTACTGTCTAATGGAGCTGTGCATTAACACAATAAAAGTCTTGGATATAACTGTGCTTATTGTTATATCATCTATGGGATGCCAGGAATATAATCAGTGTCTCTTAATCAAAAGGTAGAATAATAATAGCAAACATCTGTTAAGATATGGCTGTAAGTCAGACACTATATTGAGCACTTTAAGTTAATTGCCTCACTTGAACCTGGACACAACCATGAGGTGGTACTGTTATTATCCTTACTTTACAGATGAGTTACCTTAAATACAGAGATATTACATATATTGTAAATACTCACAAGGTGCTAAATAGAGAAACCTGCTCCAGACAAAGTTAACCCAATTACACCTTGCCAAAGGCACTGCACATATTCATTTATTCAATAAATATAATTGAATAAATTCTGTGTTCTGCACAAGACCCTCGCTGTCACTGCACCCGTGAACTTTTGGTGCACTGGATGATGTTCAACCAACTGAGCCACACCAGCTGGGGTTCAAACACCATTTTAAACAAGACAAACAGTTTCTGCTCACCCAAAACTCAAGGTCTATGGGGAAAGAGATTGATAACCAGGCAATGTCAGTACAAACCATGTGTTCATTTGTTGTGCTTGTGCCTGAATTGATTGCTATAGGGATCATTGATTTCTCTATTAATTTTTGCAACCATGATCTGGTTCTGTCACATGATTCCTGAACAAAGAGGGCTATACATAATTAATGTTGATTTGCTTTATTGGAAGTATGTGAAGAATAATTTTGTTGGTTGGTAGGTTGGTTTTATTCTAAGTATGATTAGTTCAAGTCAAAGATAAGGAATAAGAAATTGCTCTCCATTGTCTCCAATAAAACATTTAAGAAGTCAGAGATTTGAGTATTTATTCCCTCTCTGCCAGCATGCCAGATCTCCCTAATTCTGGTTCCCTATAAGTGTGTGTCCTCCATAAGCATCACTGTATGTGACCAAATGTTCTCTCATCTCTCTCCACCCCATCAACCTTCTGTGTATTTCATTCCATTGAAATTATATTCAGTAACTATCAGTTACTTCACCAGGACAACACATTAACAATTTATCACAGACATCCATGGCTACAATGCCAAGAACAAGAAACATTAATTCTGGCTAAGAAGACAACTTGGAACATAATTTGAAGCATAAAGACCTGTTAGTAACCCTCAAATCAACTTATTCAAATGTAAGCAGTGGTATGCTAGAGGCAACTCATCTCAACTTATGAGAGCCAGCCTTAAATTTTCAGGAATGTTAGGAGCCTAAAACATAGGCATTATTAAAAGTAACTGTAGCCCAGTTGGTGTGGCTCAGTGGTTGAGCTTCGACCTATGAATCAGGAGGTCAGGGGTCTAGTCCCAGTCAGGGCACATGCTTGGGTTGCAGGTTCAATCCCCAGTGTGGGCATGCAGAAGGCAGCCAGTCAATGATTCTCTCTTATTGATGTTTCTCTCTCTCTCTCTATCTCTCCCTATCTCTCTGAAATCAATAAAAATATATTTTTTAAAAAACAAAAATCAATAATTTTAAAAGTAACTAAGTAAATTACATAAATTCAGAATTGTGTAATTAAAAAATAAGTTAATAAATACTCAAAACTGAGACTTTCTAATTATTTTACTATTATGTCTGCAACCAGAAATGTATACATTATGTTTATATAAGCTACCCATATTAAATTTGTAAATGTTAAATGCAGCTTGTTACTCTAACCTGATTTTTTATCTCGAAACTAGATGCAGCACCTTGCATCTTCTCCTTTGATTCTTATGTATAAAATAAGGTGCAAAATGCCATTCTCTAGAGTAGTTTCTCAATTCGTTGAGATTATCTTTCCTGGTAATTGCTGTCAGCTTGCCTCAGATAAACTCATAAAAATTCTCTACAGCTTTGGACGTTTCTTATGTTGACACTACAAAGAACAAGGTAGGCAGGACACTTGCTTTCATTTAGACTGTACAAAATCTTTTTGAACCTGCATAGTAGCAAGCATCGATGAGTATGCTTTACTTTGTGTATCATAGTCAATATTAAAATAAAAAGTTTTATTTTAAAGATATTTTTATTGATTTCGGTGAGGAAGGGGCAGAGAGAGATAGAAACATCAATAATGAGAGAGAGAGAGAATTGATCAACTGCCTCCTGCACGCCCTACTGGGGATGAGCCCACAACCTGGGCATGTGCCCTTGACCAGAATCAAACCTGAGACCCTCAGGTCTGCAGGCCAATGCTCTATCCACTGAGCCAAACCATCTAGGGCCAAAATAAAAAGTTTTATGAGGTTGATATCATTATTTCCATTTTAACTGAAGTAACTAAGAATTGGTGTTCTGGTTCACATGGTTACAAAGGAGCAGGACCAAGATTCCCATTGGCAGCACCAGGCAACATGCAGAAGCTCTGGTGCTAAAAGAACCTGATAGCAGGAGTATATAGGACCAGCAGCATTGTTTTAATTTATAGAAAGTATTGGAATTCATTTTTTAGTAGGGTGGTTTCTCTTGATTTTTCCTGGTTTACATTTCCCATGTTAACATAATATCATCAAAAACACTAATCGCATTTCTAAAAACTTTAAAGATTTTAAGGGCACAGAGATCACAAAAATATGTTCTATAGCTGGATAAAAAGGGTATACACATAAAAAAAATTGTGTAAGAATAAATAGAAAATGTCTCAAATGAGTAGTAGAGAAGATACGCACTACAAGGAACACAAGACAATGAAGCATGGCAGTGGAAGAGACTGGGCATACATGGAGTCTGAAGAGAAGAGAGAAGAGAACATGTACAAAAATTATAAAAGAAAGCAGTAACATTAACTTGGGATAAACTCATGCTTAAATGAAAAATTTACTTTTAGCTTAAAACTAATGAACCATCATCTTATAGAAGTGATTCTCAACCTTCTGACCCTTTAAATACAGTTCCTCATGTTGTGACCCAACCATAAAATTATTTTTGTTGCTACTTCATAACTGTAATGTTGCTACTGTTATGAATCGTCATGTAAATATCTGATATGCAGGATGGTCTTTAGGCGACCCCTGTGAAAGGGTCGTTCGACCGCCAAAGGGATCATGACCCACAGGTTGAGAACCGCTGATCTTATAGGAATCCCAAAGAAAGGAAGCAATGATAGATTTTTTTTCTTTTTGTGGTCGCCCTACCTTAACTATCCTCGAGTATAACAAGATCTAGATCAAGTAAAAGGCAGGGGTGAGGGGACAACCAGAGAAAGAAAAATGGCATAGAAAAGATGGAGAACAGAAATAGATGAAGGCAGAGTCAAAAGCCAAAAGTACAGTGTGCTGATTGACAAATGAGGTAGCAAAAGCAGAAAAGGAAAAATCTCCCATTCTATAGCCTCTTTCCAACCCTGCTTGCTCTCTTGGCTTAGTGAAAAAAAAAATATGAATGGATTTTCAAAACCCTGAGCAAGGTGCCCCCATTGAATGCCTATCTGAATGTCCATTTGTCTCTAGTGGAAGACCCATCATTCGTCCTGAAATTGGGGTTACCAGACTGCTGGGAGCTGGAGGGGTAATCAGGCCATCGGAAGCTCAGGATGCCTGGGAGGAAGGGGAGAAGGGAAGACCGGTTCACGTGACAGACAGGTAAAGCAAGGCAGTATAATTTCATGTCAAAGCCCGACAACGTCTCAAGTCTGCCTCGCCCTCAACTGGCCTGGCAATCACTCCTGTCCCTCTAAGCAAGAACACATGTTTGACCTACGAACAGAATTCAGCTCTTCCGCTCTCGGTTTAGTTTCTTTCTCTTGTGTCCCCACACTCTCAACTTACAATATTTCTTATTAGTTTTTAAACCTTACTACCACTTGAAATTGTCAAGGAGACTTAGTTAAAATAACCAAACTTGAAATACTAAATATTAGGGGGTAGGAGTGGCAGGGGAGAGGTCATTGGGGGGGGGGAGACATATATAATACTTTAAACAATAAAGAATTTAAATTAAAACAATAGAGAAATATTTAATATTTCTCTCTTTTTTTAAATCAAATGTCAAGTTCAGACTTGTAATATCCCAATGGAGAGTTTTATTTACTTTTATTCTGACCATTAACAGACTCTGTTAACAAACTCATTCATTTTGGGGAATAGATGTCTTTCCTCCTCAAAACCTCAAACAATCCAAGTCATGAAAATAAAAGAGAATTAGGCTAAAGTGGGGAGTTTAATGCTGGAGAGAAGTCTGGCAGACGTGTGACAAGATTGATCCAATTCCTGCAAATGAAAGGGAATGAAAGGAAGACACAAATAACCCAGAGAGGGCAAAGCCAGAGGGCCCCTAGAAAAGACCTGATGTGCACGGAAAAGATCATCAATCCATAGCAGTGATAAGAGATTACAGACCTGTTTTAAAAAATCACCAGGGCTGTTTGTTCCAAGCACTCATTTGTGTTTAACTTTCCATGCATCTGCATAATGTGCTGATAAACCCCTGAGTCCAAGTATGAAATATCAACTCAAGCACATTAATTAGTGTGGCTGGCTAGAGCTGAATCCAAAACCAATATGATTAGCTCTCAATTACCTGCTTTATTGGAGAGAAACAGCACTGTGGGGAATAATCCCCTAAGCATTTCTTCTTGGCTCTGGCAGGCATTATATGCTGGATTTTTCATTGGGTGATTTCTTGTTTGTTTTTAACAGTTTTCAGCCAGTTATTTTACTTAAGCATGACGAAGTAATTCAGATTCTCAAAGCACAAGTGAGCTGGCTGCTGGCAGGCACACTGAAGCAGGGCCATGCTTAGGACTGGGTGGGGAGAACGTTGGATCAGAAACTCCTTTCTGGTACTGCCTTCTTCAGCTCATGAAGCTGAACCCCCAGGCCCCCTAAGAAACATAGTGTTACTTCCAGGACTTTGAAAGTCTCTGTAGGGTGACTGAGAACTAACTGCTGTCCAATCCAGTGATTCCTAACCACTATGAACTGTCAAGGCAAACATTTTATGATTCTAGTCATTCTAGACGACTTATTATTTTAGTAAATATGCGTGGTAGTTCAGATCTTCGTTCAAAATCCTCTCTTTCAGATCTTTCCAATCTCTGGAGAATCCTAGAATATGGTATACATTAGAATTTCCACTGGGAAAGCCTAATTTAGTCCAGATGTCTTTACAATACATGAATCCTTTGCCTCGATGCTATGGAAAGCCACCTAGCTCCTATCTGTGAGTCCGGTGTTTTTTTCCTGAGCAAGGGTGATTTCTTTCCCAGGTTCTTGTCCAGGTGGTTTTGAAGAATGAAGCCACGGTGAAAAGGTGGTATATGAAAAGGTAGAAATTTATTGGAAACAAGTACAGACTCCCATGTAGGAAGGGGGTCCCAAAAGGGGGTGACCCACTAAGCTCCTTTTCCCTAAGGTTTATAAGGGCTGCAGTTCTTTGTTTCTTGATGCTGCCTTCCAACTGGTAGAATATCAGCTTCAAAGCTGAAAACCCAGGTGGGGCTCCCCTCGTTTCCTCCCCCTTCAGCGGTAGCATTCTGTATCTCCTGTGAAAACATGTTTTCCTCTTTTTCCCATTTGTGGGCATTTCTCTATCCCCTGTGAAAGTTTGCTTCCTTTTTCTCCCCACACCCTGTGGCTTTTCCCGATCTTCTGTGAATGGATGTCTTCCTCTCCCCTTATCCTGGCACCTCTGTTTTTCTCTGTGAATGTATGTCTTTTGGTGGCTCCAAGCCCCCACCTTTGCAGTCCTCCCCCATGGACCTTCTATATTCCTAAAACTCCCTAAACCTGCCTATTTTACCCCTAAAACTCCCTTCATCTAGTTCTGTAAAGAATCACTAACCTGATTTATGATGATAAATGGTCCTTTCCATGTAAAATATCAACATTTTAATATTTTAATATTAAACTTACACAGACCCAGCCTTAACCAAAAGGGTGATAAGGTTATATAACCTTATCTTATCTAATAAAGAGGGAATATGCTAATTGACCTTCACACCATTGCAAAGATGGCGGCACCCACAGCCAATAAGGAAGGAATATGCTAATTGACTGCCTCATCCTCAAAGATTTCAGCACCCACAGCTAATAAGGATGGAATATGCTAATTGAATGCCCCGCCTTCAAAGATGGCAGCACCCACAGCTACAAGATGGTGGTGCCCAGTCCCCTCAGCCCCGCTGGGGCTGCAGACACGCGGCTGCTCTGGGTGCCTGCCTCTGGAGATCCCTAGTCTCCTCAGCCCCCAGCCACCCAGGGCCACCTGAGGCTCAGGTAACCAGGGCCGGCTGAGGCTTGCACTGCCGGCAGTGGCAGCAGCAGAGGTGTGATGGGGCTTTGCCTTCCCCTGATCACTGGGTCGCCTCCCACTCCTGAGGGCTCCCAGACTGTGAGAGAGGCAGGCCGGGCTGAGGGACACCCCTCCAGTGCATGAATTTTCATGCACTGGGCCTCTAATAGAGGAGATAATAGAAGATAGTAGAGGAGGATAAAATAGTTTTCTTAAATTAACATTAATTTCTATGTCTTCACTTTGTAGTCACGGTTCTGTGGTACTCAGAAAACTCTACATGTAGCTTCCCATTCCATCCAGGTGGTAATCCAGGTGAGGGAAGAGAGAAATGACCTGGACTGGATATATAGGTCTTCATTTCTGAAGTGATGTTCAACAAAGGTGGAAGAGCCAAGCGATAAATATAATGAATCTTTCTAGGGCACTGGTCGGCAAACTGTGGCTCGAGAGCCACATGCGGCTCTTTGGCCCCTTGAGTGTGGCTCTTCCACAAAATACGGACTTCTGCTCATGGGCCACGAAGTTTCAATTGCACTGTATGTGCGCCCGCACGTGGTATTTTGTGGAAGAGCCACACTCAAGGGGCCAAAGAGCCGCATATGGCTCACAAGCCGCAGTTTGCCGACCACTGTTCTAGGGGACTGTTCTTTTTTAAAGATTTTAGAGGTGAAGTCACTGGCAATTGGTAAGTCCTTTAAAATATTTTTCATTTGTTAAAACAAACACACATGTGAAAGATAAGCTTTACAGTTAAAACACAAATGTAAAAATGACTGCCCCGCTTTGAAAACAGTGGCTTCCTGATATTCAAAGGCTAATGGCCAAGTGCTTAACATGAGTGAGACTGTCCTGAAGGCCCCACATGCCTCTTTATCAGCCCCCGACTCTTCCTCATGCTTATTCCTATTCCTCAATTCCTTAGGGCCTTTAAGCAAGCTGTTTCTCCTGCCTGGAATTATCTCTAGCTTCATAGTAAACTCATTCGTATCATTAAATCTCAGGTTAAATACCGCCTAGCCAAATATTTGAGATAGTGTGTCATCCAAGGCTAAGTTAGATATTTCTGTTATGTCTGTCAGAGTATTCCTCATACTTCATAATATTTCTTACTTCATAATATTTAGTCAAGTTAGTAATATTACAGATAATAATACATTTGCAATCTCCTTTCATTAGCCTTTTGTTTGTCAATTTTTGCTTTTTTTATATGCCTAGGTATTTTAGATTGAATTCACATTTATGAGAAAATATACAGGAAATTTAAAGATCTGGGGAATATCATTTTCCTCCAGCAAGTATTTCCTTTAGTTGCAATGGGCATTTTAAAGAGAGCAGATCACCTAGTCCAATCAAAAAGTAGCTGATTCAAGGTTAGGCTTCAGTCTTTTCGAGGTCTGGCATATTTCTGGCTTGTCCCTATGTTTATTCATTCTCCTCTTTATAGTACCCCAGGGATCCTAACTAAAAGCCTGGGAGTTTCCTAGAACTCTTTTTTTATAGTGGGCCCTGAGCACAAGTTTTATCTCTCTTCCCTCATGAGACTTTTGGAAGATCTGCTCAGTATCTCAGCTTATCAGTCATCTCTTTTCATTCAGCCTCTCAGGAAAAAGAAAGTATTAAATATTGGGCCCCTATTTTGGCTTTATATTCCTCAAAAACCTTGATTCCTCAAGCACTCTTTCTTGATTGCTCTCTGATACCTTCAGATATGTGTTTTCATATATTCTTTAGTCACTCTAGTTGTTCCCAACAAGTTGGTTTGGTATAACATTGGCACTATGCTCTTTAATACTCTCTCAGGAGAAGTAGTTTTATTATGTTGTCTTTCCACCTAAGTTCCAAATCTTGTATTTAAGTTCCTCAGTGTACATTTTGGTTTTTATGAGCTTATTAATACAATAATCCATTAATATTTAACAAGGATGAATAAGATACCTTATGTACTCTTAAATATATTTTACAGACCTGATTACAAACTGGAAATAACCACAATGACATATTATGGTTATCAAACTCATTATATAACAGATCTTAGTCCTTTTCTAATGCAAAACAACTCATATCTCCAAAACTTAGCAACAAAATCCAACAATAATCATTTGTTTTTATCTACCATCTAAAATAATATGGGTATAGTGCAAGAACAGCTTTTCCTACTTCCCATTGCATCATCTGGAGCAGCTCAAAGGCTGTGGGAGGCTCTGCCATAGCATAACTGGTAGTTGTTACTGACTGATACAGTTGGAGCGGTTGGCTAGGACACATGTATACATCGTCCCCATATGGCTGACTGGCTTCCTTACAGCATGGTGGCTAAGATTCTAGAGAAAGCAGCTCAAGAGGACCAGGTGGGAACTACATTGTCTTGTACAACCCAGTCTTAAATGTCACATAGCATCATTATTGCCATTGCATAAGTCTGCCCTGATTAAAGGGAAAAATATCATAGATTCCAACCCCCTTATGGGAAGATTATCAAAATCATATTGTAAGAGGTGTATGGGGGAATAAAAAATACTGCTATTCCCATTTTTGAAAAATACAATCTGATACAGATTTTTTCTTGCAAATCTATGAACAGGGCAACTTTCTGAAAATACAATTGAAAAGTAATAATGTTAACTTTTTAAAGACTGATCAAAATCTTTATTTACTGCTTAAATTATTTCTGTACAGCAAACTAATATCTACTTTGCCTAAATTATAGAAATGGGAATTCCTTATCTGTAACCTGATTAAAACTTACAAACATGTTCCTTATCCCTAAAAAGCTGTTATGTATTTTAATATTCTAATTTTAGTCATACATTAATTATGTTCTTCTTTTTAACAATTTTAAGTGATATAAATTATTTTGATGATCCTCTCATTGACACTGAGTGTCAAGTGCTAATCTGCTTCAGTTATTTTGTGTGATTTGGAATTTTCTGAGTGTACCTACCAGTCTCAGAGTCTGAGATGTACATTAGACGTGCCCTGGTATCCCTTCAAGTTCAAAAATATCATCTGGCCAATAGTTACTTTTTTATAGGCTCCTGAAATTCCTTCAAAAAGAAAGAGGGACATTTAAGATGAGGGAATTTTCTCTCGCATCTAAATATAGTACTGATAGGCCACTGCAGAAACGGATCAACACTCTCAAGACTGTGGCATATCGTGGTTTCCTTTCACAAGATGAAGTGGGTCTAACAGAAGGGGGTTGTCTTGTTTTCTCCGTCACCGTGTGTTCGCTAATTCTAAGGCCCGGGGTTGTGCTGAGGAATTGCAGTCATCTCTCCATTTCCTGACTGATGTGATGTGATGCTGGTACTGTATGATCTCCGGCCCTCTCTCCCACCTCTAGTGGTTGCATTAGCTGCACTGTTGAAAAGGCTTCAACTCTCATAAGAATTACCAGGTAGGAAATGAATGCTGATTGGTGGTAGCAGAGTATGCTGAGGTAACTAGTAAAGATCTGTATGTTAACTGGAGGTGAAAATAGAAAAACCTTTGGAACATGATGAAAATAGTAAATTTCTGGTATAAATGGGAGTAGGAAAGGAATGCCACCTCAATAGATTAGAGGTTTGCCAGAAACACTTTTGAGTAATTGAGTGCACAAGAAACATCGTTGGCCTTGGCAGGTGTTTCTCAGTAGTTAGAGCTTCAGTCTGCAGACAGGAGGGGCATGTGTTCGATTCCCAATCAGCAGCACATACCTTGATTTGCAGGTTCAATCCCCACCCCCATTAGGGTAGGTGTGGGAGGCAACCTGTCAATGTGTCTCTTTCACATCGATGTTTCTCTATCTTTCCTCCTCCTCTTCCCTTCCTTCCACTCTCTCTCTAAAGATCAGTGGAAAAAATATCCTCGGTGAGAATTAAAAGAAAATAAACATCTTTGAAGCTAGGATTTAATGAAATTACAGTGAAAGAAAAGCAAATCTGCCAATTACCATAAACTATATAGCTTAAATCCTCTGTCTCTATCCTATCTAATAAAAGAGAAAAATGGTAATTGGCGTACGACGATACCCTTTTCATTGGCTAATCAGGGCTATATGCAAATTAACTGCCAACTATGATTGGCAGTTAACTGCCAACTAAGATTGGCAGTTAACTGCCAACAAGATGGCGGTTAATTTGCATATGTAGGCACAATGCAGGGAGGCGAAAGGGAAAGCAGGAAGAAGCCCCCTGCCACTGACAGTGATCAGAAACCCAGGGGGGAGCTAAGAGCTGGGGGGCAGGGCAAAGGCGGCCCTGGGGCCGCCTTTGCCCTGCCCCCCAGCCATGATCGGAGAATCAGGCGCCTTTTCCGCCCTGGCCAGTGATAGCAGGAAGTAGGGGTGGAGCCAGATATGGGAGCTGGGCACTGGTCGAAGCTGGCAGTCCCGGGAGCTAGGGGTCCCTTGCCTGGGCCTAAAGCGGAGCCCACGACCGCAGGGCCGCTGCAGCTGCGGGTCCCTGCTGCCCGAGCCGGACGCCTCAGCCAGAGGCATTAGGCCTGGGCAGGGGCGGAGCCTGCAACCGCGGGGAGCTGGGGGTCCCTGCCCAGGCCTGACACCTCTGCCGGAGGCCTCAGGCCTGGTCAAGGGGCCGATCCGGTGATTGGTGATCGGAGGGTGATGAGGGTCAACTCCTCTGGCCGAGGCATCAGGCCTGGGTGGGGGACGGAGCCAGGGATTGGGGGGATATGATGGTCCCCTTGCCCAGGCCTGAAGCCTGGGTCAGAGGCGTCAGGCTTGGGCGGGGGGTGGAGCAAGCGATCAGAGGGAGATGGGGGTCCCCTGCCCAGGCATGATTCCTGGGCCAGAGGCCTCAGGCCTGGGCACGGGCCAGAGCCAGTGATTGGGGGGAGATGGGGGTCCCCTGTCCAAGCCTGACACCTCTGGTGGAGGCGTCAGGCCTGGGCAAGGGGCCGATCAGGCGATCGGAGGATGATGGGGGTCTACGCCTCTGGCCGAGGCATCAGGCCTGGGCAAGGGGCCGATCCTGCGATTGGAGGGTGATGGGGGTCAATGCCTGAGGGCTCCCAGTATGTGAGAGGGGGCAGGCTGGCCTGAGGGACACTCCCCTCCCCACACACACCCATTGCACGAATTTCGTGCACCGGGCCCCTAGTTTATAAATAAAAGCTGCACCCAGAGTAATTAAACAGTGCAAATAATTCATGAGTCAAAGTAGAAAGTATGATTGCAATTTCAGGTTAAAAAAATGTACCTACAGACCCTGGCCAGTGTGCTCAGTGGTTGCAGTTTTGTCCCATGCACTGAAGGGTCATGGGTTCAATTCTTAGTGGGGGCACTTATGGGAGGAAACTGATGAATATTTATTTCTCACAGCAACGTTTCTCTTGCTCTCTTTCCCTCTCCCTTACACTCTCTCTAAATTTTTTAAAAAAAACCATATATTTGAGTGAGGATTAAAAAAATAGAAGAAGAAGAACATGTGCCTACAATAAGAAAACTATATGTGGAAAATCATTCGAATTGAAATTAAACAAGTAAAAGTCTTTTTTGAGATATATAATTTTAAAAAGAAAGGATGAATAAAGTTAAAATTTCAGTGATAGATCTATAAAAATAATTAGAGGTAAGTGGGAAGAAGAAAACTGTAAAGTAATTATAAATATTAATTCATTAGAAAAATTACATTGAAGATCTGGTTCATTGAAGGTTTTTATAAAATAAAATTCTGTCAGGTATAAATAAGTAATTGCAATCCTAAGTAAAATGGATAATTTTCTAAGAATATATATATATATGTATATATACACATATATATATCTCACATATATGTATAACATATATGTATATTATATAATAATTAAAAAGAAATTTAAATAAGGAAATGATTGACAGGTGGAAAATTGGAGGGAAAGAGCATCTAGGAAGATATCTATCAAACTGTCAACAATTATCTCCTCTGAGTGATAAGATTAGGGCTGAATTTTATTTTCTTAAAGAAAAAAAGTAATAGTAGTAAATTCATTAAAAACACAAAAGCAACTAAATTGGGAAAGAAGTAAATGATTTCTACAGATGATAACATTCTACATTAGAAAATACAAAAGGATATAAGAAAGATATTAAGTTAAGAAACAAATTCAACAAATAATTGTAGGGTATAAGATCAAAACATGAAAATCAACTTCATTTCTGTACACGAACAATGAGCAATTCAAAGAGGAAATTAAGAATGCAATTCCATATTTAATATTACCTCAAATAATAAAATACCTAGGAATAATTTAACAAAGGAGGTGAGACTTGTACACTGAAAAAAACAAAACAAACAAAAAAAAACATTGCTGAAAGAAATTAAAGAAGGCCTGAATAAATGGAAAGTTATCCCAAATTCATGGATTAGATGACTTAATGTTGTTAAGATGTCTATACTACCCAAACTAATCTATATATTTAATGTAATCCCTATCAAAATTTTAACAACTTTTTGCAGAAATGGAAACCACACACTTCAAATTCATATGGAATTGCAATGGGCCTTGAATAGCCAAAACAATTTTGAAAAGAAAAACAAACTTTGAAATCAGGCTCACACTTCCTGATTTCAAAACTTTCTACAAAGCTATAGTAATCAAAATATTATGGTACTGACATAATAAACATATAGACCAATGGATTAAAATTTAGTCCATAAAAATCCCATATATTTATAAACAACTGATTTTTTTGACAAGGTGTCAAATCCCCACTTAATAAGAAAAGAATAGTATTATTCTATAAATGGTGCTAGAACAACTGAATTTACACATGTAAAAGAATGAAGTTGGGCCCCTCACATTAAATAAAATAATTAACTCAAAATGCGTCAAAGGCCAGCAAAAAACAAAGTACTAAAACTATAAAGCTCTTAAAAAAAACTTCACGAACTTATATTTGGCAATGAATTCTTAGATATGACATGAAAGCCACAATTAAATAAATATAGATAAGTTTAACTGCATCAAAATTTAAAACTTATGTATCAAAGTTATATCGAGATAGTGAAAAGACAACCTACACATTAAGAGAAAATATTTGCAAATCATATATTTAATAAAATAATAAAATTTTACTATCCAAAATATACAAAGAGCTCCTATAATTTAACAGCAACAACAACAAAAAACTCACAAACAAGTAATTAAAAGATGAGCAAAAGACTTCAATAGATATTTCTCCAAAGGAGATATACATATATATGAATCCATGCACCAGGCCTCTAGTATTCATATAAGATCTTTGGTTAATCTCTTCCTGCCCTACTCCCACCCCCTTCCCTCTGAGATTCATCAGTCAGTTCCATGTTTCCATGCCTGTGCATTAAAGATCTGCCCCCTGGTGATCAGTGCACATCATAGCTACTGGTTGAACAGTCGAACAGTCAAACAGTGTACCCAAAAATGTATACACACACTTTGAATAATTACAAAGCCTGTGTTTATTAAAATACATTTCATTTTTGCCCAGTCGGCATGGCTCAGTGGTTGAACATCTACCTATGAACCAGGAGGTAACAGTTCTATTCCCAGTCAGGGCACATGCCCATGTAGAGGGCTTGATCCCCAGTGTGGGCTGTGCAGAAGGCAACTGATCAATGATTCTCATCATTGATATTTCTATCTCTCTCTCCTTCTCCTTTCCTCTCAAAAATCAATAAAAAAATATTTTTTAATTTCATTTTCAAAATTCAGCTATCAACTGTTAGAGTGTGTTTACTTTTGTGTGAGACTGCGAAAAAGAGAGAGGGAGAGAGAGAGAAATAGATAATTTTTTACTATAATTAAAATAGTTTCTTGCTTAGATTGATCTGGGTTTGGATTTTTATATCTATCCCCTTTGGT
Organism: Myotis daubentonii; assembly: GCF_963259705.1. Lineage (NCBI taxonomy): Eukaryota > Metazoa > Chordata > Mammalia > Chiroptera > Vespertilionidae > Myotis > Myotis daubentonii. Next base: position 74,247,362 of record NC_081846.1, read on the forward strand.
GTAATCTTAAATAAGTTTTTTAATATCTCTAAGTTTGAATTTCCTTTTCTTTAAGATATGAATCATAATAACAGCACCATACCTCCCTCATAAGCCTCAGTGGTGACTGGCACCATTTGGTACATTTATTATTTTCCACACATGCTCACTATGATTAACCCTGTAATCCTCAATTCTGAGGTGCATGTTCCACTCATCCTAAAATCAGGTTGTATTTTACAATTGGTAGGCACAGGTAATGGAATTTTATTTCCTGAGAAATGTTATTAAATATTGGTGTGAATTTCAATTGATATTAACTTATAATTGAGAAAATATTATACTGAATCTTTCCTATAAGCATATATTCTTTATATTATCAGAATACTATTAGAATTGTTAAAACAAATAAAACATAGAGAATATAAAACACAGATAAAATAGGTAATAGATTTACAGATTATAGGAAATTATTAATAGCTGTCTAGAAACAATATAAAATCACTATTCACTGGACAAAATAGTTTTTGAAAGCACATTGAGTGGGATGGGAAAGGATTCATGGGGAAAATAAAAGATGAGCAAATATTATGTAATAGCATTACTTATTTTAAACCAAAATATTAATAATGATGGATTACATTGTGCTTTTTCTTTAGATTTCTATGCATGTTCCATGATCAATATTTTTATTCTTTCATTCAAAAATATTTATTGTTTGTCTATTATGTAGCAATCACACAACTAGTAAGCTAATAATTACTTTGGCAGTGTTAAAAAGGAAAGAAAAAATGAATGAAAGTGGATTTTTTTTAAAAAGGTAGCTCTCCCGGATGTGAGCCACTTCATCCATAAAACATAACCTAACATTTAGCAAGTTCATTGATAAATTTGTCCCATTGCCCCTGCCTGGTGATCTGGTTCCATCTTTGAAAGGCCCTACCTTTGATCCATTTTTACTTGCTCTAGTTTTCAATTTTAGATTACCAGGTAAACTCAAATTCTTATAATCTATTTCTTAATGACTGATATTGCCATTTATATATGAAAAAAGATCAGCCTTCTCAGTGCTTCTTCCTGATTCTCAAAATGTAATGCCCACATTACAGTGGGGCCTTGACTTACGAGTGTCCCGACTAACGAGTTTTTTGAGATACCAGCTGTCTCTCAGCCGATTTTTTGCATTGAGTTGATAGAGTAATTTGAGTTAACAAGCTCCTTAACGAGCTTGGTCTCAGAACGAATTAAGCTCGTAAATCAAGGCCCCACTGTATTCTCCTTCCTCCCAAATCTGTCTCAGCTGCTTCCCATTTTGCAATTAGAAAGGCAATGCACTTCACTTCTTTAAAAAAATAAAAATTAAAAAAAGCAGGTTGTTTTTTTTTCCTAAATATATTTTTACTGATTTCAAAGAGGAAGGGAGAGGGAGAAACGATAGAAATATCAATGATGAGAGGGAATCATCAACTGGCTGCCTCCTATACGCCCCCTACTGGGGACGAAGCCTGAAACCCAGGCGTGTGCCCTGGCTGGGAACTGAACCAGACCTCGTGGTTCATAGGTCACTCTCACCACTGACCCACACCAGCCTGGTATACCTTACTTCTTTTAAAAGCAAGCAAATATAAGCATGTTTTCTAACCTGCACTTTAAATAATATGATTTCAACTTCACTATAAGCTGAAATCCTCTAAGTTGAAAGCTTTTCCTGATTTTTTACCATTAGTTTTATACAACAGATGCAGATACCCCGTGTAGGAAACACAGAAGACAAAGGTTGGTGAGGAATTTCCTGGTCTAGCCGACAACATATAGACATGCCAGTTTGCACCTTTTATAAATTGCAATCCATGTGCCTCTAGCTTACCATGCCTAACATAATTCTCTGAAATCTGTTACACTTCAAACATCTGTTCTCACTTACGGAGAAGATAATTTGAGATGACAAGGATCCGTTGCTTCTTTCCTGCATATAGTTCCTTACTCACAGGCACGGTGGCATTTATTTCAAAGTGATTACAATACAGAACTTTTAAGAAATTAAGCATTCAACTTAAATTAAAAGAAAGATTTTCAGTTACAGAACATTCCTTGACCCTAGGTCTAGAGAGCTTTCAGTTATTATAATTTCTACATAGCTTTTTTCAATTATTTTTCATTTATCAGTATTGTTTTCTCCTGCAACAAGTAAATAAACAAGAATCTGTTGTCATCTTGACCTCAATAATGTTGTCTCCCTTAATTAAGCAACTCTGTTTAGTTGTTAAATTGCCAGACTGAGATTTTTCTTAATCTCAGTGGTATTTTCAGAAGGACTTTGCAATACTTTTTTTTTAACCTACATTATTTTATCTCTCTATTTAGTGCCACCCTAAACTTATACCCATGCTTTTCTAAAAATGAGAAATATACAACTGAAAAGGAAATTTAAAATACCTGAGGGCTTTCAAACTCAAATGCATTAAAAGCTAGGTAGAAAATATAAATGTGTTAAGAGCAAGGTAAAAAATTAACAGGCCTATGAAAACTTGAAGAATAAAATTAAAATAACAGGCCTGTGAAAAATTAAAGATCAGAATTTTCATAAAACATTAAAAAGTTAAACACTAGTCTGACCCCCCCCTAAAAAAAAAATCCACGTTTGTTAGCTAGATTAGTTCCAAAGTTAGTAAATTTTAATTTAATATAAGCTCTCATTGTACAGCTGGAGAAAGAAATACCCAATAATAAATGACAAAACTACCATGAATTTAGTAAAATGTCTATAAAACATGGAAGATTAATTAAGTGATTTTTTTTTAAGCCAATAAGACCTGTCTGGCTCCTTTGTAACTCTCAGCCTCCTCTCCAACCATGTATGGACTCCCTATCCTTCACCTCACTTTGCCCTTTGTCCAGCCCCATATTCTGTTCCTCATATTCTGTCTCTGGACCCTCCTCAGTGTGTCTTAGGTGATGTCTTTTTGTTTTTTGTTTTTTTAATCTTCTAAGTTACTTGACTTTGTAAAATATTGTCAATTCTGGTCTGATTTCATTGATAGTACAAATTTTTCACCTCATCTGCCATCTGTACCCTTTTCAACATTACTTTCAGGACCTCTTAACAACACGGCAGTCTGTTTCCCCACTCCTTGAATTTGGACTGACATGGTGACTTTTTCCAGCCAACAGGATGTTCATAGATGCGACTCAGGCTCAGGTTTAATAAAAGTTCCCAAGTATTTCTGCTCATTCTTGCCGTCTGCTGGTATTATGAGAACATGTCCAGGCCAGATGAAGACATAAGACATTTCAGTTGTCCCAGGTGAAACCATCTTAGTTCAGCTCTCAACTAACTGACATGTGAACAAGTCCAGCCAACTTTACCAGCTCTGCCTTGCACAAGCACACAGGCCGCAGATGCATGATCGAGCAAAGACCAGATCCCAGTGAGGAGAAGAGGTCAGATGAACCCCACAGATTCAGGAGCTAAGTGATTGTTGCATGTCACTTGTTGGTTACTCAGCATTATTGTGTAAACAGATAACTGATGCACGCACTTCATAATTTCCAAACACTCCATCCGTGACTACCTTCAGTTGAGTCATGTTGACAGAGGGGCATGCAGATAGGTCTGGGGCCAGTGAGATACAGGTGTAGTGTAGACAACCAGCTGGTCACTTGTTTAGGTTGTGAATAATTGTGAGGCTCATGTGGCAGGTATAATTAGTTCAGAAATGATTTTTAATTGATAATTATATTAGATCAGAAGGCAAGCAGACTCACGACCAGGAACAGACTTGAAATACGGTCAGATTGATGCCAACCAAATGATGAGAAATCATAGTCAAAGGCAGTATGGTAAATAAAATAGGGAAAAGACGTTATACCTACAAGTAATGTGAACTATTGCTGTAATAAGCTAAAGCAACAAACTCATGTTTCATCAGATGAACTCAGGACAGGATTGCCAAATAAAATACAGAATGTCAAATATAGATTTGGTTTTTAGATAAGCAACAATCCTATATAATAAAAGGCCAGACCATAAGTATAACGACTAGAATGACTGCTTGACTAGTAGCTATGAGGTGGTGGGGGGGGGGGTGGGCGGTGAGGGGAACCAGCTGGCTGGTGGCAGTGGCGGGGCGGGACAAGGGCCTGCGAGAGGAACTGGGTTGCTGGTGGCGGCAGCGGCAGCCAGGGACTGGTGAGTGGGCAGAAAATGGCCCTGATAGCAGGCTAGGTCTAGGGACCCTATCCTCGCATGATTTTGTGCACTGGGCCTCTAATATATATATATATATAGATAGATAGATAGATAGATAGATAGATAGATAGATAGATAGATAGATATAGATATAGATATAGATATAGATATAGATATAGATATAGATATAGATATAGATAGATATATATATAGATATATATATAGATATATATAGATATATATATATCTCCTATCTAATAAAAGACAAAAAGGGTAACTGACCGTACCTTTGCTACGCTTCCCATTGGCGAATCAGGGTGATATGCAAATTAACTGCCAACAAAGATGATGGTTAATTTGCATATGTAGGCTCCAAGCGGTGGAGTGAAGCCAAACGGCCCCAAAGCCAGCCCAGCAGTGAGCCATGAGGCCTACCGGCCCCAGGATCAGAGGAGCCATGAGGCCTGATGGCTGGGGGGGGGCGGGGGAGCTCTGGCCGGAGCCCAGCCAGAGCGAAGGCCTGGGTCCTGGGTGCCAGAGGAAAACTGGTGCCAGCAGCCAAGGGAAGGGAAGGCCTATTGCAGGAATCTCTTGGTGCAACAGGCCTCTAGTATATATATATATAAGCCTAAGCAACTGTTATGACGGAATGACTGAAATGACTGGCCGCTATGACGCACACTGACCACCAGGGGGAAGACACTCAATGCGGGAGCTGCCCCCAGCCCACAGGCCCTGATCCTGGCCAGGCCCCCAGGCTGGGACAGGGAACCGGGGGTGGGTGGCGGTGGATACAGCCCCTTTCCCAAGGAGACCGAGGGCCAGCTTCCTCCTCAGGGCCAGTGGCCAACCTCCCAGGTCCCACCCCCCACCCCTCCCTCCAGCCAGCTGGACCTGATCGCCCTGCCACCCACCCACCGTGGTGACAGTTGACCTCTCCCCCCGGCTGGCAGGTCCTGATCGGGCCTGGGCCCAGGCTGGGATGGGGAACTGGGGGTGGGTGGCAGTGGACATGGGCAGCAAGGGAAGGAGGAAGCGGAGAGGTGGGGACGCAGGGAACCTGATCAGCCCTGATTGCCGGCCAGGCCTAAGGACCCCACCTGTTCACAAATTTCATGCACCAGACCTCTAGTAAACAATAAAAATGTATCCCAAATATTGCATGGGACATACTTATACTAAAAAGTTACATTGCTCATCTGACATCCCAATTTAATTGGGCATGCTATATTTTTTAATGCTAAATCTGGCACCCCTAACCTAGAATCCTCCTAGATGGTGTTCAAGGAGAAGCCTACTTGATGTCACATGAACACACTTCTTAACTGTTTCTTCCAGAACACTGCAGAGGCCAAGTTTCCCTCTGTGATGTCAGTGGATACTTTAATACACTACAAATGAGGGAGTCGGCTTACCAGTTATCTGAACTCCTACTGTGAGTTGAGTGTATCACCTGTACTTAGGAGCTATGATGCTTTCTTTCCTGTTGGTTGCAGGGAATACCATCCTTTGACATTGTCACTATTCATCAGGCAGACAGACCAGCAGGCTGTGTGTGCCCTGAGATTCTTCTTGGTTTGCAACCAGCCTACTCCATGTGGACAATTCCCTAAATTTCTGAAAGCTGCCTCCAGATTGGAGCTGGGTCCTCTAAATCTGGAGGGAAGCTGGTGATTTATAAAGTCCACCAGCACCTGTTTTAGGTGGAATTAAACAGAACTTAACAGAACTAGCTGGAGGTTGCACATCTGAAGCAAGGGCAATGATGAAACATATACAAGAGACATGTGGGTACCCCTTTGAGATGCTTCAGTTCTTCCAGCACCAAAAAACAATCTAGAACTATAATTCAATTTCTAAAAATGTGGATTCTGATGTCAGACAGACGTGGATTCAAATCCTGCCTCGGTTACTTACCAGTTGTATGATTATGTGCAAGTTTATTAATCTCCCAAATGTTAATGGCCTCATCTATAAAATGTGGAAATACTTTCATTGAACTGTTAACTAAGATAATACATATAACATAATTTACAATTCAAACAATGCTCATCATATTGTAAATTTTCATAAATTAGTTAAAAATAAAACAGAAGAGAAAGAGGGATAGAATATTAAGATCCTAATATTGTGGTCCTGGATTGCATTAATATAGACTTCATTTTTGTGTGTGTGCAAAAATAACCCCCTTATGTCAGTAAGTCATATCAAAACTATTTTCTCCATGGTGTTTTCTTCTCTAAAAGTGTCTTATCTTGATGTGTTTTTTATTTTATTTTAATACTTATTAAACATTCAAGAAATCTTCACTAAATGTCATTTTTGTGCATAAGACATTTAAAAGGGACAAAATGAATAATGCATGGTAACTACCTTTGAAGGGCTCACAGGCCTTTGGAGGACACAGATGGGTCCACAGATCATAGGTCCTTAGTGCTATTGGCCCCTCAGAACCATGGTGGGTAACCATAGTTGCCACCCCTGCAAGAGTCCTGATGCTAACACTTGGCATGGCATAAGACATTTCTGAACATGCTAGGGTCATACATCCAAGTGCCAATCTAAACCAAACAGCTTGCAAGATATCAGTGACTGCAAAGATTCAATAAATATTTTCATTATCGTAAATTTGTACATAATAAACTAAGGAGAAAATTTGTATACGTGAAAGTTTTCTCAGAGGAGACAAAATTGGAAGAATGCAGAAAAATAGCTTATTTATTGGAAAGCACAAAGTAAATATAAGATTATATATTCTAATCATAAGAAAGACATACACAGAAATATTTAAATTCATATTAAACTCTCTGCCTTCAAGTCATCCCTCAACAAGCATTGTTGAGAGAACAACATTGATAAAGGTCTTTGCATTTGTTTGAGAAAGCATTTAAAGTCGATGAATGTAAACATAATAGAATTCTTATTATCTCTTCTTTACCTTCTCTATCCATCCTTTTGGAGACATGTTTATGAATTTCAGCTTCATTTGTCAGCTAATGAAATCCTCTATTCAATATTTTTGTAATGACAAATTCTTTCTACTCCCTTGAGGGGAAAAATAAAGTAAAATATATTCCAAAAACATGTTGACTGTCAGTTATGTACTAAGAAAGGGCAGATTAATCCCCATGAACTTCATAGTGGACAATTACCACATTTAATGTGTTTAGCTATAGTGCTAGAGGAATTGGAAAACAACACTCTGGGTGCCTCATGGCTGTTACATGAAATTATTACTGGCCTGAGGTATTGAAGGTAATCAGATACACTGGGTCTCCTCATACCTCAGAGAGGAGGAAAAGGGCAAGAGTGATTATCTTTCTATAATAACAACAGCTATTACATCTTTCTTAAATTCATTTCCCATATAAACAGCCTGTCTTGGCTGTTTTTGTTTTCTTTAAGTGACTATTATATCCCTATTCTCTCCTTTTTCTTCATGTTTTATTTTGAATATGAAGAAAGTCAATTTGCTCTTCACAACCTTTATGGTAAAAAAGGAAATCACGGTGAGGATATGAAACATTGATGGTGGGAGTCCTAAGGGTTAAAACCATTTAGAAACATTTTGGGATTATTTAGACTATTTCAGGATATGTGTATCCACTCCTAGGGATATACCCTAAAAAGAGGGGCATACCTCTTGGCTCAGTGCACCAAGAGGTTGCCAGTTCGATTTCTGGTCAGGGAACATGCCCAGGTTGTGGGTTTGATCCCCGGAAGGGGTTGTGCAGGAGGCAGTGGATGGATGTTGCACTATGACATCTTTCTCTCTTTCTCTCTTCCTCTCCCTTCCACTCTCTCAAATTCAATAAACTATTTTTTTAAATGGGCATACCTGTGCTCTAAGAGACATACATAAGAATAATTATTCACAATATCCTCACATTGGGGAAAAATAGACTAGATAAATTATAATTATAATTTGGAATGCTAAACTTCAACTAAAAGGAATAACTTTGTATAACATGTACAACAATGTAGATAATATCCCAAATATACAATTTTGACTAAAATATATCAGACAGTAAAGAATATATTCCATAGGTCCAGCATTTCTCTGAAGATGGCAGCATAGGTAAATGCAGTACTTGAATCATCCCACAGCCACATCAAAATGAAAACTACAGAGCAACTGTCATTCAAAACCACCTAAAATCTAGCTGATCAGAAGTCCTACAACTAAAGATATAAAGAAGCTACATTGAGACTGGTAGGAGGGGTGGAGAAATGGAACAGGTTGGTCCCATACCCATGTGTGACAGATAATAATCAGGAAGGATAGCTCAACTGCAGAGGTCCCCTGTGGAAAGTGAGGGGTCCCAGACCCATACTAGGCCCCCCAGCCCAGGATTCCAGTGTCAGGAAGAGAAGTTCCCATAACTTATGCTATAAAAACCAGTGGGGATTGTGGCTGAGTGACCAAATAGTCTGTGTGACCAAGGACTAACATTTTGAAGTTTACTCAGCTCTATCCTCGTGGGCCTATATATTTAATACCTCCAAAGATATTTTCAGGATAGGCTTTGTATACTTTTGTTGGTTATTAGAGTCCTGTGGTATGTTTGTGGTATAGGAATGTCATGGTAAATTGTTTTTCAATAAATATTTTGAAACTTAAAAAAAATAGTCAATGGCTACTCTAGCTGCAAGAGAGTCTGGGAAATTCCAGCAGGAAGCTAACTATCTGTTATTTATTTTTTTTTAAGTAACAAAAAATGTACATTTTATATGATGAGTAATTTTATCACAGGAGAAAGGAGGTAGGAATTGAGTATGGAGAGGTAGATAGGCTTAACTCATTAACGAACTTGTCGACCACAGTAATTGGAATTTTATGCTTGAGGACAGGACCACGTAGTCTTAGGGTAATGTCTTGCTTGAATAGAGGGGTTGTTAGAGAGAGCACATCACCTATGTACCTTGCATGTAATCACATCTTCAAGTCTGCCTAGGGGATTGCTAGGGTTTTTAAGGTGCTCATCATACCTTGACGTCATCTGACACTTCATTTATCGCCACCTCTTTCAAATTAGTCACCATGTCCTGTTACGTCTATCAAAATAGTGTTTCTTGCACAAACAATGAAAAAGCTTGACAGAATAGGAAAATTTTGAATCCAACAATCACCTCTAATACCCTTCAACCACAGAGGAAAAGCGACAAAAAGAGTGCTGAGTGGTGTTGTAAGTATAAAAAGCCATGCTGAAGTTCTAACTCCAGTACCTGTGACCGTGACCTTATTTGTAAATAAAATTTTTGAAGATGTAATATAGTTATGATGAGATTGGGGCCTAAATCTCACGCTCGTTGTCCTTACAAGAAGGTCAGATGAAAACCAGGGACACAAAAACACTCAGGTAGAGTGTTACACGTGATAACACAGGCCGAGGGTGGAGCAATGCCCCTGCAAGCGAAGGAAGGCCAAGGATGGAGAGTCCCTCCAGAAGCTCGGAAATATTCTCCCGCTGAGCCACCAGAAGGAATCATGTCAGATTTCTAGCCTCCAGAACTATGGGAAAATACATTTCTGTTGTTTTAAGTCACCCACTCATTTGCAGGACTTTGTGGCGGCAACCCTAGCGAACTAACAGATTTTGCTACTAGGAAGTGGAGTGCTCTTATAACAAATATCTAAAAATGTGGAATGGGCTTTGAACCTGGGTAGTGATTGGAGACTGGAAGAGTTTTGAGGTACATGTTAGAAAAAGTCTAGATTGCCTTGTTAGTAGAAATATGTTCATTTGTTTAAATATGCATATACAAGATACATGTATGCAAGATGTTTAAATACACCCTGGTGAGGCATTGGATGTAAATGAGGAACATGTTACTGGACACTGGGGGAAAGGCAATCCTTGCTATAAAGTGACAAAGAACTTGACTGAATTGTGTCCTATTGTTCTGTGAAGAATAGAAGTTGTGAATGATGAACTTAGATATTTAGCACAGGAGATTTCTAAGCAAAATGTTGAAGGTGCAACCTGCATGTGGTAAAATGTGAGAGAAAGAAATAGAAGAATGAATTGTTAAGCAAAAAGAAACCAAACTTGAAGATTAAGACTTGGGCTATTGGGATGGGGATGAATGTAGTTTGCATGTGAGAAGCAAATGCATTTTAGGGGTTCAGAGGGTGGAGTGTTAGGAGCTAATCGGTGTCCACCCCGAATTTATATGTTGAAACCTTAACCCCGAGCATCTCAGGATGTGATTGCACTTGATAATGCATACAGAGAGACACCAGGAAGGGGTACACACAGAAGAAAAACCATGTGAGGACAGGGAGAAGGCAGCCATCTACAAGCCAAGGAGAGAGTCCTCAGAAGAATCCAAGCCTGCTGACACCCTGGTCTGGCCTTCCAGCCTCCAGCACTCCGAGAAAGTAAATTTCTGTGGTTGAGGCCACACAGCCCGTGCGAATATGCCGATCTTCCTCTGGCCCTTCAGTTTATTGGCTCTGCCTTTAAAATCTTCATAGAAATGTTAACACTCCATTCTGTTGCTTCACCCCCATCATAAAGATCCTGGAGAAAACTTAACTACAAAGAGTTTTCCGGAAATGGTTGTCCAAAATTAGCCTGCTTCACTTGGGTTTTAAATGCTGTGAAAGCCCATCCTTGCTTTCATTTTAAAAGCACAGCAAAGGTATACTCAACTTATTCAAAGGTTTGCTTCACACCACTCTGCTTTTACGAAAGACCACTTTAGTACCTGTTTTCATGAATCATAAGAAATCTAAGAGGATTTTCACTTTTACCAAAAAAAAAAAAAAAAAGGCAAAAAGAGCATCCAGCATTTGATCTGCCATGAGCCATTAGAGAGGCAGCATGCACTGGTGAGTGAAACTACTCTGTACATACGTTTATCTACTTCATGTAGGCTGTGTACTATCATATTTTTCCTGCTTTCACTGTATGTTAGTATTATATTAGGTTTTATGTGTTCCTTGGTATGATTTGGTAGGTTAATTTTAGGATCTATGAATGCTCAAAAATCTTTTTCATAAAAATTAATGGTACAGTAGTCCCCCCTTATCTGTGGGGGACATGTTCATTCCAAGACTCCCAGGGAATGCCTGAAATCACCGATAGCACTGGACTCTGTTTTTTCCTGTACATAGTTACCTATGATAAAGTTTAATTTTTAAATTAGACATAGTAAGAGATTAACAACAATAACTAATAATAATATAGAACAATTATAACAATATACTGTAATTAAAGTTATGTGGCCTCCCTCCCTCTCTCAAAAATCTTATTGTGCTATATGCACCTTTTCACTTAAAGGATGCACTGTATGGCTTTTCTTTGGCATATCTGAATTCTCAGCATGACTACCCTGCACGTTGGGGCCACTATTAAGTAACATAAAGGTTATTTGAACACAAGCACTACAATACCAGGACAGTTGATCTGATGATCAAGAGACACTAAGTGACTATGGGGCTGGGAGTGGGCACAGCATGAAGATGCTGGAGAACAGAGGACCAGATGAGGCAGGTCCAGGGTGGACCCCATGAGATGACGTGAGATTTCATCACACTATTCAAAATGACACTCGATTTAAAACTCATACATTGTTTATTTCTGAAATTCATATTTTTGGACCATGGTTGCCCATGAGTAACTGAAACCTTGGAAAACAAAAGGGAAGACTACTGTAATTGTGTCTTCGCTTTATACCATTTTGAATTATGACTGATTTTATAAGAATGTTCTACCTTTAAGTAGCAGGAGAAACTTATATTTTGTTATGGCAGACCTAGCAAACTAATATAGGATTTGATTGAAATCTAGGCTGAGAATCAGATTCTATATTCTACTTTATCATTTGCTCAAACAGTCTAGGTCAGCTGTGGGCAAACTACAGCCCGCAGGCAGGATCCGGCCCGTTTGAAATGAATAAAACTAAGGGGAAAAAAAGACCGTACCCTTTTATGTAATGATGTTTACTTTGAATTTATATTAGTTCACACAAACACTCCATCCATGCTTTTGTTCTGGCCCTCTGGTCCAGTTTAAGAACCCATTGTGGCCCTTGAGTCAAAAAGTTTGCCCACCCCTGGTCTGGGTTATATTTTGGATCTAATGAAAGGACCTGGCAATTCAGAGGAAGAATCTGTGGGTAAAGCGGGGGATCTTAGTAAATTCTGAGTGGATTGTTTTCCACATCGAAGAGAAATCCTCATCCCAATAGCCTACAGTCAGGTTCCTCTCAGGAGTGGCTGTGAAGGGAAATTATACAGTAAATTCAATTCAAAGTTCTCCATTCAAAGCCCTCTAGGTTTGAAAAAAAAAAACACAACATTGTAAATTGTCTATGGATGAGGAAATGAGAATAACAGAAACAGATATAGTGCAAATATGCAGCTTTTCCTCTGGCCCTTCAATTTATTGGCTCTGCATTTAAAATCTTGATAGAAATGTTAACACCTCATTCTTGTTGCTTCACCTCCATCATGATGATCTTTGGGAAAACTTAACTGCAAAGAATTTTCTAGACACAGTCGTCCAAAATTAGCCTACTCCACTTGGGTTTGAAATGCTGTGAAAGTCCACCTTGCTTTTCCTTTTTAAAAAATCACAGCAGCCGAAACCGGTTTGGCTCAGTGGATAGAGCGTCGGCTTGCGGACTGAAAGGTCCCAGGTTCAATTCCAGTCAAGGGCATGTACCTGGGCTGCGGGCACATCCCCAGTAGGGGATGTGCAGGAGGCAGCTGATCGATGTTTCTCTCTCATCGATGTTTCTAACTCTCTATCTCTCTCCCTTCCTCTCTGTAAAAAATCAATAAAATATATTTTTTTAAAAATGTTAAAAAAAAAAAACAAACAGCAAAACTCACCCTAAGTCCAGTTACAACCATGAATGGAATCATGCCCTCTGGGTGCATACAATGTGCATAGTATCTCTTACACAGCATAAAGAGTTCATGACCACTGGCAGAAGCAGGAAATATTAATGATTACTGTAACTAGACATTTTTTGGTTCTCTCGCCCCCACCAGCCTTCACAATGTCTGAAGTGTGTTGTCAGGTCCAGTCGTTGGTTTTCATCATTATACCTCTCAAATCTGCTCTTTCCATTTCTTCTACTAACTACTTTCATCCAAGTCCTCATCACATTGCATCTAAAATTATGATTCGGATTTAATTGGTTTTGAAAAAATACTATTCTCTCAAATGGCTTTTTATTCATTTTTCTTATTGCTTACCATTCATCATCTGAGTTTTTGCAGACTCTATCTCTCCACAACATTTCCAATAAAAAAAGTCAATACATCATATATTTGGAAAATGATGCCATGTTTTCCTTTCAGTTGCTGACATACTTTATCCACAATGCCTCTGATGGCTAAAATAGAATTAAATATGTGGTAGCTGAGGGCAACGTTATGAGGTCCCAGTAAGAATAAAAGTGAGAACTAACATTTATTGAGTACTTTAGTCTGTCTCAGGCACTATCCTAAGCATTTCACATACATTCACTTGTATTTTTTTACAAGAATTCTATGCACTAAATTCTACTTTAATTTCTATTTATAGATGAAGAAATGTAGAGAAAAAATAAGCAACTTGCCCAATTCACTAAATACCCTCAAACTCTAGCTCAAGACTTAAAGCTTGTTTTGTCTGTTTCAAAAGTTAAAATTCTCATAAGCAGACAAAGGAGCAATAATTTTTTAAGGTGAATTTCTTATGTCCTTATGAATCCTTAAGACCACATGGTTAGCTGCACAGGAAGAAGTGGGGAAGAGCTCTGGTCTAGCACTAAGGAAAGGGGTTCTGATCAGAAATCTGTTGCTGTGTTACTTACTTTGGGCAAGTCACTTCCTTACGGGGTGTCTCAGAGTCCTTATCTGAGAAATTAGGGCATTAAGCTATATTACCTCTAAGGCACTTTTTGGTGATTTTTATTCTTATTCTACCCTCATCCATTGTAAGTATACCCCTGCTACTACTAAATCTATATTCGTGTGTGTGTGTGTGTGTGTGTGTGTGTGTGTGTGTGTGTGTGTGTTTCACAGAGAAAGAGAGAGGTGAGAGACGGAAGGGGGGTAATGAGGGGAATGTTTTGTGTATTTTTTCGGTGAGAACTAGAACATTGGATTAATAATATCTAAAGATATGTTTATTCTTTTTTCTCCCATAATTGTAGGCAATTATTAGTGTGATTTAGTTCTTCAAGAATGTTGAGGATCTGAGTCAACCTCCTTACCATGATGTTGGCCACCCAGTCATAATGCCGAGGTGGATGTAGCCGTAAGTGTGGGTAAGAGAGAACCACGTTCTCAGGAATCTCCTGGCAAGCTTTCAGTTAATATCTCCTTGACCACAACTAAGATATATGCTTACTCTTAAACCTGGAGTTCGGTCTAGCTTTCATGAAACCAAGGAATTTCTGAAAAATCCTGGAACAAAAATAGTAAGGCAATTTCTTAACATTCCTATTTAATCAAAGTTTTATTGAGCACGTCCTATATGCCAGGCACATACTAGGTACTGCAGGAGATGCACATGTCAATTTAAAAAAAGTATTTTTCCCTCAAATTTCAACAGTCCAGTTACAAAAACAGATATATACACAATAAATTATAAAATTAATACATAACATTAGAATAGAATAAACTTTTTTCTATAGTACATCTGCCTCAGCTCAAGTCCCAGCTTTCCTAAGAATTCACTGATCATCTCTGTTTAAAGAGTTCTCTTTTCCATCTCTGTGGTACATTTGTTCAAGAGAATCATGTAACACTTAAATATACAAACACCACTTCCCATATTTTAAGAATATGGGCTGTTGCCCTAACTGGTTTGGCTCAGTGGATAGAGCGTTGGCCTGGGGACTGAAGGGTCCCGGGTTCGATTCCGGTCAAGGGCATGTACCGTGGTTGCGGGCACATCCCCAGTAGGGGGTGTGCAGGAGGCAGCTGATTGATGTTTCTAACTCTCTATCCCTCTCCTTTCCTCTCTGTAAAATATCAATAAAATATTTTTTTAAAAAAATAATATGGGCTGTAAATTTCTTCTAAATTTATATTATATTTTATAATATATTTTTATATTTTTATATTTTTAGTACAGAGATCTCATCCTACATTTCTATATTTCTCTAGAACTCACATTATTCATTGATGTATTCATTATTCACTTATTTAGTTGTTCCTGTGAGTATAGCACCATGCCATGTACCAGGCAGAGGAGCGGAAAGAAAACCACAAATATAACTAAGACACACTCCCTCATTTCATTGACATTATAATGCAACAGGGATGTGGGTCAGACAAATAGCCATGATACAAGGTGATGTTTAATAAGTAAAGAAATAGAAATACGGTCAAGAGGTGCCATAAAGGTGAGCCTTGAAGGACAAGTAGGAGGTCAACAGATACAGAGACAGATCAGAGAGAACATGGAGGATATTCTCTTTGGAAGAAACAGAATGAATAATGAAACAAATATAGAAACTTTGAGATCTCCCCAGAAGGCAACTGATATTTTACTTTAGTTTGAATTTCAAACAGAAGCCATGAAACACAGTACGAGAGGTTTAACATAAGTAGGTAGCAGATAGTGGAGGAATGTTGGAATTTGAGCTTCAGTCAGTTAATTTTAGATTGGGGGATGGGAATGGATAATCAGTGGTCTTCAGCCCAATGGTAACATAGTCAGAATTATTAATCCACACGTGGTAAAAACGGGACTGGAATAAGGAGAGACCACCAAGCCCTCTTTGATACCTGAAACAAATGGTGTGTGTTATTTTTCATTGAGCACAGAAGCAGATGTTTCAGAAAGAAGAATAGTTGTAGCATGTTGGATCCGATGGCTGGACATGAGCAACTTGGAGTGAGAGAATCCAAGATGAATTCCATCTCTTACTGGCAGTTGTGAAATCTCCCTTGAACCAAAATATCCCCCCATCTATTCTCTCTGTTCCTAAAACTACACAATTAGCTCTTGCTTCTTTGCTTCTTTTATTCTGCTTTTAACTCTCTTTCCTACTTTTCTGTACCCTGCATAAAATGCAAGTGCTCTTTTTACATATAATTCAGCTGTGGCTCATATTGCTTAATCATTCTGAGCTAGGATCTGAAGTAAAATCTTTTAGGAATTAACAGTCATGTAATTAGACCACAGCAAGGGAACATCGTGTCCCCAACAGCGATGACCAAGAAGCAAAGGGAATTTTTATGCAAAACCCAGACGAAAAAAAAAAAAAAAGGCTCATAAGAAGGCCAGGGACTTCAATTAAAAGTGTATTAGAAGTCCGAGTCCTCAGCACATACAATTGCCTTTCTTCTTTGATCCTCTGTGGCTCTGAAAATCTGGCCTAAATCACAGCCCTTGTCAGCCCTGGGCCAGGCATTTGATAACTCTCAATTCCATTACAGCTTTGTCTCAGATCAATGAGGTGACCTCGAAAGAAACCCACTTTCTGGTGCTTTAGTTTCCTTGCAGACAAAAGGAGAATGCTATCAAGTTTCCATACTTGACCAGAGCGTGAGGGCGAGGCCCTCTGAGGACATATGGTGCTAAATGAAAAACGGGATGGAATATGTAATTCAATCAATCATGTACTGACACTGGCTGTGCCCATTTATTATGACTTTCCAATTTCCAAAGTAAATGGCAAAATGGAAATTCCACTAATTTTTCAAGAACTTGAATCTGATTCTTCTAATCCGGGCCCCACGTTGCTGATATATTGTAGGTATAATTTTTGTGTGCTCCAAGAGGCTTTCTGCTCAGAGGGCATTGCTGTAAGTTGCGGATAATTTATTTTCCTCTGCTATTATATTGTGTAAATTACCATGTTGGCAATATTTTAGCCCTTCACAGTTTGGATCAGTGCCCAGAATAATTCTAACAAGATTTTGATTCTCCGGAAGCAACCTCAAGGAAGAAAGCCCTTCAAAATGCCTGCATATTCATTTAAACTGCAGCTGAGAGGAACTTCTCTTGCAGGTCAAGTATAAGGATCAGCTGAAGGGTAAGTGATACTTATCTCATCTCCCTGCTGATATCTACATCCTCCTCTGCTTCCAGAAACCATCCTGGGAACTTGCCAGCTAAGCGCACATTCCCCTCCTCACCATGCAGGTTCTAGAATCAGGAGCCAATTTGACGCCTACCAGAAACATCAAAGAATTTCATTTCAGAGGTCCATGCGCATATCCAAGTCTATGTTTTATTTTATCACTCAAAGGAGATTATTTTCATGTTCAGGCAGGAAATGCCTCATTCCTGAGTATCATGAGTGATTAGGGAAGGTCCACAATTAAAGTTAGGCTGCCAAGGAGGGCCCGCGGTGCTGCGGAAATGGACACAGGGCCTGTGGGAGGCTCAGTAAGAAGGCAGCCGCCTCACAGCTTTGACTTTGATACTGAATAAATACGTAGTCTTGCATAGTAATAAGAACAGAGAAAACAAAAAGCTTTTCTCTTATTGTATCTCCCCGACCCCACCTCTAACCGGTAATGGAAAGATGTTTTTAAAACTCGTTCCTGGCACCTCAGGGCCCCCACCTTGCCTCTACCAAAATCTCTAAACCTGGGAGCCAGGTGGAGAAGCAGCCCAGCATATGACACAATAAAAGTTATCATAAAAAAGTACTGGTTATCATTGATTTACGATTAATTATAAGGACATTCTAGGAATACAGGGAAAGAGGCTATATTTTCAATAGAGAACGTGTTTTTTCCTTGCCTCAGGGACCTCCTGCTCCCAGTCAAGATTGATTGTGGGCACTAGAGGAGGGTGAGCCTAGCCCCAGAGAAATTAATAGACTCATTTCCTTTCACACGCTCCTGAAAAATACAAATCAACTTTTATTTGTTTTAGCTAAGCTCTCCTTTTATCTATTCATGCTCCTATCTAAAAATGCAAAAGTCGTTTGAGAAAGGAAGAAAAGGGCCCTTAGAAGGACTTTTAAATTTCTTCCAGTTTTCTAATGAACTTAATAAGCTCCCCAGATACATCTTACAAAGTAAAGAAACCTTCAAAAATGTCCAAGTAATTTTGTTTTCTCCAGTGGCACAGTGCACTCGAGGTAATGGGTAAGACGCATCAGCATGAATTTTACAAGTGTTCAGTTACCAGTGAGAGAAAGTCACAAGAGAAAACACATTTCGCTTTGATATCTTTTAATCTATTTGGATGGAGCTCTGTGGTAAGATTTTTATCGGAGCAGTTTCTTTGAGTCGTCACTTCGAATTCCAGCTGAATGATGACAATTTCAAATATCCCTGCTCTGCCTGTCACGCCACGTGGTTTTTGACATTGCCAGCATCTTTCCAAGATTTTTTATCAAAAGATTAATTTACTAAGTTGAAATCACTGTCACTCTTTTTGCTATCTTTACTCATTTAGTGAGTGTTGCTATGAGAAGGGCACTGCTAGGGACACCAAGATTATAGAAAACAAGTAAAATCGCTTGAGTGTAGCCATCAAAGCCATAAATCTCCTCAGTGTGGCAAAAGAAACATCGGACTCCAGGACAGAAGAAGCATAAAACCGGAGCCACAAATCCACGGTCAGGAGCAATATCTAAGATGGAGTACAGCTGATGGTGACCAAGTTTATGGGATCACTCAAATGTCCAGATGGCTTTCTGCAGACCCGATTTCAAGAAGACTTTGGCCCAAACTCATAGCAAGCAGCAATGGCTTTTTCTTCCCCGTTAGGCAGGGCATAGTTTTATTTACCGGGGCAGCATTTCTCTACTAGCAGTCCATGGACCACTTGCAGCAGTCTTATCACATCTGCTTGATTAAAACTCGGATTATTGGGCTCCACCGCTAAACCTTCTCAATCAGAATCCCTGCACGAGGTCCTGAAAATCTGAATTTTTAATAAGCGGTCAAGGTTCATTATAGGAAAGCATACCCTTGAAATGAGAACTGATGTTATGACCCCGGGGAATAGCAAATCTACACATATTCATTATGTACAGAATCATTTCCAAGTTGATATTGAGGGATCCCAGGCAAAAGGAGCCGTGCTCATCTGCCCTCAAGCAACTGAAATGTAAGCAATATGATAGAAATACCTACAAAAACCACAAAACTGCTTAGCCTGGAAAGGGGTTACAGCAAAGTCAGTGTCTTCCTTAAGAAGCCAGTCACCGTGTCAGAGTTGTCATGGTTCCCCGCTAAAAAGGTTCCCTGCTTTGCTGTTAGAGTAGAATTAAGAAGTTCTGACTCTGCCCTCTGTAGATAAAACTAACGGTATTGGTATTTTCCCCCTTAACTGTCCAGTAATGCATGTTACTCGTATCCACTAGAGAATGTATGAGGATTAAGCTCCTCCAGAATGTTAAGACTTTTCAACAAGATGAGGCTACGTGGAGAGCATGCAAGCTATGCAACGTCTGCTCACACCACTCTGCAGCCTGCCCCATGTCTCCAGGGCCTGGAATAGTCTAGTTTTCAGCCTCAAGGTCTACTTGATCTGAGACAACCTAGTTGGAGTGGAATGGATTCTACTGCCTCTTTGCAGTCACTCTAATGGGTTTCAATGTTGTTTTATGTTAATGAACAAAATTCACATCATCTCTTAAGAGCTTATCTTCTACGAAAAATTTTTAGTCATTAAATTATGACTTATTCATAATATTATGACTTCCGGGAGCAGGAAAGACATATAGGAAATTGTGTATAGCTTCAAATTTTGGCTTTAAACCAGACTCTACAGCACATCTAAGCTCATTATCTCATACACATTAGATGCTTCAGAAAACCTGCTTTGATTTGTTGTTGTTGTTGTTTGAATTGATGGATTTATTATGGAGACAAGAACTGGAAAGGGTATTTAAATTCCAAGAATGATGAAGAATAGTGTCCCCAAATAAGTTAATAATAAAACAGCATTCCAGGCAGGTGTTGCCCAAAACACTCATCATTGAGCCTAGAACAACAAAAAAAATGAGTTGCCTCTCTTTTTTTTAATTGGATTCATTCGGGTGACATCCTATCTAATAAAAGACAAAAAGGGTAATTGACCATACCTTCGCTACGCTTCCCATTGGCTAATCAGGGTGATGTGCAAATTAACCACCAACAAAGATGATGGTTAATTTGCATACATAGGCTCCAACCAGTGGAGCAAAGCCAAACATACCCGAAGCCGCCGAGCAGCAAGGCCTCACGGCCCCAGGATCAGTGGAGCAGCGAAGCCTGATGGCTGTGGGGGGGAGGCTTTGGTCGGAGCCCAGCCAGAGCAAAGGCCTGGGTCCTGGGTGCCAGAGGAAAACTGGTGCCAGCAGTCAAGGGAAGGGAAGGCCTATTGCAGGAATCTCTTCGTGCAACAGGCCTCTAGTTGGTTAATAAAATGATACAGGTTTCAGGTGTACAATACTGTAATACATCATCTGTATATTGTATTGTGTGTTCACCATACACAATATGTCAAGTCTCCTTCCATCACCATTTATCCCCCCTTTACCCTTTTCTATTGTATATCCCCCCTTCCCTTTGGTAATCACCATATTGTTGCCTCTGTATATGAGTTTGTTTTTTCCTTAATCCCTTCACCTTTTACACCTAGTCCCCAACCCCCATGCCTCTGACAGCTATCAGTCTGTTCTCAGTATCTATGAGTCTTTTTCTATTTTGTCTGTAGTTTATTTTGTTCATTGGATTTCACATATAAGAGGAATTATATGGTAATTATCTTTCTCTGACTGGCTTACTTCACTTAGCATAATACTCTTCAGGTCCATCTATGCTGTCACAAAGGGTAAGAGATCTTTCTTTTTCACTGCTGCATAGTATTCCATTGTGTAAATGTACCGCAAGTTTTTTATCCACTCATCTACTGATGGACACTGGAGCTGTTTCAAAATCTTGGCTATTGTAAATAATGCTGCAATGAAGATAGGGGGACACATATGTATAGAGCATCAGCCTGCGGACTGAAAGGTCCCAGGTTCAATTCCGGTCAAGGGCATGTACCTTGGTTGTGGGCACATCCCCAGTAGGGTGTGTGCAGGAGGCAGCTGATCGATGTTTCTCTCTCATCAATGTTTCTAGCTCTCTATCCCTCTCTCTTCCTCTCTGTAAAAAATCAATAAAATATATATTTTTAAAAAAAGAAGGTGGTCTATTTTCACTTCTTTGCTTGTATCTTTCCAGTTTTCCCAACACCATTTATTGACAAGACTATTTTATACCATTGTATGTTCTTGTCTCCTTTGTCAAATACTAATTGACCATAAAGGTGTGGGTTTATTTCTGGGGTCTCTTTTCTGTCTCATTGATCTATATGTGTGTTTTTATACCAGAACCATGCTGATTTGGTTACTATGGCCTTATAGTATATTTTGATATCACGTAGTGTGATTCCTCCAATTTTGTTGTTCTTTCTCAAGATTACTGTGGCTACTTGGGGTCTTTTGTGGTTCCATGTAAATTTCTAGTTCTGTGAAATACACCATTGGTATCTTGATAGGAAGGCAGCTATGCTCACCACTATACCACCAACGCTGGTATCTTGACAGGAATTGCATTCAATCTATAGATTGCTTTGGGTAGTATAGCATTTTAATTGTTCCTATCCATGAACACAATATATGCTCCAATTTATTTATATCTTTTTCAATTTTTTTTTTTTAGTGCCTTATAATTTTCCAAGTACAAGTATTTTACATCCTTGGTTAAATTTATTCCTAGGTATTTTATTTTTTGATGCAATAATAAATGGGATTGTTTTCTCTGTTTCCCTTTTTGATAGTACATTATCAGTGTATAAAAATGCAACTGATTTCTGGATATTTATTTTATATCCTGCTATTTTATTGAATTCATTTTTAAGTTCTAGTAATTTGGGGATGGAATCTTTAGAGTTGTTTATACTCAGTATCATGTCATCTGCAAATACTGATAGTTTTACTTTTTCCTTTCCAATTTGGATGCCCTTTATTTCTTTTTCTTGTCTACTTGTTGTGGATAGGACTTCCAGCACTATGTTGAATAAGAGTGACAAAAAGCAGACATCCCTGAATTGTTCCTGATCTTAAGGAAGAAAGCTTATAGATTTGCCAATTGAGAATGATGTTGACTGTGGGTTTGTCACATATGGCCTTTATTATGTTGAGGTATGCTTCCTCTATTCCCAATTTGTTGAGAGTTTTTATCATAAATGGGTGCTGGATTTTATCAAAGGCTTTTGGGGGGCATTTATTGATATGATTATGTGGTTTTTATCTTTCATTTTCTTTATGTACTATATCAAATTTATTGATTTGTGAATATTGTACCAACCTTGAATCCCCAGAATAAATCCTACTTGATCATGGTATATGATCTTTTTAATGTATTCCTGGATCTGGTTTGCTAATATTTTATTGAAGATTTTATATCTATGTTCATTAGGGGTATTGGCCTGTAATTTTCTTTCTTTGTCGTGTCTTCATCTACTTTTTTAATTAGGTTAATGTTGGCCTCATAAAATGAGCTTGGAAATGGTAAGAATTCCTTCTTTTTTACAGCAACATAGTATTCCATCGTGTAGATGTACCCGAGTTTTCTAATCCATTCATCTGATGATGGGCACTTGGGCTGATTCCAGATCTTAGCTATGGTAAATTGTGCTGCTATGAACACATATATCCTTTCTGATTGATGTTTCTGTTTTCTTGGGATATATTCCTAGAAGTGGAATCACTGGATCAAATGGGAGTTCCATTTTTAGTTTTTTGAGGAAACTCCATACTATCTTCCATAGTGGCTGCACCAGTCTGCATTCCCACCAGCAGTGCACGAGTGTTCCTTTTACTCCACATCCTCTCCAGCACTTGTTTGTTGATTTGTTGATGATAGCCATTCTGACAGGTGTGAGATGGTACCTCATTGTTGTTTTAATTTGCATTTCTCGGATGATTAGTGACTTTGAGCATGTTTTCATATGTCTCTTGGCTTTCTGAATGTCCTCTTTTGAAAAGTGTCTATTTAGGTCCTTTGCCCATTTTTTGATTGGATTGTTTATCTTCCTTTTGTTAAGTTGTATGAGTTCCCTATAAATGTTGGAGATTAAACCCTTATTGGTGATAACATTGGCAAATATATTCTCCCATGCAACTGGCTTTCTTGTTGTTTTGTTGATGGTTTCTTTTGCTGTGCAGAAGCTTTTTATTTTGATGTAGTTCCATTTGTTTATTTTTTCTTTAGTTTCCAATGCCCTGGGAACTGTATCGGTGAAGAAATTGGTTGGGCATATGTCTGAGATTTTGTTGCCTTTGGATTCCTCTAGTATTTTTATGGTTTCCCGTCTTACATTCTTACCATTTGCAACAGCATGGATGGATCTGGAGAGCGTTATGCTAAGTGAAATAAGCCAGTCAATGAAAGAAAGGTACCACATGATCTCACTCATTTATGGATAATTAAGACCATTATAAACTGATGAACAAAAATAGATACAGAGGCAGAGCAACATTGAACAGACTGTCAAACTACAGCAGGAAGGCTGGGGAGGGTTGGGAGGGTGGGTAAGAGATCAACTGAAGGACTTGTATGCATGCATATAAGCATAACCAATGGACACAAGACACTGGGGGGTATGGGAGGCTAGAGGAAGGTCAAGGGGGAGAAAAAAAAGGAGACATATATAATACTCTTTGTAATACTTTAAGCAATAAAACAATTAAAAAATAAATTAAATTAAATTAAAATGAGCTTGGGAGTCTTCCCTCCTCTTGAATTTTTGGAAAAACTTGAAAAGGATGAATGTTAGTTCTTCTTTGAATGCTTTTAAGATTCTCACTTTGTCTTTAAACTTTGTAATTTTAATTATGACATGACTTGGTGTGGACCTCTTTGGGTTCCTCTTGTTTGGTACTTTCTATGCTTCCTGGACTTGTGTGTCTTTTTCCTTCACTGGTTTAAGGAAGTTTTCAGTAATTATTTATTCAAATAGGTTCTCAATCTCTTCCTCTCTCTTTTTACCTCTGGCACACCTATGATGCAGATGTTATTAGGTTTCATATTGTCCTAAAGATTTCTTAAACTATCCTCATTCTTTTAAATTCATTTTTCTTTTTCTTGCTTTAATTGGATTTTTTTTTTCTACATTGCTTTCAAATAACTGATTCAACCCTCTGCTTCATTCAAGCTACTTGTTTATTCCTTCTAGTTTATTCCTAATTTCAGGTATTGTATTCTTCATTTCTGACTGGTTGTTTTTTATGGTTTCTATGTCATTTTTCATACTGTTGTAGTTCTCATTAAGTTCCTTGAGCCTCTTTATAACCATTTTTCTGAACTTTATATCTGATAAGTTGCTTGCCTCTATTTTATTTAGTTCTTTTGTTTGGAGATTTCTCCTGTTCTTTCATTTGGGGCATGTTTCTTTGTCTCTCCACATTAGCTGCCTCTTTGGGTTTATTTCTGTGTATTAGGAAGATCTGCTATAGTTGTCAGGGTGAGGCCAACTGAGTTTATTAGGCCCAAATAGAACAAGATTTGGCTGTGTTAAGGGAGGGCTCTACCCCAGTAGGGTGTACAAGGGAAAAAAGTCCCCTATCTACTCTAGAGCCACACAACTCAGTCTGTTCCAGATTCTTCCCAGGGCCTGATTTCAGGGGGTCAGGGACCCAGGGAGTCATGTGGCTAGTGGCTCTCCCTTGAGAAGGAGGCGCTGGTCAGGGTTGGAGAACATTGGGGTAGGGAGCTGACCCCTGCCTCTGAGCCACACAACTCAGTGTGTTCCATATTTGCTCCTGGCAGAGACACCAGGAGTTGGGAAGGTACTACCTCCTGTGAGTGGGAGGCACCAGTCAGGTTTCAAGGAAGGTGGGGGGAATAGGCCCCACTCCAAAGTCACATTACTCAGTCACTGATACCCCCTGAGTCTACCCAGATCTCTACACCTCAGCCCAGGAAGCTGGGTTCTAATCACCTCAGGTTTGAGGGTCAGGGAGTCTACAGGGTGGGGCTATTGCATATTCCTAGGCTGATGCCACATGGAGGGGAGTGCACTACCCAAGAAAGATGGTATCTGAGATGTGGGAGCAGAACCCACCTCAGGGATCCTGGTGGTTGTCCCTTCAGCTCTCTCCCCAAAGCCACAAACCCCTGTCTTTCCTCACATGACTCTGGTCTGCTCTCCACCCTCCCTCTGCCAGAGCCCAGGGCAAGCGGCTGTGAATTGCATTTTGTGTGTTGGCCCTTTAAGAGGGTGCCCGTGTCTCTAGATGATTCATGCCTCTCCATGATGGACAGTATCTCCACTGATTTTCACAGCCAGATGTTATCTGGGTGCCTCTTCCTGGCTCTGATGGTCTGGTTGGGGAGCCTGGCTTTGGGTTGAGATGCCATGCTTCTCAGAGGGAACCTGCACGGCTGAAACATCTGTTCTGAATCTCAGCCACTATCTGTGGGAGCAAGAACAGCCCTTTTCACTTCTCTGTCCTTCCTACCAGTCTCCATGTGTCTTCTTCTGTATATCCTTCATTACAAGACTTCTGCAGCTATTTTCCATTGGTTATTCAGGTTGATTGTTCTATAATTTAGCTGTAATTCTTGTTTGGCTCTTGGAGGAGGTGGGTGTACCATCTACCTACTCCACTACCATCTAGGATCTCTGTATTCTCTTCTTTGAGTTCCTTCTTTCTTTAATATAGGAAGTAGCTGAGGGTAATATTTTTGGCTTTACAGTATCCAATATTTAGGCATGTATCTGGTTCAGTGTCCTATAATGAACACAGCAGTTAATGTAGATCTATACACCATGCATGGATTTTTTAATCTACAAATCTGAAAGTGGAAGCTGAAGCTGGGACCCCGGAAAGCAGTGGGAGCTGCAGGGGCAGTGTGACAGGTAGAGATGAGCTCTGTCTGTCACTGTCAATGAGCTAAGCCCCTGTCATCATGTGTCATTATCTGTAGGAGATGAGGCAAGAATTCTATAAAAGGGAGATATTTTGAACTATGCCTTCAATATGTAAAATGCAATGATGAATATTTCCCAAATAAATATATCTCCAGCAGAAGCAAAAGTGAATAATGAGACAGATTCTGGGATAGATACTGAGAGAGAGAAAATTAGATAGGTCTGAACCCTGCTGAGGAGCAGGAAGA
Organism: Myotis daubentonii; assembly: GCF_963259705.1. Taxonomy (NCBI): domain Eukaryota; kingdom Metazoa; phylum Chordata; class Mammalia; order Chiroptera; family Vespertilionidae; genus Myotis; species Myotis daubentonii. The sequence continues at coordinate 74,273,605 of NC_081846.1, forward strand.
AGCAGGAGGGTCAGAGCATTGCCGCCTCACCCCTGACAGTGGTTTCCATGACATCCCCGGCACCTACGGGCATATATCTTCCCCACAAACAGATGATCATAAGAATGCTACCTGAAGCTACTGCGAGGACTACATTTTCCAATTAGCTTAAATAATAAACAGAAAACAGCATGGTGTGGGAAGACTTAGACTCATAAATATGCTCATAGCTCTTGACACAACCTAAACCTTGAAATTGTCCTGTTCAAGCAAGCACACTTTTCTTAGTGTGTTTTAAATAGCTTTTTGATATTTTATATGATGAAATAAGAAGTGCACATAAACCACTTAGGCTGCTGACCAAAACACACTGTTTATCTCAAGTAAAAGCCCTGGTATGATTGAGTTGTGAACTGTTCTGGTTGATTATTTTATGTAAAACGATTTCTACTTGAAAGAACAACTGACAGACAACTATCTATTTAGATTTGGGCATTTGGCAATTTGAGACTATAATTGTTCTCCATTTCTCTAAATTCAAAGAACACTTAGTGTTGAATAGTATAATGTCTCATATAGTCTTTACATTAAGATACAGATGACCAGCTAAAAAATGGTAACACATATGACTTTCGATGAAAGAATCTGGGAAACAAAAATACTCTAATCAAGGAGTCAAAATCTGGTCCATGGACAAATAGGGGTTCCTGAGACCCCTTTGGGGGTCATAGGATCGAAACTATTTCATAATAATACAAATAAGTGATTTGCCTTTCTGTTGTATTGACTACACGTTGGCTGCATAAAAGTGTAGGTGAAATGGCTGCAACCCCAGGAAGAATCAAGTGAGTGGTACAAACTGTAGAAATATAAGTAAATACATAATTAGTGCTAGCTTTGCTTAAGAACTTTCTCGATCAAGTAGTAGCAATACATTTTATTAAATATTGTCACTTGAATACATATCTCTTTTATATTTCGTACGATAAAATGAGAAGCACACAGAAGCACTTATGCTACTTTCCAAAGCACAATGATTATCTCAAGTAAAAGCACTGATGTGATTGAGTTGTGAGCTCTTCTAGTTGGTTATTTCATGTAAAACTATTTCTACTTGAAAGAACAAATGACAGACAACCATGTTTATTCAGATTTGGGTATTTGGCAATGAAAATGGAATGAAGTTAGCCTTTTACATCAGGGACAATAACTGATAGTATATGTTTCCAATGAGAAAATTTTCAAGTGACTACTAGAATTTTGGAAAACGTGCATCCACACTGTGAGCTTGACATTTTCCTAATACTTAAAACACATTTCCTGATGAGATCAGTGGGGAAATTAACTAATATGCTTTTGGATATTATATAATAAAATGTGTTAATGTTCAGAAGAAATGATCGATGTGTGATACTATAAAATCATGCATGAGCCATGCAAAATGTAAGATAGATGAGTGGGTCATTATAAAGCAGAAAATAAAGAAGTTCATTTTTAGCATTTCAGATTTCACATTTCAATTAGCATGTAAGAAATTACCACTTCTAAATTTCAGTGACATATTAAATAGAATATGTACAATTACCTAAAAAGGTATTAAAATATTCCTCCCTTCTAAATATACATCTGTATGAGACCAAATTTTCTTCAGTTTACCTAACTAATAGATTGCAACACATTGAAAGCAGAGCAGTGTAGGAATAAAGTTAAGCTAGTCATAGAACAACAGATTTGAAAAATGCAAAATATGTTATTTTCCCACTATTTTTTGTTTCAGAAAACATAATTAATTTTTCATAAAAATATGGCATTTATACTAATATTTCATAGAATTGTTATTATTTAAGTAGAATAATAAAGAAATGTTTTAAAATTCCTTTTAATTTCAAATATTGTAACTGTCAATAGGAAAAACCACATTGAAATTAAAAAAGCTCTTGCAGTTTCTAAGTTTAAGAGTGAAAAGAGGTCCTAAAATTAAACAGTTTGAGAACTACTGCCCTAAGTCAAGGGAGAATCTGTGAGTCTACTGTCTATTCCAAGAAACTCAAGAGGAGAAGAAAGGAGAGTTATCAGCAGAGCAAAGGGCAATGAAGAGTGTAAGACCCACTCTTGGTTTATATCCTGTAATTGGATAAATTGTGAAAGAGGTAGACCATCCTTTAGTGGCCCAAAGAACAATGAACACTTGCAGGTACAGAAGAAGAAAACTTTTCTCTTCTTCCCTTCTAAGTTCTTTTTGGCCTAATAATTAAATTGACATAAGACAGGTTAACAGGAAAAAAGTAATTTTGTTCATAATGGGGCTCAGAGAAATATGAGACTCAGAGAAGTGATCAAAGCAGGCAGGTTTTTTTTTTTTTTATACCATTTAGAAAAAGAAACAATAAATTTGTGAAGAATTGACAAGACAAAGGGATCTGAGGTTGGGTAGTAAACTAGTGAAGAAGAAACAAGCCTTCAGTGGCTCTGAATTCCCCATCTCTGGGGATAAGGATGTCTTCTACCTTCCAGGTGCAGGAAGGGCACTATTCAAGTGGAAGATTTATTTCTTGCTTTCAGAGGACAAAGAGGATCAGAGTTCCGTTGTACCTGCTGTTTCTTAAGTAATCTTAATTTAAAAGAATCAATATGCCAAAGAGGCATACTTTTGGGGTGGCCTTTTCCTGAACCCCATTAGAGGTCAAATCATTCCGTGGGTAACATTTATTCTGCAGAACTACCAGGTGAGACCTCCTCCTCTTAGACTATAAAATCCTTCACCTTTGACAGGAACAAAAGAAGAGGACAATTTCTAGGGGAAGAAGTAAAGAGGATCATCAAAGCAGATATGGCAAAGCAGGGAACATAGTCATGCCAACTAGTGAGAAAGGAGGGTTATTTCAAATAATAGAAAGAAAAAGAAATGGAAGACAAAACTCGAGCATTTGTGTGGGGGGGGGCACTTGTTAGGTGCAGAATACAAGCTCCACCCTTCACATGCACCATTTTCTTTAATTTAAAGGGCAAAATCAAAAGCTGGCTATTGTTATCATAGATCCACTAACCTAACGTTCTTCTTCCAGATATCATCTTCATAAACTCTTCCCAGAATTTCTGAACACTTATGAAGACACTGTGCTGCCTAAACTTCTCTTCACTCCTAGAATAGGGCTGGGAATTAAATGGAATAATGTCTGTGAAGCACTTATATGTTTTCTCATGCTTATTTTCTTCAATATATAGCTGTTTATGGAAATTCTTTTATATTTTTCTTTGATTTTTTTTATATATGTTAGCATTATTACACTTTCAAATCATGGGTCTACTTGTTGAGGATTTACACAGAGTATACTTAATTTTCAAAAGCCATAGTGAGCAAAACAACAAAATGTACAAAACGTAGACCAAAATGGAGTAGGTCACGAGGAAATAGAACAAATATGAACAGCTTTTATGAAGAATCATCCTGCAGCTTTATGCCTCTCAGCATCCACTTTTCAAAATTCATGGTTTGCTGCAAATGAGATGGATTCCTGAGTGTCCTGTATCAAGGACTTTGAGCTGCGGCATGCACCAGTGATTTACAATCATTTAATATAAATATAGACTGTCCTTCCTCTCAGAAGGTCCTAATAGCCCACCACCACTTGCATCTCGGATTGCTGCAGCAGTGAAAAATTATCCGGGAGTTATCTGCCTTCTCCTTCTCAGGACTGCTGACTGCTGGTGTTCAATGGTGTGTCCTCTGGCTATGGAAGCAGTTTATCTAAGAGGTCAATTTAGGGATTAAACCGGCAGGTGAGTCCTGGTTTAGGAGTGAGGTTGACATAACTAAAATAAGCAGTCAGCACAATCAAAGCATCCTATGAAAAGTGTATTCGTGTATTAAAATCCAACATCTTTATCAAATACCCTCTTGCAGAGGCCATCATGCTGCTCGTTGTCAAGTAATTAAAGAGGCACCAACTTTAGAAGTGATTTTAGCTAATGTCAGAGGCATTCCTCTCATTGAAGTCTGCCTAATCATTACATCATAATGGACCAAAAAGTAAAATTCAAAATTGCTGAAGGCATGAAACAAATCTGTTTTCATCTTGCCTAATTATCTGAGGTGTGACTACATATCTGATTTCACAATTTTGGGAGCAGAATCTCCACGGTGATTCTATGCAGCAAATTTCTTTTTATAAGCGTGAAGGAAAAGTTTCCCAAATCAAGGGGGGGAACTGTTTTTTAACATCTGTATTCAAAATGTTGAGAATTTATTTATGCACAGTACACACATAAGTCCTGTTAACCTAAAAATAAAAAGCCAAATTGAGAATCAACAAGCATTTATTTTGGATCAAAGAATTATAATTCTGGAAGCACAGATTCAGTCAGAAACCCAAATAATGTCCCAATTATAGGATATGGGTAAGAGGTTTTATGAGAAAAGGAAAGAATAATTACATGAATAGAAGAAATGAACTCTTGTTGGTACTAACAAGCTGAGTTACTCTTAGTTATCCACATCTGGTTAGTGATTCTATTTTCAAATAGAGTCCAGAGTCATCAGTCATTGTGGTCAAGGTGTCTGCTTTCCTGTTAGTTTTACAAAAAGTTGTTTGGAAGACAGTGTTGGTTTGGCCCAGTCCAAAATTCTGGCCCAATTCAAACATTCCCAAATTTCAAGGAGCAAGGCAGTTCCTCTGGAATGGCTGATGTGGCTCCATTTTAAAATGGCTCCACTTGTGTCAACTTTTACAGCCCTAAGCACATTTTGCTGCTTTATCAAAACAAAAGACTACATGTTTGTTTGTTTTTTAATTTCTTTATTGGTTAAGGTATTACAAATGTGTCCTCATCTCCCATTAACCCCCAACCTCCCCCCCACACTCATGTTCTCATCCCCCTGTTGTCCATGTCCATTTGTTTGGCTTATATGCATGCATACAAGTCCTTTGGTTGATCTCTTCCCCTTATCCCCCATCCTCCCCTACTTTCCCTCTGGGGATTGATATTCTGATCGCTGTTTCTCTGTCTTTGGATGTGTCCCTGTTCATCAGTCTATGTTGTTCTCTATATTCCACAAATGAGTGAGATCATGTGGTATTTATCTTTCTCTGACTGGCTTATTTCACTTAACATAATGCTCTCCAGTTCCATCCATGCTGTTGCAAATGGCAAGAATTCCTTCTATTTTACCGCAGCGTAGTATTCCATTGTGTAGATGTACCAGTTTTTTAATCCACTCATCTGCTGATGGGCACTTAGGCTGTTTCCAAATCTTAGCTATGGTGAATTGTGCTGCTATGAACATAGGGGTGCATATATCCTTGCTGATTGGTGTTTCTGGCTTCTTGGGACATAGTCCTAGAAGTTGGATCACTGGATCAAATGGGAGTTCCATTTTTAGTTTTTTGAGGAAACTCCATACTGCTCTCCACAGTGGCTGCACCAGTCTGCATTCCCACCAGCAGTGCAGAAGGGTTCCTTTTTCTCCACATCCTCTCCAACATTTGTTGTTTGTTGATTTGTTGATGATAGCCATTCTGACAGGTATGAGATGATACCGCATTGTCGTTTTGATTTGCATCTCTCATATAATTCTAAAAAACATGTTTTTATTGATTTTAGAGAGAAAGCAGAAGGGAGAGGAAGAGAGAGAAAAGTGGATGAGAGCGAAACATCGATCAGTTCCCTCCTGCACCCCCTACTGGGGATCAAGCCCACAATCGGGGCATGTGCTCTGATGGGGAATCAAACCGGTGACCTCTCAGTGCATGGGACCACTCCCAATCAACTGAGCCACACCAGCCAGGGCTAGACTACTAAATTTTTAAATCTTTCATTTCCTTTATGATTCCTCAGTTTTCTTAAAGAAATGGTTCCTGAATGTAAAGTTTCTTAGGCTCAATTTCATTGCACATGGCAAGCAGCATACATATTTCAGAATTTTATAAACTTCTCCATGTAGCAAATAAGGTCACTACACTTAGCTTGTAGTCAAGTTCTACATAACTCTTTGTAATGTTAGGACACATAATAAATAATAAGTCCTATTACAAAGTGTGCATTCTTCTAATAATTTACCAATGAGCTGCATTTGTTGAAACACAAAATGTTTTGCCATTAGTCAATCATTTAGCAATTTAACAAATCCCTACTGTGCATCATGGTCTGATTGCAAGAGATTCCACATTGCAGGAGATTCCACAATACTCAATCTGCCTGTCCAAGGAATGTATCCGAATATTTGGGGCACACTAAATCATTTTTGTACATAATTTCCACCATTTCTCCTCTATCCCTAACCTTACCTCCATACTTAAATATTTAGCTAAGTATAAATACTTACGGTTTTCATTTTATTTTATTTTTATATTTTTATTGATTTCAGAGGAGAAGGGAGAGGAAGAGAGAGAGAGAGATAGAAACATCAATGATGAGAGAGAATCATTGATAGGCTCCCTCCTGCATGCCCCACACTGGGTATCAAGCCTGCAACCCAGGCATGTGCCCTGCCCAGGAATTGAACCTTGACCTCTTGGTTCATAGGTCAACACTCAACCACTGAGCCGCACCGTCTGGGCATGATATTCACTTTATATATGAGCTGTGAAATCATTTACTATAGGAAAAATACATTTCTCTCTAGTCTTTTAACTAGATTCATGCACAGGCAAAAGATTTTACAAAAGCATTACAACAAAGAGTAAGGCTGCACTGCTTCCAACCTTCACCCAGCCCGTTCAGATAGAGCCCCAAGGACTAGGACAGGGAGGGCGAGACTGAAGGGCACTGACAAGGGCATGAATATTGAAGCATCCCAACAAACAGGATTCTGTACCCTGAATGAAAAATAGCAAGACACTAGGAAGGCTCGTGGAATCAGAAGGCAAGACATCTGACCTTACTTCTCAAATAAAGACACAGGAGCCAGTAGGACTCTTTCACAGATGAAGACCTAGGAGAGGAATGGCCACGTGCTGCCCATAGGCAGACATAGACTTCCAAAAATCCACTGGCACTTCTTCCCCTTTCATGATACAGGAGCACAGAATGGTGGCCAAATGCCCAAGCATGACATAGAAAGAGTAATGGACCTGTGAGAGCCATACTGAAAAGATACAGACGCATCTGCAAAGCACCTCATTAGATGTGAAGGGTAGCAGAATTCGCCACCTCAAAATATGACTGTAGCAGTCTAGGACTTGCCATCCCCAAAGATTTCACTTTGGCATACAGATTATTTTGAACTGTAGGCATTTGAAAAACAGCAAATGCAGAGAGGGGTTTTCTCTGAGTTCCTCTTATCTGCCTGAAGACAGATCTTTCAAAAGGAACTAAATTGTCATAAATCCCCTCCCATGAGTTTCATCACCTAGGTAAGATTGACTCTTATCACAGAAGAGGAGGATGAAAGTCAACACCACACCCAGACAAACTTTGTCACAAACTATCATAGCTCCCAGCTGTTCTTCTAATGACTAATTCATCTTTCCTAAAAGTAATTACTCTCCCCTCCGAGTCCTTAATAACTTCTTCCCTTTCCCTATTAAAAAAGGCTTTAAACCTGAATTCTAAGCCACCTTGGGGTGTTACTCATTTTTCTCTGTGTATCTCCCATGTACACCTGAGAGGTACTTGTTAATAAGCTTCTGTTTTTATTTCTCTTATTCATCTGTCCTTTATTACAGGAAAGTCAGCCAAGAACTTAGAAGGGTAAAGGAAAAACCATTTTTTCTCCCCTACAATTGAATGACCAATGACTTGATGGGCAATGACTATCTTAGCGGACTTGAGTTTTGATACAGAACATCGAGGATCTAATGCCCCAGTATCCACAGAAGCATTTCCCAAGGCTTAGGCATCAAGTCCTGTAGAATTCAGACAAAACTATCAGGAAAGGGACAATACAAAGCTTCCATGGAGTTGTGTGTTGTCCACCCAGTGAATTGGTAAAAATGGAAATTGACTAATTATAAGAGATAAAGGAAGTTGTACTTTTCTCATATCTTACAATTGTGGGTTGATATTCATGGCTAGCACTCCAGCATAAAATCATTAGCACACAATCAGATCCTACCTTACAGGCAGTAAGAGCTCCAGGACCTCACATTATTGAAGGCTGCCTATGTACAGACACTGTGTTAGAGTTGAATGTAAGTCACTCTTTAAGTATAACATAGAAGGTTTTCACAAGAGAGAATAAACCAGAGCTGGCCATTGGAGGACAGGTAATATTTATCAAAGCTGGTTGTCAAGGAAAGAAAATTGACTTGAGAAGAACAGGAAGAGAAAAGAAAGGAGGAGAAAGTGGGGTCAGTATTACATGTCACGGAGTAAGAGAGTAGCCGGCTAGGAATACTGTGCATGTGATGTAGAATGAAATGAAAATATTTGACCAGGAATAGTAAGGGCACATGATATTAAACAACATTGCATTATGCATGACCATTGACAAAGACCAACTGGAACTTTAAGCAAATATAATCAGTCAGAAGAGTCTCTGGGAGGAGCTAGGGCTTATGGAAGTTCTCACAACTATGTAATCACAAGGACCCTGCATGCGATAACCTTAAAGGAAGAACTCTATGTTTATAGTTAAGGTCTATGGTTCTAACTTTCACTTCCCTTTTTTTCCTTTTCCCATCTTGGCATGCAGGCCAGGTGGTTTGCCATGGCTGCACCCATTGGGATATAACCTTTGCTTTTTATTGAATAAATCCTTTTTGGTGACAAAACACCTAGTCAATATTATTTTTCAGTCCACATCATATAAGATCAGAGGTGATCAACTCAATCCATGTTAGAAATCTCTTAAATGTGATCATTTCCAATATTTATAAGCAATCTTAACAAAGAGTTTTTCTGAGACTAATTGGCACACCAGATTGCTCTTCTCATTCTCCCAAGTGTCTGTGTGGCTGAAGGCACAGATAATAAATTGCAGAGCGAAACAGCATAATAGGCAAGGAGGAAGATTTTGGAGAAGGATCTTTCATCAGCAGCCCTGCAAGAGAATGGCACTTACATGAAACTGATTTTCAGTGGTGAAATTATGCTTATGATGTTCCTTTGTACTAGTTAATACTGACAGCATTAAAAGAAATGCCTAAAAGACAGGCACTAAAATGTCACCAGTAAACACTGACCAGTGTTTTTGCTAAATTTCTCAGGCACTGCTTTTTAGTGATGCCTCATCAAACAAAGCAGATAATTCTCTAGAGCTATGAAGTGAAGAAAATGAATGTATCTACATTCCCTCACATGTAGGGAGACACCCACTGCCTCTCATCATCATGACACAGGGTTGTTGTTTTTTTCCCTTTGAGGATTTTCAGACAGGAAAGCTTACATCTTTCTCAGATTGAACTCAGAGAATGAATAGACAAAATAAATCAACATTAAAAAAAAAGGCCCTTAGAACATTAATGGATTCCTGGTATTGAGTGGAGTATTGGCTTTTCTTAGGCTTTTTCCATTATACATAGAAACATGTTTATCTATTTAATTAAGAATTAGACTGGTAGCTTGATAGTGATAGCAGGGGGGAAATCATATTCTACTGTTTCTCTGCTAGTTGTGGTAAAACAGAGACTAAAAGGTGCAATCTGAGGGTAGTCACTCAGCTGAATTTCTGGAAGCTTTTAAGCTCTGTCCTTTGTCATTTTCTTCCTCAACATCTAGCAGTTTCATTATGGACTATCGTTAGCCCGGCTGCTGTCTAATTCAAGAAAATAAAGCTTGCAGTCTTTTGATCTCCAATATATTTTTTAGAATTATATGCAATTATTCTGAAAGAAGAAACTAAAGAACTGTCCTGGAATTCATTTTAAGAATATTATTACTCACATAGTACATTTACTAGGTAATTTAGAGCAAAATATTTTATTGGATTACTAATTATATTACAGACATTATATTATAGTTTTGAGCTTGTGCTAAAATATCCTCGGAATGAATCATAATTCTAGGATTAATAGACTTACAGGTTTTGAGAAAAAGGAAGTTTTTCTTTGAAATACTGCAATTCGTGCTTTGCATTGCTACTGAATAACACTGCCTTCTCCAGTTATTCTGTGGAATGTAATTTAGAGTGCTATGTGAAGAATCTTATTATAACTTTGAATTTTGACAATGACATTTTACATCAAAAGGCAAATTTGTGGAGAAACACCAAAAGCAGTAATTTTGAGGCTCTTACAGAGAGTTGAGTACCTTGTGCTATGACCACAAACAAGTATATGCCTAAAGGTACAGTTGCCATCTCAGAAGAAAGTCTATTGATTTTAGCAACAGTCACAATCAACCATTTACTTGGGGTCAGCCAAGTAGTAAAGCTACCTGTTTGAGTTGAATATTTATGCCAAAGTGAATGTAGAGCAATTAAAATGGAATAATTGGCAGAAAATAGGCTCCCTCTTCAGAAAACTTTTGAGCTATGAAAAAAAAATTCAGTGTTCATTTCCTGAGTATCTGTTGGACTGTGGATTCCTAACATGAAGAGAGGAGATGAAATCAATGAAAAGCCAACCAAGTACTAGTAAGTTGCTGGCTTCAGGGAGTTAGTTGGCATGACCTTGCCAAGGTCACCTGGGGCAGCACTGAATTTTGAGGACAAGCCTCCTAACTTCAACATCGGGTCTCCACCTTCTAATCATCCTGATTATCTCAGGGAAGGAAATTGTGGTTGTTTGTTTGTTTAGTGTTCTGTGTGTTGGCGTGCAATCCCCAGGAGTGTAGGCTAGGGATTTAGAAATTGGCTTCTTCTTGGGAACGGCATTGAGAGCGTAGGTTGGGAGCTCAGGGTGGCCTCATAAAAAGAGCATAAAAGGGAGCCGAAAGCCTAAAGTTCAGAACCTGTTTGAAGGTTGTTTTAAGGATCAACGAAAGTAATGCCAGTGGGAGGTAGTAAAAGGTACACTAGGAAGGGAATAGAGGTATGAAGGTTTGTTGGTTGCAAAGTTAACCTTTAATGACTATATGTACTTGGACAAATAATTGAACTCCTAGATCCTGAACCAGTAAAATAAAGGAATTGGATTAAAATCACTGTATATTACATAGGATATTTTACATTTGTTCTATTTAGAAAACAAAACAAAACATAATTTTTAACTGCTTTTTCTTCAGTTAAAGGCTTCAGATGTTTTGATTTATCCTTAGTCTATACAAGGTATTGTCTCATAAAAACTAAGTCTTAATAGAAATGTATTCAATGAATAAAGTTATTCTTGAACAAATGACTAAATAAAAGATTTCATAACATAGGGTATCATTTTGTAATTGGTAATGAAACCAACAGTAATCAAATTAATTACTTCTGCTTACCACTGTTTCTCCAGGGCTATATATTATAGGTCTGTCTGAATAGAAATACAATATAGTTATTCTTCCCAATCTCCATTCAATCCTACATATCCTCTCGTCATCTATTGTTCTGGGCTGCAACTTGTTTGTGCAACTGATAAAATCAGTGTCTTTCAGATTTTTGTCAACTTCTAAAGGGGATGAAATGCATCTTTGGAAATATCCCTGAAACAATTAGCCATAAATGAACTTGCTTAAGAAGTAGGCAATTGGTATGATTGCTAAAGATTTCACCTAATATGATGCCTAAAATTACCAACCTAACAACGTCAAAAGTTTAAGGTCCAAGTATCCTGGTCATTTGGGTTATTAAATCATACTGCCTAAAAATGTTGCCAATCCCATTGCTAGAGATTATTCTAAAAGTAATCAAATTGACAGTATTCACCCCCACTGTTTAGTGAAGATAGAATGGTCCAATTGATCACGGTCAGCATGCCTACACCTTATCTTATGTCGTGTGCCCCACTCCTAGGCCCCTTTATTTAAACTTGACAAGAGTTCAGAAGAGAGAAAAATCACTATTAGGTGAGAAAAATAATGCAGAATTCATTATCCCGTTTGAATTGTTGACAGAATATTAGGGAAACCAGGCCACCATGGCAGCATGGAGACCAGAAAGCTGGGTATCAAAACTAGATGTGGAAACTGTGAGGGGAGAGTAGAGGAATCCTGAAAATAACCTTTTCTCATTTTACATTTATTATTTTTCCCTCTCTCTTTTTTAATTTATATTTTTTAAATTTATTTTTTTTATTTTAGAGAGAGAAGAAGAGAGAGGAATAGAGAGATACAAACATTGATGAGCAAGAAACAATTGCTTCCTGCATGCCCCCTACTGAGAATGTAGTCCACAATCTGGTCATGTGCCCTAACGAGGCATTGAACCAGTGACTTCTTGGCTCATGGGTCAATGCTGAACCACTGAGCCACACAGGCCAGGATCATTTTAATTTTTTTCAAAGATCAGCTCAACTCATTAAATCTGACTATTATATTTGCCATTGAACCAGAACTCTAAGGTAATATCATGGTGAAGAGAGACAAGGTGTGCATACAAATGGTTGGGAATTAAATTGGGCGGTAAAGGCCAAATCATTTCTTTTCTACTTTAATTTGGACTTGCTACCTATTTAAGACAGTTTAAACCAATTCTAACTGAGTGTTTGGGTTCTAAATTCGGGTTTAAATTATGTCATTGATTATTGGGCACACATGGAAGTGCCTGATGGTGTAAAATTTGAGATCCTAAAAGAAAACTGAGTTTATTTCTCCGGTTGGATATCCTTACCTTGTTTGAACAACCTGGAGCCGTAAATGTGAGCGTGTATCTGAAAGGTATATGAAGGAAAGTTTAACATTGGAGCTGGGTCAGCAGACATTCAATCAAAGCCCTACCATTCAGCATTTATTCTACTTATCAAGTGGCAAACGCTTGTAAACGTAACGATTTTAAGTGGCTTCAGCTAAAGTGATAGTGCTTTTAGCCAATGTCTAACAAGAATTTATTTAGAAGAGGAGGAATCTCTGCTTGATTAGGAACAAAACAATAAGATATTTGCATGCTCAGCTGAGCTAAGACAATACATGAAGGAAAGCACCACCCTGGCCAGAGGGGTAATATACAACCAGCTGCTCTGTGAGACTAGACCTGCCGGTGGCCAAAGGTCAGAGAGGTTGTGCTTGGAAAGGATGGGCCTGGGAAACATGGGCTCAGAGACCAGGAAGGCTAGAAAGAAAGGAGAACAAAAGAGAGCAGAGAAGAAAGGAGAGGTGGGAGGTGCCAAGCAGGAGAGGAAGGCCGGCAAAAGGAGGAAGCCAGTATTGCCAAGGGAGGGGGCTATGTCATCAATTAGCATCGCACTCTCCCTATTTTTACTCAGCTATTTTTATGTTCCAAGTGCCCTCTAATATCTTTGCACTATCTGCTAAGTGCAAATCATTTTTCTAGTTGTCAGCTCTTTCCTTTATTATTTTAAAAATCCAGTGAAATGACAATTACGGGAGAAGAAGAGAGATTCATAAGAAAGTTCTTTCCTGGAGAGAGACAACCCCATACCCTCTTAGTGTTACTCTGTCTTGTCAGCCTGTTCTTGGTCATTTAAAAACAAATACAGCTCAGGAATTCTAGGAGCAACCTAGAATACATAAAGAAAAGAATAAAATGCAGAGTGCTCTAAAGACCCTGTGACTCCTACTCACCATGCACTTTATCTTCAAACTAGGTGCTCATCTTCATTGTATTTCCTCCTGAGAAGCACAGAATGTTGAGGAGTTGGAAATAAAATCAACTAATCTATATATCCATTTTACACTGAGTCTCAAAGCCATTAAATGAATTGTCCTAGGTCACACACCAGTCTGGTCATGAAAATAGGATAACACCTAATTTTGCCAGCATTTCTGCAACATTAAGGATGATATCTATGCACGCTTACATAAATATCTGTGAGTCAGTAAACTACCCATTTTTTCTGGTTCACACAACAAACAAAAAAAGCTTAAAAAAAAACCTGTTATTGCCCTGGCCAGTGTGGCTCAGTTTGTTGGAGCATCATCCCATACACCAAATGGTGGTGAGTTCAATCCCAAGTCAGAGCACATACCCAGGTTGAGGGTTAAATCCCAGGTCGGGCGTGTACAGAAGGCAACCGATTGATATTTCTCTCTCATATTGATGTTTCTCTCTCCCTCCCTCCCTCTGTCCCTTCCTCTCTCTCTCTCTCTAATAAATAAAAAAATATCCTTAGGTGAGGATTATATATATCTATATATTTTTAAACAAACAACAAAAAAACCCTGTTATTATATTTTCTTTTTCTGAATCCATGCATGTCTCTTTTATCTCCTGAGACTGATTTAAAAATATAGAGCATATAAACATGTCTTAGAAATGTGATTTCTTTAATAATTATAGTCTTACTAGGGGCTCGGTGCACGAAATTCGTGCACTGGGTGTGTGTGTCGGGGGGGGGGGGAGTGTCCCTCAGCCCAGCCTGCCCCCTCTCACATACTGGGAGCCCTCAGGCGTTGACCCCCATCACCCTCCAATCGCAGGATCAGCCCCTTGCCCAGGCCTGACGCCTCTGTCAGAGGCGTCAGGCCTGGGCAGGGGACCCTCATTTCCCCCCATCACTGGTTCTGCCCCCAGCCCAGGCCTGATGCCTCTGGCCCAGGCGTCAGGCCTGGGCAGGGGACCCCCAGACCCCTCCGATTGCTGGCTCTGCCCCTTGCCCAGGCCTGATGCCTCGGCCAGAGGCGTAGACCCCCATCACCCTCTGATCGCCTGATCGGCCCCTTGCCCAGGCCTGACGCCTCCGCCAGAGGTGTCAGGCTTGGACAGGGGACCCCCATCTCCCCCCGATCACTGGCTCTGACCCCCGCCCAGGCCTGAGGCCTCTGGCCCAGGAATCATGCCTGGTCAGGGGACCCCCATCTCCCTCTGATCGCTTGCTCCACCCCACGCCCAAGCCTGATGCCTCTGACCCAGGCTTCAGGCCTGGGCAAGGGGACCATCATATCCCCCCAACCCCTGGCTCCGCCCCCCACCCAGGCCTGATGCCTCGGCCAGAGGAGTAGACCCTCATCACCCTCCGATCACCAATCACTGGATTGGCCCCTTGACCAGGCCTGAGGCCTCCGGCAGAGGTGTCAGGCCTGGGCAGGGGACCCCAAGCTCCCTGCGGTTGCAGGCTCCGCCCCTGCCCAGGCCTAACACCTCTGGCCTAGGCGTCCGGCCTGGGCAGCGAGGACCCGCAGCTGCAGCGGCCCCGTGATCGTGGGCTCCGCTTTAGGCCCAGGCAAGGGACCCCTAGCTCCCGGGACTGCCAGCTTTGACCGTGCCCAGCTCCCATCGCTGGCTCCACCCCTACTTCCTGCTATCACTGGCCAGGGCGGCAAAGGCGCCTGATTCTCCGATCATGGCTGGGGGGCAGGGCAAAGGCGGCCCCAGGGCCGCCTTTGCCCTGCCCCCCAGCTCTTAGCTCCCCCCTGGGTTTCCGATCACTGTCAGTGGCAGGGGGCTTCTTCCTGCTTTCCCTTTCGCCTCCCTGCATTGTGCCTACATATGCAAATTAACTGCCATCTTGTTGGCAGTTAACTGCCAATCTTAGTTGGCAGTTAATTTGCATATAGCCCTGATTAGCCAATGAAAAGGGTATCGTCGTACGCCAATTACCATTTTTCTCTTTTATTAGATAGGATGATGTAATGTGTATTAAAATGCAATTACCATTAGTCAAGTTAATAACACAATGAAGAATTCACTTTCTTGGTTCTTTCTGTCTTAAATCCTAGGTTGAATCTTTAGAAGATTTCTTAAATAAAAATAAGTGACCAAACTTAAGAGTTGGAAAGTGTGTTTAAAACTTTGAATTTAATGATCTATTGTTTCATGTATATCAATAGTCAATGAAAATGTATTTTACCTAGAGAGTCTTAAATGGGAACCTGAAAATTAAAAGGATAACATTAGTATGTCATTCTAATATGAAAAAGAAAGTATAATAACATGTAGTCATTAGTCCTTGGACTGAATATATATAACTTCTCTTTAGCTTAGTTCTATTGTTAACAATATTTAGGGTATAATTCTCAGAAAAATCCCCACTGATAAAATGTGTACTTGGTAAAAGGTTAAGAAAAATGTAAAGCATAGGAACTTGCTGCCATCTTGTGGAATGTTTGTTGTTACATTCTGAAATACCTGTTCTCCTTTATTTTCCAGGATGTCATTTTCCATTACTATTAGTTACAGAATAACTCAAGAGTTCCCCAGCAACTAACCAGAACTAATGCCTCTCTACAAAACAAGATGTGAGGAAATCAATGCATTTTGCATCACAGAGATGTTTTATTCAAATCATTGAAGGTTTGTTGTTTTCCTTACCACCCCGTTTCCAGTCATTTAGTTATCTACTTTCCCTGTTAAGTGGATTTAGCACTTAATTTAGTATATTTTACTTGTCAAAGATTCAGAATAGAGGAGAGGCAATGTTAGCAGAGTGTTATCTGAAAAGAAAAGAACAAAGAACACATTCAATTCTGGGAAGTTGAGGGCAGTCCAGGTATGCAGAACAATTCGAATAGGGTAGGGCCTTACTACACAGAGTCTGGTCCTGAGATTGGCATCACCTGAAATCTTTTGGAGATGCAGAAACGCGGGCCCCATTCCAAACTTGCTGAATAAGAAGTTGCATCTTTATGGGATCTCCAATTGATTCATATACACAGTAAAATCTGAGAGGCACCAGTATAAGCCACCACATTTCACTCCAATTACTTACAGCAGAACACACACACACACACACACACACACACACACAGTGTCTTGGAGTGGTGAGAAAAGAATAACAACAAAATATATGGATTTGCCCTGCTGGCGTGGCTCAGTAGTGGAGCCTTGACCTACGAACCCAGGAGGTCACGGTTCAATTCCTGGTCAGAGTACATGCCCTAGTTGTGAACTTGATCCCCAGTGTGGGGTGTGCAGGAGACAGCCAATCAATGATTCTCTCTCATCATTGATGTTTCTATCTCTCCCTTTCCCTCCCTCTCTAAAATCAATAAAAATATATATTTTTCAAAAATACCTGGATTCAAGTCCATGTTACTTAATTTGGTGCACCTGAGTCTAAGCTCCAGTAATTCAATCTTTGTGGACCTGAGATTTTTCATTTGTAATCCGAAGGAAGGTGCTCACAAGATGATTCTAATGTCCCTTCTCATTCTAAAACTCTTTGATTTATTCTTTATGCATCAGTTGTTCATTTGGTTATATAACCATGCATCATGTGCTCATGCATGTTTTATGTTTTATATTCATAGCTTGCAAACTATGTTTGGTCCCAGCGGAAATGTTTTGTCTAGTAAGCAAGGTATTTTAAAAATTTGAAATTATTTGTGAGCATTGTAAAAATTATAAGATTTCACCTTAAATCATGGTATTTGCTGCTTCTCTTAAATCAGAAAACCTGTTAATGCTAACTCACTTTCCACGTGGAAACAGTTAGCCCTGGTGGGACCCAGTTTGCCCCAGCCCTCACCCAGCCCTATTCATTTACATGAATGCTTGTCCCTGTGGGCTTTGGAGTCAGTGACCTCTGGCTTAAATGATGTTTTCAATCAAGTCTTTCAACATGCCCAAAGCCATCAGAGAAAGAGTAATAAAAATGTGTGCTCATTCACAAACGCTAATCTTTAAAGCTGAAAGGTACATTTCTCTGAAGTAATAATACTCTTTTTATGCACCACAGTGCCCTGTTATAACATGAAGTACTCAGAGCATTCACCTGAAAACTGGCATGTCTGCACAGGTACACTTTACTAATTTACCTAGCTCTTCAGCAACTTTTATATGTCTGTATGTATAAAAGCACAGAGAATTCCATTTCCTCTCTATTCAAAGGTCACCAGTAAGTACACTCAAACAAACAGAAGCCATGTAATTGCCTTTTCTAGAGAGAAAAACAAAAAACTTTGATCATAGGGTTTTTATGCAACAAATAATTCTGGAACAATGTGCAGAGTGATAGCACAGGTTTGAAGGAGACAAAACAATCCCTGCCCTTGTAGAATTTGCAGTCTTACGGGGAGATATACAAGTGAATAATTTCAAGAACATGTGATGGTGGTTACGGTAGAGTGGCCACGTGGCTGATCACAGAGGGTGTGAGCCAGCCTAGGAGTTGAGAATGTTCAGGAGGTTTGAAACAGATTTACAGCTGAGACCTGAAGGACAACAGCAGCTGTCCAGTGAAGGGGGTGGGAAGAAGATTCCAGGGAGGAAATAGCATGTGCGAAGCCCAAGGCACAGAAAGTGTAGCATGAAAGTAACGGGAAGACAAACAGTGTGGCTGGAATGAGGAGGAGGAGGAGGAGGAGGAAGGCTACCATGAAATGAATCTGAAAGACAGAGCAGTGTCTAGACAGTGAGCACTCAAGGAGCAGTGGGAGGCCACCAAAGGGCTTATGTGAATGGTCATCTTTGGGCTTTTAAAGTATCACTGTGACTTAAATATACGTCTAAGAGCTTGGATATTCACAGACATGACAGGCATCAAGTAAATTAATAAATGCACTGCCATCAGATTCACAATATATTTTGCCAAATTGATTAAAAATATCAACCCGTCATGCCGTAGAAGCACCGTGGCATGGCGATGAGACATGTTTCATTTTCACAACATTTTTCAATCCTGTCATGAATCTGCGATAGTGTGTGTAACCTCCTTTGGGGGAATGCTGAAAGTCTAAATCTGAGCCTGATGACTGCGAGGCAGGAGGATCCCATTGGCCTCCCGGCCCCTCTGAGACAGGCTGGCCGTGGGGATGAGTCAGTGGTATAGCAGCGACATTTATTCCTGGGCGCGCATGAGTTCGGACGCATTATTCCTTGACCTCTGGGCTGAAAGCCAGTCTTGCCTGGAAGACCCGCCTGTTTCTAAGAAGTCCACAGCCGGTGACTCACTGGGGAGCACACTTCGGTGTTTTAAAGCACTCCTTCTGTTCAACCTACTCACTTTACCCCACGTCCTGCGACCTCTAAGCACAGCCTGGCCTTCCTGCTTGGACAGTCACTGTGTACTTGGGTCTGAACAGCGTTGGAGGTGATTACAAATCACTCAGAGGAACGCAAAGTCTCCATAATTCATCTGGATTTGCTCCTTTTTTAAAAAGCTGCACAAATGTTGCCCACCTGCACCCAGCTTCGCATTTTCCTTCAGTAGCCGATGTTACAGCCACTTTAACGTGTAGTCATTGCTTTCCTTTATTGTGCCTGTACATACCATGAACTAGCAGTTTTCATGCCAATTAACTGGCAGAAGAGCCTTACCCTGGTCAAACTGTGAAATGGATATTTCTTCAACTACAAAAATATGTTTCTCTGTCTTAGCTCTAGACATCTGAACCAGAGAAATCACTGTAAGTGATGAAAAGCATGGTGTGCAGATCACCTCTTGGGCTGCCTGTGGAGAGATTCACATCCCAGGTAAATAACTCTCCAGGCCCCCTAGTCAGGATTTATCAGCTGGAGTCCCCTCCAGACAGAGAAGAGTGGAGATGCAGGCAAAAGCAGCCGTGTGCAGTGTAGCTTCAAAAGGCAGGGAGATAACTAGACAGGTCTGCCTCCAGGCAGGTCCTGGACAAGAGAAAGCCTCGCCGACAGGCAACAGTCTTTGCTGCCTAGAAAGGACGCTGGAAGGAGTCAGGAAAGCAGGGCGGCGAGTCAGCCAGGGCCACTGGGCACAGAACAGAAAGGCTCCTATCAACGTCACTATTACATTTTTATGTAATGATGTCTCAGGAAGAAAAATAATGTGTTTTAATAAAGTACTGATTGTTACTGACTTCGATTCTGAGGGGATGCTGAGCTGTCCTGCTATGGAAAGATAAAGGGGAGCGTGTGTTTGTGTTCGTTGGAAGGGGACCAGATGCAGCTGATATATCTGGGCAGGTATTTATTCTATTTACACACACAGTTGTAACATCAATATGCAACCCAGTTAATGATTCTTATCATCTTATCTTGAGTTCCCAGCCTATGATGTCAGGAAAATTAAATTTTAAGAACACAAAAATCAACTGTGAGAAAGGAAACACATAGCTAACAGATTATTGAAAACAGCCACAACAATATCAACTTTTATATTGAGTTTCTGCAGGTGAAATGGATCAGGGATAACTGATTTTAGAGTTCTAAGTCCGTCTTGGAAACCCCACTTGGGACTGTCCATTGGGTAGCTTTTCTTGTGAAGTCAATTTAGAAATTTGGAATTCTAAAAAAAAAAAAAAAGAAAAGAAAGAAAGAAAACAATAATAACAGACCATGGGAGAGCTGATTGTTACTGACTTAATGCCCAGCGAGATGGACACACTGAAGACTAAATCAGTGGCTTGGTGCCACTTTGCTTTAAATCTCATGTCTTTAACATAAATTAGGGGATGTAAATGTGGTAACACTACACAGTATATTTTATAGTCGTTTTAAGCTACCTAGACTTGCCTAGGGTAATAGAATCCCAGCCCCTAAAACAGTGGTTCTCAACCTTGGCTGCACATTAGAATCACCTGGAATTTTTTTAAAATTTTGATTTCTGGGCCTCATCCTCCGGCCTCATCCTCCGGAATGAGGCCCAGAAATCAGGATTTTAAAAAGATTCCCAGGTGATTCTAATGTGCTGCCAAGGTTGAGAACCACTGCCCTAAAGGATAGCGACATCCCAAATCTTAACATACTCCACCACCACTGGCAGCCACAGCCATTTCGAAGAGCTTGTCTATGACCGTCAGGCCAGGAGGTGATTGCTTCTAATAGAGAAAGAGGAGGGAAAGGTTCGAGAATCAAGGACTATGTCATTGTAGATAAAGGCCATGGACAGAGCCAGAAAAGGCCTCTCTCTCAGACACCTGAATAGGACACTGGAACACACAGGAGAAAGTCAAGTATGAGAAGCAAGAAATATAAAGAGATCAACACAGATGGAAAAATTCTCCCTAGCCTAACTCTGCTTAATAGCAACATTTCCCAGTGTATATAATAAAGTATTATATGACCAAACAGTGTAATCCACCCCCATGGAATGACAGGGCCATTTCTATGGCTTATATAGCCATATTGTGGGTGCACACGATTTACATTTCTGAGTGATGATGGGTATTACTTGACCCAGGAGGGTCTATCATATCTAATAGATATTTATTTGTATCAACCAACTTGCTTTATGTAAATCAGGCCATTGGTGAGTTCTACATATTATCAGAAACCAGAAAGAGCTTTCTAAAGTGAAAACCTAAAATCTTTCAACAGCTACCATCACATATCAGAGATATGTCCTCCTTAGCCTACCATGTCAGATGCATCAGAACTTGGATCCTACCTACCTTTCCAGTCTCCCCCTACTTGATGCTCCAGCAAAAT
The DNA here is from genome assembly GCF_963259705.1 of Myotis daubentonii. Lineage (NCBI taxonomy): Eukaryota > Metazoa > Chordata > Mammalia > Chiroptera > Vespertilionidae > Myotis > Myotis daubentonii. Next base: position 74,294,843 of record NC_081846.1, read on the forward strand.
AAAACTACTTTTGTTTCACCAACAGGACAAATGGAGTCTTTTACTCATGCTTCAGCACATAAAGTCCTTTCTCATAAATTCCCCTTATCCTTCCCCATCCTGCTAACTTTTTCAGTCTTCAGTACTCAGTTCAGCAGCCTCTTTGCCCAGTAGCCCTCCTCACCACCAACTCTACCCCTTGTACCACCAGGCTGGAGGACCCGCCCTCTTTCTCACATAAGGTGAGAACCGTGTATGCAAATGATCTTGTTATTAATTTTCCTGTCAATAAACTATAACCTTAAAGTGAAGAAATCTGTCCTTTAAAAAAAATTCTACTGTCTGACAAAAATCTGGCTGTCAATAAATAAACATGTCACTGCATAAATATGCATCTGGTGAAACCTATGAATATGCAAGATAAACACATTGACAATGTTTTCTGAGTTTGTTTACATTCTTCCCATTCCCTAAGTCCGTGGTCAGCAAACCGCAGCTCGCGAGCCACATGTGGCTCTTTGGCCCCTTGAGTGTGGCTCTTCCACAAAATACCACGTGTGGGTGCGCACGTACAGTGCGATTGAAACTTCGTGGCCCATGCGCAGAAGTCAGTATTTTGTGGAAAAGCCGGTATTTTGTGGAAGAGCCACATTCAAGGGGCCAAAGAGCCGCATGTGGCTCGCAAGCCGCAGTTTGCTGACCACTGCCCTAAGTGATTCTGATGTGCAGTCTTCAACCAAATGTAACAGACACTAAGTAAAAACCAGCTTCATTCCCCCAGGCCTGGACAACACATACCACCAATTGCAAGTAAAAATGTCTAAACCTTAAAGCTTAGTCCAAAGTAAAGTTAGAGATTAATACAGCTTTGTCAATAATTTAGAAATGTGAAGCCTCCTAAAACAAAGTTGTCTGGCTTGAATCGTCTCTACATTCCCTATAGGTGGATCTAGCTCACTGAAAAATTAATCTCATTTTCACTTCTTTCAGCTTCAGTAGGACACAGCTGCACAATGTTCATTGCCACTGATGGAGAAGAGAAGCCTCGTCTTTAGCTCAGTGTAAGCAGCTGCCAAGAGAAGCGGCCGTTGAGAGAGGTAGTCAGTTCATGAGTATCACCTGTGTCATGAAAAACACCATCTGGTTTTTTGAAAGTTTAAACCGATGGAAAGAACATATGAAATAAGTATCTAGCTTGTGGGTGAAGAGTTTTGCAGCAGGGTAATGGAGTGCAGCATCAAGGTGATACATTTCAAACACTGCCTTCCTGGGACACAGGGATTCGCAGAACAAATGGGAGAAAGGAAATTATGACCAATGGCTAGAATGGATTTGTAACACAGGAAAGCCACGCAAACATTCTCTATTCTTATCTAGAAGAATAAGACTTTGGGGGAAAAAAAAAAAAAGCACCAAACCAGTTTTTATCTGTATATGAACATACACTGCAAAATCGGGCCATGCTGGAAAATCATGATGTTTGGGGAATTATTCTCAAGAGGAAAAGCAAAGTGGCTTATAAACTATTAACCTAATGCTGTGTACATGTGTGTATGTGCGGCCTTTTTCTCTGCCCTTCCACAAATATCTCGCCTTTCTTTCTTATTTTCAAATTATAAATGTCTCCCTTTCTTCCTATTCTGTTTGATTCAAGAGCTTCATAGTTAACTGCTAACAAAAGCCGTTATGTTATGCTCCAGAGAAATTCTCTCATCTCCTGTATGTTGGTAGAGGCATATGATCAGTTCAACAGAATTGCTAGCAAGGGAAAGCACAATGTCTACAAACTGCAAAGCCATTCTCTTAGACCAGCGGTTCTCAACCTTCTGGCCCTTTAAATACAGTTCCTCATGTTGTGACCCAACAATAAAATTATTTCTGTTGCTACTTCATAACTGTAATGTTGCTACTGTTATGAATCATAATGTAAATATCTGATATGCAGGATGGTCTTAGACGACCCCTGTGAAAGGGTCGTTCGACCACCAAAGGGGTCGTGACCCACAGGTTGAGAACCGCTGTCCTAGACTCATCAAGGCTCAACTTCTTAATACAGTGGTTCTCGATCTTCACTGCACATTAGAATCACCTGGGAATCTCTTTAAAGTCCTGATTTCTGGGTCTCATACTCCGTAAATTCTGTTTCTTTGTTATGGGGTGGGGCCACAACATCAGTAACATAGAAAAGTCACAAAGCTGGAACACCCAGCTCACTAGTGACAGAGCCAGGCCTTAAAGCTAGGTAGTGTGGATTTGTAGTGCTGATTTCACCTCTAAATATACTATGCTAAACTTCTACAAGAGCTTCTTGATCAGGTAATGTATGGACTTATAGACACTTGGAAAATTTCTAGCTTTCTCTGATATAAAATTTAATAATAAAAAATGAACAACCCATTAAAAATGAGCAAAAGACTTGAACAGATGTGCTCAAAAATATTCTAATGGCCAATAGGAATATTAAGAGATGCTCAAAATTATTAGACATTAAAGATATGTAAACAACAATGAGAAAAGCTCCAAACATACTACAATGGCAAAAATTTAAAAGTCGCACAATACCATGTTCCAGAGCAGATGTGAAATAACTGGAACTCTCACGCTCCTGGTAGACAAGTGAAACAGTATAATCCTGTAGGAAAACAGTGTTAAAAAATAAACTGAGTCACATTAAAAGTTTTAAGTTTGAGCAAACATCAATCCCAAGTGGGCAGCACCAAATGAGAAGTAGTTAGAAGCACTCAGCTGACAGGAGTCTGGGGATAAACGTTTATAGATGAATGGCAAAGTAAGGAAATCACTGATTGGCCGTAGCTTAAAGCCTAGTTGGTCATTTGTGATTGGTTGTCCTTAGGTTTCGATTTTGTAACCCTGAGGCATTTACAGCATTAGAGCCACCTGAGTCTAATAGCCTCCTTGTTTAATTAATGTAACAATTGTTAACCATTTGCTTAGAAAATTAAACATATATTCGTCACATGACTCAGCAATCCTACTCCTAGAAATTTACTCAAGAGAAATGAAAATGAATGTCCGCACACAGACTTGTCCATGAATGTTCATGGCACTTTATTTATAACAGCCCCAGACTAAGAACAGCCCAAATGCCTCTCAACTGGTGAATGGAAAAACATATTATAAAGAATAAAAAGGAATAACCTGTTGATACACATAATATCAAGAATGTGTCCCAAAAGCATTGTGTAGAATAAATAAAGCTTGACACAGAGTACACCCTGTATGACTTATTTTTTATAAAGATGTAGAAGAGGCGAAGCTAAGACCTGGTAATAATAATTAGATCCGCTCAAAAAATGGCATGGGAATTGCCTACAAAGGAGGTACAAGGGACATTTTGGGATAATGGAAATATTGTATATCTTGAATAGGGTGCTAGTAACATGGGCGTATTCATTTGTGAAAAGCCATCCAACTGTGCTCTTACAATATGTGTATTTTATTGTGTGTAAATTATCCTGTATAATAAAACCCTAATATGCAAATTGACTGAACGACAGAACGAGCATCGGAACGACTGGTCACTATGATGCGCACTGACCACCAGGGGGCAGACCCTCCCTGAGAGGAAGGCAACTGACCAGCAGCGGCAACTCGGGGGGGGGGGGGGGAGGGGGTCGGCTGGCCCGTGAGTGCCCCGCCAGTCACCTCCCACAAACCAGCAGTCAGACATACCCCAAGGGCACAGGCCAAGCTGAGGGACCGACCTCCCAAACACAAATTTTTTGCACTGGGCCTCTAGTGCTTCAACAAAGTAATTAAAAGTTAGAGAGGGAGAAAGAGAGAGAGAGAGAGAGAGAGAGAGAGAGAAACTACAAGTAGATATTATTTTACACAAATAGACCCCAGGTTGATTTTCATGTATGTACTAGAGGCCCAGTGCACATAATTCATGCAACTGGGGGGGGGCGGTCCCTCAGCCTGGCCTGCGCCCTCTTGCAGTCTGGAACCTCTCAGGGGATGTCCGCCTGCTGGTGGATCAGGCTTAAGCCGACACTCAGACATCCCTCACAGTCCGGGGCTTTTGCAGTCCAGGACCCCTCGCTCCTTACCACCCGCCTGCCATGGAGGTGGGAGAGGCTCCTGCCATTGTCACTGTGTTCACCAGCTGTGAGCCCAGCTTCTGGTTGAGCAGGAGGGGAGGCAATAGCGCAGTTCAACCAGAAGCCAGGCTCACTGCTCCTTAGCGCTGGCCCCGCCCCCCACCCACTGGTTGTTTCAGAAGGTCTTTCCAGCAGGTCATTCGCTGTCTGGTCTAATTAGCATATTACCTCTTTATTATATAGGATATTGAAACTCTTTGGTCCTTTTGTCTGGGGCCCTTGGTTAGTCTCTAGTGCTTTGGAAAAGCAGTTTCTCATTCTGAGAGTGAACTGGGGAAAGCCATTCTAATTGATTTGATCAACAAACCTGAACCTGCCTCTATTTAAAGAGAAACCAATTTGAACACTCTATAACTGCATGCAGATCCTGCTTTGCTTGACGGGGTCTGCCTAGCAATGCCATAATACATAACTGTTTCCAATGAGATTGTGGTTACTGAGGCAGAGCAGACACATTTGCTATGCTTATTTGCATCAACCAATAGTCAGACTGGCCTTGGTGCTCAAAGCTATTTGTGGAAGGCAATGTGGTCTACTGAGCTGATGAAATGATATGGTTCTCTGTATACATGGAGATAACTTTCTGATAACTATGATCACTAACTAATGTTGTTACAGAGAAATTTAGATAAGCAGTCTCACTCTGATTAGAAGGAATTTATAATCTAACATGGATAATACTGGCATGGCTCAATATGTGGAGGATTTGAAAAAGACAGAATAGAAATACTAGCCAATACACAAAATGATATATTTCAATTCTCTATGTATCTAAATTTTTATAGGTGTATTAGAGTGTTAGTGAATGTGGGAAAAGTCATGGAAAACCCCCCCAAAATTTACTAAAAAATGTTTAATTTTATTATGCCTTTATTTATTGAGTAAAAACAAATGAAATCATCAAAAATGAAATTAATATAGACTATTCATGAAAATTTTTTTAAAAGATGAAATTAACATCAGATATCTAGGAGACATCTCACAAATTAGGACAAAGCTGGCTGAAAAAATGTTTGGGAAAAATGTCAACTTGAACACTGAATCATGATCTTACAAATAACTAGCTCTCACCCTTCTGCACACATATAGGAGAGACCTGGAGTTCACATTGGGGATGTAATGGAGGCCACATGTATGATCTTTGATTTCAGAGTGCCCACTGGCATCATGGGGGTAGTTAGGCAGCATGTCAAACCCAGCCCAAAGGAGGTCACCATCTCAAAAGGTTACTTCCCCAAAACATATCTCCACATCATTCAAAAGCTCCCCTAAGATTAGTTCTTTTCATATTACCTCAACATACCACCACGTATGTTAAGATTTTGGGAATGGATGCCCGGCAATGAAGGTTTCATTCTGAGTTGGAACTGTTGATTTTTGGATCTCATCTGCTGCTATACTTTGACTTCACCTCCTTCAAGCCATTCTGGCTCCTCTAGGATCTCTCAAACATTCCAAGCATGATCCTATCTCTTGCCAAAAGAAATATGCTTTCTCCCAAGTCTCAAGATTTAATCCCTGACTTCATTCAAGTGACATTTTTACAAACCTCTTAACTTCCAGACATCTTCTTAGCTCCTCCCTGCTTGACACTTCTATTGGTCCTCATCACCATCTCTCATTTCTAAAATGTAAACTCCATGAGGATAAAAATAATTATTTTCTTATTGCTAGTAACCTAGAATTGCATCACTTGCATCATAGTCACTCTATAATTATATGCAGAGTAAATATTTCCACCAGTGTGACCTGAAAATCTGTAGGTTTCTATAGCACAATGGTTTTCAGTGGTGGCTGCACATGTGTACCCCCTGAGCTTGCTGTGGCCCGAACCCTGAGCAAATACATTTGCATCTGTGTGTGGCGCCCTGGTACATGGGTGTGGTTTATAAGCATCTCAGTGTATTATATGTGCAGCCAAGCTGGAGAAGCACTGAATGACCAGTAATATTGATTATGGTAAAAAATCTAAAGTTAAAAAAATGTTCAAGCCCTAGGCAGTTTGGCTCAGTGTATAGAGCGTCAGCCTGCTGACTAAAGGGTTCCGGGTTCAATTCCCAGTCAAGGCACAGGTCCACATTGTGGGCTCAATCCCCAGTAGGGGGCATGCAAGGGGCAGCCAATCAATGATTCTCTCTCATCATTGATGTTTCTATCTCCCTCTCCCGTCCTCTCTGAAATCAATAAAAATACATTTTTTAAAAATGTTTTTAAATGTTCAATCCTTGAAGTCAATAGCTTTCCTACTGCTTATGAAGTAGCATTTTTTTTTTAACCATGTTCACCTGGGCATCCACCAGAATCATAAAAGATCTATTTTAGACTTTTTATTTAAATAGAGGCTTCACTCTTTTAGAAGTTAGTGTGATAAAGCTATGCCACTACAAATGTGCTGGTAAGAACCTGTGGATTTCTGAGTCAATGACTGTGGTTGTCCAGGGCTGGGTGGGAATGTTGTCTTGACACTATATTGACTGAGAAACAGGAATGGACTGAGGCAGGACAGGAACAGTGAGAAGGCGATTCCCACTCTCAACCTCCTGAGCAATACTCTGCCCAGAAAACCAGTAGCTCTTGCCAACTGGGCAGCATGGGTTGAATTATTATCTATATCAACACTAATAAAAGAGAAAGATGCAAATTGACCATAGCTTTGTGACGCCCATCAGCCAATAATATTGAGTATGCAAATTAAACCAACAAAGGTAGCAGGTTAATTTGCATACGCTGGCACCAAGTGGCTGGGGGCGGGATGCTTGTGTCATCACCATGGCAACAACGCAGGCATTCCTTACTGCTCCAGCTGCTCCAGGCCTCTGGGCAGTGTGGGAAGGTGGAAAGGTGGCTCCAGCCAGAGTGAAGGGGGTGCTGGCAGCCGGCGAAAGGAAGGCCCATTCTTGCATGAATCTTCATGCATCAGGCCTCTAATATATATATATATTAGGTAAATATGCTAATTAACAAAGGACGCCATAACGGGTCAACCAGACAGGAGGAGGTTGCACACGCAGCATCAGGGGCGGAGCAGCAGGGCCCTCCATGCACCTGCGCTGGGGGAAGGCCTGATCAGCAGTGGCTGTGGCTGCTTGAAGGGCTGGAGAGGGAGTGGGCAGCACCGCGCAATTTCGAATCGCACGCTGGGCTCCTAGTTATACAATATTTAAAATTAGGTGCATTAACATTTATCCCACCATCCCCCTCATTGTGGAAGAAAATATAAAGACATCCAGTCCCCCACTGCCATCCCCATAAGACACACCCAGAAGGAGCTGACCACAATCATTCTTTTCACGGTGTTTTTGTGTGTGTGTTTTTCCACTTTCTGAGTCTCAATCTTTTTGTAATGTTTAGCTGTATACTGTGTCTCTTGCAAGGGAAAATAGCCTCTGGAAGTCAATGAAGAAAAAAACTAAATAAACCAACCATCTTACACATCTGAACTTTGAGAATCTTTCCATTGAGAGATGCTTTTTAAAAAGCAATACCCAAATTCTATGCAGGAAGATTGATCAACACTTTTCAAACTAAGATGATCTCTTTAGATTTCTAGCACTGCTTAGAAGATTAAGATAGTTTTGATGACAATATTTCAGATGCTGTTATCTTTATAGTGTTTATGTTTCAAAGTACTTTTGATCCTCATTGGTTTTATTTTTCTTAATATGTATTTACATGATACATGTATTTATAAGCCTTCCTTCCCCAACAATATATAGATAAATATTAAGCTTTGGCTGTATTTTTTTTTCATTTATTTTATTCATTTAACTTTCTGTTTATCCTTTTACTAACTTTTTAAAGCATTGTTATAATTTAGCACTTCAGCTATTCTTATTTTCCAATTGTCTGTTCCTCTCCTCCTCCTTTATCTGTAACTTTTATTCTTAATAACTGGCTTCCCCATGCTCATTTTCTTTCCCAAATCTTAGATAACATCCTACTCACCACATCTTTTCATTAAACATTTTCCACCCCTAGGAAGCTAGGCAATGATCATGGCATTACTGTTTGTCTCAGTTATCTTTCTGGCAGCTTTTAAAAAATATTTTAATCCCTAAATTTATCGATTTCTAACTTATGAATAAAGAGTTTCCAGAACATTTATTGCATTATGCTCATCTACTTTTCTGTTTTAGGATCTATGTTTTTTTCATCTGACCTCATTTTAATGTATGGGTTTATGCAAATGAATTTACCAGAGAAATACAACAATTTCAGGAAAGAAATACTGCAGAAGAAGGTAATTGTATGTTTTCTCTAATACAGTGGGGCTTTGACTTACGAGTTTAATTCTTTCCGAGACCAAGCTTGTTAAGTAGCTCGTTAACTGAAATTACTCTGTCAACTCAAATCAAAAAATCGGTGGAGAGACAGCTGGTATCTCAAAAAACTCGTTAGTCGGGACACTCGTAAGTCAAGGCCCCACTGTAATTTAAACCCAGAACAGTAAGTATGAAGAAGTTCCTCGATGACCACACCTCACTCCATTTCCTCCATAGGCCATTTTGGGGGGAGTCTGCTTATTAATTTTATTCCAATGTTTCATAGGGTAATAAATGTATTATTGAAACTCTAGCCAACTTTTCTCTCTTGTAAATCAATTCAAAGGAACCATATGCCCGGCTGACAGTGAGCCATGTGAGACTATTACATAAGTAAATAGATCTTTGACATTTATTTCGGTCCATTCAATAAAAATGGTTGCAAGTGCCTGCTATGGGTCGGAAGTAAGCACTAAAAAGTCCACGATGAATGAGGCATGGCCTCTCTTCTCAATGAGGGGATAATACAGAGGAACCTCATGCAAGCCAATGATTATAATGTGACCTGATTTGTCTATTGGCATATGAGGGAGCAGGTCAGAGCCTGAGGCATAAGAGGGAAATCAGAGAACAGTCAAAAGGCATAAAAAAGAAAGTCAGCAGAGGTGAAATCAGAACTTTTCTTCTTAATTTACTTTCTTTTTTGAATTTTTCTTTTTAATTATTTTTACATTGTTACTGAAAAAGCTATATGTGCATATGATGCAAAACATAACAATAAATCAATAGCACAGAGGACTCTGTGGAGAAGAGTGTCTCACCTGCCTTAGACTCTTGACCCCTAGGCTCTCTCTATCCAGAGGCAAAATTTGTTATTGTTTTCATAACAAGCAGCATTGAAAGCATGAGTTCTAGAGCCAGCCTGCCCGGATGAGCAACCTATTCCTGCTGCTTATTACTTAGCTGATCTTACTTAGGTTGAAGCTCAGTTCCTGGTGTACCAGTTAATAATGCGGATTTTTTTCAACAGCTGGAGTTACACACATGTTGATATATATGCGATTTGATATGTATGCTATTTTTTTGTATTGACAGCAAGCTTCAAAACTTCATATGTCAAATTTGCTGAAGGTATTAACATCATAGATATTTTTACGCTTAAAAATGTTGAATTCTGTGCCAAAAAAAAGGATGTGCGGGAAGTTTTAATTCATTACTTTATTTTGAAGAAAAGTGCTGCTGAAAGTTATCGTATACTTCAGGAAGTTTATGGTGAACATGCTCCATCTCAAGATACTTGTGAATGCTGGTTTAAATGCTTTGAAAGTGATGATTTGGTTGTGAAAGACAAAGAACTTCCAGGTCAACTGAAAAAGTTTGAAGACCAACAATTACAAGCATTACTGGATGAAGATGCATGTCAAACTAAAAAATAACTTGCAGGAAGATTAAACGTTGCTCAGCAAACAATTTCTGATCATTTACAAGCAATGGGTAAGATTTTAAAGAAAGGAAAATGGGTAACACATCAACTGAATGAAAGACAAATGGAAAACCGAAAAGTCATCAGGAAAATGTTGCTTCAACGGCATGAAAGAAAGTCTTTTTTGCATCGAATTGTCACTGGTGATGAAAAGTGGATTTAATTTGAGAATCCCAAATGCACAAAATCATGAGTTTGATCCAGGTCAACTATCAACATCGACTGCAAGGCCAAATCCCTTCGGAAAGAAGACAATGCTCTGCGTTTGGTGGGATCAGGAAGGTGTGGTATATTATGAGCTTCTAAAACCAGGTGAAACTGTTAATACTGATCTTTACCAACAACAAACAATCAATTTGAACCATGCTTTGATTGTGAAATGACTAGAATGTGCCAGAAGACACGGCAAAGTAATTTTGCTTCATGATGACACACCAGCACACACTTCAAAACCAGTTAAGGACACGTTAAAAGATCTTGCCTGGGAAGTATTAACACACCTGCCGTATTCACCAGACCTTGCTCCTTCAGATTACCACTTGTTCCAATCGGTGGCACACACACTTTCTGAGCAGCACTTCAAAACATACAAAGAAGTGGAAAATTGGGTCTCTGAGTGGTTTGCCTCAAAACAAGAAAAGTTCTATTGGGACGGTATCCACAGATTACCTGAAAGATGGGGGAAATGTGTAGCTAGCAATGGACATTACTTTGAATAAAACACTTTTGATGTTTCTCTTGAAATTATTGTGTTTTCTTTGATTACAGAATCTGCATTATTAACTAGTATACCTGGTAGCTAATAATCACACCTCCTAACAAGTCAACCATTCATTCATTGTAACCAGTCTCCTAAAAGAATTCGTACTCCTTGCTTTGCTTTGTCATTTAATGGCTTGTGTTATACATACCTACAAGTCAACTCATATAGAGGTATCTGCTTGTTTAGTTTTCCTTTCAATTTATTTTCACATCTTTTTTTTTCTCCTCCAAAATAAAAACCAATAGTTTGAGTTGATCTGTCTGCCCTTTTTCTTCATATTTTCAATAGCTTAATTTCTCCTATTGTACAGATTTATATTTTGTTTTATTAAAAATGCCCGGGCTTTTCTACCTGAAATTTCAATATTTTAAGTAGTCAAAGATCTTCTTTTGCTCTTGCCAGAGAGTCATGACTAAGAGTTGCAACCAGGCTCAGACTACATATCAATATTCTGGGGGGGGGGGTGTTTCCAATCTACATTTCACTTAAATTTGATATGTATGTACTTTTAATACACATGTAGTAAGGGGCAAAATAAGCAGCCTTTACTTCTATCCTTTTTTAACCTGCATATTAATTAAGTGTAGAATCCTGGTCACAGAACATTACTACTAATAGTTATAATAAATACTAGAGGCCAATGCACGGAAATTCATGCAAGAGTAGGCCTTCCTTCCCCCAGCTGCCAGCACAGGCTTCCCTCCTCTGGCCATAGGCAGGTACCCAGGACCTGGGCTGGCTTCCCCTGGGCCACCCACAGGCACCCAGATCCAGGCTGGCTTCCCTCCAGCCAGCAGCAGGCACCTGGGACCCAGGCTTCCCTCACAGCCCCAGCTTCATCTGGAAGGTCGTCCGTAAAGATGTCTGGCCTAATTAGCATATTATACTTTTAATAGAGAGCCAGTGCACAAAAATTTGTGCACTCGCGGGGGCAGGGGGGTGTCTCAGCCCAGCCTGTGCCCTCTCCCAGTCTGGGAACCCTCAGGGGATGACCACCTGCTGGCTTAGGCCTGCTCCCCAGAGGATTGGGCCTAAGTTGGCAATCAGACATCTCTCTGGCAGCCTGGTAGCCCTTGGGGGATGTCCACTTGCCAGCGGGGAGCAGACCTAAGCTGCAGTCGGACATCCTTAGGGCTGCTGAGGAGGCAGGAAAGGCTCCCACCACCACCGCTGTACTGGCAGCCATCAGCCTGGCTTGTGGCTGAGCAGAGCTCCCCCATGTGGGAGCGCACTGACCACCAGAGGGCAGCTCCTGCATTGAGCGTCCGCCCCTTGGTGGTCAGTGTGTGTCATAGTGACCAGTCATTCCCAGTCTTTCTGCTGTTAGGGTCAGTTTGCATATTACCCTTTTACTATATAGGATAGAGGCCTGGTGCACAGGTGGGGGCCGGCTGGTTTGCCCTGAAGGTTGTCCCAGATCAGGTTGGGGGTCCCACTTGGGTGCCTGGCCAGCCTGGATGAGGGGCTGATGGCTGTTTTGCAGCTGGTCACACCCCCTTCAGGGTAGGGGTCTCCACTGGGGTGCCTGGCCAGCCTGGATGAGGGGCTGATGGCTGTTTTCAGGCTGGCCACACCCCCTTCAGGGTGGGGGTCCCCACTGGGGTGCCTGGCCAGTCTGGGTGAGGGGCTGAGAGCCGTTTGGCCAGCGACTGAAGCTCCCAGACTCTCCTTTTTTACTTTTTTTTTTAAATTCTGGGATTTATTTACCTTCTATAATTGAAACTTTGTTGCCATCACTGGAGCTGAGAGCCGGTTCCAGCTCTGTGGCCATGGCCTTCTGAAAGCAGGTATCTGGGGTTTGTTTAGCTTCTATAATTGAAACTTTGTTGCTTTCGGAGCTCAGAGCTGGGCCATGGCAGGCGGGGAACCTTGGCTTCCTCCATCACTGGAGCAAGCAAGCCTCCTGCTCGCTTCAGCTGCGTGGCTGCCTGTCACCATCTTAGCTGGCAGTTAATTTGCATATCGCCCTGATCAGCCAATGGGAAGTGTAGCAAAGTTATGGTCAATTACCCTTTTTGTCTTTTATTAGATAGGATTATTATAGATTAGTTCAGATCCAGACCTTTGGAAATCGAAGTGGCACGAATAAGCATGGTTAGTGTTGTACATATAAAATAGGATTCTCAGTGGATCTGAGGCTGAAATTAAAGATAAAAAGAAGCACACTGTTTTTTATGCATTTATTATTATTATTCAGGTTATAAGGGGATGCCATCATTAAAGAATGACAGGGCCTTCATTAGCATAGAACCAAAGGGGTAGACCCAATGTTGATAGCCCCACCCAATGGGGGGGAAAATAAAGTAGAATCTGGGTAGTGCTTCCACATTAACCCTTTACCCAGAAAATTGGGAAATAAAGACAAAAGGCTATGGCCATGAACTTTGTGACATAAGCATAAAAACTCAGTTTTCTCACCAGAAAAAGGCAGACAATGATAGTACCTACCATAGAGGGCTACTGTGAAACTTGAAAGTGTTAAAGAAATCAGGCTCATGGAAAGATTCACTAAGTATTACCTACAATCATAAGTGATTTGCAACAAAAGTTTCCAGTTTGTTCTTCATTCCCTCATTTCACACCCATCTTCCCTTCCTGACTGCAGGCCCTGACTTTAGGATGCTGACTCAGAAGAAACATGACTGTTTAGCCAGTTCCTACAGTCTGTAAGGTCAAAGCCCTATTATAATAAATCCAGAGATGATAGATAGATGATAGATAGATAGATAGATAGATAGATATATAGATAGATAGATAAATGGTAGATAGATAGATAATAGATATTGATAGATAGATGATGGATGGATAGATAGATAGATAGATAGATAGATAGATAGATAGATAGAATTACTAGTGGTTCTACTTTCCTTAAATCCTAACTTTTTCATGTCTTTTCATTTTGTGTGTTATTCTCCATTTTATCAAAGTCAGCTAAGCTTCTTGTGGCAGAAGCCTGCATATCCTATTGCTGACACCTATTATCGTAAAGCTTGGCACATAAACTCTGGACCAATGCTTCCTATTGTTAACTGTCAGATGCTTTTTTTGGATACATTTTTATTTACATACGAGAGGCCCAGTGCATGAAATTTGTACACAGAGGTGGGGGCTGGGGTCCCTCAGCCCAGCCTGCACCCTCTCCAATCCGGGACCCTTCAGGGGATGTCCAACTGCCGGGTGGGATGGGGCCTAAACCAGCAGTCAGACATCCCTCTCACAATCCGATACTGCTGGCTCCTAACCCTTCTGCATGCCTGCCTGATGCCCCTAACTTCTCTCCCCTGCCAGCCTGATTGCAGCCTAACTGCTCTGCCTCAGCCCCCACCACTGTGGCTTTGTCCAGAAGGATGTCTGGAAGATGTTTGGTCTATCCGGTCTAATTAGCATATTACCCTTTTATTAGTATAGATGCCAACCCCCAATAAGATCCTCCAAACTTCTACAATTTCACCCTTTAAAACATAGCAGTTGTAGTAGTAGTAATAATAATTTGTACTTGTATGGAATTCAATAAGTGCTAGACACTTACATGTATTCGCTAATGGAATCTTCACAACAACCAGGCAGGCCAGCTCCCAAGTTTGTGTTCCTAACCACTGTGCTAGCCTGCCTTCCAATGGTGTGGTCTATTATAGATTCTGCACAGTGTAAAATAATACTAACCAAAATTCCCAGTGAATAAAACCTCTATTCATAGGGCTCATCTTTATGAGAAAAATGTGTGTCAGTCACAGTTCCAACAGGAACCAGTGGGCACACTCAAAATAGGATAATTGTTGAAGATATATTTACATAAAGACTATTTACAGAATTGAAAGTATGGGGGCATTATGAGAAACGGTGCTATAACTGTACCTTAGTAGCAGCTGAGTTCTAATCACCCCCTGGATCTGTAGGGACTAGGGGAGGCCAGTTTCTGGAGTCAAGAAGGGGGAACAATTGTGAAGGGAGCCACTGTGAGAGGTCAAGTGTCACATCCAGCTCACTGTGACCTTGAGGGAAGGAGCTAGAGGAAGAAATACTATGACTTCCCTTTCCCCTCTCCAGTCTCCTCTTGGGGCTTCCATATTGGGAAGTCAGACAGGTGGCAGGTATCCGTTGATGTGGCTGTAGAATCAGAGAGCAGGCTGGAAAAGGGTAAGGATTGGGGATGTGAGACAGTGTCCTGGCACAAGTCCATTTTGAAATATGACCAAATGAAAAACATGCGCAGCATACATGCCCATCACCACCTTCTCTCCTGGGAGATGAAATATTTGCCTTTCAGAGAAAACAAATAAAAACCTATAAATTAGGTAACAATATAGATTCTCTCTCTGCCAGGCAATTAAGCTGACCATGTCTAATATATGTAAACTTAATTTTATAATTTTCCTTGATTATAAATGAATTTCTACATGATTTCCAAGTACCTACCACATGCTTATGGCTCAATTCTGTTCCAAGTTCATCCTGACAACAGTTGGCTTTTTCTACGGTTTAACTGTGTCTTTCAAAGCAAATCTCCAGGTTGTCATGTCACACAGAAGAAAGAAAGCATTTCCTCTTCCCCATCATGCCGCAGCACTTTGCTTTCTGATATTGGACACATGCCATGCATTTTGCATTAGCTCTGTGGCAAATGTCTAGTGCTGCAATCCAAGCACCAGTGCTCATTAGCCTTTTCAGGAGCTTGGAGATGAGAGTTGGAAAAGTACAACTTGGAGAAATCATTCTCAGTGAGTAAGTAGCAATTTGCCAAGCAGACAAAAAAGCTAAGGAAGAAGGAGGTGGGAACCCAGAGAAAGTTGTCTGAGTTAATGAACCAAAGTCTGAGCCCATGACAGCAAAGGGGGAAAAAATAAGGCAAAGAACTCCCGACACAGAACTTGCTACAAAGAATAAAAGGGAGAGGATAGGCAGGGCTCTGTGAGCTGTTTCCTGTAAGTTCACTGCTGCTTAGCGCCTGTGTTGAAAGAGAAAGAGCCAAGTGACTGGGGAGTGAACCAGGACCGTTCTGACAGATGAACGGAGGGAAGATCATCAGGGGCCGTGTCATGTGGCAGGAGGGCCAGGCACCCAGCGCAAAAGCCAAAGTGTCTGCCCAACCTGGGCAGAAATGCCTCCAGTTAGAAGCATATGACACAACTAGTGCCGCCCATACCTACTCTATCCCCACCCTCACCCAACACACATCCATAGAATTATGAATGCCCCAGGCACAGACTCCTGGTCCCCTCTGGCTTTACTTGCCCATTCTGTGCTTGCGCAGCATAAAAAAAAAGTTATATTTTAGACCAGCCGTGGGCAAACTACGGCCCGCGGGCCGGATCCGGCCCGTTTGAAATGAATAAAACTAAAAAAATAAAAAGACAGTACCCTTTTATGTAATGATGTTTACTTTGAGTTTATATTAGTTCACACAAACACTCCATCCATGCTTTTGTTCTGGCCCTCCGGTCCAGTTTAAGAACCCATTGTGGCCCTGGAGTCAAAAAGTTTGTCCACCCCTGTTTTAGCCCAAGCTGAATACCACTGATTATTGTGTGGATGACTGAACAATCAAGCCCACCGAGTGTCTCTTTATCTGGCATGATAGAGCCTGAGGAAGAATTAAGGACAGTCTTGCCACTGGTCCACTACAGTTCTGGTCACCAAATTCAACATGTGTGTGTTTTTTCTCCACACCACCAACCAATTCTCAGACACCAGCTGGGTGTCCTACAATTCAACTACAGTCTGACACAATCCCACATGTTAAAGGCTTGGTTCTACAAAACTGCTTCCTCTCACTTTAGACACAAGTGGTAAGTAAAGGTTGTCACCTGTGTTTCTCACCAACGCACTATAGATCTGGAGGCTCCAATGGTCCCTATGTTGGGTTTGATTCATTTTCTAAAGTGACTCACAGAACTCAGAGAAACATTTACTCAATAGATCGCCCATCCATTACAAAAGGAGGAACAGCCAGATGGAAGAGATACATAATGCAATTTACTACACCACTCTCCCCAAAACTCTACAAGTTCCCCAGTTTGGAAGCTCTCCAAATCCCCTCGTGTGTGTGTGTGTGTGTGTGTGTGTGTGTGTGTGTGTGTGTGTGTGTTTACGGAGACTTCATTACATAGGCATGATTAATAAAATCATTTGCTATTGATGATTGAACTCAATATCCACCTCCTCAAGGGGGATGGCACTAAACTTCCAACCTTCCACTCACAATGTTGGTTCCCCAGGCAGCTAGTTTGCATCTTTAGGAGCTTAGTCACCTCATTAACATAACAAAAGAAAACTCCAAAGGTTTTAGGAGCTCTGTGCCAAGAACTGGAATGGAACAATGGCAAATATATATTTCTTATTATACATCACAATATCACATCCACAAAAGCAAGAAATGGCATCTTAATCATAGAGGGCTGTAGACATACTAGAAACTTGTCTTCTTCATCATTGGAGTTTTCTCTATTGAAAGAATATATAGTTCCAATGTTTGTCCAATCTGTTTAAAGTTGATATAAGCAGTAAACCAAATGAGTCTGTCAATATGAAAAGCCCTTGTAACAGTGAGGAATTGTAATCCACCCCACCATTCTTTTTGACTTTTTTATGTAAATTCTGACCCTAACATGTAGCTTTTAGTTAAACAGCATCCTATATAATAAAAGCCCAGAGACCAAAATGGTGGAACGACCAGAACAACCAGAGACCAGAATGACCGCAGCCCCTAGCCCCAGACAACCCTGCCCCCAAGCAAGGACCCCCACCCCAATCCGGGGCCCCCATCAGGGCAGGCTTGCAAGCCCCCACCAGTGCACCAGGCCTCTATCCTATATAATAAAAGGATAATATGCAAATTTACCCTGACAGCAGAATGACCAGAACGACCACTGGATCAGTCACTACGAGGTACACTGACCACCTCTTGGTCCCTTTCCCCAGCTGGTAGGCTCCAATCGCCTGATGGCAAACAGGGAACTGGGGTGGGTGGCAGCAAGGGCTGAGGCCAGCTGTGGGCAGCCGGGGAAGATAGCCCTGATCGCAGGCCAGTCCTAGGGACCATACCCATGCACAATTTCATGTGCTGGGGTTCTAGTGTTTACATAAGAATCCTAGGAACTGGTCACCTGACCTGGCAGACTTAGGAGAGAGGGCCTTGCTCACAGATAACCACTCACTTTGTCATCACTGCTAATCTCATTTGCAGTCCATTGTTCCGTGCTCGCTGCTCCTCTGTGCCCGCTACTCCCACCTCTGTGCCCACTGCTCAGTAATAAGTGCTATCAGAATGATGTGTGAGGGGGTGCTCCATCACCCAGCCCGCCACAGCCAAGGTCCAGGCAATCGCTGACAAGATGAATTTCCAGCTGAAGGAGAAGGAAAACAAGAAGTACCCCATTTTCAAGGCCATGGAGTTCAAGAGCCAGTTCATCACGGAGACTAACTACTTTATAAAGGTTCAAGTTGAAATGATGACTTTGTACACATTCGAGTGTTTGAAATTCTCCCACATGAAAATAAGACTTGGGCCTTGCATGCTTATCAGACCAAGACCTAACATGATGAGCTGACCTATTTCTAGTTCCGGATTTTGAACTGAACCTCCGTCCATGTGTTTCTCTGTCATGTGTGGGAGTCATAAAAGAAGGACGTCTCTATACTGTGCCACTTTCAATGGAGGGGATATTCTACACCAATCTGGTGCCTCTGTTTCTGATTTTAATAGCGTGATTTTCCTCCCAATCAATGAGCTTAACTAAATTGCTTTCAAAGAGGGCTTAGGTGATCTCTAAATACATACATTTTTAAGTCTTTGCAAAAAAAGAAAAAGAATCCTAGGAACTAACTTCAAAAGGTACAGACTCTGACCTTCAATCATCCCAGTTCCAGGAGATTTGCTGATCCTCAAATGTAGAACCAGATCAAGATGACAAAGATCAAGATGATGCACATCAGACCATCACTTGACCAGTTTCAAGATCCTTATCAGAATGGACTGTGCTGGTCTGCACATGGTTAACTTTGAAATCTCCTCCTCTTGATTTATTTGTTCTGCTTTCCCTCTTCTTTCTTATAAAAACCTCTTTCTCCACTGAGATGTTGAGATGGGTTCTGGACAAGAGTTCCCCATCTTCTCAGGTAACCGGCACTTGAATAAACCTCTTTCTTTTTTCTTACCGGTACCTGTCTTACAAGTTTGGCTTTTGTGGCAGCAGGCAGCTGAACCTCAGTTCTGGTTACATTATGGAAATTGTGTAAAAGAATTGTGGAATTGTTGCCTTACAGATCTATTAATGAGAACCTTCATTAAGAAGATAGCTGTGTCCTTCCATTCCTCCTCCCAGGGGCAGGAAAAATAAGTGGGAGAAGCCTCTGGTACTTTGGTAAAGAGAACTTATCAGGCTTCTAACATTATCTCCTCTATTTATTGGAATCCCAGGAAGAATGGGGTCAAGATTTAATATGCAAACATTTCATCAGTCCTGGAAAACACTGTAAAGTACTTGTTTTCATCATCTTGTCCTTGATACCTTCCATTAGGAATTTCTGTTACATTATTATATCCCTGCCTTATCTAGGGCCACACCACATTCTGAAAATTTCTCCAAATTACCAAAAATTTCCTGATCCAAGTGCCATTCCTAAGAGCCTTTCTTTCTGATAAACAATCTGATAAATAAATTTTGTGGAATGAAGTTGAAATATATACATTTAACCAGAATGGCTATCTAAATTTTTTTCAAAAACAAACTTTATTCTGAAATGATCATTACTATCTTTGGTGGCTTCATACTGTGTCATGTTAGTTAAGTGGACATTGTGTTTGCCAGTAGACTTTGCCTATGTGGTTCTGGATTTTGGTTGGTCACAAGAGAAATATTCATAAGAGTTAGAAGATAGAGGTGACATAGTAGCAAGGTTTACACTTAAGATATCAGCTACTAGTGCCATCACTGATCTGTAGCTCACCTTGTTGGTAGGAGACAGGCCAGGCCTCAGCTCTTCCAACTCCTGCGATGTAGGCTCTTCTGATTTTTCAAGCCCTAAGCTGGATGTGTATGTGTATTTTTATGCTGAAGGTACCAGTGTTACCAAATTAGAGGGGTTTGTTTGCTTGCACATGTCAAAGCCCAATAAGACTCGAACAGAAGTTTGCAACAAAGAAAGTAAAGATTTATTTAAGAAAATGGCACCAAGCCTAGATACACGGGTAATTTAGCATCTAAGGCCAGGCTCCCCCATAGCCTCTAGGACAGTGGTTCTCAACCTTCTGGCCCTTTAAATACAGTTCCTCATGTTGTGATCCAACCATAAAATTATTTTCATTGATACTTCATAACTGTAATGTTGCTACTGTTATGAATTGTAGTGTAAATATCTGATATGCAGGATGGTCTTAGGCGACCCCTGAGAAAGGGTCATACAACCGCCAAAGGGATCGCAACCCACAGGTTGAGAACTGCTGCTTTAGATTATCTAGGGGGGAAATCATTAGTCATGGTGATTGAGGATGCTGAGGTCATGGGCTCCACTGATTGGTTGGGGCCAGGGTAGGGAGTTGATCATTGCATCAGGTCCTGATGTCAGCAATGCTTCATTCTCTCTAGTTTCCTGAAGGTAGGTTTCTTCCAGTTTTATGAGCCTGGGACTAAAACACAACTGAGGTCAACATGTTATCTTCAGTTTGACTGAACCTCTGTTCCTTGGATCAACAGATCTGAGACTTTATTCTTAAGACAGCTTGACACTGACTAGAACCTAAAGTTCTAAGGCCTTAATGATTACAGGAATGGAAGGGCAGTGTGTGCAGAAGTGTAAGGATCTGATTAAAAGGAAGCAAGTAAATCATGGTGCTATTAGACTGGACAAAACTAACTTGAATTAAGGAATGTGTCCTATTAAAGAAATGAAGTTCTGTGCATCTGTACCAGAATCTCCTGTCACCACATCGTGAGGACTGGAGGTAGTGACCTTCAGATGTAAGTTCCACTTTGTCCTCATGGGTTCTAGTTGATCCTTGAAGACGGTAGTTCGTCCTTGCTCTTCCCAACTTCATGTTCTGATCTTCTCCATTGCCAACCCAGCTGATGCAGAGTTCCTTCAGGCCCAGCACCTGGCTTAAACTGCTCCCACAATTGCACAGGACTTGATCAAACCCTGACTGATGCACTGAAACACACTTAGATTTGGCAATTAAAGGTATCCTCTTTCCTTCCAGTTTAAAAATAAACTCTGGGAGGATACTCATTAAAATGTCCCCTTAAAGTGACTCCTGAATGCAAGGATCAGGTAATGTACCCACACTGACATCTTGTCGGTATGACCTTCTTTTTATTAGTGGAGAAAAGAATAGTTCCACTTCATTATATTTTTCTCCTTCTCCTCTTATATTCTATAACTTCTATGAAAACTCTATTATCTGAGTCAGCCAGACCTGGTTCTTCTTAGAAGAAGGATGCTGTTGTAATTTAGAAAAACCTCTTCTCTCTCGATAAAGCCTTGCTCTTGAAGACACTGTCTCTTTGGAACCTATAAAATGCCAATTTGAAGCTAGAGTTGAACAATGATCTCTTTGTTCTAGGCTTCCCTGAAACAAATAATTATTCCTGAATTTATGTTATTTAGGTACTAGAGACAATTTCAAATAAAAATATATAAATGTAATATCTCAATATTATTTTTGCATTATGTCTTCCAATATTTTAATTGTTATATGCAATCCTATATAATAAAAGGCTGATATGCAAATCGACAGAACGGCAGAATAACTGGTAGCTATGACCTGCACTGACCACCAGGGGACAGACGCTCAATGCAGGAGTTGCCCCCTGGTGGTCAGTGCGTTCCCACAGGGGGAGCACCGCTCAGCCAGAAGCCAGGCTCACAGCTGGCGAGCACAGCTGCGGTGGCGGGAGCCTCTCCAGCCTCCGCAGCAGTTGGACATCCCCTGAGGGCGCAGGCTGGGCTGAGACACACCCCGCAGTGCACATATTTCGTGCACTGGGCCTCTAGTAGGTTATAAAGATAATAGGTAGAAGTGAAATAACGAATTCTTATATGCATGGATACTTAAAATTGAAAAGGACCACAAGGTTAGGTGGTTGACCATACATGTTTCTGACAGGAATCACATTTAGCTGTTTGTGAGTGAGATTAGAAATGCAAGAGGCTATGAAAAGTTGAAAGTGTATTTTTTTTCTTTCAGATTACAAACAAAAGGAAGTCAGTGGTCCAGGATGATAAGGCCATCAGGGACTGAGGCTGTTTCTGCCTTTCTGCTCCACCATACCACGTATGTTTCTTTCACCCTTAAGGTCATGCCATCACCCTAAAAACAGCTGGAGCTACAGCCAATACATCTGCATTCCAGGCATGAAGCCAGGAAAGAGGAAGGGCAAAAAGACTTTGCCAGAAGTTCCATCCAATGATTGGTCTTTATACCCCGTTGCTTCTTATCTGCAAGGGAAACAGGGTAATATAATTTCTCATCTGAAACAATAATTCCAGATCCCATAAATAAGATGGAAGAGGAGAATAGATAAACCTTGAGCTGCCATTACTATACCATACCTCTACCAAATTGTCATCCAGTTTCTGGCTGATCATCTCCATTGACAAGGAAATCTGCCACAACCAAGAGCAAACCAATCCAATAGTAGACGGACTTTTCCTATGTCCACCTGAAATCTGCCTTCATGGTACTTTTACTGAATCAATAGCTCTGCCTTATGCCATTGATGAGAACAAAGAGTATTTCTCTTCAGCACTTGCACTTCAAATTCCTGAAGACAAATGCATTTCCCCCAAACTTCCCCTTGTTTTTCCTGTTATTTTGTTTCATTGTATTTGTTCTATCAGACTTTGTTTGAACTTGTCTGGATTAATTCTGTTCTGGATTCACCTCCCTCTGCAAATGTTCCTCCTAAGGCAGGGATCTTAAGATTGAACATGATATTCCAGGTATTGTCCCAGAACTAAGAAGGTGATTGAAGTGACCACTTTATTCTTAGTCTGTCAGCACATTGAGTGAATATATAACTAGTCTTTATGAAAACAATGGTGTTAATCCAGAGAGTTTATAAGAAATTGTGATATGTTAGTGCTGTCTTTGCATTTTTAACATAAATTGTGCCACGAGGTCATTTATTCTACCGAAATGCAGAGCAAGTGGTAAATACACAGGCATGTACAAGTGAACAACAGGCCTCAGCTACAGCACAGTTACATTACTGGGAACATAAATCCATGGCTTAGAACAGTGGTTCTCAACCTGTGGGTCGCGACCCCTTTGGGGTCGAACGGCCCTTTCACAGGGGTCGCCTAAGACCATCAGAAAACACATATATAATTACATATTGTTTTTGTGATTAATCACTATGCTTTAATTATGTTCAATTTTTAACAATGAAAATGCATCCTGCATATCAGATATTTACATTATGATTCATAACAGTAGCAAAATTACAGTTATGAAGTAGCAATGAAAATAATTTTATGGTTGGGGGTCACCACAACATGAGGAACTATATTAAAGGGTTGCAGCATTAGGAAAGTTGAGAACCACTGGCTTAGATTGAGAATAACATAAATAATAAGGTGAGAAAAGACTCTCAGAGTATGTTTAAGTCTAACTCTGACCTTCTGTCAGCGTGGACCAGACCCTCTTTTTGTCATATGCTGCCTGGAGTTTGATCTGGTTTTCATCTACGTGGGAACAGCACTTGGGAGAAACTAAGTGCCTTTGGCTTCAATGACTGAATGAGAATTTGGAGGGAAAGGATCCCCAGATGCAGAAGAAAGAGCACACATGCAGCTCAGCTGTAACTGCTGGAAGGCTGGGCTTGCTGAGCACCAGGGATGCTGATAATAGATTCCCACCTTAACCATGGTGTGGAACCTACCAATCTTTAGGTACCACTGAGAAGGCAAAGTGGGATAATATGTTTTACCACATGCCTGCCATTGATCATCACCTTTCCAGAGAAACCTGGCCAATTCAAATTCAAGTCACCAGCAAGAACAGCAACTTCATCCATTTCAGGTTGTCCACGTTACAGGGAAAGTGGGGTGTTCATCAAACCACTCAGAGGCCAACCAAGCCACAAACCCATGTGTTCAAGGTGTCCATATATTTAGCCCAGATGCTCTAAAGACATCTGAGTATGCCTGTCAAAGAAATCTACCTGTTAAAGCTATGATGCCTAATATGAGTTATCATTGATGTTCCTGATAGATTAATTCACATTATACTCAAGTAATTTCTTTCTTGAATAGAACCCAAACTAGTCATTCAGTGCAAGCAATATGAGCAACTTCTGTGTACTAGAGTCTACACTAACCACTTGAAGTATAAAACTAAATGACATGTTTCCTGTCAATAAATTTACAACCTAGTGGCAGAAAATAAAATTTAAGTATGATCATTTTATTTTAATTTCAAGTCAGCAAACTAGTTTAAGTACAAGCAAAAAGCGTATGTTTGGAGGGGGCAGAATGTATTGGCAACAAAGCTAGATGCAGCCAGTTTCTGCCACAGAAGGTTGGATAAAGGAGCTTAAGCAATGTCATCAGGACTGTAGCAGTGTTTTGGATCCGTTTTCCTCTTTTTTGCCTTTATTTGAGGGCATGATTTCTTCTCAAGATGCTAGAATGGTCTCTTCACAGATCCAGGTAATATGGATCTTAGAACCCTCAGCCTTTCAAGGAGAAATGCTTCTTTAAAAAGGACTCCAACTAATGTCCCAGAAGAGGGTTGTCACTAACCAGCTTAGTTCACATGCTCTGAACACCTTCCACACATGGGAGGGTATGGGAGAGATGGCTTCATCTGTACTACATGGTCTAAGAGAAGAGTCCCTAAAGGAGAAGAGCTCAACCAGGAGAAGAAATCACAGAGACCAAGGCAAGAGAGAATCTTTACACATGCAATCACATGGAGTAAGAGTTATGCTGGATCAAAACACAATATTACAAGGAAAAACTAGAGAACAGAGAATATGATCCCTGGAATCACTGAGGCTGAATTCATGCTAGCAGTGCTGTGACTTTAAGAATGTTACTTCGCCGAAACCGGTTTGGCTCGGTGGATAGAGCGTCGGCCTGCGGACTGAGGGGTCCCGGGTTCGATTCCGGTCGGGGGCATGTACCTGGGTTGTGGGCACAATCCCCAGTGGGGGATGTGCAGGAGGCAGCTGATCGATGTTTCTCTCCCATCGATGTTTCTAACTATCTATCTCTCCCTTCCTCTCTGTAAAAAATCAATAAAATATATTTAAAAAAAAAAAAAAGAATGTTACTTCAACTCTAAGCTTCCGTTTTCTCTGCTATAAAATGAAGATAATAATCCTATTTGAATTACAGAGTGGGTTGACATTTAAATTAGGCATTCTACATAAAATGCTTAGCTCATAGCTTACACAGAATAAGTGCTCAATAAGTTTATATCATCAGTATCATTGTCGTTATCATCATCTTCATTATGGTTCTTATTTTAACAGAGAGTAAGGGACTAATGGCAGGGGAAGGGGAAGTCAGAAAAAGGGGTGAGGGGATGGGATAAGCTTCACATTTTGTGTTGATTAGAATTGGTATAAGAATTAATGGGTTGAGGCTGGAGTAAACTTGGTATTAGAATTATGGGACACTCTAACTCTCTGCATGTGTTGTACTTTGATAACTTAGAGAACAGGGAGGCGCTCCCAGTACAAAGGGATGCATTAGAAAAGGCTTCAGTATCTTGCCATGAGGCCAAAGGCTGGGGCCTGTGGCCTAATGGCTTCTGGTACAAGGTGGTACCCTCACCCAACTGTCCATTTCTCATTCTATAATCTGCATGCCTTGGTTCAACAGTGAGGAGCTGCATTCTGCATGTCATAATAAACAATCCACCACTCACCTCTACCTACCTACACACTATCATTGGCACTAAACGTAGTGGTCACTGTTGGACACCCTTTACCTATTCCATGTGTCCCTCACCAGTTTTGGTGACATTTTTCTTCCTACTTCCAACATCTCTGACTCTTCAGAGCACCGCCCTTGCTACTAAAGCTGTTCTGCCCTCTGCTACCCAGAGCAGGAATCTTCTAGGGCCGCCTTTACACAAGGGGTAACCACAGTCCCCAGTCTCCTGCAGGGGTCAGGCTGGAGCCACCCTTCCCAGGTGCCTGTAGTCACACCTTGCTTGACTCCAGTCTCAAAAAAATAAATAAAATAATTATAAAAATGAATAAATAAATAAAAGTTATGTAGCTATTCAAAATAAGAATTTGAAAAGGCATTGTACTGAAAAGTGAGCAGCTTTAGGCAACACTGCTCTACTCAGATTATGTTCATGTAAAAATGCTGTGTATTTTAGTGAAAAACAACCTGCTGATGTCCTCTTTTCCGAGTGTAAGGAATTTGTTAATGGTGTCTTGAAAATGAAACTGAGCATCAGGCAATTGTTACATCTGGTGTGGCAGCCATCATGGTGCCAGAAATATTAAACCTAACAAGCAGCCCGGCTAAAGCTGTGCTCTATGACACAACTTGAACTTCCAAGTGGAGCGTCTGTCCTATCCTGCAGTGCTGTGCAGGATAAACCTGTTACTTATAACATGATGGGAAAAGGACATAGCGTGCGTACACACACACACACACACACACACACACACACACACACACACACACACTTGGCTATTTTTATGAGAACTCTAAGGTTTCCTTTAGGCTCTGGTGAACTCTTGGTGGTGAATAACAAAATCAAACAGGCCTCAGCTAAAAAGAGTTTATTGCTTTTAATGAAAAAGTATTCAAACTAAGTCATATCAAATATGTGTCTTGCTAACTCTCAGTTCTTTCTTTGGCATTAACTTCTTTTTCAGAAAACCTCTCTCCAGGTGTTAAAGACTGACAGAAGCCAATCAAGGCATAGAGTCTTCCACCTCAGCAACCCTATCAGAAAACCACCTCCTTCCTGAAGGTTCAAGCTGGAGCCCAGGCCAGCGTTCCCTGGGTGAAAACCCCACTCCCTTGCCCTAACCAGTCATAGGCCTGTGGTTGGCCAGGCTGGGGTCATGAGTCTGTTCTAGAGAAAAGGGGAAAGCAAAATTAGTCTTGAAAATGTAGGCGTTTTTCCAAAATAACAAACATGACTCTGTTAGCAGAGTAAGGAATACAGGACATACCAAATGATCAGATGTGCACTACAACAAGGTAATAGAAGCTAAAATGAAAAATAAAGCCCTCGTTCTTCTAACCCAAAATGCTTATGATGCATCGCAGATCAAAATTCTGCAATTCTTTTAGCCATTGCATGTGCACGCGCGCGCGCGCGAGAGAGAGAGAGAGAGAGAGAGAGAGAGAGAGAGAAGCAGAGACATACAGACAAAGAAAGAGGATGTTTTATCAGTGAAAGTTTGAGAAAAAATGTTCTTTCCTCAACCATTAAGCCTAGATTTAATTCTGTATAAGGAATGAAAAAAGGGGGTTGCTCATTCCAATCTAAATGTATTCTGGTGAATCTCGATGAGTAGGAGGAGAGATATTAAAATTGTCAAATCCAAAATTTTAGATTCAACCCAGTTGTGTCACTCAACCTGTTTCTATTTGATACTTGGCTAAGCTGATGATCTGTGTTTGTGCAGTAGCACATAAGCAGTCACAGGTTGGGAATACTAGCTAGGTTTAGAATACTGTCAATCAACAAATAGGTTCTTAATGTTCACTGTGGGGCAGGCACTATGCTGAATGCTCTGGGAGATGCTATAAATTTTTTAAACATGATTCTTAGCTTTAAGGGCCTTACCATTAAGCTGCATAAATAAAACTAACACGCATGAAACCAAACTAGATCATATTTAAGAATGGCAAAACCTAAGTCTAAATATATTCCCAATGCTATGGAAACTCAGGGCAGAGTTTGGTACATTGTTATAACGTGAGAGTGAAGGATCCACCACTTTCTGCACAAACTTAATCATGAGAGAGTAAATAAATAAGAAAGATTAAATTATTCTGACCAGATTTTTAGCACTTTATTTTATAGTTGTTTATAAGAAATGCATAAACAAACATTTCTTTTTATTTTTAATTGACTTTTAGAGAGAGAGAAAGGGAGAGGGAGGAAGAAAGGGAAACATCGATGTGTGAGCACAAGCTAGATCGGCTGCCTCCTGTATGCCCACTACCAGGGATTGAGCCCATAGCGAGGGTATGTGCCAGAATCAAACTGGCAACCTTTCAGTGAATGGAAAGATGCTCAACCAACTGAGCCATGCCGACCAGGCCAACAAACCTTATTTTGTTTTTAGACTATTTCTTCTGTGAGACTTGAACCTTTTAAAACATTTCATGCAAGATAAAATGATGCTCAATGAACCAAGAATAAAAGAAAACAAACAATACAAAAAAAAATCATGTACATAGACAACAGTGCTGTGATTGTAGGTGTGGGGGAGGCGGAAGAGAGTATGGGAGTGATGGAGGAGAGTTGACTTGGGATGCTGAAGGTACAATACAGCGTACAGATGATGTGTTGTGGAATTGTGCACCTGAAACCTGTATAATTTTGTTAACCAGTGTTAAATAAATTTAATAAAAAGGTGACAAAAGATAAGAGAAAATCTCAAGCAGATTGGAGAGATTATGCACACATCAAAAAAATAGTATCTCTATCAAATCACTAATTTTCACTTTTAAAAAATCCAATCTTCTCCAATACCTGGCATAAGCAAAGGTTTGTTGCATAGAAACTAAGACAGAGTCTCTCTGTAAGAATTCACAGCATTTATTAGAATTTGGTGTGTGTTTCCTATATGGCACCTCATTTCTCAGCTCAAGTACGGATTTGTTTGAGCTGTTCCCAGGCCAGGCGGTGTGCCTGGTCTCTGGAGCTGCGGGGGCCCTAACCCAGCGGTTCTCAACCTGTGGGTCGCGACCCCTTTGGGGGTCAAATGACCCTTTCACAGGGGTCGCCTAAGACCATCGGAAAACACATATATAATTACATATTGTTTTTGTGATTAATCACTATGCTTTAATTATGTTCAACTTGTAACAATGAAATTGGGGGTCACCACAACATGAGGAACTGTATTAAAGGGTCGAGGCATTAGGAAGGTTGAGAACCACTGCCCTAACCAGTTACTGATCAGTGTACGCTACTGGTGTTCTCTCCGGGGAGTGGTGGGCTGGAAACCCAGTGGGATGGAAATAATGTGTGATGCTTGGAAAGGTAATTTTCTAACCTAGCAAAGCTACAATGCTGCTTTAAAGATAGCAATTGTGAAAAATCACCATAATAACTATGTTTTACCCTTAACTAGCTTTCTATCTGATTGCTGAAGGTGGAAAGGACTTTTAGAAGGTGCTTGCAAATATATTGTAGTTTTAATAAACTTATTCTGTAAAATATTTTTAATTAAATACTTTCAAATGTTTATTTTTTATTTTTTATTTGTTACAGGTTAACCAAAAAATATGACTCAGCATTTTAAAAAAAATTTAACCTTTGTTGAATCTTTTAAAAAGTCCTTTTTTAATTTATTATATCAATTATAAATAAGGGTTGTTCAAGGTTAAAACAATTTTATGCTGATGGAAATCAAATTCTTTCCATTGTTTAATATAGAACCTAATATCATACAGTACAATGGCTTGCATTTATTTCTATTTAAAGCAACACTAAGTGACTAGTAATATCATATGATTAATATTTTCTTATGAAGAGTAGAAAACCTACAATTTTATATACTTAGGACTTAAGTATGGGTTACAAACTACAAATGTTCTCTGTTGAAAGTCAGATGATAGTAATACAATAAATATTTCTAATTCTTAGTTTAAAGATGCACATTAGTTTTTAATCCAATCTCTTGCCCACAGAATCGATATGGTTTCATTTTTCTTTAATAAGCAGTTTCTTTATGAAATCCTATCATTATTTGAGTGCTTTGCTGTACTCTGGTAAACAGATATTTAAGCTTTGAGTATTACTTAGCCTGTCCTGCTGCCTTCCCGCATCTGCTATTCATGGTTTCTTTATAAAAATCTGTAAAGAAATGTTCCTGTTGGATTTACAAATGCCAGCATCTAACACTCAGGTGAAAGAATGAAGTTGGCTCTTTGTATAATACTAATAGCTCTAAGTTTCCTTTTCTTACTAGTAGTTTTCAAATATTTTCTAACATAATAGATTTAAATTGGGCAATAACCAAATGGTCCAGTACCAAACTTATTTTCACAATTCAGTGGCAAAAGAACAATCTGGGGAAAAAAATTGAGAAGACCATGTATAAATTATTTGCCATTTACTTTTTAAAACAGGGGCCAGAATACTATGGTCTATAGGCCAAATTGGCTCACCAGCTGCTTTTGTATAGAAAGTTTTTATTTTAACATAGCCATATTCATTTGTTTACATATTGTCTGCGGTGGCTTTTGTGCTACATCAAAGTTGAGGAATGGCGATAGACACCACATGGCTTGCAAAGCTTACCACATTTACTATCCAGCCCTTTATATTAAAAAAAAAAAAAGCCAATTTTTTCTTTTAAAAGAAATATAGCAGGATATACACTGATCATATATGAATAGCAATGCTCTATGAACTTAAAAGTAACTGATAAGTTCTACAAGGTTTATCTTAGTAGCTTGTTGCAAGGTAGTTCACAGCCAGTCCATTGCCAAGGGACTCACATAATAGAAGCAAAGTATAGGAACATAGAAATTTAGTCATGTGAGCAGCAGAGCAAATATATCTTTAAATGTTATTTAGTAAATATATAACATATATGCTGAAAGATTAACTACATGTGAAACAATGGTGATGATATAATGGTAATTTATAATTACAAAGTAAAACAGCCATTGAAAATCATCACTGAGGCAAGGCAAACTGATGATGTCCCATGAATTCTGAGAGGTCCTCCCACTTTCTGCACATATGTCTGTGCCCAGAAACTGCAACAAGGCTTTGGGCAAAGTCCTGAATGCTGGGCCTCTATAAATACTAACAATGCAGTAGCTTTAAATTGGGAGGAATTGCTGGTAGCTCTCACTAACATTCTGGGTTGGTTACTGGTAGGTCATCTGTGAAAGCAGAAGTCTTAAGAATTGTGAGTCAGCTGCCTCTAAAGATCCAAAAGGGACTTGTCCAAGGTCCCTAGTTGGTAAGTGGTGTACCAACCCTTCAATCAAGGCAGTTTGACTTATTGGCCCTGAGCAGCTATTGACTGCGCTCAGCAGCCTATTTGAGGAAGGACTTCATTAGATCATCCATAGGATGAAGAAGGAAGGGACTGCTACTCCACACTCCTCTGTGATTCCCAGTCAGGTCCTGTCCATTAAGCCAAGGACTAAATAGAGTGAACAGTCCAAGACCCGGAATTCATCAAACCAACAATTGCAGTGTATATTTTTTACATGTTTCTTTGTAGTGTGAACTCAAGAAAAGATAAAATCTCTACAAGTCCAGAATGTAAAAGCTGTAAGGATGGTTGATCCCGCGCCAGTATCTTCCAGATGAGTCATCTACCATGGAAAAAAAAAAAACAGTGCTCCCCTCAACCATCCCTCTCCCGACTCAAGACTCCCTGCTCCTGCTATCAGCGGCATACCTTTCCGGGTGCTTAGATCGATCCGTGAATCAGGAGCCGTACTAGCTCTGGGTTTCAGCTCCGCCATCACACCCTCTCATTCACCATTGTCTTCTTCTCCCCATCTCATTAAATTCAGAGTGCTCCCAAAAAATCCAATAAGCCTCAGTTTCTAAGGGTCTTGCAACAACTCAGCTACCATCTTCTCCTTTGATTTGGGACTCTGTGGACTTTATATTTTATCTGCCTACTGAAATGATACATATTCTTGGATTCGTTTTCCTCTCAGCTCTCCAGCTAGAAGAGAATTTCTAAATGGGCATGCTTTTTGCTCATTTGTTTCAGTTCGTCCATGAAATGGACTCTTATTCTTAAATCCTTTGGTTGATGCTCCCATGCAAAGGGGGTCTTCGTCTTGCACATTCTCTAATGAAGGCTCCCTGGAAGGGACTGCATGCAGACACTGTCTTCAAGTGAAGTGCTGCAGACGGAAGGAGGGCACATGGGGAGGAGGGAAATGAGAAGCTGGATCACACTGTGTATTTCATTAGTATTTTGTATAAAGATTATGGTTCAGTGGGTTGAAAATATTGCATACATCTATTTTCCTAAATGGTGAATAAATGCAAAGCCTGTGCTTACACTAACTTCAATTTTGAAGATCTGATTTGAAAGCCTTCGATGCACACATGGCTGCCTGTGCTTGCCCTGCCCCGGATTAAATACATAAAGCCGTAGCTCGTGTGTGAGAGGCACGAGGTAGGGAGCGTAATGCTGGCCTCACAGGTAGGAAACCAGAGCTGTAAACCAGGCCTGCACCCGCTGGCTTAGGGACTCTCAGGAAGCCACTTGTCTCAGCCTGGACTCAGGATCTTTAAAATGAAAGCATCGAGCAAAAAGGATCACATGGACTCTTTCCAGGGCTGACATTATATGTATCTGCAAATTATCCAAAGTTTTTGTCCTGAAAAAAAAATTTCAACTCGACCAAGACAAAACCACACAGTACCTGTTGGTAATAGTCGCAGAATTGCTGAAATGACCCCAGAGAGTCTGAGGAGGTAATGGAGTTTGTTTCAGGCTCGTGCAAGTCCATTTAAAGTCACTGAGTAGGTTAGTATGATTGAGCGATCACCTTGGGAGCAGAGGCAGCCAATTAACTGAGAAGGGAAATCACTTTTGCTCAAAGCTTGTATTTCAGAAGTCAGAAAATTATTTTAGTAACATGATCACCTGGTTTCCTACTATAATCTTAAGAATCTCGGTGCATTCTTAAGTCTGTGTCTCCATTCTCTCAGTTTCCCACTAGTGGAGGGGTATGAAGCACAGCTGGCACAGATGAGGTGACTGGTCAAACCAGTAAATAGCAAACACTCCATGAATAAATGGTGATGGTTGACTAATGCCATCACTTTAGAATTTTTGCTACAATTATTAAAATTTGATCAGCAGCTTTCAGATTTCATTCTTATTGTTTGGCTATGAGATGTCCATAAGCTTCCGTGATATTTTCCTATTGTTAAAGAATCGGGTTACTGAAAGTTTACACGTTTACATATCCATGTGTTCAAAAACATACTGTGTTATTGAAGTGTGCCAGCCTATTGTGTCTGATGAGACAAGCAGGAAAGTCTCTATTTTCCAGCTGGGTGCATACACATATCATTAAATGACAGCAATGTTATCAGCACTATAATAAAGACATACAAGATGCTGAGAAACCACTGGAGAGGATGAATCTGATTCTTCTTGGTGTAGGCAAGGTGGGCTTCACAGAGGAGGTGACACTTGAGTATTAGAGGAGGACAAATATTCTACACAGAGGGAATAGCACTGACAGAGAGGCAAAGTGGGAGCTACAGTACGTAAGGCACCTAGAGAGGTGGACTGCACTTAGCATCACCAGAGCCCTGGACAGCCTTGAGAGATTAGCCTGGGCAGAAAGAGTCCCATTCATGAAGGGTCTTAGAGCCTGTGCTAAAGAATTTGGACACCATCTACCAAAAGGAAAAAAAAATACATAAGTCAATATGCAATTTAGACAGAATGTGGAGGGGAAATGTAGAAAACAGATTGTGAGACAGAAGGCTTGAAGGTACTGCAATCCCTCCTTATATCCAAAGCTTCCCAATCCACGGATTCAACCAACAGCGGATGGAAATTATTTCTACTTTAGGTTTTAAGTTTATTTTATAGAGAGAGTGGAAAGAAAAAAGAGAGAGAGAAACATCAATTTGTTGTTTCACTTATTTATGCATTCATTGGTTGATTCTTGTATGTGCCCTGACTGGGGATCAAACCTGAAACCTTTGCATATTGAGACAATGCTCTAACCAACTGAGCTACCCAACCATGGCTGGAAAATATTTGAAAAATAAAATGTTATGTTGTTGCTGACACGTCCTATGTAATTAGTCCTATGATGGTTGTGTCTGTGCTGAAAAACTACAAACCTTATTATTTTTTATCATTATTTCCTAAACAATACAGTATAAAATCTATTTACATAGCTTTACATTGTTAGGTATTTATTAAAAGTAATCTATAGATGATTTAAAATATGAGAGAATGTATATAGGTTATATGCAAATATGCTACCATTTTATATAAGGAACTTGAGCATCTTAGCATTGTGTACTCACAGGGGTTCCTGGAACCAATTCCCCAATGGACATCGAGAGACAACTATAGTTTATTTTATGCGTATTTCTATTCATGTTTCCATGACTGTCTCTTTCACTCTTTCTGCCTGAATAAAAATTACAGACACAGGATGGACTGAAGCCCATATTTGTATGGATTATACTCCTATAAGAATCTTTCTAGGCTCTTCATTGAAAAGGGTGGCCTGGGGTTTAACAACCGCTGCATGGGTCAAAGGCCCAGCTGCAAAGCGGGAAGCAAGGGAACATGCTGCATTTTGCCCCTTGGAACTGGGATTCAGAAATAAAGAGAATAAATAAGAATCAACCAGTTAAAAAGGAATAAACTATAACTGTCTCACACGTTCAACCAGCAACAGCTGCTCTTTCCTCCTCCCCCTATTGGCCACATGACTTTGGACATGATCCGTTTAATATTTTCTGTCTTTATTATAATAGATATACTCTCATGTTTGATTGTAAAAGTAGCCTTTTCTGAGTTAGAGATTTACCTTTGGTCTGTATGGTATAGAGTTCTGAACATAGGAATATGTTCCTTTGTAATGACATTTTTTATTATGGTAAAATATACATAATGTAAAATTTACCATTTTAATTATGTTTAAGAGGACAGATCAGTGGCATTAAGTACATTCATTAATATTATTGTGCAACCATCACCACATTCCATCCCCAGAACTTTTTCATCTTCCTAAACTGTAACTCTCCTCTCCTTCAACCACCATTCTATTTTCTGTCTCCATGAATTTAACTGCTCTAGGTGTCTTATATCAGTGAGAACATACGATTTTTTCCTTTTTGTGCCTAGCTTATTTCACTCAGAATAATGTGTTCAAGGCTCATACATGATGTAGCATGTGTTGGAATTTCATTCCTTTTAAGACTGAATAATTTTCTATTATTCGTGCTCCCAAGATAGCCACATTTGGTTATCCATTCATTAGTTGATGAAAACTCAGGCTATTTACACCTTTTAGCTACTGTGAAAATTGGTGTAAATTACTATTCAAGTCTCTGCTTTCTGTTCTTCAATGCTTACTAATTTGCTGAAATTGAATTTTTGGGTCATGTGGTAATTCAATGTTTAATTTTTTGAGGAACCATCTTATTATTTTTCATGGTGGATATACCAGTTGACATTCCATCCAATGCCTAAGGGTTCTAATTTCTCTACATCCGCTTCAACACTTGTTATTTCTGTGTATGCACTTGCCTTTTAACAGCCATTCTGATGGGTGTGAAGTGTTATCTCATTGTGATTTTGAGTTAAATTTTCATAGTAATTGATGATGTTCTGCATTTTTTGTGTACTTACTGGCCATCTGCATATCTGTTTTTTTGAGAAATGTTTCTGCAAGTACTTTGCCTATTTTCAAATTAGGGTGTTTGGGGGATTTTTGTTAAATTGTAGATATTCTTGATATTAATTCTTATCAAATATGTGATTTTCAAATATTTTCTCCCATGCCTTTTTAATCTGTTGATAGTGTTCTTTGATGTGCAAAAGATCTTAATTTTTATAAAGTTCAAATTCTCTATTTTTTTCTTCTGTTGCTTGTGATTTTGTGTCATATTCAAGGTATCACTGCCAAGCCAACGTCATGAATCATTCCCCTACATTTTCTTCTAAGAGTTTTATAGTTTTAACACTCACATATTGTTTGTTTTTAGTCCAATTTAATTCTTTTGCATATAATTATCAGTTTTCCTAGTACCAATTATTGGAAAGACTCTCCTTTTCTCAATGAATGGTCTTGGCACCTTTTTGAAAATCTTAGATGGCATGTACTTTTAAATGACTCCTAACTTGAGGAAAATACAAGTAGAATAACAATATCGCCTTTGCTTAACTTATATACCCTCAGGAATGCAGAATACTATTGCTAGAAAGGGTAAAAGAGAGGATGGAATAATGAGAAGAATGCTATTTGGAAATGTTGTTTGTCAAAAGATGTAATGTGTTCCAATGGAAAGAGGGATAAAGTTCATATCAGAAGAACAATGTTGTTGCCTCACACAGCCCCACCTCATTCTATTAATTATCAGTTTGTCCACAGGCGATGATTATTTTCTTGTGTCTCATTTTCCTGATCTCTAAAATGGGGTTGTTTATTATCCCATAGGATCAAATGGAGGTGTTTGTTACTAGATATTCTGAAAACGTACACCACCCTCCACTGATATTATCATGGTTATTGATTCATTGGAGGTTTATATGACTTCTGTTATCTCTCATTATGCTTATTTCCTTATTTATAAGTCAAAGACCATAATTCTACGCTGTAAGTACTATGTACAATGTAACTGCTTCTTAAATACCAAAATACCTCTTTCATATGTGACTTGAAACATTTCTTCTGTCACTCAATTTCAACTACACTAACATTTATTGAGAATCTACACTAAATACAACATTAACTGGAAGAGATGAAAAGCTGAAAAAGTCAAAATATCACATGCAATACAATCTCTAAGAATAAAAAAATGTTGTTGCCTTGTTTATTATAGAAAAAATACCTTCAATATCATCAAATTTTGCAAAAAAATAATTATGTATATTCATAGTTAATGCATTTATAATTAATTATAATTTATTTCAAACTTTTATACAGTTTGTTCATTTGGATATTTTTATATTTGTAGCTTTTAAAAAAAGGATATCTGCAAATAAAAACTAGCTGTTTGTTCCTTTTTCTGGTAAAGCATAAGGTAAAGTGATTCCTCTATTTTATATTAGAAATATGTGACTGTATTCTGTAAACTTACATGACTTTTTAAAGTTTGAATTAATTACAAGGAAATTGTGAAAGGATAAAAATCTGTTAATTAAGATAGTGAAGCTTAGGAAAGGAGCTAGTTTGGGGAAGAAAGAAAAACAATTCTGGAGTTATAGGTAAAATTCATATATTGAAACCCTAATTCCTCATACCTTAGAATGTAACTGTATTTGGAGACAGGTACTGTTTTTTTTCTCCTACTTAGAAAAGTTTATTGAAAGACAAAACTAAATTTTCCCTGAAGTCATCCTGTCATTTCATTATGATCCATATTAAAATTTAAATTCATACCCTATATTAAAAATGAAATTAACAAAATGCACCATATGAAACTTCATGCTGAGCAAAACCAAGTCCAAAAAAAAGTAACCATGTATCAATAGAATAGTTCCCACTGTATTTAAGAGGTTTTCTATGTAAATCATATTTGAATGCAATTTTTAGAACCATATTTAAATATTTTGCAATTTGTTAACTGTAGGCATCCACGTTTTTCTTCCACCACATTGTTAGAATGAACTTCCCTTAATCTCTCCTGCTTGGACATGTTTTCTGAAATAGGTATTGGTTAAGCCCTTTCCCATAGTTTGGAGCAGCGCTGGCGCCTGCAGAAGCAAGGTAAGACGAGTCCCCTTCGCTTGACTGACCTCCACACTCTCCTACCTTGACTCCTTGACCCACTCACCCCCTCCCCTCTGCTTGACCAATTCTTCCGCCCACACCTTGACCCTACATTGCACACTTCCACCTTATATAAGAGAATCTAACCATGCCTTCGGGGCTGACACCAGCACACCGGTCTCAGCTGCTGTGAGAGAATGGAATAGAATTTCTTAAACTCTCACAACATCTCTTGGTCTGGCTCCTTTCGGGGAGGACCTAGCATGCATAATCTGTTTCTTTGATCAAGTTGGCAATGTTTGCCAGGGTCCACAGAATGCAGCAAAAAAATAGCAGTCATTTCTCCAGATTTGAGAAATCTGGTCCATCATTAGTATAGTTTCCTGAGATTTCTGCTCCACTGAAGTCAGAACCAGGATTTTCTTTCTGAAATCTCTCTAATGTAAGTTTTCTCTGCATTTGGTCTTGCACCCAAGGATCAGCTGCATATTCAGATTCTAGAAGTCCAATAATTTGCTGCATCTCTCTTTGTCTTTGTAGAAATTTGTTCTATCCTCCAAAGTCCATGTTCCCTCAACAGCTATTGTGGAATCAAAGAGTTTGCCCTTGAAAATTTCATGGCCATTCACTGCCAGTACCACATGCCAGCTCTGCAGGTCACACCGGATATCGTGGGTGTAAGTGCCTGGCAGCACCTGAACTTCAATGAACACCTCCTCCAAGATCTGGCATCACTGGCTCCACAGAGTCCTGCACAGAACCACCCCACTGCGCCCCTCAAATGGAGCCGACATACTCCAGGTGCCTCCTGGCTGCAGCTGCACTGTGGAGACAGGTGCTTCTAAGAAGCAATTGAAGTTTAATGGAGTCATAAGGTGGGGGCCCTAATCCAACCTGACTGGTGTCCTTATAAGAAGAGGAAGAGACACCAGAGCTGAACATGCACAAAGTAAAGGCCATGTGAAGACACAGCAAGAAGGTGGCTATCTACAAGTCAAGGAGAGAGGCCTGGGAAAAAACAAAACCTGCCAACACCTTGATCTTGAACTTTCAGCCTTCAGAACTGTGAGAAAAGAAAATTCTATTGTGTAAGTCACCCAGTCCATGGAAGTCTGTTTCAGCAGGCCTAGAAGACTAAGTCATCTTGATATATTAACTTTAGGAACTATTTACAGTCATTTAGAGGCTAAATGAATTTTGATGTTTCCCTATTTGTTCACTTGTTCACATGTGCTTGCCACCACATCCATGACATCCTGAGGAGAGGGTGCATGGATACAAAAGCTTCATCTTCTAAAGGTGTCTTTCTCATGAGATAACTCAGATTTTCTCTTTTCCTTTTGAATTATATGGCTTTGATTTCTTTTTTTAAGGTTTTATTAAATTGATTAGGTTGACATTGGTAAACCTTGATTTCTTGATCCTCACATTGGAAATCACTTGGCTTTATCTTCACCAGGTATAGTTTTACAAGAGCATACATTTTCCCCGTAGCATTCTTTCAGTTAGATTTCAGATAAAGTCTTTACACTGAATTCCGGGCATTAATACAAACACTTGGTAAACTCATATGTCCCTGATTAAATGAAGGCTATTGTTGCTGGCCAGAGTGGCTCAGTTGGTTGAGCATCATCCCATGCACTGAAAGGTTGCCGGTTCAATTCCCAGTCAGGGCACATACCTAGGTTTTGAGTCCCATCCATGGTCAGGCATATATGAAAGGCAACCAATCAATGTGTTTCTCTCTCTTCTTTCTCTAAGTATGTCCTCAGGTGAGGATTAAAAAAAAAGAGAGAGGGAGAGGCTATCGCTTGCCTATTGCATTCTTCAGTTATCTTCTGATAAACAAACACACACATACACACACTTGTTTCCTTTCTTCTCTGTCTTCTTCAGGCCAAATTTGAACTGACATTGGTATCAATATTTCTGGCCCTGCACAGGAGTATAAATTTTCTCAAAAATTGAATGATCAATATAGACAAAGGAAGCAGGAGAGGGTAGACAGTATTAATTTTCCACCAAAATAATTCAATTCTCCACCCCACTTAGCTGGTATAGACCTGGCTTGAAGAGTGGACCTGGATTTTAGCAGCCCTGTCAAGGCCATTTCTAGATATTAGAGCATTTGCTAACCAAGAAGTAATGGCTTCATCCCATGAGCCTCTTTGCAGTATTGCATTTCAGAGGATGCATAATTGCTTTGGTGAAATATTACAAAATGATTTCATACTGTGATTAAAATATTTTCACAACTGTCATCAAGGGAATAGTGGAAATAGATTTTTCAGTGTGATCAACTAGATAACCCTGAAGCTTAATGATGTGTTCCTGGCTTAGAGCAGGTTAGCATGAAATTTAATTTTCGGTAATCTGCCTCAGACCATTGGAGGACAAACTCACCTCTAGCTGGAATTTACCCAGCCTTCAGCACACAATAACTCAAGGGTGGCATGTCTCTAGAATGATGCCTCCCTGGGCAAGGAGGCAGGAAAGGTTATGTCTCCCCATAAGAAATCACTCACCACATCCTGTCAATTCTTTCTTTGTTATAACTTTCCCATT
This sequence comes from Myotis daubentonii, assembly GCF_963259705.1. Lineage (NCBI taxonomy): Eukaryota > Metazoa > Chordata > Mammalia > Chiroptera > Vespertilionidae > Myotis > Myotis daubentonii. The sequence continues at coordinate 74,334,632 of NC_081846.1, forward strand.
CACAACTGTCCTTTCCCAGTGCCATCACCCTACCTTTGTCACTTTAATTTGGATGAGGAAATAGAGTGACTATGGTTTATCTACCTCACTCCACAGTTGCACCTAGATTTCTTATTATCACCAGATGAATCTCCCTAAAGCATGTATTTTATCATGAGATATTCTACTAAAAAACATTCAGAGGCATCTTTAACCATGCATTGGAAAACAACTACCTTTCTAGATTTAGCCTCAATGAGTCACGTTTATAACTCTTTTATTCTATCCTAAGTGTTTTACTCATAGTCTACCCAAAACACAAGGATTTTAACAGCTTTTATGGCCTTTCTCCTAGTCTCACACTTACCTTCAATGTCCTTTTATTACTACCCATTCTTGGAGACAGTTAAAATGATGCCTGAAAGCCTTTCTTATCCCAGCCTTGCCCTAAAGTAAATTTGTCCTGACCCTTACTGTGTAAATCCACTTTGTAAGTATTCAGATCACAAAGAGGCATTTCTTCTATCTGAAACCTTAGAAAATACAAATATTTTAAGAGATTGGTCTTTATAAACCTAGCAGAATACCAGGCATTTGTTATCTGGAGTGGGTAAAATACAGTAGGTGATGAATATAAAGGTTGCTGTGTTGAAGCCAGAGATTCAGTTAATGTTATTTAAATAAAATTTGAAATATTCTGGTGGGAAATGCCAAGGGCCACTCTGCCACACTTCGTCTCCATGACAATTATTTAAGTGACCTGCCCACAAGAAAAAAATCTAGAGATTTTTGATTTGAAGATTCTCCATTGAAAGATGTTGGTTAAGAGAGAACCAAGATGGCAGCATAGGCAAACTCCAATACTCCCTGCCTCCACAGCAAAAGTACAACTAAAATACAGAACAACTATCATTCAGAACCACCTGAAATCTGGCTGAATGGAAGTCCTACAACTAGAGAAGTAAAGAAGAAAGGACATCAAGACTAGTAGGAGGGGTGGAGGCACAGAACGGGCTGGTTGTTTTTATAATTGGGAGGGGTATCTCCATTGCAGAGGCCTCCCATAGGAAGCAAAGGGTCCCAGACCCACACCAGACTCTCAGCCCAGGGTTCCAGAGCTGAGAAGAGAAGTCCTCATACTTTGGGCCATAAAAACCAGAGGGGATTATGGCTGAGTGACAGGGAGGCTGCTGGAGACCCAAGCATTTCCTCTTAATGGGCCAGCACATGAAATTACTTGGACTCACTCCCTCTGGGCTCTAGTGCTGGGGCAGCAGACTCAGGGGAGAAGGGGGGAATTCGGGGACATATGAGGAGGAACTGGATTATCTGGCATCAGAGCAAGAACTTGGGGGCAGCTTTCTCCCAGATGGGGATGCTCATAGGAGGCATTGTTCCTATGCTGAAACCTCCCCTGTTCAGAGCTGACAGGCAGCCATATCTGAGTTTTCATCAGCCTGGCTCTCACTGTTTGCTCTGTCCTGGTGATTCCTTGAGTCCCCACCCCATCCAATTTGCAGCCCCACCCACCCAGGCTGTGTGCAGGGGCTTTACAATATAAATGACCTGTCCTGTCTCAGGCTTCACATTTTGCTAAAATCTCTTAAACAAGCAGTAGATGGTACCAGCGTGCTCCAAACCTATCAATAAAAGGCCCAAGACCTGGCACTAGCACCAGCCGGCCTTGCTTCACAGCTGAGCCTCGTCTGGGCACATCACAAGCCCAATAAAAGTAGCAGCCATCTGCCTATCACTCTGTAGCTCTTGCCAGGTGGCCCCAGGTAGTGGCTGATTTTGCACCTCCCAGGAGGCCCCAGAGCCAGTGTACCCAGTAGAAAGCTTCAGACCATACCAGATTATAACTCTATACCTCTACAAGCTACACACTCAAGGGGCAGACTTAGTGAGCACCAAAGCCACACTGAAGCAAGTTCTGCTCCATAGGGTTGTCTCCTATACAGCATCTATTCCATTGTAGTCGCAGCTGGTCTTCACAGCCAATTGGCCTGGAGGTCAATTCCTCCCATAGACACCAACAACAATCAAGGCTCAACTACAATAAGACTTTGCACACAGCCCACATAGGCTGGAATGCCCAGCTCAGGTGACTGGGGATGCTGAACCACAGGGCCCTACAGGTCACCTGCTACACAAGGTCACTCTACCATCGCAGTTCTACCTAATACATAGAAGCGAACACAGAAGAAGCCAAAATGTGAAGACAAAAAAAAACATGTCACATATGAAAGAACAGATGAAATCTCCAGAAAAAGAACTAAATAAAATGGAAGTAAGCGAACTACTAGATAGAGTTCAAAACATAAGGTTATTCAAGGATCTTAATGAGAACTTCAAGGGACTTAGCGGAACTTTCAAGAACCTTAGTGAGAACATCAAAGACATGAAAAAGAACCTTTCAGAAATTAAGCATATACTAACTGAAATAAAGAATAATTAACAGGAATTCAACATTAAAGTAGAGGATTCCAAGAATCAAATCAATGATTTGGAATATGAGGAAGCAAAGAACACCCAATCAGAATAGCAAAAAGAAAAACAAATCCAAAAATATGAAGATAGTGTAAGGACCTTGTGGGACAACTTCAAGCATACCAACATTTGCATTATGGCACCAGAAGAAGAGAGACAGAAATATATTGAAAAAATATTTGAAGAAATGACAGAAAACTTCCCCTAATTGGTGAAAGAAATAGACTTACAAATCCAGGAAGTTCAGAGAGTCCCAAACAAGAGGAACCCAAAGAGGCCCATACCAAGACACAGAAGATGTGGTACATATATACTGTAGAATATTACTCAACCATAAGAAAGGATGAAATACTGGCATTTGTAACAATGTGGATGGTCTTCAGGCAAAGGCTATTATTATGAGCCAGGGAAGACTTCTCAAAAATAGAACCCAGACTGTAGAAGAAAGTCAGATGGGTGAAGGATATTACAAGTAATAAAAAATGCCATTTGCCACAACATGGATGGACCTTGAGAATATTATGTTAAGCTAAATGTCAGTCAGAAAAAGCTAAGAACCATATGATTTCATTCTCATGTGGGATATAAAACTGAAACTCACAGACACAGACAGCAGTATGGTGGCTACCACAGAGAAGGGGTGAAGGATAGTAAAGGGTGAAGGGGACCAAATATATGGTGATAGAAGGTGATTTGACTTTGAGTGGTGGACACACAATGTAATATACAGATCATGTATCATAGAAATGTACACTTGAAACCTATATGACCCTACTAATCAATGTCACCCCAATAAATTCAATTTTTTTCAAAAAATTCAAAGAATACAGATCAATATGCCAATATTCTTGTCACAGTAACTTCCATTTTGGAAAATCTATCCTTAGCTAGTTACTTGACATGTACAGAGAACAAAACTAAAAGAAAAGTATATTATTGCATAATTATTTATACTGGCAATATTTTGGAATAACTTAAGTGTCCTACAATAGAAATATAGATGATAACCTTGGTACACCCACCTAATGAATATTATGTAGTGATATAAAATATATTTATAAATAATTTCTAATATGCAAATATTTGTGCTTCGATGACAAATGAAAATACAGGATACAAATCATATAGAGAAATCACAATTACAATTATGTGATACAAATGAAAATCTATGCCAGGGAAACTAAGACTAGAAACAAAACCACCAATATATCAACAATGTTTAGATAGCTAGATGGTTGAACTACCAGCAAATAATTTTCTTTTTCTGACTTTTCTTTCTTTCCAAATTTATACAATAATTGTCATTCCTGTTCTTTAAAGAATGAGTACAACCTTTCACACCTTACCTTGATTATCATACAATCAAGCAGCCTCCAAGAAGACATCACGTTGGCAAATGAAAAGAGATCATTTTATCTAATCACTTCACTGGGGGGAAGGGGAAAGAGAATCCAAATAAAGCTGTTTGGACACTAAACCCAATGGGAAGTAGAGTATCTTTCTCAAAATTGGGCCTAAACTAAAAAGTGGCCTGTTAATGCTGAACTATGAAGTCATTGAACAAAAACTCCAGGCATTTGTTAAAAGTTCAGAGGCTCTGAGGAATAGGAGACAGATGGGCTCTAAATCATCACACTATTTCATAGGCTGAGAGCAAGTCATAAATAATTCTGGAGTGTGAACATTTTGCTGCTTTATAGACCTTAGCTGTAATTTCAGTAGAACTTATATATGTTTCTCCTGAAAGTTCAGACTCTAAAATGTTTATGAATATTTTCCAATTCAATTTAAGAAGCATTTATTAGATAGCATTAAGACTTTTTGTAAACTTGATGTGCTAGACATAAGTGAGAAATATATTATAAACTCTGCACTGTGGGCATAGATAGCTGTGCCCAAGCAACCAAGGCAGGCAAGAGAGACAGGAGTATCCCTAGTAGCACTGTGTCCCCATAACTCAGTACAGCCAAAAGGCTGTGGGGTGTTTTCACCCCTCTGAGGAAAGGGAGAAGAGATAGTGTAAGGTTAATGTGTTGTACTTTTAGTTGTGAAAACTAATGTATTTGGCCATATCTCAAAAGAAAGTGGTATTTCCTGCTTAAAGTAGAGAAGCAGAGATTAGTCCCATGTTTGGATAACAAGGATTAAAACTTTTCTGGTTTGCTTTGGCACCTTAAAATGAAATAAAGCTAGGCATTCTGCAATTTCCCATCTCATTTTTTCAAAATATTTTTATTTATTTCAGAGAGAAAGAGAGAGGGAGAGAGAGATAAAAACATCAATGATGACAGAGAACTGCTGATCGACTGCCTCCAGCACGCCCCACACTGGGGATCAAGCCCGCAACCCAGGCATGTGCCCTGACCAGGAATCAAACAGATGACCTCCTGGTTCATAGGTTGACACTCAACCACCGAGCCAAGCTGGCCGGGCCCCCATCTCATTTTTGTAGGAGATGTTCCAGATCTTGGAGTAGGCATTTGATTGTTGTACTTGTCAATGTTTGAGTGTGTGTTGGGGGGCATTGATGGCCATTGTCCAAAGGGACAGAGTCTCATTCATTTCCACAGAGCAGAGCTGATGCTATATAATTTGTGAGGGGCAGTACACAATGAAAATGTGGGTCCGTTTTCTTGTTCAAAAAAACATTAAGAATTTCAGATGTTGAGAAGAGCATTAATCCAAGCATGGGGCCCTTCTGACTCAGGGTCCTATGCAGACTTCCTAAGAAATTGGCCCTGATACACTCATCCTTCCAGGCTCGCATCCCATATTCCTTCTTGGTTGAATCCTCCAATTAGACTCAGTCTACACCCACACCGTAGGCAAGTCCTCAGCACATTTATAACCAGTGTCTTCTGAGTCCAGCTCTCTTATCCCCCTTGAACTCCTTCCCACAACTCCCAGAAGCTGGTTATTCTCTGCTATTACCTGATTGTTTTGAGTCTTCCTTTGTGATATCCCTCAAAGGCCAGACTCTCCAGAGAAGATCCCAACTTAATATAACTTTTTCTTTAAAACTTGGCCAGATTGTACTCCATTTGTTCACACTGGGGGGAAAAAAGTTGATACTGCCAATGAGGATGTCTCCCAGAATAACTGAATTTACCCAAGATCATAGAATGTAAGATGGCAGAATTGCCATTTCTCCCAAAAGTCAACTGGGAGGATTCTTAGAAACAAAGGATTTGATTATACCAAATTGCGCCCCCTATCTCTAGCCATGAATAATCACATTAATCATGCCACTATAGTCTTTTATCTTAAACTAGTGGTGCATGAAATTCTTGCACTGGGGAGAGGGGTGTCCCTCAGCCTGGCCTGCACCCTCTCCAATCTGAGACCACTCAGGGGATGTCCGACTGCCTGTTTAGGCCGGATCCGGCAGTCGGACATCCTTCTCACAATTGGGGACCACTGGCTCCTAACCGCTCACCTGCCTGCCTGCCTGATATCCCCTAACCACTCTATCTGCCGGCCTGCTCACCCACAACTGCCCCCCCAGCATGCCTGATCACCCCCAACTGCCCCCCACCAGCCTGATCACCCCCAACTGCCCTCCTCTCCTGGACTGATTGCCCCTAACCACCTCTGCCTTGGCCCCACCACCATGGCTTTGTCTGGAAGGATGTCCAGAAGGTCTCCCAGAAGGTCTCTGGTCTAATTAGCATATTAGCCTTTTATTAGTATAGACTAAAGGCCCGGTGCATGAATTCATGCATGGGTGGGGTCTGGTTGGCCTGCCCTGATCAGGGCCTATGGGGCCAGGCCAGCCAGGGGGAGGGGCCGTCAGTGGTTGGCCGGCCAGGCCCGCCCCTGATCAGGGTTAGGGGGGCTGATCGGGGGCAGAGCCAGCTGGCCCCATCCCCTGGTCAAACTCCCAGTGGAGGGGACAATTTGTATATTAGCCTTTTACTATATAGGATGATCTGCTAAAAGCACAAATGGAGATCAGCAAAAAGAATACTTGAGTGTCATCCAGCAACAAAATAATGAGCCTTTTTGTTGTAAAGAGGATTTATTCCAAGATAACTGAATAGTGAACACATATTTGTTGGATACCTATTTTTCACACTAAAATATGCACAGGATTATATTCAGCCCAAATATTATGTAGACATGGCAGGCCATACTAGTTGTCTCAGGTCAAGTTCCTTGAGAAAGTAGACTGGTAGGTTGAATTAAACAGGCAGGTTATGCACTAGAAAGACCATTGAGATCATGTTTATGGAATAAAGGGGAAGGAAGCAGGATTGAGCTGCGGGAGTAATAAAGGAAGGTGTACAATGCTGCTCTGCCTCTGTATCTGCATCGAACAGACTGTCCAGCTACAGCGGGAAGGCTGGGGAGGGTTGGGGGGCAGCGGGGGGGGGGGGGGGTAAGAGATCAACCAAAGGACTTGTGTGCATGCATATAAGCATAACCAATGGACATAAGACACTGGGGGGTAGGGGAGGCCAGGGGAGTGTCAAGTGGGGGGGGGGAGGGAGACAGATGTAATACACTTTGTAATACTTTAAGCAATAAAACAAAATTTAAAAAAAAAAAAAGAAGGTGTAATCCAGGCAAAATAACAACCTTACCTAATCCCATTGGATCTCTGGAACTAGAATGGCCACCCACTGTGATCCCAAGTAGGAGTGAAAAGGCCAGACATTTAAACCCCAGCATCCATCAGTCATTGAGAACAGAGAATCCCAGAAAGGCTTGGTTCTTTCCAACTGAGACTAGCCCTGAAGAGGCTAACAGAGCATCTACCACACCAGTTGTTCAAATATTGAAATGTTCTTATTTTGTCTAGAATAGCTAGGCACTGCCCTGCTGCATGGACTTCCCCAGCATTTGGGACCTCCAAAAATTATCTAATCTTATGACTCGGTTCTGGTTGATCAGTGTCCATGCTATACCAATTGCTAAGCATTTTTAATATCACTCTGGACCATTAAGAATATCAGTCAAGATGGAAAGGTAAGGCCATGTTGAGGGAAGCTAAGATTCATATTTAGGGCCAGTTGACAAATCTTAAGAGCTTCAATTTGGTCTGATTGTGTATAAGGATCTGAAAGGAATCCTATGAAAGAATGCCACTAACTAAAGATAAGGTTTATTAGAAATTGGTACTCTGGATAAATTAGAGAAGAGAATCTGAGAGACAAATTAAAAATATAAAATAAGGAGGGAAGCAAGTAGACCTGGAAATAAAGAAGGTCTGAATCCAAATATATTAAATTCAAATTGTGGGGATTCAAGTTTACCAGTTCAATTTAAAATGATGAGTTTGAAACGTAATTGTCCCTTTTCAGTTCCAATTCATTGATTTCATGAAGTGTGCTTTATTTATTTCTGTCTTAATTAGAAAGGACACTTAATTTAATGTGTGCCTGCTGACCAAAAGATTTCTGATGGGTGTTTAAACTCACAATGCACAGTGACAACAAGGTTATGGGGATGTTCTCTAGAGCATTACAGGATGACTTCATTAAAGAGCATTCAAAACATTTCATTAAGCAAGAATTTCTGAATCACAACTAATTTTAAAGTTTACATAAAATACCTCAGAAGACTTATGAGCTCAAGTATACATTTCATAATGAACTCTAGAGCTGAAGTTAGAAACCAGATATTACTATGGGGTTGTTATAATCCTAGGAAAGAACATTTAGGAAGAAGAGCAGGCTTGAGACAAGCCCAGACAAAAAGCCGTAAACGCTTTACTGCTTCATTGACTGATCCCATCACTTCCAACTTCGTTCATTCTCATGTTCAACACAGAGGCCCTCCTGAATAATGAAGATATATGGAGCCTGATGCTTCACTGAACTCTAGGAATTATGGGAGATGCGCAGGGTAGTTACATGGGAACAACCTGTGAGAAAGGGGGAGGGCTCCAGGCCCCTCCTTCGAGAAGGCCTTTACTTCAACTAGACCTTCATTTATTTTTGTACAGAGTCCTTTAACAAACTATTTACATAAAATTAAATTAAATAATCCCATGATTTTAAAAAAAAGTTTACAGACTATGGTAGCTCAAATCATAACTATTATTTTAAGACCTAAATGTAGGTAAGACCTAACTATAGTTAAGACCTAAATATAGGTAAGTTGGATGAATTGAGAATTCATAAATTAATAATTTATAATAATTTAGACCTAAGTCATGAGCACATGGACCTTTTCACTGTGTGTGTGTGTGTGTGTGTGTGTGTGTGTGTGTGGAGGGGGCTGGTAATAGGAAAGCAAGAAAAAGAACTGAGTTGTCAAGAGGCAGGTTTAAGACAGTGACCCAATTTCAAGCTAACTTTGCCTACAGTTTGATACTTATAAGTGATTTTGATTAAATCAAGTGAAATGAGCCCTTATTTATTAGTAGTAAGCAGCCATATTTAGTTGGCTTATATAAAATTATACAATATGTCAATATGTTTAATACAGGATATTTTTTAATTACTGAAAGTAACTTTATTTCAATTCAGTCTGAATTAATTATGCCTAAGCATGGGCTAAATTAGATAATAGAAAAAAAATAGCTAACATAATATAATCATATAGACAGAATCAGAACTGCCTGATATTAGTGACCATAATGTGTCAAGAAGCCTGAAACGGAGGGATGAAAAAAACAATGATCATAATCATGTTTGTTTTATTTGGAAAATATATGTTGACTATGAAGCAGAATATTAAATCTAACAACAAAGTTGAACTGCATGGACCTAAAATTTCAAACTGAAAAATGAGGTGCTTACCCTTTCCTTCAAAGTATTTTTCTTTAACATTGAGTTAAGGTGTTTTTGGCAAAGACATTTTTACATAAGGAAAAAAAAGGTTAAATTTATTCTTATAGAATTATTTTAATTCCTTAAAACCAAAAATCATTCCATTCGAACCTAAATCAGATCAGGCCTTCAGTTCTCGAAATCAGCTTGCAGGATAAACAACCCACAGAGAAATATGATACCACAGAGATGCGGAGATACAGGCAGCAAAATGCAGGATGTGGGAAACGCTGTTGAACCTGGATTTTTCTGAAAATAAACTGCAAGGAAAAACAAACAGGGAGAGGACTGTGTGGATTAAAAGGGATTTAAGAAATACAGTTATGAATTATAATGTATATTTCTTATTCTAATCCTTGCTTGAGAAACCTGGACAAAATTTAGACTCTGGGGAAATCTAAATTCAGACAGGGTAAAGAGCCTTAAATTTTAGAGCTATATACTAAACTATTTATGAAAAAGGATAAGATTTTACAAATTTGTTTCAAAATTATCTTGGGGAAAAATGTGTATTGCTGCTGAAACAAGAAACAAGATAGGCCACGACGGGCCATGAGTTAGTTGATACTGAGTGATGGGCGCATGGGGTTTTATGTTACCTCTTTACTTTTGTGTTTATTTGAAATTTTTCATAGAATCTTAAAAAGGTAAAAAAAATAGCCCAGCTGGTGTGGCTCAGTGGTAGAGCGTCGACCTATGAACCAGGAGGTCATGGTTTGATTCCCAATGGGAGCACATGCCTGGGCTGTAGGCTCGATCCTCAGTGTGGTGCCTGCAAGAGGCATCCGATCAATGATTCTCTCCCATCACTGATGTTTCTATCTCTTCTCCCTCTCCTTTCCTCTCGCTGAAACCAATAAAAGTATATATTTGTAAAAGTTAAAAATAAAATAACAAGTCAAGTATTATTTGCTATGTAAACATAAAATTATTGAAATTTGTATGTAGTAGAAAAGATTTTCCTGTCTTATAAGCAGCAGAACCAGGTTTACCTGCCGTGATTTCCACTGGCCAGCTGTCCATCAGCTTCAAATCCTAGGACATTTTTTACTAAAGCTGAAAAGTGAGTTGGAATGGGAAATTGTCATCAGACCTGGATCTCCCCATCAATGAAGTAAGCAGCTGAAGCCATGTTACAGAGAGACACGCAAGGTCTCCTGAGAGTTCTCTGAATTGGCTTGCCCGGGGGCCCCACTGCTTACACTGGAATTCCAAAATCATTTCATGATTTGTTTCACTTTTTTTCTTGTCTCAGCTCTGTTACCCCTGGTCCTACCCCCAGTCATCCAAATTCCCTGTGAAGAAGTGTCTAGCCCAACATTAAATGAGTTGTTGGGAGGATAAGCCCAAATCACATCAACAAAATACCTTTAAAAACTGCAATATCAGGTATGGAAAAAAATGCCTCTCCAACATCCATTTTCCTTTCCTCTTTCCAAGCAGAACTTCAATATGATTAATTTAAAATCCTCGCCTTCCCAGACTCTCTCATGCCGCAGGGTTGTCCATATGACATAGTCCTGGCCAATGAAATTTAAGTGAAAGCTTTTGAAAAGGGATACCAGCAGCACTTTTCCAACTCATGTTGGTCTTTCCTTTCTCCTTTTCCTGTATGGTCTGCTGCATACCTAGTTCTGTAACCACCATGTTGCAACCAAGGAGACAAAAGTCACAAACTACAGATGACAGAGCAGGAAAAGAAAAGGAGCCTTGTTCCTTACATAGCTGACAAGCTGTGAAATGCCTACACCCCAGTCCTATCACATGAGAAAAACAGATCTCTATTTTAATAGGCTATTGTGGTGAGATTTTTGCTATATAGAGCTAAAAGCAATCTCTGATCTATCAGCCTATTTAATGCCCCAAATAAAAAATAAAAATGTGACCCTTATTAGTAAAGTCCTAGGAAAAAATATTATAGCCCTCAAATTAAATCTACATTGTTTTCTAAGTATGAATCCAAGATAGTAAAGTAAAAATAATATCCTACGGATTTCTCTTTGTTTGAGATCACTTGGAAGGTCCTCAACCAGATGCCTGGGCATCACAAATGTCTCTTCTGCCATTAATATTCTATGTGCCTGTGAATCGCTGCAATAATATTTTATTGAGAACATACTATATGCCCAGCTTTTACTTGTGCTGAAAGAAAGATGTGTAACATAAGCTCCTAATATGATAAGCTTACACTTTTATTGGAAAACTAACCATGTAAACATATAGGGTGGGGCAAAAGTCAGTTAACAGTTGTTCACTTGGAAAATAATACAGTAATTAATAATAATAACAACACAAGAATAAACTTTTCCCATACTCACAACTGTAAACATAGTTTGCTGCACCTCTATTGATTTAAAATAAGCAATGTATTGTAACATCCCAAAATCCACACTCTAAGTACTATAAAACACAGAATAAGGCAGCCCCATTGACAACCCATATGTTTTTGCAAATTAGAAAAGTGTGCCTGTTCCACAAAACATCTTATTGTTATCTTTCACCAAACGGTTACTGCTATTTATACATAACCAAAATAATAATATAAATAAAATATATATAAAGAGCACACATGCCGAGTATCATCTACAAACACAACGATGTAACTAGCATCCCTAGAGGCCTGCAGTACACAGCCTGCACCGGGTCTGCCCTGTCTGGAATAAGGAGACAGCTTCAGCTGTGGCTGAAGGAGTCAGAAATGTCACACATGGGAACAGTTTTGAGTTGATACTTCAATATACTCCTTAGGCAAACTAGAGGAAGAATAAAATTGTGTGCCTTATGGATTTTAGCTTAGTTTTCGTTATTTTAAGAAAGAGTATCTATCCCCAGAAAACAGTAAACCTTGCCTCCAGTTACTGATCACCATCTCCGGCCGGCTTTACAAGGTAAAGAGCTTTTTAATCTTGCTATTACAAAGCCACCGATGCCTACTCTCCAGTGCCATAAAGAAACTCCCTCGCAGAGTGGCAGTAAACCAGACTTCAGAAGAGCTTTTTATGGTCTCGAGAATCACACATTTGGAGGGGAGTGAACATATGCAGGGGAGCAGAGTAGCGATTTCGAGGCCCACGATGCCTCTGCACGCCCCGTGTGAGTCTGCAGCTCTCCTGGCTGAGACCCCAAGCCAGGCGTCTTATTGGGGGGAAAATAAAATAAAAGAATCTAGGCTTTAACCCCTCCTGAACCAGACTATAACAAAGCAGAGATTTAATGCAATGCCACTTTCTAGTAAAATGTTCAGTCGGTGCTCCGAAAATTACCCTCTGAAGATATCTATGGTTCCTTTCAGATTAAAAATAGAATGATCTCATCCTTGGTTGGGATCAGGTGAAAATTAATTTTTAGGTAGTTAAAGTCAAGAGTTCTTAACCTGATAGGACGTCAATCACCTGAGAAGTTATCAAAGTAGAGGAATTCTCAGCCCACCTCCGACCTATCATCCCAGTATGGTAGCAAAAGTCTGTCATTTTTAATAAGTCACCCAAATGATTCAGATATCAGCCAGTGTGGCACTGAACTGGCAGGCTGACTTTTTAAAAAATATCTTTTTATTGATTTTTAAAGAGAGAGGGAGGAAGAGAGAGAGAGAGAAACATAGATGAAAGAGAAACATTGATCGGCTGCCTCCTGTACACCCCCTACTGAGGATTGAGCCTGCATATGCCCTGGCCCGAAATCAAACAGGCCACCTCTTGGTTCCTGGGTCAATGCTCAACTTCTGAGCCACGCCAGCTGGACCAGACTGACCTCTTTACTAGTAAAAAGTAAACCACGTAATTAATCCAGGTCACATTCATTTTTCTGTAGGATGGCATTTCCCAGTTCTTCTTGGATCATGTCGCCCACCGAAAATAATCATATTTATAAAGCACATTGAGTAATTGGATGAGGGTGATCACAGCCAAAGGTAAGAGATCTGGGGATCTTGCCACTGTCATCTCTGACGAGCCCCCCCAAGGGCCCAGAGAACATTAGGACCCTGGATCACCTATAATGCACTCAAGGAAAAAGAAGAAATATCATGACAGGTATTTGCAATTCAGAAGAAAAAAGAAGCCAAACATTGAGATTGAAAAAGTTTTTTATTTCCTCCTTAATCCCAAAAATGCCTTTAGTCCTTCTTAAGCAGTAAGGAAAAAATAAATAAATAAATAAAGTGTGATCACCCTGGCCGGTTTGGCTCACTGGATAGAGCATCGGCCTGGGGACTGAAGGGTCCCAGGTTCGATTCCAGTCAAGGGCATGTACCTTGGTTGCAGGCACATCCCCAGTGGGGAGTGTGCAGGAGGCAGCTTATCGATGTTTCTAACTCTCTATCCCTCTCCCTTTCTCTCTGTAAAGAATCAACAAAATACATTTTTTTTAAAAAAAAAGTATGATTAATGTTGTTCCTTCCTACACTATGATGTCTAGAAAATATCCAAGTTCCATTCCCTCTGGCTTAGTTTTTAGTATATAAACTCCAGCTCCCATCAAAACTTGGCTACTGAAAATCAAAAGCATTAATTGCAGACTATATCTGCCTATGAACATTAAAACTTTAAAAACTCTACTTTGAAACTAAAGACTACAGAGACTGCTTTGTTCTGTGTAGAATCCATCTTCCACTTCCATGGACCATACATTTCAGCTCGAAGGCAAATGGGTTAACAGAAAGAATACAGTGGGGGAATTGATGATATATTTTAGTATTTACTTATTTATTAGGTGTAGAAGTGAGATTTCAATGAGATAGAAAGACACAAACACAATGAACCTTGAGACAAATCAGACTTCACATGTACTTTAGAAAAAGAATATGCAAAAAGTTCTTGGAGGTCTTTAATTGAAGTGATTATTCTAAGAGAAAAGACAAGAAATATTTGTGGAGATGTTAACCTATTTACTTGAAAATATTCCTTTAAGCAATTAATTTTTATTTCAGCAATTAGTTCTGTCCACACAAGATACAGTAATGCTTTATTAATTTAATCATTGTCACTGAACAAGAGTTCTGGCACATAAATATTTGAGATAACTATGGCCTACTTCCTTCCTAAAGACCTGTTTCTAATTTTCTATCTTAGAATTTTTTTATACCAAATATACTAGTAAAAGCAAGGCATTGTTACTGTGAGGAAAAAAAAAAGTAAAATCATGTAACAAAATGGAAAAGAAAAAATTCACAAAATCTCATTACCTAAGTATTAATAACACTTTAAATATATACAGACATTTTTACACACATGGATATTTTTCATATTAACCATCATATAATGGACATTGAACAATTATTTTTTAAAATTGCCCTGTTATTTAAACAATTGTATTGATTGTAGATTAATTTTTAGTTTTTCATATCACAAATTATCTGGCTATGAATATGTATGTACATAGGCTTTAGCACATGCCTCAGGTCCTATAGAATTCATATTTCTAGAAGTGGGATCTCCGGAGCAAATTGTGTGTATATTTAATAATTTGATACATGTCACCTAAGAGACTCCCAGACAGGTTTTGTCACCATGTGAATGAAAATGGCAATACCTCAATACAGCCACCAACCCAACTTTTCCTATTTTGCCAGTCTATAAAAGATTTTTATTTGATTACCAGTGGATTTAAATATTTTTTATGCTAATCAACGTACCTATATTTCTTCTTTTAAAAGATTTCCAGTTGACATGTATATAGTCTTTTTGTTTGTTAGAAAAGGATTTTACAGATTACTGATAATAATCTTTGTTATCTGTGTAGTAAACGTTGTTTCTGACTCATGAATTTATTATATAGTAACACCTATAAAGGTTCTTCTTGTTCTAATATCTGTGTCATGCTTAGAAAGTTCTTTCTAACCCCAAGGTTATACAAAGTTTTACATCATGTATGATAAAAATGAAAAGCTCATATAACTTTCAAAAAAAGTTTACACCATTTTCGTTTCATGTATGGAAAACTGTGAGACAGAGAAACAATTTTTTTTTTCCAAATGCTTTGTCAGTTGTGCCAATTCCATTTAATGGCAAATTTAGTCTGTCTCCTTGAAAGGACTCCTTTATCATATACTAACTTCCTCCACATATTTCTGCAACACTGTTATATATATATTATATATATAGTATATTATAGTCTATATATATATATATATATATATATTTCGTCATATATGTACTATATGTACATGTATGTCTATATATTTATATTTAGCTTATATTTAGATATAGCCTTCTTTTCCTCAATTAAAATTGGAATTTTGATTAAGGTTATATGGGATATTGATTCATTTGTAGAAAATTAATATTTATATTCTTTATTTTTTTCTATCCAAACACATAAAATGTATGATGCTGATGCTAAGTAGTTTTTTATATATAGTTCTTGCAAATATCATATTAACTATATTAATATACATGTAATATATTATTTCTAAAAATCAAGAAAGCTCTTGATTTTAGGACAGTTAACTTGGAGAAAATCACTTTTACTGGAATCTCATATTATGTATGATGGTCTCAGCAGATTCTCCTGCTTTTCTAGGTCAAGGATCACACCACTTTTAATGATAATTTTGCCTCCCAACTTTATAAAAATTTTGCTTCATTAATTTTTTCTATTGTTGAAATTACTCAACTGTGAAAGAGTTTTCTTAGAATTGGGTATAAAATTAACTCTTTGGGGGAGGAAAGGCACTACCTTTTAAATGTGTCCCATTTTTTGAGGGTCACATGTAATGAATAAATGAGAATACATGTGGGGTTCGTGCTAAATTCGCTAATCCGATTTTCGAGTTTTCTAATTATTTTGCTAAACCCAATCTGCTGTCCAACCACTTTCGCTTTTGGCTACTATGTTCTTTCATTTACAGAGGTTCTCTTTGTTTTTGTGTGGGTGCTTTGGTTTTTTCACACAAAAATTCTAAAGTCGCCTTAAAAGATATTGTTAATTCTCATCAATTTTTCCTTAGTCATCTGCGTATGATAATTTCAACGTTTGGATTATACATCAGCCTTTTTTCTAAAACCTATTGTTTTTGCTGGTTCTTTTTCCTTTTTCTAGCTTTACTGAGATAAAATTGACATTATAACACTGTGTAAGCTTAAGGTGCACAATGTAGTGATTTGACACACATGTACATTGCAATATATTTACCACAATTAGGTTAGTTAACACATCCTTCCACTCACATGATTACCATTTTGTTCTTGTTGTTACGGTGAGACTATTAAACTCTATTGCCCTGGCAACTTTCAAGTATACAATACAATGTTGTAACCACAGTCACAATGATGGGCAACAGATTTTTGGAAGCTATTGATTGTGTAACTGAAAGTTTGTACCCGTTTACCAAGAACTCCTCACTTCCCCCATCAATCAGCCCCTGGCAATCACCATTCCACTCTCTGTTTTCTATTAGTTCAAAGTTTTTAGATTCTACATATAAGTAAGATCATAGAGTCCTTGTCATGTCCATACTTATCCTGATGGTGCCCCCTTGGGCGGGCTGCAGGCCTTGACTTTTCTCCCTTGTGCCCAGCAGGCTGCATAGAGAGCCTAAGCACACAGCACGGACAAAAGGCTTCGGTGATGGGTATTCCACTTACAAACTGATTCAGCTTACCTTCCCATACTGCTCTGGCAGCTAGCCCACTGTCTTTTTAACTTATCAA